>NC_058080.1:62268546-62961046 GCF_014858855.1 Bufo gargarizans
CCCCCATAATGTACCAGTATAAATGCCCCATATATAGTGCCCCAGTAGATGCCCTCAGTGTCCCCCATAATTTGTAAGTATAAAATACCCCTTCTCAGTGCCCCGTAATGACCCCATAGTACTCCTCTCCACCTTCCCCATAGTACCCACCATAATGTGTCCCAGTATAAAATGCCCCTATACAGAGCCCCCATATAAAATAACCGTTCTTTGTGGCCTCAGTAGATGCCCCTCTATAGTGCCCACCAATAATGTGCCAGTAAAAAGTGCCCCCAATGCGCCAGTAATTAGTGCCCCCAATGTGCCAGTAATAAGTGCCCCCATAGATGTCCCCCAAAATTGTGCCAGTAGCCAGAGCCCCCCTATATCATGTGCCAGTAGCCAGAGCCCCCCTTATATCATGTGCCAGTAGCCAGAGCCCCCCTATATCATGTGCCAGTAGCCAGAGACCCCCCATATCATGTGCCAGTAGCCAGAGCCCCCTATATCATGTGCCAGTAGCCATAGCCCCCCCTATATCATTTTCCAGTAGCCAGAGCCCCCCATATCATGTGCCAGTAGCCAGAGCCCCTTATCATGTGCCAGTAGCCAGAGCCCCCCTATCATGTGCCAGTAGCCAGAGCCCCCACTATCATGTGCCAGTAGCCAGAGCCCCCCATCATGTGCCAGTAGCCTGAGCCCCCCTATCATGTGCCAGTAGCCAGAGCCCCCCCTTCATGTGCCAGTAGCCATTGGCCCCTATCATGTGTCAGTAGCCTGAGCCCCCCATCAACCTGTGCCATTAGCCATAGGCCCCCCTATCATGTGCCAGTAGCCTGAGCCCCCCCATCATGTGCCAGTAGCCATAGGCCCCCCTTTCATGTGCCAGTAGCCATAGGGCCCCCTATAATGTGCCAGTAGCCATAGGGCCCCCCTATAATGTGCCAGTAGCCATAGGACCCCCCTATAATTTGCCAGTAGCCAGAGCCCCCCTTATCATATGCCAATAGCCAGGGCCCCCTTATCATGTGCCAGTAGCCATAGCCCCCCCTATCATGTGCCAGTAGCCTGAGCCCCCCATCAACATGTGCCAGTAGCCTTAGGCCCCCCATAATGTGCCAGTAGCCATAGGCCTCCCCTATAATGTGCCAGTAGCCATAGGGCCCCCCCTATAATGTGCCAGTAGCCATAGGGACCCCCTATAATGTGCCAGTAGCCATAGGACCCCCCCTATCATGTCACAGTAGCCATAGCCCCCCCCCCCGATCATGTGCCAGTAGCCACCAGTATTGACAACAAAACAAAAAACTTATACTTACCTCCTTGGCAGCAATGCAATGCAGGCCTCTTCCGGCCTGTGTCCCGCACTGTACGGCTCAGGGGGCGCAATGACGTCATTGCGCCGCCTGCGCCGGCCTTTGATAGGCTGCCGGCCTAGTGCCTGCAGCCTATCAGAGGAAGGGGAAGGGACACACCTCTCCCTCCCCTGCCCTGCTACACAGCCATCTGTATCACTGTCCTGAGGACGGCGATACAGATGACTGGAGATGAACGCTTCCACAATGCGCTCATCTCCGTGTGACTGTCACTGTCCTGCCTATAGTTAGTTGCGGGCCCCTAAGGACTCAGGGGCTCGGGGGCAATTGCCCCCTTGCCTCTATGGAAGCGCCGGCCCTGCAGATGCAATTTGCAGCAGCCTCTGTTCTCCTGAGTGATGAGGCTGCTGCAAGTTAGTTCCTATTCAGCCCCTACTTGTGGCAGGGCTCCATAAAAATGCAGTGTATGTTTTTAAAAATAACACCTCCCTTACTCCAAAATATAAATAAAATACATAAACAATAAAAAATACTCATCATAGACATCACCGCATGTGAAAACTCCAGTTTTTTTCCCATAGGGCAAACTGCGAAAAGGAAAAAAGTCAAAATGGCAGATTCACAATTTTTGGGTCACTTTACCTTCCACAAGAAATTTAATTAAAAGTGATCAAAAATTCATACACACCTCAACATGGTATCAATAAAAAGTACAGATCACCCTGGAAAAAATGAGCCCACACACAGCTCCATACACAAAACTATAAAAAAGTTATAGAGGTCAGTTATATGGCAACAAAAAGAAAACTATTATTATTTTTTTTCTGAATGAAAATGCAAGAAAAACTATACATGTGTGATATTGACGTAATTGTATTTGGTGCTAATCGCTGTTTTTTTTCTGGAAGGCTACAAAAGGTTTTCGCAATCCGTTTTAATCAGCGGGATCAACCCTAATAGGCTATATATCTCATTTAATAGGGTTGATTCAGGCCGACAGGTTCTCTTTACTACTCAAATGATGCTAAAGATACAAAAATCATAGAAAGAAGGTCCAGTGAAAATACTATAAACTAGGCAATAAAATTCTAGTTTAATCACCTTTTACAATGAGTCTGGTACGATTATACTCACTAGCAGGCATGTCACATGGGTTTACTACCAGCGCCTCTCATTTTGCAGCACATTTTAAGCTGCTTTGTGCTTGTAAATCCTCCGTGGCCACCACCAGGGTCCACACTGTGCTGTAACATGTATAATGCATGTGCTGTCTGGCTTCAGTCCTAATAACTTTGCTCTGAGCGGCTTGCCAGCACCGCTATTGTTCCCATAGCTTAGCATAGATACGCTAAGTGGTTCTCTGTGCAGGCGAGCAGCAGGAGACCAGTCCTTCTGTCTTCCATACAGTTGGAAGGGACAAGCAGTATTTTTAGAAGCAACAACCCAGCTTAAAATAAAATAATAGGCACATCCTGCCAGCACGGCAATAATGGCTGCCAAACCATACCATGTATAAAAGTTTATCTAACAAGAGGAAACTACAGACAGAGACACGGGCTAATGAACTCATTGACAGTGCCAGAAGATTTATCGTTATATACATGATGAAATTCTAATTCTGGGGTGCAGGTATTAAGGTACTTTCACACTAGCGTTATTCTTTTCCGGTATTGAGTTCCGTCCTAGGGACTTAATACCGGAAAAAAACGGATCAGTTTTATCCTAAGGCATTCTGAATGGAGAGCAATCCGTTCAGGATGCATCAGTTCAGTCCCTCTTACGTTTTTTTGGCTGGAGAAAATATCACAGCATGCTGCAGTTTTCTCTCCGGCCAAAAATCCTGAACACTTGCCAGAATGCCGGATCTGGCATTAATTTCCATTGAAATGTATTAATGCCGCATTGACGGATCCGTTCCTCCGTTTTTCCGGATGACACCAGAGAGACAGATCCGGTATTTCAATGCATTTGTCAGAGGATTCGTATCCGGATCCGTCTGACAAATGCCATCTGCTTGCGTCCGGATTGCCGGATCCGGCAGGCAGTTCCGGCACCAGAATTGACTGCCGGAATCCTCCGCCGCAAGTGTGAAAGTACCCTTAGACATGCAGCAGTAGATACTATATCAAGGTGCTAGTGCCTGAAGGGACCCACAAAGCACATTAAAAAAAAAATGGCACATGATATGTGGAGGGGCCTGGTCTAGTTTTGCAATGGAGCTTCCGGGAGCAGGCAGTTCCGAGAACAGCTCGATGAAGGCCCCCGGCGGTTGGTCTCGAAACTGCCTGCTCCCGGTGCATTTGATTTCAGACCGGCTTGCGGCACAGGCACAGGTTAGGGCTTACCTGTGCATCACCGGACGGCAGTCTGGGTATGCAGTTGTGACGGATGTACCGAGACATACGGATGTTCCTGCGACAGGTGGCAGGAGATCTGTGAGACTGGCAACACGTGGTTTGATCTGACATGTTTTCCCTGTGGATCAAATGATGTCTGTGTTGTTTATGGTGCTTGTCCCCAGGTGTGGCTATTGTGGTAATTTTACTATCTCTATTTATTGTTGTTTCTCCCACTATGCTATGCAGTTTATAGCTTCTGTTGGACTTGTGGTTAGCTTGTGTTTGGTTCTCGGCTAAGTTCCTGGTGCTAGCAAAGCTTCATTTAAGATAAGTGTCTCCTTTACCCTTTGTATTTTGTTTATATATATATATATATATATATATATATGTGTGTGTTGCCTTTCCCTGTTGTTTGTCATTAGGCCTGAGGGAGACTCCTGTTCATCCTTCCCTTTGGAGGAACAGGTAGACTCAGTCCTGACATTAGTTCCAGAGTCCTATAGGGTGAGATAAGATTCTAGGTATCTGGTGTATGAACTTCCCTACCTTTGGGGCCTGTTCATACTGGTAGTCTCTCTAGGAGGTGTCCATCTTCCTTCCCTAGTTTCCAGGCCTTATTCCGGTATCCCCTTTCCCTCCTATGCTCGGTGTGGTGTTTTCCTCCCACACACGAGCGTGACAGTAGTCTAGATAACCATCTATAACAGCGGTTTGGTTATGTTGTCTGGAGAGCCCCTTACAAAAGCAGTCTGTTATGTAGTCTGGAGAACCCCTTACAACTTCAGTTGGTTTGTGTAGTCTGGACCTCCCCCTATAAGAACAGTCTGGTTGTGTAGTCTGGAGCTCCTTCTTTAACAGCAGTCTGGTTGTGTAGTCTGGACCTCCTCCTATAACAGCAGTCTGGTTGTGTAGTCTGGAGCTCCTTCTATAACAGCAGTCTGGTTGTGTAGTCAGGTGCTCCTGCTATAACAGCAGTCTAGTTGTGTAGTCTGTTCCTCTCCCTTGAACAGCAGTCTGGTTGTGTAGTCTGGAGCTCCTCCTATAACAGCAGTCTAGTTGTGTAGTCTGGTCCTCTCCCTTGAACAGCAGTCTGGTTGTGTAGTCTGGAGCTCCTCCTATAACAGCAGTCTAGTTGTGTAGTCTGGTCCTCTCCCTTGAACAGCAGTCTGGTTGTGTAGTCTGGTCCTCTCCCTTGAACAGCAGTCTGGTTGTGTAGTCTGGACCTCCCCCTATAACAGCAGCCTGGTTGTGTAGTCTGGTCCTCTCCCTTGAACAGCAGTCTGGTTGTGTAGTCTGGACCTCCTCCTATAACAGCGGTCAGGCTGTGTAGTCTGGACCTCCCCCTATAACAGTAGTAAGGCTGTTTACTGTGGACCTCCTCATATAACGGCAGACTGGTTCTGTAGTTTGAATGTCCTTCTACAACAGCAGGCTGGTTATATAGAGTTGTTATGCCTTAATTTTCCCCCCTCAAAGTAGTTATGCCCCCATAGTGCCCCCTAATAGTAGTAATGTCCTCATTGCACCCCTTTACAGTAGTTGTGCCCTCATTGCACCCCTTCACAGTAGTTATGCCCACATTGTGCCCCCTCACACTAGTTATGCCCACATTTTGCCCCCTCATGTTAGTTCTGCCCACACTGTGCCCCCTCATAGTAGATATGCCCTCCTTGCACCACTTTACAATTCTTATGCCCACATTGTGCCCACTCACAATTGTTTTGCACTCATTGCACCCCTTCACAGTAGTTATGCCCACAGTATGCACCCTCAACGTAATTATGCCCACATTAAGCCCCCTCACAGTAGTTATCCCTTCATTGTGCCCCCTCCAGAGTAGTTATGCCCTCATTGTGTCCTGCTTACAGTAGTTATGCCCTCATTGTGCCCACCTCACAGTAGTTATGCCATTTCTGTACCCCCTTCAGTGTAGTTATGCCCTCATTGTGCCCCCCATCACAGTAGATATGGCCTCTCTCTGCCCCCTCCACAGTAGTAATGTTCACATTGTGCCCCCCTCAGTGTTAATAAAATATTTAAAAAAACTGTCAATATTCACCTTGTCCCCTTCCTGATGACCAGATCACCTCCAGCACTTCCCTGCAGGGACAGAGAGCACGCCAGCACTGTGAAGAAGGAGTGCAAAGGCAGATTCCCGCGCCTACAGGCTCCTGCTACTCAGTCCTGCAGCGTGATCTGTGCCTGTAGGGCTGAATGACGGCTCCCTGCATTACTATCCAGTGTGCCGGCCTGGAAGAGGGAAGGAGCTGAGCAGTGAAAGGACTGCCACCTCTCCAGTGGTCTAGCAATGAGCGCTTCCATCTGTATAGATAGAAGTGCTCATTGCATCCAACCCCTCCCTGACAGCTGGCACCCAGGGTCTGTGGCATCATCTGTAATAGCAGTTTGCCTATGTAGTATCACCCCCTATAAAAGTAGTCCATACCTCCCAACCATCCCATATCCAGTGGGACAATCCCGGATTTCAGTGGCTGCCCCACAGTCCCGCAACGGGGGAGGTATGCCCCACTCTCAAACAGCTGTCTCTATTTCCATAGGACACAGAAAAAGTTGATTATAATGATGAAGCAGGGAGCAATCTACTCCCTGCTCCATCATTTCTCCCCCTGTCGGTTTGTGCAGAGGGCGGTGCCAGCCTGCAGTCAGATGTGCCCCTCCTCCTACACAGGAAATAATACTGTGAGAGGGCACATAACTGGGCATAATACTGTGAGGGGGCACTTAACTGGGCATAATACTGTGCGGGGCACATAACTGGGAATAATACTGTGAGGGGGCACATAACTGGGCATAATACTGTGAGGGGGCACATAACTGGGCATAATACTGTGGGGGGCACATAACTGGGAATAATACTGTGAGGGGGCACATAACTGGGCAAAACCACTGTGAGGGACACAAATTTGGGCATCACTACTGTGAGGAGGCACATATGTGGGCAAAACTACTGTGAGGGGGCACATATGTGGGTATACCTACTGTGAGGGGCACATAACTGGGCATAATACTGTGAGGGGGCACATAACTGGGCAAAACTACTGTGAGGGACACAAATCTGGGCATCACTACTGTGAGGAGGCAGATATGTGGGCATACTTACTGTGAGGAGGCACATATCTGAACATAACTACAGATAGGACTTCTCTTATCTTTTGTGTAGCAGAGGCACGGATTGAAAGCCCATCCATGCTTTCCAAAACGCAAAAAGATAGAACATTTTCTACAGTATCTTTGGCCGTATGTTGCAGATCATGGACCCAGTTCACGTGGCCAGTGCCAGTGCATGACAGACCACTATTAGGTACTCAGCGCTTACACTTGTGGGCATGAGCCCTAATCAAGTAGTATACAGCATTTCCCATAGCAGTCTGAATGTGTAGCCTGCACTTACCCTTGTGACCACAGCAGTGCTGGATATACATAGCAGGAGCCTATAGGGACAGGGTTGCCAATCCGAATTTTCTTTTTTGTGGACAACTTATCTAAAAAAACAAGGACAGCCAACATTTTTTACATACAAATTGGAAAACCATAAAGAATGATAGAGATGTCCATAACTCGATATACTGATAAACCTCATTACCAGCATGTACTGTGAGCTGTAAAATTATGATAATTACCACTAAAACAATCTGTATCAGAAAAGAAAAAACAAACCTCAGTGTCGCCACTTCTAAAGCAGACTGGAGTTTGTTAACATTGGCGTGCAATATTGTGGTCGGTGCTCAACACTTATAAGGATATCCAGACTTGTGAAGAACAGAATAAGGGAACTTGCAGCACTCGCCCCGTTTTCTTGCATCATTTGTTAAAAATTATGAAAACATGGTTGCGGGTGCGGGCACTCCACTCAGCCACAGGCGGCGACGGCCGTTTCGCTCGATCTGCGCTTCGCCTGGCTACTCACTGACGTGAGTGACTAAAACAATCTAGTCATGTACCACAAGCCTCCAAAAAATCACAGGCACATCTTTTTTTTTTTCAAGGACACAGGAAAAAAGTCGCCAATTTTTTACAGACTGTCCAGAAATTTCTGGACGGTTGGTAACCCTGTTTAGGGATGGAATGCTTGGTGTCCATGTTCTAAAAATGAACAAAACATAACAGGAGATACAGCTGTACCTGCTCAGACTGCAATCACAATGTTCCTCAATGCGTATAGCAATGTTCCCACAAAAGGAATTGTATTGGGATGTAAACTTGGGTGACATATACGGTACGTGACTGTGGGGCCACCTAGTGGAAGTGAACGGTATTGTAGCAATGTTTTCTTTTACTTTGTTCTTGTTTAGTGATTGTTTTCTCACTTTTATAATAATAATCGCTGCACTGGTGAGAATAATTGCCCAATGGATATTGCAGACCGTTCACCTAATGAATTGCCTTGTGCTCAGCCTAGTGGATGTGTCAGACAAGAACAAGATATTACATTTTAATCAGAGCCAAAACTTTCAAAAAGTTGTAGAAAAGTTTGGATTATCGCCATTTCAACTACGTATATGGAATCCTGCATGTTCGGTCATCCATTACATTTACAAAATATAATTTGGTCAAAAGATGAAATAGAAGACTAACAAAGCAAAGCAAGACATAAAAAAAATATTAAGGACATCCAATAATATTCAGATCCAAGGAGAAAATAAAAACGGAATTTGAGAACATAGGCACATAAGTAAAGCAGTGTTGAGCGAATCGAAGTATAGGAAGTGCACTTCGATCCAAATTTCAGGAAAAATTTGATTCGCCACGAAGCTGAATTTCCTCCTCATCTGGGTAACAAATAAATTTTTCCTAAAATGGTGGCTGAAAGTAAGAAAAAATTATACTCACCTCATCCACTTGATTGCGGAGAGCCCGCTCCTGTCATGATTGAAGAAAACCCGAACAAAGGACCTGTGGCAAGCATGATGATGTCACCACGTGATCACACTGACTTCGCGCTGTGACGCCATCATTGATCAAAGCAGATGGTCTCTCCTCGATCAGGTGGATATGGTGAGTATAATTATTTTTTTTAACCCTGGATTAACCCCGGAATGCGAGTCTTAGATGCCGCAATCAGCGTTAAATGTGGTATCTGAGGGATTAAATGACGGGGGAGGCGCAATCGCATTCCAAACAATGGAAAGCAATTTGTGACTAATTCACTCGTAACTAATCAATTTATTTGTTGAAGTTCAACAAAGCTGTCAAATCAAATTTTTCAAAACTTAACTCATCTCTAAAGGAAAGCCACCAATTGTCTTATCCCAACCTCCAAATGGCCAGTAAAGGATTAACATCTGGAATATTAAGCTAGGGAGCACACATGTCCTTTTTTAGCAATGCCTCCCTTTTTGCATTCACATATTTTGTAAAGGGTTTTACAGCTTCTTAACAAATTTTCTCTGCCCCCCCCCTCCCAGCTGGACCTGTTTAGGAAAGCATATTTCCCTACTCTCCACTGCCATGTTCTGGCTCCTTTAGTCCACCTCTGCTTTCACGATGTGTAGAAGGTGCCTCCCCCCAGGGCCCTTTAAGAGTACTAGTACTTTTTTCGTGACACCAGTTGCAATGAAGCAACAAGGGTACAGGGCCCCTTTTAGTGATAATGTGGCTGGTACCCAGGTGTAGGAATGACAGAATGGTGTAGGGTGGCCTAAATGTCCCTTAATGTTTGTGCACGTGTCACGGTGCTCTTACCTGGATATGCTGGACCCCAGGCGTTGGCCCCGAAGCAATGAAAAGGGGGTTGTTGATGAAGGGGATGATGAACTAAATTGAGTCCAGACCTTGTAATAAAGACAAAAAATAAAGAAAACCAGCTTCTGAAAAAGTGTCACTTTATTCCAAAGTTAAAATCTTCACATACAGGAAAAAGCGTACAGGTTCTACGCGTTTCGGACCTAAAAAAAACTTAATGGTCCTTACTCATGTCATGTTCAATAACAGCTTTACTTTCAATAAACGTTTCTCCAACAGCTTCAGGCTTTGTCTTGGTTCCCAGCAGGCTTTAGCATTAACTCTGCCAGGCAAACAAACTCAACTCTGCTACATCAGTTGCTCTCTGGTCTGCTGTGCTAACAAGCTGACTGAATTACTTTGATTTAGCTGTCTGCTGCAACTTCTCTCTGTAGTATGACTCTAGATTTGTCCAGGGAAAACTACTCCTGGCTTCAGAGGCTCCAAGCTGTGGCCTCCACATCCAGCAGAGCTGAAGGTGCTCTAGCTGGCTTGGGCAAGGCACATCCAGCAGGGACGTGCACCTGCTGCACACTCTCCCTTGGTAGGGGGTAAACTAGAACTGACTCTAGTTAGAACTCCACCCTCCCTGCAGCAAGTGGGACACGTCCGATACACCACAGAGGGGAGTTGTTAGAATGGAAAGAAGCGTTCCACTCTCTATAACTGTAGTTCTGCCATGCTTTCTGCCACCTTCTGGTGAACCAGGTAAATTACATGAACAAGAACAGTTACCAACATTAGAAATGCACAGTGTTTGGACCTGAAATAAATGCATAAGATGATACTATATTAGCCCATAGGAGACAGCAGTGGGGTGCAGAAGTGGTAATGCCACTCTGGGGCGTTACACATGCGCCAGTCTCTTCTTCTTCTGGCACACGGTGGTGGTCATGTGTGCCACTGCCTCCAATGAGTAGTCCAATGACCCAATGACACACTGCTTGCTGAACATATCATCACTGCAGCCAGTCTTTGATTACAGAGCCACACAGGACTCTCGTCCATGGCAAAAGTTTACCAGTGTTGAGCAGTGTGGAACGAACGCATCATTGGGCCAAAGGAGCAGGAAGCAAACAGAGTCGTGGAGGTAAGTATTCTTTCCTCCACAGCTCTGGCGGGGAAGGGAGGTAGCCAAAATTCGTTATGAAGCTGGAGAATCTCAATACAGTATTGATATGTGAAATAAATTCAGATATCATAGGTCACAATAGATCCTTCCAATGATACTGTACACTGTAGTTTTCGGGGTTTGATATCACAGCCTCAGGATGGCCAGTTGGTGAAAGCGGCTTCTGCAGGCTGGAAGGACGTTCCTCTGTTCTAAAAGGCATGATTGTGTAATGATTCAGCATCATTCCCAACTTACTCACCTCCAGGGCCACCAACAGCTGTACTAAATCTAGAGCATGGTCTATAACTTTCCCTGCTAATAACAAATTACCCATTCTTCAGCCCCTAAGATCAGGGGTGTACCTACCATAGCGGCAGACCATGCGACTGCTATGGGGCCCAGGGCAAGAGGGGGCCCAGTCATAGTTGGGATCATCTCCTCTTCTACTGGAGGTAAAAACTTGGTCAGGACTCTACCCTCTAAAGGAACAACTTATAGCAAATGAGGCAGTGGAGAAATGGCCCAAGGGTCACTGAAAAGTTTTTAGGCATAAACCTTTCTGTCCTGTGTGGGCGGCCTGGTTTGATCCTTGCTATGGGGCCCTTACTTCTCTACGTACACCATGCCTAAGAAGTTGCAGTAGGTGGAAAAATAGTACAGCCAGGGGTTCAGTAAAGCTAGACCCCCATCCTTATTATGTTTGTGTAAGGTTTCTTACTTTATAGGTCATCCTTTTGCCAGATTGCATATGTCCTTTTTGTGCCACCAAAACAGCTGTGACTTATCATGGACTCCACAAGACCTCTGGGAGTGTTCTCTGGTATTTGGCAACAGCATGTGAGATAAGACCTTCAAGGATAGAGATGGTGTTGTGGTTCGCCCCGGCGGTCGATTTGCGGCAAACCCTGCTCGCTGGCGATTCGCCGAATGGGCGAACATATGGCGATGTCCACCGGCGCCATATTCTTTTGCATTGTGAAGAACTTTGACCCATGACACATTCATCAGGTGGTACAGGACAGCCAATTGAGACTTTCAGGACATGGACATACCCCCTACCTTATAAATAGACCTGATCTGGCCGCCATTTTACATTCTGTCTTTTGCCAGTGTAGGGAGAGGTTGCTGTGTGAAGGGCCACAAAATGGTAGCTAATAGGGCCACAAAAGTCCTTTTAAGGACTGGTATAGGTGTGCTATCGATAGGTGTGACTTACTGAGGGGTGTGATATACTTACAATATACTTTCTAACATAGAAATTATATTATAGTGCATTTGTATTGTGCAGCAGTTGTGTGCGGTTCTGCTGCGATACCGCAGCTACACAGAGTGCCAAACACTATTGGAACAAATAATTTCTACTGGTGTGAAATACCAGTTGCCCCCCCAAAAAAAACAGATTGAAGCAGTGGTGTTATATACCAATAATATACTTTCTATATAGTGCATTTGGGTAGTGCAGCATTTGTTAGCGGTTTTGCTGCGTGACCTCAGCCACACAAAGTGACAAACGCCATTGGAACAAATAATTTCTACTGGTGTGATTTACCAGTTACCCCCCCCCCCCCCCAAAAAAAAAGTGATTGAAGCAGGGATGTTATATACCAATAATATACTTTCTATATAGTGTATTTGGGTAGTGTAACATTTGTTTGTCTAACTTTTGGTGCCCGTACTCCCGTCGACTAAAGTAAAAATTTTCTAGGCTCCAGCAGGGCACATTTTTGAGATTTTTTGTCCGTGTTTGCAGATCCATTACACCCATTATAGTCTATGGGTTAGGGAAAAAACACGGATACAACATGGATGGGATCCGTATTTTGCCTGTGTTTCATGGATCGTTGCTGGTCAGTACAATTACAGTGATACCAATTTTATATAGTAACATAGTAACATAGTACATAAGGTCGAAAAAAGACATTTGTCAATCCAGTTCGGCCTGTTATCCTGCAAGTTCCAGAGGAAGGCAAAAAAAAAACCTGTGAGGTAGAAGCCAATTTTCCCTACTTTAGGGGAATAAAAAATTCCTTCCCGACTCCTATCAGGCAATCAGACTAACTCCCTGGATCAACGACCCCTCTCTAGTAGCTATAGCCTGTAATATTATTACGCTCCAGAAATACATCCAGGCCCCTCTTGAATTCCTTTATTGTACTCACCATCACCACCTCCTCAGGCAGAGAGCTCCATAGTCTCACTGCTCTTACCGTAAAGAATCCTCTTCTATGTTTGTCTACAAACCTTCTTTCCTCCAGACGCAGAGGATGTCCCCTCGTCACAGTCACAGTCCTGGGGATAAACAGATGACGGGATAGATCTCTGTACTGACCCCTGATATATTTATACTTCCTGATCGTCCTTGGCAGCACATAACGAAAGGGTTAAGTCCCCTAGGTACAACCTGGATAGAGACACATTAGCAAGCAGTAGACTTGATTAATTGGCAATTAGCAGGCTATATAGGATAACACATGACACCAGAGCCTTGTATTATTTTTTTCTCTAGGTATCAGAAGAGACACTTTAAACATCCTGCTGCTATCCTGCAACGGACCCGATCCCTGCCAGGCTGTATACAGGCTCCCTGTCCCTCAACCTGAAGGTGGAATGAGCGCACCTCCCCTGTGTAAAAACTTACAGTGCCTCGTTCCACAGCCGATGTGATATTCCGGCTTGGTGTCTTATTAAGTGCACGTGCGGCTGTGGGGAGCTAAGGCCGTGCACGTGACACCCCACGAGAGCGCCCCGGAAGTTAGGCTTTTAAGCTCACTCCGGCGTGATACCTGTGCGCTCAGCCAGAACGTCTCACCCGCTGCTTACTGCGGTAAGTATGGTGACTCTGGGGATCCAGGGGCCGACTTTGAAAGTAAGGTATTGTTTGCAGGCTGCAGGATGTCTTGTTTTCTTGGTGTTATGTTCCTCCTCTAGTTATGAGTAGAGGATTTTTATCCTGTATGTTTGCCTCTGCTACAACCATGAACCATGTGTTTGGCTGTGTTGTAATGCACAGCCATCTAGGAAGTGTGCTTCCTGCTATTAGGCTGTTACTCTCCTGAGCTAGGAGTGATCCATGCTTTCACTGCTGTGCATCTATGATTACTCTGCAGGATTACATTCTATATGTTGCTTTTGTCCTTGCATACTCAGGGATCTGGCTGTATACATCCTAATTGACTTTTTTGTATGTTTAACTATAGATGTCTGCCTCACATGAGGAATCTAGCAAAAGGAAAAGGAAAACTAGGCATCGTTTATGTCAGAAATGTGAACAGCCTCTTCCTGACGAAATACACACTAATGTCTGCACTGACTGCCTGTCACCTACTATGTCTACCCAGTCTGGGAACTTTCTTATGTGGTTTAAGGAGCAACTTACTTCAGTATTTGATGAAGTCAGGTCTAGAAATAAAAAACCTAGACATACAAACAAGTCTCCACCTCCACAGATAATTTCTTCCTCCTCTGAAGACGAGTATCTGTCTGAAGGAGAAATCTATTCTGACAAGTCTTCTAATGATCCTGATGAATTTTTTATTTTCCCAAAACTAAAGGGAATGTGTTTCCAGGGCATCCAGTCCTGGATGAATAGATTAAACAGGACTGGGATACACCTGACAAAAAATCAAATCCAGGATCCAGACAAAAATCCATTTATAAATTGGATAAAAAATTTTCTGCGCAATGGGGTTATGTGCCCAAAGTAGATTTAGCAGTCGCCCGTCTGTCTAAAAAAGCGATTTTTCCAGCGGAGGAAGCTTCCCTTGTAAAGGATCCTATGGATAGAAAAATAGAAACCTTATTAAAAAGAGATTATGCTGCTTCTTCAGCGGCCTGTGTAGCTGGTCTATCTTCAGTACCAGTGGCCAGAGCTTTAAGAATCTGGTTATCCCAGCTATCCCATGATCTAGAAGATGGGGTGTCTAGAGAAGAGGTTTTAAAAAGTTTTCCAGTAATAAAAGCTGCTTCAGATTTTTTGCGTGATGCTCCTCTGGATATTGTAAAATCCTCAGCAAGCTCCATGAGCCTCTCCAATACTGCAAGGAGGGCGCTCTGGATTAAACAATGGCCAGGGGATATATTATCCAAGAATCATTTCTGTAGTCTTCCCTTTCAGCCAACATCTCTGTTTGGTCCGCAACTTGAAAAAATCCTTGAATCCTTGAACGAGGGCAAAGGTTCAGTTTTTCCACAGTCAAAAAGAGACCATCATTTAGACCCTTTCGCTCACAAAGGAGAAGATCTCCTAGATTCAGGAACAGACAACAGTTCTCTAAACAAAGAAGATTTCGGGGCAGACAGGAAAGGGCTGAATATAAGAAGAAAACTAACCAAAAAACCTCTGAATTATGACGCCACCCTAAAGCCAAAAGTTGGCGCAAGACTAAAGCTATTCTATCCCGTCTGGTCTCTCACATCTACAGACGCTTGGGTCATGTCCACGGTCAAAAACGGATATGTACTAGAGTTCGCACAATTTCCCCCAGATCGATACTATATAAATCATCCCAGGGATCAAGTTGTTTTACATCTACTTCAAGAATTCATCCAAAAGGAGCATTAGAACCAGTGCCTCCAGAAGAACAGTTCAGCGGGGTTTATTCCAAAGTATTTCCCGTACCCAAACCAGGGAAGAAATGGAGGCTAATCATCGATCTCAGGTTCCTGAACAAGTTCTTGGTGAAAAGGAAATTCAAAATGGAATCTATAAAATCAGTTCTAATGGTTCTGGAAAAGGGAGATTATATGGCGTCTATAGACATGGCAGACGCTTATTTACATATTCCGATTCACCCCAGCCACAGAAAGTTCTTGAGAGTAGCAGTTCGGACGACAACTTGTATTACACATCTCCAGTTTACATGTCTCCCCTTCGGCATAACTTCTGCTCCGAGAGTATTTACGAAGGTGTCAATTGTCCTAACAGCAGCGCTAAGGTTGGAAGGTATAATGTGTATCCCATACCTGGACGATTGGCTTTTAATAGCGAGTTCCAGCCAACAACTGAACCTCCATTTACAAGCCACGATACAAATGCTCCAGTCCCATGGATTCCTAATAAACAAAGGAAAATCTTCTCTAATACCATCTTAACAAATACAATTTCTAGGATATGTTCTGAATTCGGATCAAATGACAATCAAATTATCTCCGCAAAGAATATCATCTGTTCACAGGGGAGTGCATCAACTTCTGTCCAATCACAAGATCTCTATCCGTCTTGCAATGAGGGTGTTAGGTCTCCTAACGTCATCTATAGAGGCTGTCCCTTGGGCCAAAGCTCACATCAGAAGTTTACAGAACAATATTCTAACCAGCTGGAACAAAAATTACAGCTCCCTGGACAAGAAGATGGTAATAACAACCGCAACACGCCAGGACCTGAAGTGGTGGATTTCGTCTCCTCACCTAAAGCAAGGCAGGGGTCTGAATCCCCATGCCCAAAAAATCCTCACGTCGGATGCCTCCTCTTGGGGCTGGGGTGCTCATGTAGACAATTTATGGGTACAGAGGAAGTGGACGAAGGAAGAAGCATTAATGTCCTCCAATTGGAGGGAGCTCAGAGCAGTGAGGCTAGCCCTTCTTCATTTTCAAACACATCTTTCGGGGTTCAAAATACTGATTCAGTCAGACAATCTACCAACTGTCTATTATATCAACAAACAGGGGGGCACAAGGAGTCACAGTCTCTCCAAGGAATGTGCTATCCTCATGGCCTGGGCAGAGAAGTTCACGAAAGACATCTCAGCTATCCATATAAGGGGAATTTTGAATCACTCTGCAGATCTACTCAGCCGCACCCCTCTACATCCAGGGGAATGGAGCTTAAATCCGACAGTCTTCAACAACATTGTATCTCGCTGGGGGAAACCCTGTCTCGACACCATGGCAACAGATCAGAACAAGAAACTCAATCAATACTGTTCCATTCATCGCTCCTGCCAAGCATTATCGATAGACGGACTGTCAATCAGTTGGAAGAAGGGCCTGATTTATGTATTTCCTCCGATTCCCCTTATACCAAAAGTCCTAAAAAAGATAAGGGAAGATTGTGCAGAAGTCATAGCAGTTCTTCCTTTTTGGCCCCGAAGAACATGGTTCGCTCTAGCCCTATCTCTCTCCAGGGGCAGAGTCTGGAAAATCCCTCCTCGCCCAGACTTGCTGATCCAAAGAGGATTTCTTCACCACAATCCCAACAGCCTACAGCTTGCGGCTTGGAGGCTGAGCGGCAGTCACTAACATCACTTGGTTTTTCTTCTGAGCTAGTTAATACCATGCTAGCAGCCCGTAAACCAACAACTATTAAAATATACAATAGAGTATGGAAGACCTTTAATGACTGGTGCCAAAGAACTTCTTCTCTTCCTGAAGATTTAAAATCTGTTCTGCACTTCCTTCAAGAAGGTTTTAGTAAAGGTTTAAAAACAAACACCTTGAAAGTACAGTTCACCGCGATCAATGCCCAGTTACAAGGGAAATTTTCGAATAATCAAATAATGCGTACATTTTTTAAAGCTCTGAAAAATCTAAGACCTCCTACCAGTGTGCCGATCCCTTCCTGGGATTTGTCTGTGGTATTGTCTGCTATGTTAAAAGAACCCTTTGAGCCAATAGAATCCTCGTCTCTGAAGCATATATTTATGAAGGCCCTCTTTCTGGTCGCAATCACTTCGGCCAGACGTGTTAGTGAACTTCAAGCTCTGTCACATAAAGAACCATATTTTAGAGATATGGGCGACTGTATTATTCTACGAACCATGCCAGGTTTTCTCCCGAAAGTAGCATCGGTAGTAAACATTAACCAAGAGATTTCTCTTCCAGTTCTTCACTCAGATCCTCAAGAGAAAGTGCATTGGCATTTACTGGATGTCAAAAGAGCATTGCAGGCATATCTTCAAAGTACTGCTTCCTTCAGAAAATCAGAAGGATTATTCTTACAGATCCAAGGACCAAATAAAGGAAAGAGAGCTAGTAAAGCAACACTAGCAAGATGGATCAAGCGTGCAATTGAAGAGTCCTATACTGCTGCCGGCCTAGAGTGCCCTATCAGGTTAAAAGCACACTCTACGAGATCTACAGCTTCATCTTGGGCAGAATTGGCACAGGTTTCTCTTGATCAGATCTGTAAAGCGGCTACGTGGTCTTCTGTGTCCACATTTATGAGGCATTACAGACTTGACGTATTAGCAGCTGAAGGGTCAACATTTGGCAAAAGAGTGCTTCAAGTGGCGACCAGTGCTCCCTCCCAATGAGTACTGCTTATCAAGTCCCTTTCGTTATGTGCTGCCAAGGACGATCAGGAAAATGAAAATTTACTCACCGAAATTTTTGTTTCCTGGAGTCCGTAGGCAGCACATAACGAAAGGGTTAAGTCCCCTAGGTACAACCTGGATAGAGACACATTAGCAAGCAGTAGACTTGATTAATTGGCAATTAGCAGGCTATATAGGATAACACATGACACCAGAGCCTTGTATTTGTATGCAGCAATACATTTATTAAAGGGGGGGAGTGTTGTGCTGCCTACGGACTCCAGGAAACAAAAATTTCGGTGAGTAAATTTTCATTATATTAATTAGATCTCCTCTCAGTCGTCTTTTTTCTAAAGTGAATAACCCTAATTTTGATAATCTTTCAGGGTACTGTAGTTGCCCCATTCCACTTATTACTTTAGTTGCCCTCCTCTGGACCCTCTCCAGCTCTGCTATGTCTGCCTTGTTTACAGGAGCCAGAACTGTACACAGTACTCCATGTGTGGTCTGACTAGCGATTTGTAAAGTGGTAGGACTATGTTGTTATCACGGGCATCTATGCCCCTTTTGATGCAACTCATTATCATTAGAGATGTCGCAAACATAAAATTTTCCGTTCGCGAACGGCGAACGCGAATTTCTGCAAATGTTCGCGAACGGGCGAACCGCCATTGACTTCAATAGGCAGGCGAATTTTAAAACCCACAGGGACTCTTTCTAGCCACAGTAGTGATGGAAAAGTTGTTTCAAGGGGACTAACACCTGGACTGTGGCATGCCGGAGGGGGATCCAGGGCAAAACTCCCATGAAAAATTACATAGTTGACGCAGAGTTGGATTTTAATCCATAAAGGGCATAAATCACCTAACAATCCTAAATTTTTTTTGAACAACGTGGTTTAAAACATCCAGTGTGTGTATACGATCAGGTATTATGTTGTATCGATCAGGTAGTGTAAGGGTTACGCCCACTTCACAGACATTGACAGACCAAACTCCCCTTTTAATGCACCGCAAACAGTCCATTTGCCCAACCGCAAACTTCCCATTTGCACAAGGTTGGATACCAAGCTAGCCATGTCCCGTTGATGTCATTGAAGGTTTCTTCCTCCACCCAGCCACGTACAACACCAAGGGTCCCGGAAAGGTGAATTGAATAGATTTTTTGAACGGGGAGATGGTTAAAAAAACGCTGGCTCCCTCCCCTTTGTTTGAATCCACGGTCACTGCGTCTGCGCCTTGCAATTTACTCTCACACCCGATATAAATGTTATTTTCTGTAGTTCTCTTCTCATCAGTTTAATCCCTGTTACGTCCCCTATCCGGGGACGTGTGTCGAATTGATTAATCATTGTCGAATTAACGATATCCTGAAATAATTTTGTTCTGAGCTCAGTACTTGCTTTGTATTGGAATTGATGGGGATTTTTTTAATTGTCTGCATTATTTCTAATAAAAAAATCATAATAAAGTCTCTTAATAGTTTTTTTATGTATTAAAAACCCATACAACTTAAAAAAAATAAAAAATAAAAAAAAATGTTTTTTTCCATGAAAAATTATCCAGCCGATCGCTTTTAGTCTGATTATAATGAAGCAACGGCCTTATCTGGGGTGTGGCAACATTGCCAACACACTCATAGAGGTGATGATCGTTTCATTGTGATACGCAAGCCCCTTCACCACAACAAGGTACCAATCACGAAGGGGAATTGACACATGTAGGTGCTTTTTTTTTGTTTTGTTTTTGCAGCCACAGTGCAGCACTAGAGGCCAGAAAAATTGATGTTTTCCAGACAGAAAGGTGACTAAAACATTGCGGCTTGAACCCTAGTTGGTGGCGGAGAATTCACGAAAGTCATCCGGTATGCAGACTGTAACGGACCGTTTCAGCAGACAAGGGGTTAAGATCCGTTTAGGCGATATGCCCCTTTCTGAGAGACAGGCACAGCTACTGCAGAACACCAACCTCCCGAACTGGATACAAAATAGCACTCCAAACTGGAACCTCGCGAATAGCTGCCGGCAGACAAACAGGAAAAGCGTACAGTCAGCTTACACTCCTGGCAATCAGTCTCTAACAGCATACAGGGAATCCCCCCAATAACGAGACAAGGCTCCGTCTTGAGGGTCAAACAGTGGTCTGATGTGCTGGCACACTCAGCCTGGTTTTTATTACAGTTTTGCAAATACAGGTCCGCCCACAGGGATTTGAAATACAACCAATCAGTAATTTACAACACACAATGCAAGTACAGCAACCAATCGTTCCCGCCCCCTAGAGGACCAGAAGGGAGACTGCGACACAGGACAGATACAACATATCCCCACAATGCATCATGGTTTCCTCCTCTCTGCCTGGGAGACAACCGAGGGTAATCCAATTATCTCTCAGGACAAAGGGAGGTCACCAATACACATGTGGAGACAACAGGGCAGACATCACCATTTAAACACACAATGGGACAATAGAACCACACCCAGCATATTCCTCCCAAGCTGACAAGTTACACTTATTATAAATTGTGAGGTTACATTGTCCATACATATAACTTACATCAATTTAAACAGTATAACTTGGGGGGACAAACCTATCCAAAATTCACTTGAATAGGTTCAGGGGTTCAAAAGTTAGCAGGGGCCATAATCCTGAGGCAAGAGGCTTTTAAACAGCCCCCTCCAAAACCCAGTGGCGAGGTTGGTTTCGCCACACAGACATTAAATACAGCAGCGTGGGACCATTTAGAGGCCAAGGCATGTCATCAGGCCTTTTGTTAGTCAAACGTATCCCCCACTGTCAGTCCCTTCGGGATCCATGCCTCTTTCATCTTAATGAAGGTGAGGTAATCAACACTTTTTTGACCGAGGCGACTTCTTTTGTCAGTGACAATGCCTCCTGCTGCACTGAAGGTCCTTTCTGACAGGACACTTGAAGCGGGGCGGGCCAGAAGTTCTATCGCAAACTGGGATAGTTCAGGCCACAAGTCAAGCCTGCACACCCAGTAGTCAAGGGGTTCATCGCTCCTCAGAGTGTCGATATCTGGAGTTAAGGCGAGGCAGTCTGCTACCTGTCGGTCGAGTCGTTCTCTAAGGCTGGATCCTGAAGGGCTGTGGCGATGTGTAGGACTGAAAAAGCTCAGCATGTCCTCCATCAACAACACATGTTTATCACTGTAAAGCGTCCTGTCCTTGCCGGCGTGGTCGTGGTAGGAGGAGGATTACTTTCACCTCTTCCCCTGATAGATTCCCGTTGTGCTGTGACATCCCCCTTTTTAGTTTGGTTTTGAACTGCTGCATCCTTTCTGACTTCAGGTAATTTGGTAACATTTCCGCCACTTTCTGCTTATACCGGGGGTCTAGTAGCGTGACCACCCAGTACAGGTCGTTCTCCTTCATCCTTTTTATACGAGGGTCCCTCAACAGACATGACAGCATGAAAGACCCCATTTGCACAAGGTTGGATGCCGAGCTACTCATTTCCCGTTCCTCCTCCTCACTGATGTCATTGACGGTCTGTTCTTCCCCCCAGCCACGTACAACACCACGGGTCCCAGATAGGTGACAACAACGAGCACCCTGGGATGCCTGCTGTGGTTGGTCTTCCTCCTCCTCAAAGCCACATTCCTCCTCTGACTCCTCTTCCTCATACTCCTCCTGCAGCGTTGCCGCAGGTCCGGCAAGCGATGATGACAAGGCTGTTTCTGGTGGTGATGGTGACCACAACTCTTCCTCTTCGCGCTCATCTACAGCCTGATCCAGCACTCTTCGCAGGGCACGCTCCAGGAAGAAAACAAATGGGATGAGGTCGCTGATGGTGCCTTCGGTGCGATTGACTAGGTTTGTCACCTCCTCAAAAGGACGCAAGAGCCTACAGGCATTGCGCATGAGCGTCCAGTAACGTGGCAAAAAAATTCCCAGCTCCGCAGAGGCTGTCCTAGCACCCCGGTCATACAAATACTCGTTGACGGCTTTTTCTTGTTGGAGCAGGCGGTCGAACATTAGGAGTGTTGAATTCCAACGTGTCGGGCTCTCGCAAATCAAGCGCCTCACTGGCATGTTGTTTCGCCGCTGAATGTCTGAAAAGTGCGCCATGGCCGTGTAGGAACGCCTGAAATGGCCACACACCTTCCTGGCCTGCTTGAGGACGTCCTGTAAGCCTGGGTACTTAGACACAAAGCATTGTATGATGAGATTCAACACATGTGCCATGCATGGCACATGTGACAACTTGCCCAAATTCAATGCCGCCAACAAATTGCTTCCATTGTCACACACCACTTTGCCGATCTCCAGTTGGGGCGGGGTCAGCCACTGATCCACCTGTGCGTTCAGGGCGGACAGGAGTGCTGGTCTGGTGTGGCTCTCTGCTTTCAGGCAAGTCAACCCCAAGACAGCGTGACACTGTCGTATCCGGGATGTGGAATAGCTGGGGGGATTCAGTTGATGTGCAGCCAGACGCCGCAGCAGAAGAGGACTCAGCCGAGGAGGTTATGGAAGAGGATGGAGTAGGAGGAGTAGAGGAGGTGGCAGTAGGCCTGCTTGCAAGTCGTGGTGGTGTCACCAACTCCGCTGCGGAGCCACGCATTCCATGCTTGGCAGCCGTCAGCAGGTTGACCAATGCGCAGTGTAGGTGATATACCTGCCCTGACCGTGCTTTGCAGACCAGATATCAGTGGTCAGATGGACCCTTGCCCCAACACTGTATGCCAGAGATGCCATGACTTCCTTTTCAATCACTGAGTAGAGGTTTGGGATTGCCTTATTTAAAAAAAAAAATTTTGTCCGGGTACCTTCCACTGTGGTGTCCCAATAGCGACAATTTTTTGAAGGCCTCAGACTCCACCAGCTGGTATGGTAAAAGCTGGCGGGCTAAGAGTTCCGTCAAGCCAGCTGTCAGACGCCGGGCAAGGGGGTGACTCTGTGACATTGGCTTCTTACGATCAAACATTTCCTTTACAGACACCTGACTGTGGGCAGATGAGATGGAAATGCTGAAGGTGAGAGGCGGGGTGGCGGGTGGTTGAGAGGGGGCAAGGAGGACAGCAGTGGTTGACGTGGCTGAAGATGCTGGACCAGGAGGAGGATGGTGGCTTTGAGCTTGTGTGCTGCTTCTACTCGTCATCATGTGTTGATCCCATAGGCGTTTGTGATGTGCGATCATGTGCCATCGCAAAGCAGTTGTACCTAGGTGGGTGTTGGATTTCCCACAACTCAGTTTCTTTTGGCACAGGTTGCAAATGGCATTGCTGTTGTCAGATGCAGACACACAAAAATGCCACACTGCTGAGCTTTGCAATGATGGCAACATCATGCATTGATTGGCGTGCTGTCTGGCTGACCCTGGGTGCCGATACATGCTGTCTGACTGTGCCACTAGCTCCTTGCGATGACCTCCCCCTGCTTCCAATTCGTCTCCTCCTTCTCTCTGTCTCCCCTTCTGAACTTTCCCCCTCTTCTTCTTCTCATCGATCAGGCACCCACGTGGCATCCACGGACACATCGTCATCATCAACCACTTTACTTGTATCTGACACCTCAGCAAAGGAAGCAGCAGCGGGTACAACATCATCATCATCACACTGTACGTTCATGTGTGTAATGCTGCCTGACTGAGACATATCCCTGTTATCTACATCCCCTGGCAATAATGGCTGCGCATCACAATTTCATCCAACTGATGTGTAAATAACTCCTCTGAGGGATCAAGTGAAGCGGCTGTGGTGGCTGTGGTGGTAGTGGTGGTGGTGGTGGCGGCGGGCGGGAGAGTGGTAACTTGAGAGCAGGTGACCAAAGCTGAGCTGGAGGAGGATGGTGCGTCAAGGTTCTTAGCGGAAGCTGTTGAAGATTGGGTGTCCTGTGTAAGCCAGTCAACTATTTTCTCCGAATTTATTGGGTTCAGGGTACAAGGCCTCTGAACACTGGGCATTATTCCAGGGCCAGTGGAAATCACAGCACCATGACCACGACGGCCCCTGCGGGATGGCCTGCCTATGCCTGACATTTTTTATTAGATAAGTGGTACTATGCGTGCAAGGTACTGTGCCACCCTATATAAGTTGTGGGCAGTGGGCACAGTACAGTCTGTGTGGGCCTGACACACACGGGCTTGTAATTTGCAAATGTGATAATATCACAGAAAAATGTTTAATAGAATTTTTTTATCTGCAAGGTATTTGAGTGAATGACACCCTGTAACGGTATGAGTGGAGGCCTAGCCACTAGCCAGTGGCCACAATACAGTCTGTGTGGGCCTGACACACACGGGCTTGCAATTTGCAAATGTGATTATATCACAGAAAAATTTTAATAGAATTCTTTTTTATCTACAAGGTATTTGAGTGAATAACACCCTGTAACGGTATGAGTGGAGGCCTAGCCACAAGCCAGTGGTCACAATACAGTCTGTGTGGGCCTGACACACACAGGCTTGCAATTTGCAAATGTGATTATATCACAGAATTTTTTTTAAATAATTTTTTTATCTGCAAGGTATTTGAGTGAATGACACCCTGTAACGGTATGAGTAGAGCCCTAGCCACTAGCCAGTGGCCACAATACAGTCTGTGTGGGCCTGATACACACGGGCTTGCAATTTGCAAATGTGATTATATCACAGAAAAATTTTAATAGAATTTTTTTTATCTACAAGGTATTTGAGTGAATGACACCCTGTATGAGTGCAGGCCTAGCCACTAGCCAGTGGGCACAATACAGTCTGTATGGGCCTGACACACACGGGCTTGCAATTTGCAAATGTGATTATATCACAGAAAAATTTTAATAGAATTTTTTTTATCTACAAGGTATTTGAGTGAATGACACCCTGTATGAGTGCAGGCCTAGCCACTAGCCAGTGGGCACAATACAGTCTGTATGGGCCTGACACACACGGGCTTGCAATTTGCAAATGTGATTATATCACAGAAAAATTTTAATATAATTTTTTTTATCTGCAAGGTATTTGAGTGAATTAGACAAAATAGGAGAAACAGTGTAAACCAGCGACTCGACCTATAGACCGGATGGATAAGGGTGCTCACCTCTCGGTCCACCCGGACCGCACCAATAGACCAAAGAAAATAGTAGATAAATGAGGGGCACTCCGTATAAGGGAATATAAAGAGCAAATGGATAGTGGCTAAATGTTATATAAACTTATTATAAAAAGCGAATGCATCAAATAATCGCAATGTTAAAAACATCCATACAATATAATACCATAAAATACAATAAAATGAATACCCAATGGAAATGGGCCCTGAAAAATTCGCCAGACGATCGTGAAAGTTCAAAAATTCGTGTTCGCGAATAATCAGCAGTCCCCACAATAAGAATAATCACACCGGATCTTTATACACTTGGAGAGTTCGTTCTTAACTCAGACCACTGAGGAAGGGGTGTATACCCTGAAACGCGTCTGGGCCAGTTGGGACAGTGAGCCGTTCCACAAGAAATCAGGAGTCACCAAGAGGAAAAAACTACGGTCGGGGTGACTTTCGCATTTGGATTATTACCTTGTCTCGAACTAGAGGCTGCATTTCCAAGAAGGATCGATTATTTCACTACTGCTTCAGCCGAGGAGTCACGTGAGACGTCACGTTCGAGACTCCATACCACGTGGGACGCCGCGTTTGGGTAAGATCGGCTGTGTTTTCGATCCATTACATCGAGCCAGTGACGGAACAGGGTAAGAGATTCCCTTCACGATCGTTGATATATCTGATTATCCGAATAAACTGGAGGATTAAAATCGGACAGTACATAATACGATTTTTCTGACATAGTCAGATCGTGCATGCGATTCATTTGGAGCCTGATACAGGCCTGAGTTAAGAACGAACTCTCCAAGTGTATAAAGATCCGGTGCGATTATTCTTATTGTAGGGACTGCTGATTATTCGCGAACACCAATTTTTTAACTTTCACGATTGACTGGCGAATTTTTCAGGGCACTTTTCCATTGGGTATTCATTTTATTGTATTTTATGGTATTATATTGTATGGATGTTTTTAACATTGCGATTATTTGATGCATTGGCTTTTTATAATAAGATTAAATAACAATTAGCCATTATTAATTTGCTGTTTTTATTCCCTTATACGGAGTGCCCCTCATTTATCTACTATTTTATTTGAGTGAATGACACCCTGTAACGGTATGAGTGGAGGCCTATCCACTAGCCAGTGGGCACAATACAGTCTGTATGGGCCTGACACACACGGCCTTGCAATTTGCAAATGTGATTATATCACAGAAAAATGTTAATATAATTTTTTTTTATCTGCAAGGTATTTGAGTGAATGACACCCTGTAACGGTATGAGTGGAGGCCTAGTAACTAGCCAGTGGCCACAATACAGTCTGTGTGGGCCTGACACACACGGGCTTGCAATTTGAAAATGTGATTATATCACAGATTTTTTTTTATAACGGTATGAGTGGAGGCCTAGCCACTAGCCAGTGGCCACAATACAGTCTGTGTGGGCCTGACACACACGGGCTTGCAAATGTGAAATTTGTCACAGAAAAATATTGAATCGAAATTTTTTTTATCTGCGAGGTATTTTCTGTCACACTCTGTATGAATGGTGTGCACGTGCTGTCTGTGACTGAGCCTGCAGCCTCTCACACACGGGCAGCCAGTCAACTGCAATATATATATATATATATATATATATATATATATATAAAAAAAAAAAAGCACACTGATGTACCAGCCCTAAAAAGGGCTTTTTGGGGTGCTGTCAGGACGCTGTCCTCACAGCAGATGAGTCTGTGGACACAGAACAATGCCCTAGCTAACCCTTTCTCTATTGAATCAGCAGTAGCAGCACTGTCCCTCCTCTCACTGTGAATGCAGCTTCCGAATGAATCTAAAATGGATGCTGTCCAGGAGGTGGGAGGGTCTGGGAGGGAGGGTCTGCTGCTGATTGGCTGGAATGTGTCTGCTGACTGTGAGGTACAGGGTCAATGATGATGTATAGGGGGCAGACCGAACATCGCTTATGTTCGCCCGCCGCGGCAAACGCGAACAAGCTATGTTCGCCGGAAACTATTCGCAGGCGAATAGTTCGGGACATCACTAATTATCATATTGGCCTTGGCAGCAGCTTCCTGACACTGGTTTTTGCAGCTTAGTTTGCTGTTTATTAAAATTCCTAGATACTTTTCCATGTTAGTGTTACCGAGTATTTTACCATTTAGTATGTAGGGGTGACTTGCATTATTCCTTCCCATGTGCATAACTTAACATTTGTCAGTGTTAAACTTCATCTGCCACTTATCTGCCCAAGCCCCCAATCTATCCAGATCCCTCTGTAGTAGTATACTGTCCTCTTCAGTGTTAATTACTTTACACAGTTTAGTGTCATCTGCGAAAATTTATACTTTACTATGCAAGCCTTCTACAAGATCATTAATAAATATATTGAAGAGAATAGGGCCCAGTACTGGCCCCTGAGGTACTCCCACTAGTGACAGTGACCCAATCTGAGTGTGTACCGTTAATATCCACCCTCTGTTTTCTATCATTGAGCCAGTTACTTACCCACATACACACGTTTTCTCCCAGTCCGAGCATTCTCATTTTATATACTAACCTTTTATGTGGTACAGTGTCAAATGCTTTGGAGAAGTCCAGATATACGACATCCATTGATACTCCGCTGTCAAGTCTAGAACTTACCTCCTCTTAGAAACTGATTAAATTAGTTTGGCATGACCGATCCCTCATGAAGCCATGCTGATATGGCGTTATTTGCTTATTTCTGTTGAGATGCTCCAAGATAGCATCTCTTAGAAAACCTTTAAACAGTTTACCCACAACAGATGTTAAACTTACTGGCCTATAGTTTCCAGGCTCTGTTTTTGGACCCTTTTTGAATATTGGCACCACATTTGCTATGCACCAATCCTGTGGGACATTCCCTGTCAGTATAAAGTCCACAAATATCAGAAATAAGGGTCTGGCTATGACATTACTTAATTCTCTTAGGATACGGGGGGTGTATGCCATCCGGTCCTAGAGATTTGTCTATTTTAATCTTTTTAAGTCGCTGATGTACTTCTTCCTGGGTCAGACAGGACACTTTTAATGGGGAATTTATTTTTACATTCGGCATGTCATCTGACCGTTTATTTTCCTCAGTGAATTAGAGAGAAAAAATATTTAACAGCTTTGCTTTCTCCTCGTCGCTCTCTGCGACTCCCCCCTCATTACTCTTTAAATGGCCGACACCTTCAGATTTATACTTTTTAACATTTATATAATTGAAGAACATTTTAGGGTTAGTTTTACTCTCTTTGGCAATTAATCTCTCGGTCTCTAGTTTGGCCGCTTTTATTTGTTTTTTACATGTTCTATTTTTTTCCTTATAGTTTTTCAGTGCTTCCGTGCTACCCTCCTGTTTTAGTGATTTATAAGATTTATTTTTGTCATTTATTGCTTTCTTTACAGTTCTATTTATCCACATTGGTTTCTTTTTGTTCCTTAACCTTTTATTCCCATACGGTATGTACCTCTCACAATGAGATTTTAGGATGCTTTTAAAGATATCCCATTTTGTGGCTGTATTTTTATTTTTGAGAACTTTGTCCCAGTTAGTAAGACCTCTCTTAGTGGGCTAAATTTAGCTTTTTTGAAGTTTGGTATTTTTGTCCCTCCCTGTAGAAACGCTCTTTTGAATGATAATTGGAAGGTTATTACTTTATGGTCACTATTTCCCAGGTGTCCCGCAACCTGCACATCCGTTGTTCTGTCAGGCCTATAGGTTAATACTAAGTCCAGTATGGCCGTCCCTCTAGTCGGGTCCTGAACCAGTCGGGAGAGGTAATTGTCTTTGGTTATTGCCAAGAACCTGTTTCCTTTATGAGATATACAAGTTTCAGTTTCCCAGTCTATATCTGGGTAGTTGAAGTCCCCCATAATAACCACCTCATTATGATTTGCCGCCTTGTCTATCTCGTTTAGTAGTAGAATTTCTGTGGACTCTGGTATATTAGGTGGTTTATAGTAAACTTCTATTAGTAATTTATTATTGTTTTTAGCTCCATGTATGTCTACCCACAGTGACTCCACATGTTCATGTCCCTCACTTATATCTTCATGGAGTGTGGGCTTTAGACAAGACTTTACATAAAGGGAAACCCCTCGCCCTCTCCGGTTTTGACGATCCTTTCTAAACAGACTGTAACCCTGTACATTAATTGCCCAGTCATAGCTATCATCCAGCCATATCTCAGTTATTTCCACTATGTCATAGTTCTCCTCACACATCACTAATTCCAGCTCACCAGTTTTATTAGTCAGGCTTCTGGCATTAGTATACATACATTTGAGAGGTTTATATATTTTTTAACCCTACACCTTTCCTTCTTAACTGTTCTAGTCCCTCCTTCCATTCCTCCCCCAGTCCCACTACCTTGCCCCCGGTCTCTATCTGCACTATCTTCCCCTCCTATAATGTAATTACCCTCCCCCCCAGTCCCTAGTTTAAACACTCCTCCAACCTTCTAGCCATCTTTCTCCCCAACACAGCTGCACTTCCCCATTGAGGTGCAGCCCGTCTCTACGATAGAGCCTGTAGCCAATAGAGAAGTTGGCCCAGTTCTCCAGGTACCCAAACCCCTCCTTCCTTACACCAGTTCTTGAGAAACTTGTTAATCTCCCTAATCTCCCGCTGCCTTTCATGTGTGGCCTGTGGTACAGGCAGTATTTCGGAAAATACTACCTTTGAGGTCCTCGTCCTAAGCTTTTGACCTAAATCCCTGAAATCATTTTTAAGGACTCTCCACCTACCTCTAACTTTGTCATTGGTTCCGATATAAACCATGACCGCTGGATCTTATCCAGCCCCTCCCAGGTTTCTGTCAACCCGATCCGCTGTGTGTCAAACTCTAGCGCCAGGAAGAAAGCACACTGTTCGGTGATCACGGTCTTTGTGACAGATTGACCTATCTGTTCCCCTAATAATGGAGTCTCCCACTGCCAGCACCTGTCTGGCTTGCCCTGCTCTCCTGGTTCCCTGCTTACTGGAGCTGACATTACCCTGACTGGCAGAGGAAGTGTCCGGCAGCAGCAGTGCCATCCCTGGACTGACATCCCCATCATCTGCCAAACGTGCAAACTTGTTGGGGTGTATCAGATCAGGGCTAGCCTCCCTGGCACCCTTCCCTCTACCCCGCTTTCTAACTGTTACCCAGCTAAAAAATGAAAATCAAACATTTGAGGTTAAGCAGCACTCCAGACTTGAAAAAGACTTCATATATTCAAAACAACGCTATGTATGCTACCTATTAGTTAATAAAACACCTTCTGCTTGTACTGTATGAGGGCTGTGATCCAGTGACCTCCCCATTCATTGTTCTGCTAGATTTACAGTACAGACCAAAAGTTTGGACACACCTTCTCATTCAAAGAGTTTTCTTTATTTTCCTGACTATCAAAATTGTAGATTAACACTGAAGGCATCAAAACTATGAATTAACACATGTGGAATTATATACATAACAAAAAAGTGTGAAACAACTGAAAATATGTCATATTCTAGGTTGTTCAAAGTAGCCACCTTTTGCTTTGATTACTGCTTTGCACACTCTTGGCATTCTCTTGATGAGCTTCAAGAGGTAGTCACCTGAAATGGTCTTCCAACAGTCTTGAAGGAGTTCCCAGAGATGCTTAGCACTTGTTGGCCCTTTTGCCTTCACTCTGCGGTCCAGCTCACCCCAAACCATCTCAATTCGGTTCCGGTCCGGTGACTGTGGAGGCCAGGTCATCTGGCGCAGCACCCCATCACTCTCCTTCATGGTCAAATAGCCCTTAAACAGCCTGGAGGTGTGTTTGGGGTCATTGTCCTGTTGAAAAATAAATGATGGTCCAACTAAACGCATGCCGCTGCAAGATGCTGTGATAGCCATGCTGGTTCAGTATGCCTTTAATTTTGAATAAATCCCCAACAGTGTCACCAGCAAAGCACCCCCACACCATCACACCTCCTCCTCCATGCTTCACGGTGGGGACCAAGCATGTAGAGTCCATCCGTTCACCTTTTCTGCGTCGCACAAAGACACGGTGGTTGGAAACAAAGATCTCAAATTTGGACTCATCAGACCAAAGCACAGATTTCCACTGGTCTAATGTCCATTCCTTGTGTTCTTTAGCCCAAACAAGTCTCTTCTGCTTGTTGCCTGTCCTTAGCAGTGGTTTCCTAGCAGATATTCTACCATGAAGGCCTGATTCACACAGTCTCCTCTTAACAGTTGTTCTAGAGATGTGTCTGCTGCTAGAACTCTGTGTGGCATTGACCTGGTCTCTAATCTGAGCTGCTGTTAACCTGCGATTTCTGAGGCTGGTGACTCGGATGAACTTATCCTCCGCAGCAGAGGTGACTCTTGGTCTTCCTTTCCTGGGGCGGTCCGCATGTGAGCCAGTTTCTTTGTAGTGCTTGATGGTTTTTGTGACTGCACTTGGGGACACTTTTAAAGTTTTCCCAATTTTTCGGACTGACTGACCTTAATTTCTTAAAGTAATGATGGCCACTAGTTTTTCTTTACTTAGCTGCTTTTTTCTTGCCATAATACAAATCCTAACAGTTTATTCAGTAGGACTATCAGCTGTGTATCCACCTGACTTCTCCACAACGCAACTGATGGTCCCAACCCCATTTATAAGGCAATAAATCCCACTTATTAAACCTGACAGGGCACACCTGTGAAGTGAAAACCATTTCAGGTGACTACCTCTTGAAGCTCATGAAGAGAATGCCAAGAGTGTGCAAAGCAGTAATCAAAGCAAAAGGTGGCTACTTTGAAGAACCTAGAATATGACATATTTTCAGTTGTTTCACACTTTTTGTTATGTATATAATTCCACATGTGTTAATTCATAGTTTTGATGCCTTCAGTGTGAATCTACAATTTTCAAGGTCATGAAAATAAAGAAAACTCTTTGAATGAGAAGGTGTGTCCAAACTTTTGGTCTGTACTGTATATCAAGCTGACAGCTCATGGGGAGTGTCTTTTCTGCTGTAGCTAAGGGGGCGTGTCTCAGCTCTCCCTATCACAGCTCAGGAGGCAGTTGAAGGATGGAACTGAGCATGTGCGGCCTTCTCAGTGAGCTAGACAAAGAAATAACAGAAAAAACAAACAGCAGGTGGCGCTATTCAGATATATTTTATTGAATAACTTAGTGGCTATGTAAACATTTTAGTTACATGCAATTACAAAAGTATTCAGATCCTGGTGCTGGCTTGAAAACTGTAGAATGTTTTTCATGGAACAACCTCTTTAAAAATTACTTCATAGTCAGCTGTGTCTAGGCTATGCCTGATGCTAACTAACATTCATTGAGTTAACATCTGCTCTACAAAATAAAAATGGAGAAAATATGAGCATTGTCTTAGGAGGTCGGGAAAAATGCTGATTACATGGTTTTACGTGACATGAAAATCCACAAACAACTGCTTCATCTGTTGCTTTTGAGGGCTTACATAAACAACATGTGGACAAGATGATGCTACTCCACCCAGGATAATTTGCAGAGGGTGTCAAGGGTCTGAACTTGCTGAGTCAGCAGAATACATGCGGGCGGTGAAAGCATGAACATGGTGCTCTCTTAAAGAGAGATCATACAAAAGTCATGTGGCTGCCCAGAGGTTGCAGCGGTATAGCTAAGGACACTTATCGGAAAGCAGTAGCAGTTCTTGTTTATTATAAACTATTATATACAGTACATCAGGGGTGGGATGAGCAGTATGTGGAGCAGGCAGCAGCCTAGACATAAGTGAGGGATAGGGCTCCCTAGGGGGTCAGACATTGGGAGAGATTTATCAAAATGGGTGTAAAGGAGAACTGGCTTAGTAACACATTACAACCAATCAGATTCCTTCTTTCATTTCCCAAAGGAGCTCTTAAAAATGGAAGGTGAAATCTGATTGGTTGCTACGTGTAACTAAGCCAGTTTTCCTTTACACTAGTTTTGATAAATCTCCATTGACTTAAGGATAGCTGCTGATAGGTAGTAGTAAACAGACAAAGGCACATTTATCAAAAGTTTTTCGCCCTAACCTAGTATTCACCAAAGTCCTATTTGTAGATGAGTTGATCTTCCGACGGTCGTTTTTTCCATTTAAAGGGGTTCTGCACTTTTATTTAACTGATGATCTATCCTCTGGATAGATCATCAGCTTCTGATCGGCGGGGGTCCGACACCCGGGACCCCCGCCGATCAGCTGTTTGAGAAGGCAGCGGCGCTCCAGCAGCGCCGCGGCCTTCTCACTGTTTACCGCCGGGCCGCCCGCCCACTGACGTCACGACTTGTATCAACTAGAGTGGGCGCGGCTAAGCTCCATTCAAGTGAACAGAGCTTCCATAGGGTGGGTTATGGAAGATTAGAAGTACAGCATAAGTCAGAAACTATAACTTGACACCGCACAAACCGCAGGGTGGGTAGGACATAACAGTAGCCCAACATGTTCACCTCTCCTCCATAGTCAATGGATTTAAAACCCAAGCAAGCACACATCACACAGGGACCCGGACTGAGCCCTCAAGTAGAATCATATCTCTGAGATTTGTGGGTCGTTTAATAAGACGTGTCTGATACGAGGAAGTGAGTTGAAAACATTCCTGAATGCACCTTCTAACCAGGTGGTGCAGTATATCTATGAAGGTCTCCCAGCATGCAAATAACTGCTTCACATGGATCTCCTTCCTGGAAGACACCTCCACCCAGTTCATCTTAATTAAGGAGTAGAGATGTCGCGAACATAACATTTTCCGTTCGCGAACGGCGAACGCAAATGTTTGCGAACGTGCGAACCGCAATAGACTTCAATAGGAAGGCGAATTTGAAAACCCACAGGGACTCTTTGTGGCCACAATAGTGATGGAAAAGTTGTTTCAAGGGGACTAACACCTGGACTGTGGCATGCCGGAGGGGGATCCATGGCAAAACTCTCATGGAAAATTAGGTAGTTGACGCAGAGTGTGGCAAGTTGAAATCGCAATGCGATTTATAGAACTTGAATTAATCGCATTGCGATTTCAACTTTGAGCTTCTGCCGACTTCCGTGCTCATGGAGCATCCCCATCACCATGGGAACGGCCCCATGCTAGAATGTACTGTCGGATTTGAGAAAGTTGTAATCGCAATGCGATTAATGCAGGTTATATTAATCACATTGCGAATTCAACTTAGAGCTGGGTTCCTAATGGTTGTTGTATTGCTAGAATATAACGAAGATTGAGAATATAGTGCTATATTCGTTGTCAATTCTAGCAATACAACCATTAGGAACTCAGATCTAAGTTGAATTCGCAATGCGATTAATATAACCTGCATTATTCGCATTGCGATTACAACTTAGATCTGAGTTCCTAATGGTTGTATTGCTAGAATTGACAACGAATATAACGAATATAGCCCTATATTCTCAATCTTCGTTATATTCTATCAATATAACCATTAGGAACCCAGCTCTAAGTTGTAATCGCATTGCGATTACAACTTTGCGACACTGCAGCTTCAGAATGAATCTAAGATGGATGCTGTCCTTGCTTTTTGATAGGCGGTGGGAGGGTCTGGGAGGGAGGGTCTGCTGCTGATTGGCTGGAATGTGTCTGCTGACTGTGAGGTACGGGGTCAAAGTTTGCTCAATGATGACGTATAGGAGGCGGACCGAACATCGCATATGTTCGCCCGCAGCGGCGAATGTGAACATTCGATATTCGCCGGAAACTGTTCACCGGCGAATAGTTCGGGACATCTCTATTAAGGAGGAGACTTTCTCAAGAAATAGCTTAAACGATGTGGGTGTGGGGTTGATCCATGTGTGGAGGAAAGTTTTGATTCCTGCCGCTGCTATCAGACATAATAGTTTCTTGCTACCAGGGGTACATATGTAATAGTCGGGTCAATGTATCCAAAGATAGCCCATGTAGGATCTAAAGGTGCTGCTGATGTCAAATGGGTGGTAGTAAATGTGTGGACTTTACACTGGAAAGATTGAATCACCGGGCACAGCAACAAACAATGGAAAATATCAGATTCAAAGACACCCATACGGTGGCCCCGAACTGGATGTTGGGAAAGTTCAGCCCCCCCTGTTCAGTCTAGGTTGTTGTAAAATAATATAAGGTGGTCCTGGGGCGACGACCATGCCAGATATATTTGCGGTATAAGCAATTCATTTTCTTCTCATCTTTGGAGAGCAGATATATTGGTAACGAATGTAGAAAATATAGCAAGCGGGGAATTTATTTTGAACTTTTAATGGATTTTTTTTTTCTTGCCTGGCCTTTTCAATGGATGACTGTTGGTCACTAGAGGTTTAAACTTCAAGAAAATGGCACCGGCACATGCACATTTAATATACTGGATCATAATGGATCTGGCATAAAGGGTGACTTCCATTAAAATTTTGGCTGCAAGCTGTGGTTTATAATCCGTCCAAGAACTGGATTTGTGCCGGAACGGACGCAACCTGACGCATCCTGATCTACCTTGCGGTATCCTGATCCTCTTCTGCACCAGAATACCGGGACAGAGAACGCAGATGTGAAACTACCCTAAGGCTAAATAGCTGTTGTCGTGTCACTTCTTGTCACAGAAAAGTCTTGCAACATTTTTCTTATAATCATAGTCAATAATGTCGCTCTGCGACATGCTGCAACTGCGACACGACAGTCCCAAAAAATCCAAGTTGGATCTTTGAGCGACTGTCGCATCTAAGTCGCAGCATGTCACATGTCGCAGTGCGACACAATTGACTATGATTATAAAAAATGTCACGCGACTTTGGTGTGACATGAATGTTGTGTGACACGTGTTGCAAGTGTAGTTGGACCCTTTCTGTTGTGCGACTTGTAGCCCTAGCCTAAAAAGGAAAAAAAAACATTCCGCCACAGTTCCATGCACTGATTTCCCTGAAACATCTGGAGCGATTTGTAAGCAGAACATCCATTTTAATCAGAAAAGACTTTGAAGAGCGAAAATTAATGTTTTCTATCGGAAAATACAACTAACATTCTGTCTGTGACAAGGCAGGTCGAACAGGGGAAATATACTGTATCTACAAAATTAATTTCAGACCGCTATCCCCTGCTCAGCTGCTTTCTGCCTGCTTACTGACATCAATTAGTCCCATCAATGTTTAGTTTTTATGAGATGCAGCAAAACTCTTCAGGACTTCAGACGCTCGGGGTAGTTGATTGTTCCAACCTTAAAGATTTTTTTATGGAATGCTTTAGCTTTAAAGTTTTCTTAAGAGTGAAGATAGCAAGCACAGTACCAGATGTTTGCATGTATATAGCAGTCCAAATTAGATAAAAGAGAGGGTGAAATGTAGTATTCTGTCAACACAGCAAAGCTGAGCTTGTCCTTTGGCACAATCATGATATTGCAATATTTAGAAGTTTTCCGTGAATTTTTTTACTTATGTATTTACTTTTATCTTACTCATTTTTTGGACTCATACACTACTCACAAAAAGTTAGGGATATTTGGCTTTCGGGTGAAATTTATAGAAAAAGTTTCCGCTACAGTGACACTATATCATGAAAGTAGGGCATTTAAGTAGAAGCAGCAATGTTGATTTCCTCATCTCAAACTACCGTATTTTTCACCCTATAAGGCCCATAAGACACACCTAGGTTTTTGAGGAGGAAAATAAGAAAAAAATAAATTTTAACCAAAAGGTGTGCTTTTGGTGGGTTTGAACTAATGGCGGTCTGTGCATGACACTATTATGGGGGATCTGTGGATGATGCACTGTTATGGGGTGGGGGATTTGTGGAGGGCACTGTTATGTGGGGGATCTGTGGATAGCATTATGATGGGGGGTCTGTTAATGTCATTATGATGGTGGGGGGGATCTGTAAATGGCATTATGATGGTGGGGGGGATCTGTGGATGGCATTAGGATGGTGGGGGGGTCTGTGGATGGCACTGTTATGGGGTAGTGGATCTGTGGATGGCATTAGGATGGTGGGGGGATCTGTGGATGGCATTATGATGAGGGGGATCTGTGGATGGCACTGTTATGGGGTAGTGGATCTGTGGATGACACTGCTATATGTGTCATCCACAGATCCCCCCATAACAGTCCCATCCACAAATCCCCCCATCATAATGCCATTCACAAACCCCCCCATCATTATCCCATCCACAGTTCCCTAAGGAGGGGCTGTAGTAGGCGGGGAGAGCGGCGGGCCGTGCAGGCACTGTACTCTGGCACCGCCACTCAGTATGTACTGTTTTATACGTAGTGTTAATCATCAGATCTAAACTGAGTAATGATGCGCTCCCCCTGCTCCCCATGTGTACCGTACTTACCGGTACACATGTCACGCTCCTGTAGTAAGCACTAGCAGCTAGCAGGCAGGCCGGGCTGCAGGCGGCCGTAACTCATTGAGGTCACATGCCTGCTCCGCCTGCTTCAGTCATAAAGTAGGCGGAGCAGGCACGTGACCTCCGTCAGTTACGGCCGCCTGCAGCCCGTCCTGCCTGCAAGATGCTAGTGCTTACTACAGGAGCGTGACATGTGTACCGGTAAGTACGGTACACATGGGGAGCAGGGGGAGTGCATCATTACTCAGTTTAGATATGATGATTAACACTACGTATAATACAGTACATACTGAGTGGCGGTGCCAGAGTACAGTGCCTGCACGGCCCGCCGCTCTCCCCGCCTACTACAGACCCTCCTCACTAATACATCGCAGACTGCGATGTAAATTGCCAGCATTCGCCCCATAAGACGCAGGGGGATTTGGGGGGGGGGGGAGTGCGTCTTATGGGGCAAAAAATACGGTATTTATTAAAACAAAAGCCAACACCAGTGCTGGGTATACCCCAACAAAAATGTCAGTGTCTTAATAACTTGTCATGATAACTTGTCAATAACATCTCCTGCTGTTCACAAGTCGACTTATTGTCTACTGAGGAATGGCATCCCACTCTTCTTGAAGGGCTGCCCTCAGGTCATTGATATTCTGGGGTACAGAGTTATGAGCCTCTACAAGGCGGCTCAACTGATCCCATAGGGTTTCATTTGTATTAAGGTCTAGAGAAAGTGCAGGCCCCTTCATTTGAGGTCCCCCCGTCTCCAGCAGCCATTCCCTAATGATGCAACCTTGATGAGCTAGCCCATTGTCCTCTATAAAGATGAAATTAGGCCTGTGTTGTTCATGCAGAGGCACAATGACTAGATTAATGATGTTATTCAAGTAGTATTATGGGCTTGTCCCTGCACCATTCACAAAGTTTAGGGCAGTTCTGTAATGACTAGACACACCTTCCCACAATGTACCACCACCAAAGACTCGTCTGGTGACAACAGTGGCTGATGTACAGTGCTCTCCATTATTTCAGCTCAGCGTGAATCAACTTTCATCAGTGAACAGCACTGAGGTCCAATAGTCTCTCGTCCAGCGTAGATGCAGCCTGGCCCATGCAAGACGACGATGCCTTTGCCTGGTGATGTGGTCAGGTACCCTTCGCAGGCTGTGTAGCACACAGACCACGCTGATGTAAATGGTTTTGAATGGTCTGACGTGACACTTTGATCCCTCTCACCTCCCTTAAATGTGCTTGGTGTTGTGTGACATTCATTATCCAGTTCCGCAGGGCATTGTTCACAATGAAGCAGTCATCAGTGTGGGATGTGGCCAAAGGATGTCCACTTCTATGCCTTTTTGTGACTTTTCCAGTCTCTCTGTATCTCTGTTGCAACCTGCTGAAGACACTTTAAGCTCAGTGGCCACTTCCATCTCAGAACATCCTGCTTGAAGCCTTGCAGTGGCAAGGTACTGTTGATCAGTTGTTAAGTGTCGTCTTGGTCTCATGATGTCAAAATGTGAACAGCATGATGAGGAGGACTGTTAAAATACCAATTCTAATTGAAACAGGAAATTTATCAAACACCATTTTGCTGTTAAGCTCCTTGTTAGAGAACAGCCAATTGTGCAAAAAGTACTGAAACATTGAACAGTTGGACATGAGCATTAAAAAGTTTAAAGAAAGTCACATTAAGTTCACCTGTAGAGGTGTGCATTTTAGGTTCATCCTGAAATTTCACCTACAAGCCAAATATACCTAATGTTTTGTGAGTAGTGTATCTGCAGAATTTTTGGGGAGATGATTTTAGAAGTAGGAGGTAGTGATAGAAGTCTACAGGTTGCTGGTCATGATGTTAAAGAAAATGTATGTGTGTGGAATAGATCAGAACCTTCCAGAACTGGAGTCCTGAGTCAAGGTGCAAGTGATTTGCCGACCTTCGCAAACACTAAGTGTACACATGTTCTCAAATGAGGAGAGGGGAATAAGTTGCTGCCAAAGTACTGGGCAAGCAAAAATTTAATGTGACCAATAATTCTTTTCTACCAACAGATTCCAAACGTCAGGCCCAAGTCTAATACATGTTAGGGTGGGTTCATATCTGCATTCTGGATTCCGTTATGGCTTTCCGTTACAACCAGTTATAATGGAACATAACTGAAAGCATGAGATGGGCGTCAAAATGGAAGCCTTTAAGAGGCATTCCGTTTGTATCCATCCTAATAGAAGTCTATGGGTATCAGATTCATAAAGGATCTGTCTTGCTCCCAGTTATGAAAGACGGAAAACAAAGTCCTGTCGACAGGACTTTTTTCTCCATTTTACATAACGGAAACCAGGACGGATCCGTTATGCTGCCCATAGCTTCTATTAGGACAGAAAGCAAAATGGAATGCTTTATAAAGGCTTCCGTTTTGACTTCCGTCCTAATACAAGTCTATGGGCAGCAGAGCGGATCCGTCCTGGTTTTTTACGTCCGTCTCATGGATTCCGTTATGGTTATCACGGAAAGCCATAATGGAATCCAGAATGCAAATGTGAACCCACCATTAGCTGGTTGGCCAGTCCCATAAAAATCTGCAGGTTTGGCCAACTTTAGCCTAATGTGTAACACAATCTAAAAACATTTTTGAGAATTAGGGAATGTTCACATTGTAAAGTTTTCACATTTTTTTTTGTTTTTCGGCATTCATTTAAAAAAAAGTCAACATTTTTTATTTTGCACAAAAGTGCCCATATAAACGTGAAAAATTTTAAGGGGTTGTCTCACTTCAGTAAGTGGCATTTATTATGTAGAGAAAGTTAATACAAGCCACTTACTAATATATTGTTGTTATGCATATTGCTTCCTTTGCTGGCTAAACTCATTTTTCTATCACATTATACACTGCTCGTTTCCATGGTTACAGACCACCCTGTACTCCAACACTGGTGGTTGTGACTGCACAATATAGGAAAAATCACTTGCCTATGTGCGCTCCCGTGATCCCAGCCACCAGAAAGGCTGATGCTTTCTATAGTGTGCAAGCACGACGACCACTGATGGATTTTAGGGTGATCTGTAACAATGGAAACGAGCAGTATATAATGTGATGGAAAGATTTATCCAGCCAACAAAGGAAGCAACATGGAGAATAACAATACATTAGTAAGTGGCCTGTATTAACTTTCTCTACATGATAAATGCCACTTACTGAAGTGAGACAATCCCTTTAAGGATCTATTTGTTTACTACAGTTTAGTTACAGTACACTGATGATTTTTGGGAGCATATTACTATAACTGCAGCATGCCAGACCGCAGGGGAAAACACGTGAGGCTCACGGTGGGCCGATGGGGATAGTGGTTGTTTGTACTCACGGTATGCAGATGCCTTCTGGGTCGGCAGTGCAGTGGATGGGAAGACAGCACGAGATCTTCCGAGGCACTCTCCGTTGCAGGGAACACCAGCCAGATGTTGGTTGAGGTGCCCTTGATGGTGGCGATGTTTAGGGTGCTTGTGGCTGGGCCCCTGTGTCTGTAATGCCAGCACCATTAGGTGAAAATTTGATATTGTTGCAAAAATTGATGTTTGTTTCCCAGGCAGAAAGTGCCCTAAAACATTTTGCGGCTTGAACCCTAGTTGCTAGCGGATAAGTCATGCAAGTCATCTGGCATTCAGAGATAAAATACAGCAGTGTGTGGACCATTTTTAGCCCAAGGCAGCTCATCTCATCACCAGGCCTTTTTTAGTCGAATGTATCGCCCACTGTCAGTCCCTTCGGGATCCATCCCTCATTCATCTTAATAAAAGTGAGGTAATCTAGACTTTTTTGACCTAGGCGACTTCTCTTCTCAGTGACAATACCTCCTGCTGCACTGAAGGTCCTTTCTGACAGGACACTTGAAGCAGGGCAGGCCAGAAGTTCTATCGCAAATTGGGATAGCTCAGGCAACAGGTCAAGCCTGCACACCCACTAGTCAAGGGGTTCATCGCTCCTCAGAGTGTCGATATCTGCAGTTAAGGCGAGGTAGTCTGCTACCTGTCGGTCGAGTCGTTCTCTGAGGGTGGACCCCGAAGGGCTGTGGCGAAGCGTAGGACTTAAAAAGCTGCTCATGTCCTCCATCAACAACAAGTCTGTAAAGCGTCCTGTCCTTGCCGGCGTGGTCGTGGTAGGAGGAGGATTACTTTCACCTCTTCCCCGTTAGATTCCCGTTGTGCTGTGACATCACCCTTATACCCTGTGTAAAGCATACTTTTTAGTTTATTTTGGAACTGCTGCATCCTTTCCGACTTGCGGTAATTCAGTAACATTTCAGGCACTTTCTGCTTATACCGGGGGTCTAGGAGCGTGGCCGCCCAGTACAGGACGTTCTCCTTCAGCCTTTTCATACGAGGGTCCCTCAACAGGCCCGACAGCATGAAAGACCCCATTTGCACAAGGTTGGATGCCGAGCTACTCATGTCACGTTCCTCGTCCTCAGTGATCTCACTGAAGGTATGTTCTTCCCCCCAGCCACGTACAACACCACGGGTACCAGATAGGTGACAATGAGAACCCTGGGATGACTGTTGTGGTTGGTCTTCCTCCTCCTCCTCAAAGCCACATTCCTCCTCTGACTCCTCTTCCTCACACTCCTCTTCCGGCGTTGCCGCAGGTCCAGCAAGCGATGCTGATAAGGGTGTTTCTGGTGGTGATGGTGACCACAACTCTTCCTCTTCACGCTCATCTACGGCCTGATCCAGCACTCTTCGCAGGGCACGCTCCAGGAAGAAAACAAATGGGATGATGTCGCCGATGGTGCCTTCGGTGCGACTGACTAGGTTTGTCACCTCCTCAAAAGGACGCATGAGCCTACAGGCATTGCGCATGAGCGTCCAGTAACGTGGCAAAAAAATTCCCAGCTCCGCAGAGGCTGTCCTAGCACTCCGGTCATACAAATACTCGTTGACAGCTTTTTCTTGTTGGAGCAGACGGTCAAACATTAGGAGTGTTGAATTCCAACATGTCGGGCTGTCGCAAATCAAGCGCCTCACTGGCATGTTGTTTCGGCGCTGAATGTCTAAAAAGTTCACCATGGCCGTGTAGGAACGCCTGAAATGGCCACACACCTTCCTGGCCTGCTTGAGGACGTCCTGTAAGCCTGGTTACTTATGCACAAAGCGTTGTACGATCAGATTACACACATGTGCCATGCACGGCACATGTGTCAACTTGCCCAAATTCAATGCCGCCAACAAATTGCTTCCACTTTGCCGATCTCCAGTTGGTGCAGAGTCAGCAACTGATCCACCTGTACGTTCAGGGTGGACAGGAGTGCTGGTCCGGTGTGACTCTCTGCTTTCAGGCAAGTCAACCCCAAGACGGTGTGACACTGTCGTATCCGGGATGTGGAATAGCCCCTGGGGAGCTGGGGGGGGTGCCGTTGATGTGGAGCAAGAGGCAGCAGCAGAAGAGAACTCAGCCGAGGAGGTTATGGAAGAGGATGGAGTAAGAGGAGTAGAGGAGGTGGCAGCAGACCTGCCTGCAAGTTGTGGCGGTGTCACCAACTCCTCTGCAGAGCCATGCATTCCATGCTTGGCAACCGTTAGCAGGTTTACCCAATGCGCAGTGTAGGTGATATACCTGCCCTGACCATGCTTTGCAGACCAGGTATCAGTGGTCAGATGGACCCTTGCCCCAACACTTTGTGCCAGACATGCCATGACTTACTTTTGCACAATCGAGTACAGGTTGGCGATTGCCTTTTGTGCAAAGAAATTTCGGCCGGGTACCTTCCACTGCGGTGTCCCAATAGCTAAACATTTTTTGAAGGCCTCAGACTCCACCAGCTTGTATGGTAAAAGCTTGCGGGCTAAGAGTTCAAACAAGCCAGCTGTCAGACGCCGGGCAAGAGGGTGACTGTGACATTGGCTTGTTACGCTCAAATATGTCCTTGACAGACACCTGACTGTAGGCAGATGAGCAGGAACTGCTCAAAGCGAGAGACGGAGTGGCGTATGGTTGAGAGGGGGCAAGGAGGACAGCAGTGGTTGATGTGGCTGAAGATGCTGGACCAGGAGGAGGATGGTGGCTTTGAGTTTGTGTGCTGCTTGTACTCATGTGTTGATCCCATAGGCGTTTGTGATGTGCGATCATGTGCCTTCGCAAAGCAGTTGTACCTAGGTGGATGTTGGACTTCCCACGACTCGGTTTCTTTTGGCACAGGTTGCAAATGGCATCGCTGTTTTCAGAGGCAGACACACAAAAAAAATGCCACACTGCTGAGCTCTGCAATGACGGCATTCTGGTGGTGGCAACAGCATGCGTTGATTGGCGTGCTGTCTGGCTGACCCCGGGTGCCGATGCATGCTGTCTGACTGTGCCACTAGCTCCTTGCGACGACCTCCCCCTGCTTCCAACTCGCCTCCTCCTCCTCTTTGTCTCCCCATCAGAACTTTCCACCTGTTCTTCTTCTCTTCGAGCGGGCACCCACGTGACATCCACGGACACATTGTCATCATCAACCGCTTCACTTGTATCTGACAACTCAGCAAAGGAAGCAGCAGCGGGTACAACATCATCATCATCACACCGTACGTCCATGTGTGTAATGCTGCCTGACTGAGACATATCCCTGTTATCTACATCCTCTGGCAATAATGGTTGCGCATCACTAATTTCATCCAACTAATTTGTAAATAACTCCTATGACAGATCAAGTGAAGCGGCTGTGGTGCTAGTGTTGGTGGTGGCGGCAGGCGGGCGAGTGGTAACTTGAGAGATGCCCGAAGCTGAGCTGGAGGAGGATGGTGCGTCAAGGTTCTGAGCGGAAGCTGTAGAAGATTGGGTGTCCTGTGTTAGCCAGTCAACTATGTCCTCAGAACTTTTCAAGTTCAGGGTACGTGGCCTCTGAACACTGGGCATTATTCTAGGGCCAAAGGGAATCACAGCACCACGACCACGATGGCCCCTGCGGGGTGGCCTGCCTCTGCCTGTAATTTTATTTAGATTAGTTAAGTTGTACTATGCGTGCAAGCTACTGTGACACCAGATATGAGTTGCGCTGAAGTGACACTATGCACTGCACTGGGCCTTAGACGCACAAACACGTGCAGGGCAACTGACTGGTATTTATTCACTGTCAAAATTGTTGATTTTCTTTAAATGGAATCGAATGTGACACCAAATATGAGTTGCACTGGTGACACTTTGCACTTGCAGGGCATGAAACACACGCACGTTTTTAAATGCAAGCTACTGTGACACCAGAGTGGTGGCACTGGGCAAGTGGGCACAGTATACGCTGTGAGCCTGACACACACGCTGGCAGGCAGGCAACTGCAATTAGATTACACAGGAGAAAAAAAAAGCAGACTGATGTTCTAGCCCGAAAAAGGGCTTTTTGGGTTGCTGTCCTTACAGCAGAGATCAGATGAGTCTTTCAGGACTGTAGTGGACACTGAATACACTTGCCTAGCTATCGATTCCCCTAATAAATCAGCAGCAGTTGCACTGTCCCACCTCTCACTAAGACTGCAGCTTCCGAATGAATCTAAAATGGATGCTATCCAGGAGGTGGGAGGGAGGGTCTGCTGCTGATTGGCTGGAATGTGTCTGCTGACTGTGAGGTACAGGGTTATTAGGAACCCAGCTTTAACCCCTTAAGGACACGGCCCTATTTCACCTTAAGGACCAGGCCATTTTTTGCAAATCTGACCAGTGTCACTTTAAGTGCTCATAACTAGAGTTGAGCGAACACCTGGATGTTCGGGTTCGAGAAGTTCGGCCGAACATCCCGGAAATGTTCGGGTTCGGGATCCGAACCCGATCCGAACTTCGTCCCGAACCCGAACCCCATTGAAGTCAATGGGGACCCGAACTTTTCGGCACTAAAAAGGCTGTAAAACAGCCCAGGAAAGAGCTAGAGGGCTGCAAAAGGCAGCAACATGTAGGTAAATCCCCTGCAAACAAATGTGGATAGGGAAATGAATTAAAATAAAAATTAAATAAATAAAAATTAACCAAAATCAATTGGAGAGAGGTTCCATAGCAGAGAATCTGGCTTCCCGTCACCCACCACTGGAACAGTCCATTCTCAGATATTTAGGCCCCGGCACCCAGGCAGAGGAGAGAGGTCCCGTAACAGAGAATCTGTCTTCATGTCAGCAGAGAATTAGTCTGCATGTCATAGCAGAGAATGAGGCTTCACGTCAGCCACCACTGCAACAGTCCATTGGCATATATTTAGGCCCAGCACCCAGGCAGAGGAGGGAGGTCCCGTAACAGAGAATCTGTCTTCATGTCAGCAGAGAATTAGTCTGCATGTCATAGCAGAGAATGAGGCTTCACGTCAGCCACCACTGCAACAGTCCATTGGCATATATTTAGGCCCAGCACACACACAGGCAGAGGAGAGAGGTCCCGTAACAGAGAATCTGGCTTCATGTCAGCAGAGAATCAGTCTGCATGTCATAGCAGAGAATGAGGCTTCACGTCAGCCACCACTGCAACAGTCCATTGGCATATATTTAGGCCCAGCACACACACAGGCAGAGGAGAGAGGTCCCGTAACAGAGAATCTGGCTTCATGTCAGCAGAGAATCAGTCTGCATGTCATAGCAGAGAATGAGGCTTCACGTCAGCCACCACTGCAACAGTCCATTGGCATATATTTAGGCCCAGCACCCAGGCAGAGGAGAGAGGTCCCGTAACAGAGAATCTGGCTTCATGTCAGCAGAGAATCAGTCTGCATGTCATAGCAGAGAATGAGGCTTCACGTCAGCCACCACTGCAACAGTCCATTGGCATATATTTAGGCCCAGCACACACACAGGCAGAGGAGAGAGGTCCCGTAACAGAGAATCTGGCTTCATGTCAGCAGAGAATCAGTCTGCATGTCATAGCAGAGAATGAGGCTTCACGTCACCCACCACTGCAACAGTCCATTGGCATATATTTAGGCCTAGCACACAGGCAGAGGAGAGAGGTCCCGTAACAGACAATCTGGCTTCATGTCAGCAGAGAATCAGTCTGCATGTCATAGCAGAGAATGAGGCTTCACGTCAGCCACCACTGCAACAGTCCATTGGCATATATTTAGGCCCTAGCACACAGGCAGAGGAGAGAGGTCCCGTAACAGAGAATCTGGCTTCATGTCAGCAGAGAATCAGTCTGCATGTCATAGCAGAGAATGAGGCTTCACGTCAGCCACCACTGCAACAGTCCATTGGCATATATTTAGGCCCAGCACCCAGGCAGAGGAGAGAGGTCCCGTAACAGACAATCTGGCTTCATGTCAGCAGAGAATCAGTCTGCATGTCATAGCAGAGAATGAGGCTTCACGTCAGCCACCACTGCAACAGTCCATTGGCATATATTTAGGCCCTAGCACACAGGCAGAGGAGAGAGGTCCCGTAACAGACAATCTGGCTTCATGTCAGCAGAGAATCAGTCTGCATGTCATAGCAGAGAATGAGGCTTCACGTCACCCACCACTGCAACAGTCCATTGGCATATATTTAGGCCTAGCACACAGGCAGAGCAGAGAGGTCCCGTAACAGACAATCTGGCTTCATGACAGCAGAGAATCAGTCTGCATGTCATAGCAGAGAATGAGGCTTCACGTCACCCACCACTGCAACAGTCCATTGGCATATATTTAGGCCTAGCACACAGGCAGAGCAGAGAGGTCCCGTAACAGACAATCTGGCTTCATGTCAGCAGAGAATCAGTCTGCATGTCATAGCAGAGAATGAGGCTTCACGTCACCCACCACTGCAACAGTCCATTGGCATATATTTAGGCCTAGCACACAGGCAGAGCAGAGAGGTCCCGTAACAGACGATCTGGCTTCATGTCAGCAGAGAATCAGTCTGCATGTCATAGCAGAGAATCAGGCTTCACGTCAGCCACCACTGCAACAGTCCATTGTCATAAATTTAGGCCCAGCACCCAGGCAGAGGAGAGAGGTCCCGTAACAGACAATCTGGCTTCATGTCAGCAGAGAATTAGTCTGCATGTCATAGCAGAGAATCAGGCTTCATGTCAGCCACCACTGCAACAGTCCATTGGCATATATTTAGGCCTAGCACACAGGCAGAGGAGAGGTTCATTCAACTTTGGGTAGCATCGCAATATAATGGTAAAATGAAAATAAAAATAGGATTGAATGAGGAAGTGCCCTGGAGTCCAATAATATATGGTTATGGGGAGGTAGTTAATGTCTAATCTGGACAAGGGACGGACAGGTCCTGTGGGATCCATGCCTGGTTCATTTTTATGAACGTCAGCTTGTCCACATTGGCTGTAGACAGGCGGCTGCGTTTGTCTGTAATGACGCCCCCTGCCGTGCTGAATACACGTTCAGACAAAACGCTGGCTGCCGGGCAGGCCAGCACCTCCAAGGCATAAAAGGCTAGCTCTGGCCACGTGGACAATTTAGAGACCCAGAAGTTGAATGGGGCCGAACCATCAGTCAGTACGTGGAGGGGTGTGCACACGTACTGTTCCACCATGTTAGTGAAATGTTGCCTCCTGCTAACACGTTGCGTATCAGGTGGTGGTGCAGTTAGCTGTGGCGTGTTGACAAAAGTTTTCCACATCTCTGCCATGCTAACCCTGCCCTCAGAGGAGCTGGCCGTGACACAGCTGCCTTGGCGACCTCTTGCTCCTCCTCTGCCTTGGCCTTGGGCTTCCACTTGTTCCCCTGTGACATTTGGGAATGCTCTCAGTAGCGCGTCTACCAACGTGCGCTTGTACTCGCGCATCTTCCTATCACGCTCCAGTGCAGGAAGTAAGGTGGGCACATTGTCTTTGTAGCGTGGATCCAGCAGGGTGGCAACCCAGTAGTCCGCACAGGTTAAAATGTGGGCAACTCTGCTGTCGTTGCGCAGGCACTGCAGCATGTAGTCGCTCATGTGTGCCAGGCTGCCCAGGGGTAAGGACAAGCTGTCCTCTGTGGGAGGCGTATCGTCATCGTCCTGCCTTTCCCCCCAGCCACGCACCAGTGATGGACCCGAGCTGCGTTGGGTGCCACCCCGCTGTGACCATGCTTCATCCTCATCCTCCTCCACCTCCTCCTCATCCTCGTCCTCCTCGTCCTCCAGTAGTGGGCCCTGGCTGGCCACATTTGTACCTGGCCTCTGCTGTTGCAAAAAACCTCCCTCTGAGTCACTTCGAAGAGACTGGCCTGAAAGTGCTAAAAATGACCCCTCTTCCTCATCCTCCTCCTCCTCCTCCTGGGCCACCTCCTGTTCCATCATCGCCCTAAGTGTTTTCTCAAGGAGACATAGAAGTGGTATTGTAACGCTGATAACGGTGTCATCGCCACTGGCCATGTTGGTGGAGTACTCGAAACAGCGCAACAGGGCACACAGGTCTCGCATGGAGGCCCAGTCATTGGTGGTGAAGTGGTGCTGTTCTGTAGTGCGACTGACCCGTGCGTGCTGCAGCTGAAACTCCACTATGGCCTGCTGCTGCTCGCACAGTCTGTCCAGCATGTGCAAGGTGGAGTTCCACCTGGTGGGCACGTCGCATATGAGGCGGTGAGCGGGAAGGCCGAAGTTACGCTGTAGCGCAGACAGGCGAGCAGCGGCAGGATGTGAACGCCGGAAGCGCGAACAGACGGCCCGCACTTTATGCAGCAGCTCTGACATGTCGGGGTAGTTGTGAATGAACTTCTGCACCACCAAATTCAGCACATGCGCCAAGCAAGGGATGTGCGTCAAATTGGCTAGTCCCAGAGCTGCAACGAGATTTCGCCCATTATCACACACCACCAGGCCGGGCTTGAGGCTCACCGGCAGCAACCACTCGTCGGTCTGTTGTTCAATACCCCGCCACAACTCCTGTGCGGTGTGGGGCCTGTCCCCCAAACATATGAGTTTCAGAATGGCCTGCTGACGTTTACCCCGGGCTGTGCTGAAGTTGGTGGTGAAGGTGTGTGGCTGACTGGATGAGCAGGTGGAAGAAGAGGAGGAGGAAGCCGAGAAGGAGGAGGTGGCAACAGGAGGCAAAGAATGTTGCCCTGCGATCCTTGGCGGCGGCAGGACGTGCGCCAAACAGCTCTCCGCCTGGGGCCCAGCTGCCACTACATTTACCCAGTGTGCAGTTAGGGAGATATAGCGTCCCTGGCCGTGCTTACTGGTCCACGTATCTGTGGTTAGGTGGACCTTGCTACAGATGGCGTTGCGCAGTGCACACTTGATTTTATCGGATACTTGGTTGTGCAGGGAAGGCACGGCTCTCTTGGAGAAGTAGTGCCGGCTGGGAACAACATACTGTGGGACAGCAAGCGACATGAGCTGTTTGAAGCTGTCTGTGTCCACCAGCCTAAATGACAGCATTTCATAGGCCAGTAGTTTAGAAATGCTGGCATTCAGGGCCAGGGATCGAGGGTGGCTAGGTGGGAATTTACGCTTTCTATCAAATGTTTGTGAGATGGAGAGCTGAACGCTGGCGTGTGACATGGTTGAGACGCTTGGTGACGGAGGTGGTGGTGGTGGTGTTGGTGGTACATCCCCTGTTTGCTGGGCGGCAGGTGCCAACGTTCCTCCAGAGGCGGAGGAAGAGGCCGAGGCGGCAGCAGCAGAATAGGCCGAGGCGGCAGCAGCAGAAGAGGTAGCAGGGGGAGCCTGAGTGACTTCCTTGGTTTTAAGGTGTTTACTCCACTGCAGTTCATGCTTTGCATGCAGGTGCCTGGTCATGCAGGTTGTGCTCAGGTTCAGAACGTTAATGCCTCGCTTCAGGCTCTGATGGCACAGCGTGCAAACCACTCGGGTCTTGTCGTCAGCACATTGTTTGAAGAAGTGCCATGCCAGGGAACTCCTTGAAGCTGCCTTTGGGGTGCTCGGTCCCAGATGGCGGCGGTCAGTAGCAGGCGGAGTCTCTTGGCGGCGGGTGTTCTGCTTTTGCCCACTGCTCCCTCTTTTGCTACGCTGTTGGCTCGGTCTCACCACTGCCTCTTCCTCCGAACTGTGAAAGTCAGTGGCACGACCTTCATTCCATGTGGGGTCTAGGACCTCATCGTCCCCTGCATCGTCTTCCACCCAGTCTTGATCCCTGACCTCCTGTTCAGTCTGCACACTGCAGAAAGACGCAGCAGTTGGCACCTGTGTTTCGTCATCATCAGAGACATGCTGAGGTGGTATTCCCATGTCCTCATCATCAGGAAACATAAGTGGTTGTGCGTCAGTGCATTCTATGTCTTTCACCGCTGGGGAAGGGCTAGGTGGATGCCCTTGGGAAACCCTGCCAGCGGAGTCTTCAAACAGCATAAGAGACTGCTGCATAACTTGAGGCTGAGACAGTTTCCCTGGTATGCATGGGGGTGATGTGACAGACTGATGGGGTTGGTTTTCAGGCGCCATCTGTGCGCTTTCTGCAGAAGACTGGGTGGGAGATAATGTGAACGTGCTGGATCCACTGTCGGCCACCCAATTGACTAATGCCTGTACCTGCTCAGGCCTTACCATCCTTAGAACGGCATTGGGCCCCACCATATATCGCTGTAAATTCTGGCGGCTACTGGGACCTGAGGTAGTTGGTACACTAGGACGTGTGGATGTGGCAGAACGGCCACGTCCTCTCCCAGCACCAGAGGGTCCACTAACACCACCACGACCATGTCCACGTCCGCGTCCCTTACTAGATGTTTTTCTCATTGTTATGGTTCACCACAACAACAAATATATTATTTGGCCCAATGTATTGTATTCAAATTCAGCGGGATATAAATTTGAGGCCTAGTATTTAGGCGCTGGGTGACCGGTATGGATTTAGTGACAGAATTAGACTTGGAAATGCACAGAAGCGTGTGTGTGAAGTTATTCTGAATGACCCTATGTGCACCTTGAATATTATATACCCTTTTAGGGATAGATTTCAAATAGCTCTGATATAGCAGAAACCACTAAATTATGAAATTGCTAAATTGGGAATTGTACTTCAACCCAGAACAAAAAATGTGCTTTGACGGACACTAAATAATCTTGCCCAGCAACAACAGTACAGCGGTGGTAACGAGAGATTTAGAGGGATTTAAATTTGAGGCCTAGTATTTAGGCGCTGGGTCACCGGTATGGATTTAGTGACAGAATTAGACTTGGAAATGCACAGTAAGCGGTGTGTGTGAAGTTATTCTGAATGACCCTATGTGCACCTTCAATATTATATACCCTTTTAGGGATAGATTTCAAATAGCTCTGATATAGCAGAAACCACTAAATTATGAAATTGCTAAATTGGGAATTGTACTTCAACCCAGAACAAAAAATGTGCTTTGACGGACACTAAATATCTTGCCCAGCAACAACAGTACAGCGGTGGGTAACGAGAGATTTAGAGGGATTTAAATTTGAGGCCTAGTATTTAGGCGCTGGGTCACCGGTATGGATTTAGTGACAGAATTAGACTTGGAAATGCACAGAAGCGTGTGTGTGAAGTTATTCTGAATGACCCTATGTGCACCTTCAATATTATATACCCTTTTAGGGATAGATTTCAAATAGCTCTGATATAGCAGAAACCACTAAATTATGAAATTGCTAAATTGGGAATTGTACTTCAACCCAGAACAAAAAATGTGCTTTGACGGACACTAAATATCTTGCCCAGCAACAACAGTACAGCGGTGGGTAACGAGAGATTTAGAGGGATTTAAATTTGAGGCCTAGTATTTAGGCGCTGGGTCACCGGTATGGATTTAGTGACAGAATTAGACTTGGAAATGCACAGAAGCGGTGTGTGTGAAGTTATTCTGAATGACCCTATGTGCACCTTCAATATTATATACCCTTTTAGGGATAGATTTCAAATAGCTCTGATATAGCAGAAACCACTAAATTATGAAATTGCTAAATTGGGAATTGTACTTCAACCCAGAACAAAAAATGTGCTTTGACGGACACTAAATATCTTGCCCAGCAACAACAGTACAGCGGTGGGTAACGAGAGATTTAGAGGGATTTAAATTTGAGGCCTAGTATTTAGGCGCTGGGTCACCGGTATGGATTTAGTGACAGAATTAGACTTGGAAATACACAGTAGCGGGTGTGTGTGAAGTTATTCTGAATGACCCTATGTGCACCTTCAATATTATATACCCTTTTAGGGATAGATTTCAAATAGCTCTGATATAGCAGAAACCACTAAATTATGAAATTGCTAAATTGGGAATTGTACTTCAACCCAGAACAAAAAATGTGCTTTGACGGACACTAAATATCTTGCCCAGCAACAACAGTACAGCGGTGGGTAACGAGAGATTTAGAGGGAATTAAATTTGAGGCCTAGTATTTAGGCGCTGGGTCACCGGTATGGATTTAGTGACAGAATTAGACTTGGAAATACACAGTAGCGGGTGTGTGTGAAGTTATTCTGAATGACCCTATGTGCACCTTCAATATTATATACCCTTTTAGGGATAGATTTCAAATAGCTCTGATATAGCAGAAACCACTAAATTATGAAATTGCTAAATTGGGAATTGTACTTCAACCCAGAACAAAAAATGTGCTTTGACGGACACTAAATAACTTGCCCAGCTACAACAGGACAACGGGTAACGAGAGATTTAGAGGGATTTAAATTTGAGGCCTAGTATTTAGGCGCTGGGTGACAGGTATGGGATTTAGTGACAGAATTAGACTTGGAAATACACAGTAGCGGGTGTGTGTGAAGTTATTCTGAATGACCCTATGTGCACCTTCAATATTATATACCCTTTTAGGGATAGATTTCAAATAGCTCTGATATAGCAGAAACCACTAAATTATGAAATTGCTAAATTGGGAATTGTACTTCAACCCAGAACAAAAAATGTGCTTTGACGGACACTAAATATCTTGCCCAGCAACAACAGTACAGCGGTGGGTAACGAGAGATTTAGAGGGAATTAAATTTGAGGCCTAGTATTTAGGCGCTGGGTCACAGGTATGGATTTAGTGACAGAATTAGACTTGGAAATACACAGTAGCGGGTGTGTGTGAAGTTACTCTGAATGACCCTATGTGCACCTTCAATATTATATACCCTTTTTGGGATAGATTTCAAATAGCTCTGATATAGCAGGAACCACTAAATTATGAAATTGCTAAATTGGGAATTGTATTTCAACCCAGAACAAGAAATGTGCTTGAACGGACACTAAATAACTCGCCCAGCTACAGCACTAGGGACAGATTTAGCTGGATATAAATTTGAGGCCTAGTATTTAGGCGCTGGGTGACCGGTATGGATTTAGTGACAGAATTAGACTGGGATATGGCCAAAAAATGAACAGACTATTGCTGGTTAAATGCACTTGGTGTGACAGCTTCACCCTGATGTAGGCTTTAGCCAAAAACAACCACACCATTGAGGGTTAAATGCACTTGGTGACAGGCGCAGCTTGCCCCTGATTTTGTATATGGCCAAAAAATGAACAGACTATTGCTGGTTAAATGCACTTGGTGTGACAGCTTCACCCTGATGTAGGCTTTAGCCAAAAAACAACCACACCATTGAGGGTTAAATGCACTTGGTGACAGGCGCAGCTTGCCCCTGATTTTGTATATGGCCAAAAAATGAACAGACTATTGCTGGTTAAATGCACTTGGTGTGACAGCTTCACCCTGATGTAGGCTTTAGCCAAAAAACAACCACACCATTGAGGGTTAAATGCACTTGGTGACAGGCGCAGCTTGCCCCTGATTTTGTATATGGCCAAAAAATGAACAGACTATTGCTGGTTAAATGCACTTGGTGTGACAGCTTCACCCTGATGTAGGCTTTAGCCAAAAAACAACCACACCATTGAGGGTTAAATGCACTTGGTCGCAGCTTGTGCTGGCGCACCACAAGACACAAAATGGCCGCCGATCACCCCAGAAAAATGAGACTGACAAACGGTCTGTGCAGCCTAAAAACAGTGAGCAATTGAGGATCAGCAGCTCAATGATCCACAGCTGCAGATCGATCAGTTAATCAAGTCCTTTGGAGGAGTTAATCTGCCTAATCTCGCCCTACTGTCGCAGCCGCAACCTCTCCCTACGCTAATCAGAGCAGAGTGACGGGCGGCGCTATGTGACTCCAGCTTAAATAGAGGCTGGGTCACATGGTGCTCTGGCCAATCACAGCCATGCCAATAGTAGGCATGGCTGTGATGGCCTCTTGGGGCAAGTAGTATGACGCTTGTTGATTGGCTGCTTTGCAGCCTTTCAAAAAGCGCCAAGAAAGCGTCACAAAAGCGCGAAGAAAGCGACGAACACCGAACCCGAACCCGGACTTTTACGAAAATGTCCGGGTTCGGGTCCGTGTCACGGACACCCCAAAATTCGGTACGAACCCGAACTATACAGTTCGAGTTCGCTCATCCCTACTCATAACTTTAAAGCGCTTTGACTTACCCAGGCCGTTCTGAGATAGTTTTTTCGTCACATATTGTACTTCATGACACTGCTAAAATTGGGTCAAAAAAGTTAATTTTTTGGCATAAAAAAATACCATACCCCTTAAGGTATTCTAAACAGTTTTTTCAAACTTTATTAACCCTTTAGGTCTTCTACAAGAGTTAATGGCAGATTGAGAAACAATTTCAAAATTTCTATTTTTTGGAAAATTTTCCAATCTAATCAATTTTTTCCAGGAGTAAAACAAGGGTTAACTGCCACACCCCATATGTGGTCGTAAACTACTGTTTGGCCGAACAGGAGCACATAGAAGGAGGGGAACACCATATGGGTTTTGGAAGGCAGATTTTGCAGGACTGGTTTTGTTTATACCATGTCCCATTTGAAGCCCCCTGTTGCACCCCATGAATAGAAATTTCAAAAAAGTGACTCCATCTAAGAAAGTACACCCCTCAAGGTATTCAAAACTGGGTTTACAAACTTTGTTAACCCTTTAGGTGTTCCACAAGAGTTAATGGCAGATGGAGAAACAATTTCGAAATTTCTATTTTTTTGAAAATTTTCCAATATAATAAATTTTTTCCAGGAGTAAAACAAGGGTTAACTGCCAAACAAAACTCAAAATGGGTTGCCCTGATTCTGTAGTTTGCAGAAACACCCCATATGTGGTCGTAAGCTGCTGTTTGGCCGAACGGGAGCACATAGAAGGAGGGGAACACCATATGGGTTTTGGAAGGCACATTTTGCAGGACTGGTTTTGTTTATACCATGTCCCATTTGAAGCCCCCTGTTGCACCCCTAGAATAGAAATTTCAAAAAGTGACTCCATCTAAGAAAGTACACCCCTCAAGGTATTCAAAACTGGGTTTACAAACTTTGTTAACCCTTTAGGTGTTCCACAAGAGTTAATGGCAGATGGAGAAACAATTTCAAAATTTCTATTTTTTGGAAAATTTTCCAATATAATTAATTTTTTCCAGGAGTAAAACAAGGGTTAACTGCCAAACAAAACTCAAAATGGGTTGCCCTGATTCTGTAGTTTGCAGAAACACCCCATATGTGGTCGTAAGCTGCTGTTTGGCCGAACGGGAGCACATAAAAGGAGGGGAACACCATATGGGTTTTGGAAGGCAGATTTTGCAGGACTGGTTTTGTTTATACCATGTCCCATTTGAAGCCCCCTGTTGCACCCCTAGAATAGAAATTTCAAAAAAGTGACTCCATATAAGAAAGTACACCCCTCAAGGTATTCAAAACTGGGTTTACAAACTTTGTTAACCCTTTAGGTGTTCCACAAGAGTTAATGGCAGATGGAGAAACAATTTCGAAATTTCTATTTTTTGGAAAATTTTCCAATATAATCAATTTTTTCCAGGAGTAAAACAAGGGTTAACTGCCAAACAAAACTCAAAATGGGTTACCCTTATTCTGTAGTTTGCAGAAACACCCCATATGTGGTCGTAAGCTGCTGTTTGGCCGAACGGGAGCACATAGAAGGAGGGGAACACCATATGGGTTTTGGAAGGCAGATTTTGCAGGACTGGTTTTGTTTATACCATGTCCCATTTGAAGCCCCCTGTTGCACCCCTAGAATAGAAATTTCAAAAAGTGACTCCATCTAAGAAAGTACACCCCTCAAGGTATTCAAAACTGGGTTTACAAACTTTGTTAACCCTTTAGGTGTTCCACAAGAGTTAATGGCAGATGGAGAAACAATTTCAAAATTTCTATTTTTTGGAAAATTTTCCAATATAATCAATTTTTTCCAGGAGTAAAACAAGGGTTACCTGCCAAACAAAAGTCAAAATGGGTTGCCCTGATTCTGTAGTTTGCAGAAACACCCCATATGTGGTCGTAAACTGCTGTTTGGCCAAACGGGAGCACATAGAAGGAGGGGAACACCATATGGGTTTTGCAAGGCAGATTTTGCAGGACAGGTTTTGTTTATACCATGTCCCATTTGAAGCCCCCTGTTGCACCCCTAGAATAGAAATTTCAAAAAAGTGACTCCATCTAAGAAAGTACACCCCTCAAGGTATTCAAAACTGGGTTTACAAACTTTGTTAGCCCTTTAGGTGTTCCACAAGAGTTAATGGCAGATGGAGAAACAATTTTGAAATTTCTATTTTTGGGAAAATTCTCCATTTTAACCCTTACTTTATTACTGGAAAAAATGGGTTAACAGCTGTGAGACAGTGACAGGTCTCACTCAGGTTAGAGGCAAGGAAGGGGTGGATAGTTCGGTCCACACCCCTGTTCCACCACAGGTGAGAGAAGCTGGAGGTAATCAGCCTGGCACAAAGCACCTCCCAGAGTGTCAGAAGGGGGGGAGTGTGGTACCTGTGGACAGAGGCCTGGAGGCTCTGTCTGTGTGGTCTCAGCTGGGCAAGGCTGAGGGACCACAAAGCTGGGCGATAGCCTGGAGTTGGGGGATGCAGCGACGCCTGGGAGGGTCGCAGGGCCATAGTCAGGCAGACTACTGAGCCCCAATCCCCCACAAGAAATACTGAACTGGAGACAGTGGGCGTACTGTGCTCTGTACAGCCAGGAGGCTGTGGGACATTGGCTGACAAAGCCGCACGAGTTCACAGGGTGTGAACTGGGACCTAGGTGAGTCAGGAAACTTTATGTTTAGTTAGAGCCTGGACGGGCGAGTGTTTATTATTTTGTCATTTTATTGTTTCTGGTGTTGAACAATAAATACACTGTTTGGACCTGAAACTTGGTGTCCTAAAGGCGTATCTGTGAGAATGACCCCCAAATAAGAGGCGATCCCTTACAATTGGTGTCGGATGCGGGCAGTTGTCCATGAGAGAAGGGCAACGGTCGGTTGCTAGGGGCAACGCTGAGACTGCAGGTGCTGCTAAAAGCTGTTTTTTGCCGTGTGTGGCATTAAAGGAACGGAAGTTTTTTTTTGTCCAGTGGAGCAGGTGCTGCTCATAAGCGTGTGAACTATTTTGCTGTGGTGCAAGTAAAACTGCAGTGAATTAAAGGGCCAGTAGCCCAGCAAAAGTGGACTTGTGGCTGAAAGCTTTTCCTGCTACCATGGGTCTCGGGGAAGAGTATGTCCGGCAGCGCTGGCGCATACAGCAGGCAGAAGACATGGCCATAGCAATTGGCTACACTAAAAATGAATTGGCAAAATTTGATGCAGAGCGAGAGGCTTTGGAGGCACAGTTGCAGCTGGCCTTGAGAAATGGGTTCTCAACACTGTATGGACCCTGTACAAAGTTCCAAGAGGTTGGTGGTGTGCCGGGACTATCAGGGGAAAAGCAAAGATATGCTGTTGCCAAGGGCAACCGTCGGGAAGACAAAGAGGTGGAGAGCGGTGCGGTTCTCAGGAGTGCATATCTTCCCTGCGACTGTGTCCGGAGTCCTAGAGAGGAAGTGCGGAGGTGCGGTAAAGCTGTTGCTAGGAGCAACCACAACCTTGATGAGTCCGCGGGAGAGGATGTCACTGCTTTACCAGAATGGTTGATTACAAAGGGTAAGACTGTTCCTGTTATTAACCATGTGGCAGAGCCAGTGACAGTGAGCCAGCGGCAGGGGATAACTGCTGGGCCGGTAGGTGATAAGTCACACAGAGAAAAAACTGTGTCTGGACAGGCGGATAAGCCTGCTGTGATTGCTCCCTCGCAGAAACCTGCAGGGGAGAAGGTTTCTGTGTTTCCTCAGTTGCCCATGACCAAAGCTAGTTTTGGGATGACAAGGATCCGGGATCCCATGCTAGCCCGGGTAAGGGGTAGCACAATATTGAAACCTGAGACTGGTAAAATAATAAAGGTGCTGGACAGTCGTGTGGATAAGGACTATCCACAGATTTTCACTGAGCGTGAGACTCCAATGAGAACAGAGACTGATGAACTTGATGTTACAGATACGCTCATGCATGAGGGAGTGTTGGGCCGTGATATCGGTTTATTGCTGTGGGGTAAGGTAGACACTTCTGCAGATAGTGATGAAACTCCTGCAGAACCTGTACCTGTCCCTTTAAGTGAGGATCTAAGGGAGCTGCACTTTGACCTGCACGGGGAAAGAATATTGACTATTGGAAACAATGGTGCTGGTCAAGTGCAAGGTGATGGTGACAAAAGTGCGGAAATGCATAAGGAAAATATGATGTCATATGAAATATGTGGTGACAGTGATATAACTTTTCCGTTGCAGGTTGTGGTCAGGGGAGAAGCGCCCCCTGGTGGTAAAAATGTAAATGATGATGAAACTTTATTTTCTGCATCTGCTATGTTTCATGAAGCGCGATATGACGTAATCAAAAGGTTTGAAGACATGCATATAAGTAGTGTGGAGCAAAGCCCAGCTCCAGCTCAGTGTTTGAAGGTGCAGGAAAATATGATAGGGTTAGAGGGTGTACCGCACGGAGCAGAGGTGGAAATGCAGTCTCCACAATGTTGGTCGGTTACTAAGGAAGTGTCCCAGGTGGGGATTAGCTCATCGGTGCCCCTAGAGGTCAGAATTAATAATGACACGAGCGGTATAGGTGACGTATGTGCTGTGACCGACTCAGAGAGTGAAGCTACCATGTCAAGGTCCTGCGAAACAAAGGTGGTTACTAGTAGCGACCAGACAGTTATATCTGACGAGATGGGAATTAAGTCGGGTGACATCAGCCTAGGTTCTGAAGCCCATATCCAGACAGTTGTAGGTGACCTGACACGACAGTACAGCTGCAAACAGGAGGATGATCTCTCTCTCTCCCCACGCTCCCTAGAAACGTTAGAGACGGGACTAGCTGTCTTCACAGAGCAACTGAAGAAAATTTCAGAAAGGGCAAAGAAAGAGAATGGTGATGCTCGGCTCTGCTGCAGCAGATGTAGGAGTAAGGAGCAGCTGGAAACGGAGGCCAAAAAGCGGGGCACTTCCCACAAGCTTGTGCAAAAAGCTGAAAAGAAACTGCTGAAAAACATGGAGTTGGTGGTTCAGCGCCTGGAGAAACAGGGTGTGACTTACAAAAAGGTGGAGAAAACAAAGAACAAACTTCAGCGAGGATTGGATGATCTGATGGTGGACCTGGACCACCAGAAGCAAGTTATGTCTAATCCAGCAAAGAAACAGGAGAAGTGTGACTGGCTCCTAGCTGAAGAGAAATGCATCTCTGCTCGATATGGTGAAAAAAGTGACCAAACAGAGACTGATGCTTGGGAAAAGGAGACCAAGGCCCTCTCCTTGGCTAGAGCCTCTGGAGAAAATAAAAGAAGACGAGGAGTCTGCTGAAGACCCTGGTGCCTCCTGCCTCAATGAGAAAGAGGGGGAGGGGTTAACAGGGCAAGTGTATGGTGCCATGTTTGAGAAGGCGGTCAAAGAGACTGGAGACTTCAAGAAGACAAAGACTGAAAAAGTTAAGGCCGATATGTTGGTTGACATGAAGTCCCCAGGTTCTACAGGGACCAAAGTTAAGCCAAAGGGAGCCGCGGCCGAAGTGGAAAAAGCCGCTAAAGAAGCAGAGGTCTCTAAAACTGCCATAGTAGCTGGGGTAACTACTGTTGGAAAGAAGGAAGAAGTGACCCAGATGCACTTAAAAGAAGCGAGTAGGGGCAAGCATGCTCTGCTGAAGGAGCCCTGCAAAGCAAAGGAGAAAGTCTCGGGATATGACCATGACTGGGAACAATTCAGGCAAGAGCTGCAGCAGTCCCAGAAAGGACGTGAGGCGCATGTACAGGAGCCAGAGGATTTAAAAAGAGAGAGAGAGATCAAAATATACGACAGCGCATCATCACTCGGGAAAGAGTAAGAAAAGAGTATCTGGCCATGAGATGGGCACATGAGGCCTTTAGGCACTTTCGGTTAGGCAAGATGTTGGTTTTGGTGATAAACCAAGCTCTGATGGCGTGGGTCTGGCAGAACAAAGGGAAGGTACGTGTCACCGAGGTTCCTGGCCTCGGTGAAATAAGAACCAGTAATTTTCTGTGTCAGCGGCAGCTAGTGCTCGCTGACACTGGGTTACTTAGTGTGGCTGTAAAGCCAATCTGGGCCGGTTCTTATTGGGAGCAGTCAAAGAGCAGGGTGGGTGGCTGTTCCCCACGTCCAGGCCAGGTCGATACCCTCTCACCAGCCTCCCGTGGTTATGCAGGTGTTCACCCTCACGGGCTTGAACAAAGGGGGGGGATATGTGAGACAGTGACAGGTCTCACTCAGGTTAGAGGCAAGGAAGGGGTGGATAGTTCGGTCCACACCCCTGTTCCACCACAGGTGAGAGAAGCTGGAGGTAATCAGCCTGGCACAAAGCACCTCCCAGAGTGTCAGAAGGGGGGGAGTGTGGTACCTGTGGACAGAGGCCTGGAGGCTCTGTCTGTGTGGTCTCAGCTGGGCAAGGCTGAGGGACCACAAAGCTGGGCGATAGCCTGGAGTTGGGGGATGCAGCGACGCCTGGGAGGGTCGCAGGGCCATAGTCAGGCAGACTACTGAGCCCCAATCCCCCACAAGAAATACTGAACTGGAGACAGTGGGCGTACTGTGCTCTGTACAGCCAGGAGGCTGTGGGACATTGGCTGACAAAGCCGCACGAGTTCACAGGGTGTGAACTGGGACCTAGGTGAGTCAGGAAACTTTATGTTTAGTTAGAGCCTGGACGGGCGAGTGTTTATTATTTTGTCATTTTATTGTTGCTGGTGTTGAACAATAAATACACTGTTTGGACCTGAAACCTGGTGTCTTAAAGGCGTATCTGTGAGAATGACCCCCAAATAAGAGGCGATCCCTTACACAGCCAAACAAAACTCAAAATGAGCTTGTTCACTAGACGTCTCAAGTGGCATAAGTTTTTTAGGGATAGCGACAGACAAACGTGTGCTAGACTTGGTCTCAGTGAGGGCGACTCGACCGTACTACATTCTCTGTGTGATTTGGGAGACGAGGGCAGCCGTCGTCCAGGACAGGGACCTTTTACCGACCTTAAACCAACTAGCAGGAAGATGCCCCCGCCCATGAATTATGAGTGTGTGGACATCTTCATGCAGATGGTGACAAACGATCTTGAAAAATTGGAAGGGATATCTCCCCGTCATTTCAATCTGTCTCGGGCAGAGATGTCAGCACTCACTGCCCTTGAAAAGGATAAATCGATCATTATTAAATCATCCGACAAGGGTGGCAACCTAGTAATCCTCGATCATGTAGCCTATCAGACCATGTGTCTAGACCTTTTGAAGGACAGGGAGGGATATAGGGTATTACCTATGAATCCCTCGGACAGTTACAGCGAGGACCCTAAAACTATCCTGACTGATGCCTTGACAGATAGTTTGATTTCGACGGCTGAATATGACTTTCTTCTCCCGGCTCATTCCACCATAGCCACCTTTTATGGATTGCCAAAAGTGCATAAGGGTATCACACCTCTAAAGGGTCGCCCAATCGTCTCAGGGGTGAATTCCCTAACACAGAATTGCGGTATTTACATTGATCGCGTGCTGAGGGAGTTCGTCGTGTCCCTACCTTCATATACGAGGGACACGATGGACTTCCTCAGCAAGATTGAGGCGATTAGTGTGGACCCGGGATGCATACTGGCCAGTATAGACGTTGAATCCCTATACAGCTCAATTCCACACAACAAGGGCCTTTTTGCCGCAGACTACTTCTTGAAGACAAGAGATATCCACTGCAGAGCGCATAACATCTTCATCCTCAGGCTTCTCGAGTTCACTCGGACCCACAACTTCTTCCTTTTTAACTCACGGTTCTACCACCAGCTCAGGGGGACGGCAATGGGGAGCCCTTGTGCCCCCACATATGCCAACCTCTTCCTGGGCTGGTGGGAGGACACATGCGTGTTTCCAGATGATGTGACCTGGTGGTCCGATAAAATCACCTTCTGGACGCGCTATATTGACGATATCTTCGTGATTTGGAAGGGAGGGTCAGAGGAACTTCGAGAATTTGTCGGGGCCCTCAACAGCAACGACATTGGTTTGCGGTTTACCTTCGAATTCGATCTACATACAATTCCCTTCCTTGATGTACGGATAACCAGGGAGGGAGATATTTTCATTTCAGACATGTATAGGAAGGAAACCGCAACCAATTCGCTGCTGCATTGGGAGAGCCATCACCCGACACCCCTCAAACGCGGCATTCCGAGGGGCCAATTTTTGAGGACCCAAAGAAACTGTTCTGAGGATGGAGTGTTCTACAGCGAGGCCAAGAAGCTACAGACGAGATTTAGGGAGAGGGGCTACCCCCAAACGGTTCTTGGGGGCGCGTTCCAGAATGCCCTAGATAGGGAACGCACCGAGCTCCTCGTACCTAAACCTAAGGAATTGAGTGGGCAACAACCAATACGCCTGATATCCATGTTTGACTCAGCAAACACAGAGGTAATGTCAGTTTTGAGAAGGTACTGGCCTATTTTACACATGGACCCCGACCTGAAGGATGTGATCACTAAACAACCTAGTGTTACATATAGGCGGGGGAGGAGCCTTAGAGACCGCCTCGTCCACAGCCACTACACTACACCTAGTGGAGTGGGGACCTGGCTGGACCGTAAGCCTTGTGGCATGTTTAAATGTGGCTCCTGTAAAGCCTGTGCCTTCATCTCCACTGCAAAATCAATTACCTGTTCAGTCACTGGTCAAACCTACCAAATTAGGGATTTTTATAACTGTAGGAGCAAGGGTGCGGTATACATTTGCCAATGCCCTTGCCCTATGGATTATATAGGTAAGACCATCAGAGAAATCAGGCGGCGTATTTGTGAACATGTAAACGACGTGGTTAAGAAGGAGATCACACCTGTCGCATCACATGTAAATGACATTCACGGTGGCGATCCCAATTGCCTTAGATTTTCGGTCCTAGAGACCATCCCATCATCACCTAGAGGTGGTGTCACGGACGGTGTACAGGAAACAAGACAAAGCAACATGCATATATGACTGAGTGGATCCAAAGCTAAGGAACCAAAAGGGACACCCCTGCACAAGACCTGAGACTTTCCCTGGCTGCTCAGCCTATGCAAAGATCCGAAAGGTGGAAGGTTGCATATCCACGTACCTCGACTATATAACCCCTGAACACCCTCCAACAGTGAGGGGACACGACCACCGGCTCCCTACACCAGACACGGAGGGAGTCAGGGTCACCTGGGATCCAGCAAACAGAAAATAACAGATAAATGTTCAGCACTTAACTTTGTAGCAGACTGGAAAACAAGATCCGCATGCACACACACTCCAGGAAGAAGTATAAGCCGCCCAGTAATGCACCATGGGGAGGAATTTAAAGGGAAGCAATCAGTCCAACTCCATGACAGCTGAGAGAGGCTAACGAGATGAAGAACTGAACAGCACAACAAAGAGAACTCAAGGAGGAGGTTCTGAAAGGCCTCTGTCAGAGCTTCTCAGCTGTCTGGTTGTGACAGTACCCCTCCTTCTACGAGTGGACTCCGGACACTCAGAGCCCACCTTCTCAGGATGGGACCTATGGAAAGCCCTGATGAGACGAGAGGCCTTAATGTCCGTCACTGGGACCCACATCCTCTCCTCAGGACCATAACCCTCCCAATGAACAAGGTACTGAAGAGAACCGCGGACAAGACGAGAATCCACAATCCTAGAGACCTGAAATTCAAGATTCCCATCAACCATAATCGGAGGAGGAGGCAAAGGCGAGGGTACAATGGGTTGAACATAAGGTTTCAATAAGGACTTATGAAAAACATTATGGATCTTCCAAGTCTGAGGAAGATCAAGACGGTAGGCAACAGGATTGATGACAGACAGGATTTTGTAAGGCCCAATAAACCTAGGACCCAACTTCCAGGAGGGAACCTTCAATTTGATATTCTTGGTAGACAACCACACCAGATCACCAACATTCAGGTCCGGACCAAGCACACGTCTCTTATCTGGCACACGCTTATATCTCTCACTCATGCTCTTTAGATTATCCTGAATCTTTTGCCAAATAGATGACAAAGACGAGGAGAATCTGTCCTCATCAGGTAAACCAGAAGACCCCTCTCCCGAGAAAGTCCCAAACTGCGGATGAAACCCATATGCACCAAAAAATGGTGACTTATCAGAGGACTCCTGACAACGGTTATTTAAAGCAAACTATGCAAGGGACAAAAAAGAACACCAATCCTCTTGATTCTCCGCCACAAAACAGCGCAGATATGTCTCCAGATTCTGATTGACGCGCTCTGTCTGGCCATTCGACTGCGGGTGGAAAGCAGAAGAGAATGACAACCGAACCCCCAAGCGAGAACAGAAAGCCTTCCAGAATCTGGAAACAAACTGCGTGCCCCTATGTCTGAAGGAATACCGTGCAATTTGACAATGTGATCAATAAATGCCTGCGCCAGTGTCTTAGCATTGGGCAAACCAGGAAAAGGGATGAAATGCACCATTTTGCTAAAACGGTCCACCACCACCAGAATCACAGTCTTCCCCGAGGAATGAGGCAGATAAGTTATAAAGTCCATGGACAGATGTGTCCAAGGACGGGAAGGAATGGGTAAGGGAAGGAGAGGACCTGATGGCCGTGAATGAGGGACTTTAGCACGAGCGCAAGTCTCGCAGGCTGCCACAAAACCCTCAACCGACTTACGAAGCGCAGGCCACCAGAATCTCCGAGTGATGAGATCCAGTGTGGCTCTTGCCCCCGGGTGCCCAGCAAGGACCGTATCGTGGTGTTCCTTAAAAATCTTGTGTCTTAAAGTGAGAGGCACAAACAACCTCCCAGGAGGACAAAGATCAGGAGCCTCTGACCGGGCTGCCTGCACCTCTGCCTCCAATTCAGAAAAAAGAGCAGAGACCACCACACCTTCAGCCAAAATGGGACCCGGGTCTTCAAAATTCCCGCCTCCCGGAAAACAACGTGACAGAGCATCTGCTTTCACATTCTTAACTCCAGGGCGGAACGTGACAACAAAATTAAACCTAGAAAAGAACAAAGACCATCTGGCCTGTCTCGGGTTCAGACGCTTGGCTGACTCCAAGTAGGCCAGATTTTTATGGTCAGTAAATACGGTAATAGGGTGTCTGGCTCCCTCTAGCCAACTTGATGGCCAACAATTCCCTATCTCCCACATCGTAATTTATCTCTGCGGAGGAGAGTTTTTTCGAGAAAAAGGCACACGGTCGCCATTTGGCAGGAGAGGAACCCTGAGACAAGACCGCCCCCACACCCACCTCAAAAGCATCAACCTCAGCAATGAAGGGTAAAGAAATATCAGGTTGCACCAAGATGGGAGCGGAAGCAAAACTCTCCTTGATATTAGAAAAAGCCTTACGCGCCTCTACTGACCAAGAAGAAAAATCTACCCCCTTTCTGGTCATATCAGTGAGTGGTTTAACAATAGAGGAATAATTCAAAATAAACTTCCTGTAATAATTGGCAAAGCCCAAAAACCGCATCAGCGCCTTCTGATTCTCAGGAAGCTCCCACTCAAGCACAGCGCGGACCTTCTCGGGGTCCATGCGAAAACCAGAAGCGGAGAGAAGAAACCCCAGAAATTGAATTTCTGGAACCGCAAACACACATTTTTCCAGTTTCGCATATAATTTATTCTCCCGCAGGATGAGCAAGACCTGACGTAAATGTTCCTTATGAGTTTTGAAATCAGGAGAAAAAATCTAAATGTCATCCAAATACACTAATACAAATTTTCCTATCAAATGATAAAAAATGCTGTTCACGAAATGCTGAAAAACGGCTGGGGCATTCATCAAACCAAAAGGCATAACCAAATTCTCAAAATGGCCCTCAGGAGTATTGAAGGCCGTCTTCCATTCGTCTCCTTCTCTGACCCTGACCAGGTTGTATGCCCCTCTTAGATCTAATTTGGAAAAGACTTTAGCCCCAACAACCTGGTTAAACAGGTCCGGGATCAGAGGAAGCGGATAAGGGTCACGAATAGTGATACTGTTCAGCTCCCTGAATTCCAGACAAGGTCTTAAAGAACCATCTTTTTTCTTAACAAAGAAAAAACCAGCGGCAACAGGTGACTTCGAGGGTCGTATGTGTCCTTTTCTCAGACTCTCAGAGATATAAGCACGCATAGCGATCCTCTCAGGTTGGGAAAGATTGTATAAACGAGATTTAGGCAGTTTGGCGCCTGGGATGAGATTAATAGGGCAATCGTACTCCCTGTGCGGGGGCAAATCCTGAACTCCACTCTCAGAGAAGACATCCGAAAATTCAGAGAGAAAAGATGGTACAGTCTTAGTAGCAACCTCAGAAACAGATGTCGTGAGGCAATTCTCTCTGCAAAAGTCACTCCAACCATTTATTTGCCTCGCTTGCCAATCAATGGTGGGGTTATGTTTAGTGAGCCAGGGTAGCCCCAACACTAGAGGAGTAGGCAAACCGCTAAGGACGAAACATGACACATCCTCAACATGAGCATCACTCACAATAAAAAACTAATATTGTGAACTATGCCCTTTAATGATTTCTGAGAAAGTGGAGCGGAATCAATAGCAAAAACAAGAATATCCTTTCCCAAAGTGCTCACCTGGAAACCATGAGTTATCGCAAATTGATTATCAATGAGATTGACCGCTGCTCCACTATCCACAAAAATCTCACAAAAAATGTTCTTGCTCTCTAGCGCCACCCTAGCCGGCAGGACAAAACGGGAACTACAAGCAAACGGAAAACCTTCAATTTCTGCCTCAACCCTGCCAATAGTAACAGACGGAACATTTTTAAAAGATTTTTTCCTGTTTGTTTCTTTATTACTCCCAGAAAACTGCCTGAATCTCCTAGAGGGACAAATATTTGCCAAATGATTTATACCTCCACAACAAAAACAAACCCTCCCATGCGAGCTGAATCTTTTATTGTCAGAAGCAATCAACCCCAGCTGCATGGGCTCCTGCTCAGAAGGGGCCGACAGCGACTGAGACCCCTGCGCACAGAATGGGACCGCTGCACAGTCCTGGGACTGCGTATGACAGGAAGGAGACATCTCTCCTCTCTCTCTCTCTAAGACGCCTGTCAATACGAACGGCCTGAGACATAGCAGAGTCCAAAGAAATAGGCCTCTCATGAAAGGCAAATGCATCTTTCAATCCCTCTATCCAACCAGTATCAACTGCCCATATCCGAAATTCTGAGCAGTATATTTTTGCCGATTGTTTACCCTGGCATAATAGACGTAGTCTAGACTCAGCCAGAGCAATACGATCCGGATCATCATATATCTGACCCAGGGCTAAAAATAATTTATCCACTGAACGGAGAGGCCGTGCCCCCACCGGCAGCGAAGAGGCCCAAGACTGAGTGTTATCCCTGAGCAGCGATATAATGATCCCCACCCTCCGTTCCTCATCACCAGAGGAATGGGGAAGAAGGCGAAAATGGAGTTTGCAAGCCTCTCTAAAACGCACAAAATTCTCACTACCCCCGGAGAACGTATTCGGGAGCGAGATCTTAGGCTCAGAACAAACTCCATGAACGCAAGCTGAACCGGTCACTTGAAGCTGAGAAAAAGTCTTACGGAGATCAGCTACCTCCAATGAAAGACCCTGAAGGCGTTCAGCCAAAAGTGAAACCGGATCCATGCTTGAGACGGTTTTGGCGGCTTATAATGTCTGTCAACCTGGCGATGGATTTCCTGTGTGATACAGCGCAACAACAGTGTCACGGACGGTGTACAGGAAACAAGACAAAGCAACATGCATATATGACTGAGTGGATCCAAAGCTAAGGAACCAAAAGGGAGACCCCTGCACAAGACCTGAGACTTTCCCTGGCTGCTCAGCCTATGCAAAGATCCGAAAGGTGGAAGGTTGCATATCCACGTACCTCGACTATATAACCCCTGAACACCCTCCAACAGTGAGGGGACACGACCACCGGCTCCCTACACCAGACACGGAGGGAGTCAGGGTCACCTGGGATCCAGCAAACAGAAAATAACAGATAAATGTTCAGCACTTAACTTTGTAGCAGACTGGAAAACAAGATCCGCATGCACACACACTCCAGGAAGAAGTATAAGCCGCCCAGTAATGCACCATGGGGAGGAATTTAAAGGGAAGCAATCAGTCCAACTCCATGACAGCTGAGAGAGGCTAACGAGATGAGGAACTGAACAGCACAACAAAGAGAACTCAAGGAGGAGGTTCTGAAAGGCCTCTGTCAGAGCTTCTCAGCTGTCTGGTTGTGACAGGTGGAGACTGGGACCGGAAAATCCTCCAGAAGGAGTGCGTCTGGATTTATTGCTTCAGATCCCAGGCACCCCTTGGGATTAATGAAAGACTCAATTTTTCTTGTTTTCTGTGATCTCTGTGGGGGTGGCTATGTGCTTCCCTTATTCCCTCTGATCAGGAATGGAGCTACTCTGTAATTTTATTCTAGCCAAGATAAAACAAATAGGATACGTTATGTATCCAGATATTGCGCACCAACTATCGGATGTGCGCCAGTTGTCACCTAGTATCTAGGAAGTGCATAGAGGTGAAAATTATGTAAATGGACATTCTGTAATCATTCTCACACTGAATCCCCCTGCCCCCTATCAACTGATCTCTGTAATATTATATTATAGAAGATATATTGCCTCTTTAGGTCTCTGCTGCCTGCATATGCCGCTTATTTGGTAGTCAGTGGGGCCGCCCCTTATGACATAGTATCTGATGCATTGTGGATGGGACGGCTCACAGACCGGATATGACGCCATGATGCGTTCCAACCGACCGGATGTGGCCGCTTTATGCGTTCCACATGACGGAAGCGATGCACTGCGGCGTCACCTGTGCCCTTATTGCAGAGACCGGAGATAACCCACACATGCGGCTCACGGACCGGTAATGACGCAGATGATGGCGTCTGATATCCAGAAGTGACCCGCCTGGCGTAGTAATCAGTGCCAAGTTTAAACAGCTGGTAAGAGGGTTTATAGGGAAATTAGAGTGAGTGTGAGTAGCGGGAGGAACAGGACGATACTGGGACACAACCTAAACGTAAGTAAGGACCATTGAATGAGCACTGGCAAATGAATATCTTGGCACTGATTATACCTTACTTTATGTGTAAATTCTTTGCCCACAGCCTCTTGGGTAAGGCGTTAGCCCTTACCTTATTGGACTCTTTAGCCTTCAGACTGCCTAGGACACTAAGTAAGTGTGGAGATATAGGAGGCAATATCATAATTCTATATTAAGCTCCCAACCTGACAGTGTCTTTATCTATTTCTTACAGGCGGGACATATCAATTGGTCCCTTGGTCCTATGCTTGGTATCGTTTGATTCTCTAGACCTGTGTCCTCCATTATAACATAAGTATATCTGATTTATCTGTGTAAATATGACGGTTTTACCCATGGCTGTGAATACCCCCTGATGATCCTAGCAATAGGGGAAACGCGTAGGGGTTTTATGAGAACCAGCCTGGGAACGCACCGTTCTTGATGCCCCAGTGCTTTTGGTTCTTTCATGTTTATGGGTGATACGTACCTTTGTTCACCTATTTTTTATCTAATCTTGTGGGTTGGTGTCCATGTAGGTATTTTATTACCTGGGACACAGATTAACACCCGTCAGTTCCTGGAGAGCCGTAATCATTTCTTGAGAGGAGGGTAAACGCAGGGCAGTCAGCCCAGGCACGAGGACAGGGAGTCTCCACCACTAGGGGATGTCCGTGGGCTGAGGGACTAGCTAGGTTGAGCATAGGGTTAAGTCAGATATACCTCACTGCTCCCCACAGCTGCCCTATGTTTACTCGCCACCTTAATACTGTATCAACGGTTGGCTTCCATGCAGGAGCATAGTTTATCTTTTTTTCATTTTTTGTCTGTTTCACAATGTTTCACTGGTGAACCACCACTGTGGTATTATTTTAAATAATATGAATAAGTAAAAGTTATGTTTTAAAGGGGTCAGTATTGCTGGACACTTCTCAAAACTCTAAATGGGTTGCCCTGATTCTGTAGTTTGCAGAAACACCCCATATGTGGTCGTAAACTACTATTTGGCTAAACGGCAGGACATAGAAGAAGGGGAACGTCATATGGTTTTTGGAAGGCAGATTTTGCTGGACTGGTTTATTTACACCATGTACCCTTTCAAGCCCCCTGATGCACCCCTAGAGTAGAAACTCAATAAAATTGACCCCATCTAGGAAACTACGGGATAAGGTGGTTGTTGTTTCGGGACTATTTTTGGGGTAAATTTGATTTTTGGTTGCTCTATATTACTCTTTTTTGAGGCAATGTAACAAAAAAATTAAATTCTAAAATTGTTTCTACATTCGCTATTTAGTTTTGTGGAACACCTAAAGGGTTAACATAGTTTGTAAAGTAACTTTTGAATACCTTGAGGGGTGTAGTTTCTTAGATGGGGTCACTTTTTTGGAGTTTCTAGTCTAGGCTACATCAGGGGGGGCTTCTAATGGGACATGGTGTCAAAAAAAAAACTGTCCATCAAAATCTGCCTTCCAGAAACCGTATGGAGTTCCCTTCGTTCTATGCCCTGCCGTGCGGCTATATAGCCATTTACGACCACATATGGGGTGTTTCTGCAAACTACAGAATCGGGGCAATAAATATTTAGTTTTGTTTGGCTGTTAACCCTTGCTTTATTACCTACAAAATGGATTCAAATTGAAATTTTGCCCAAAAATGGGTGTTTTGGCACAGTTTTTATTTTATATTTTTAACACCGATCATCCGAGGCGTTTGGTCAAAAGTTATTTTTATAGCGACGACTTTTACGCACGCGACGATGCCCAATATGTATGGCTCTCAGACTTTGGAGACACTAAGCAGGCATCCTAAAACTGCGGCCCTCCAGATGTTGTAAAAATACAATTCCCACCATGCCCTGCTGATGGCTGTAGGTTGTCTGGGCATGCTGGGAGTTATAGTTTTACAACATCTGGAGGGCCGCAGTTTGAGGATGCCTGCACTAAAATTTTATTTTTTGGGGAAAGAAAAATAGTTTCTGTGTCTCCAAAGTCTGAGAGCCATAGTGTTTTATGTTCTCTAGTGGACTGTTGGGTATTCTAAAAATGTTGTACTCCATGGAAGTGTGATACTCCCTGAAGCAATCGATAACGCAGAGGCCCGGATGATCGGGGCACGTGTCACATTGAGTAGTGGTGTCCTTTCGTATCCCCCTCTTGTGACATACTCTGCATCTTTTTTGGGTTCGTCCCTTCTTTCCAGTATGGGGGACCACACCTGGAAAGTGTTGGCCAGGGACGATCCGGGCGCCTCCAGTTCCCGAGGTACTCCGGCCTGCTCTTTCCCGGTCCGAAAAAAGATCAGGGCCTTGAGGACTGCCTCATAGAATTGGAGGAATGTCCCTGTGCTGCCAGCGCTTCGGGATAGTACAAAAGAGTTGTACATGGCAACCTGCACCAAGTAGACCGCAACTTTTTTGTACCATGCCCGGCTTTTGCGCATGGCGTTATATGGCTTGAGGACTTGATCAGAGAGATCAACTCCTCCCATATACCGATTGTAGTCGACGATACAATCGGGCTTGAGGACCGTTGCCGTGGTACCTCGCACAGAGACTGGGGTGGTGCTGTTACCGTGGATTGTGGACAGCATAAGGACATCCCTCTTGTCCTTATACCTGACCAGCAACAGGTTTCCACTGGTAAGGGCACGGGTCTCACCCCTGGGGATAGGTACCTGGAGGGGGTGGGCAGGGAGGCCGCGTTGATTTTTCCGCACGGTCCCACAAGTGAACGTGGATCTGGAGGCAAGGGACCTGAACAAGGGAATGCTGGTATAAAAGTTATCCACGTACAAGTGGTAACTGTTATCCAGCAGTGGGTACATAAGGTCCCACACGAGTTTCCCGCTAACACCCAGAGTGGGGGGACATTCTGGGGGTTGAATACGGGAATCTCGCCCCTCGCACACACGAAATTTGTAAGTGTACCCTGAGGTACTCTCACAAATTTTGTATAGCTTCACGCCATACCTCGCCCGCTTTGTAAGAATGTATTGGTGGAAACTGAGTCTCCTCTTGAACGCAACGAGAGACTCATCAACCACGACCTCCCTTCCAGGTACGTAGGCCTCCATGAATTTGGCCCCAAAGTGATCGATGACCGGCCGTATCTTATACATAGGCAGGATCACCTCGGGGTGGACATGCTGCATTATCGGAATAATGCAGACATTTCCGGATGGCCTCAAACCGGGAGCGTGTCATGGCCGTATTGTAAAGTGGGGTCTGGTATAGGACGTCCCCACTCCAGTACAGCCTGACACTGGGTTTTTGCACTAGACCCATATGCAGAACGAGGCCCCAAAATGTCCTCATCTCGGCTGCACTGACCGGCGTCCAGCCACCGGGTCCAGACAAAAATGAGCCCGGGTTTTGAGCGACGAACTGTTGGGCGTACAGATTCGTCTGCTCCACCATCAGATTCACCAGTGGGTTACTGAAAAAATACTAAAATAGTCAATTTCAGTAAAGCCCACTGTGGGAATCTGGATTCCAGGATTGCCAGCAAAATCCGGAATCTCAGGCTCAAAGTCCACTGGGGGACACCAGCTAAGTTCATCGGCAGGGGGCTCCGGTGGACTTATTTGGTGGGCCGGGAAACCAGTACGAACCCCAGGGCGGCTCGTACTAGGGTGGGCCACAGGATCCCTAGCATGGGGGGGGCAAGTGGCAGGTGGGGGTCTGGGGTCTGATAGATGGATCAAAGAAAGTTTAGGGTAAAAGTTCATTTTTTTATTTTTTTCCTAACTAACTTTTTTCCTAACTTTTCCCTTCCTAATGGTGCCTCTCCCTCACTGACCCTAACCTACCTTGGTGGCGATAGGTGCAGGAGGGTGATGGATTACGATTAGGGGGACGCAGGAGCTGGTGCTGGACGGTGCTGCCAGGTGCTCGTGCAGAACAGGAAGAGGAGGGAAGAGAGGAGCGCAGGAAGTTTTAATCTCGCGCCTCTCTCCCCTGCACCAATCAGCACCCTGGACAGCGGCGTTCAGCACCAGGGCCAGCACCGCCTCTTCAAATCTTCGTACTGCGATTGGTGGTGTATAATTACGCCACCGATCGCAGTCTTTTTCCGATTCATTGGGTCACCGGATACCCGAATGGACCGGAAACGCAGAAAACCGCAGGTCTGAATTGACCTGCGGTTTTCTGCGATCGCCGATATGGGGGGGTCAAATGACCCCCCCTGGCGTTGTTACAGGATGCCGGCTGAATGATTTCAGCCGGCATCCCGTTCCGATTAACCCCCGCGGCGCCGGAATAGCGATTTAAAGCCATGACGTACCGGTACGTCATGTGTCCTTAAGGACTCGGGAAACATGCCGTACCGGTACGTCATGTGTCCTTAAGGGGTTAAGTTGAAATCGCAATGCGATTAATATAACCTGTATTAATCGCATTGCGATTACAACTTAGATCTGAGTTCCTAATGGTTAGAATTGACAACGAATATAGCACTATATTTTCAATCTTCATTATATTCTAGCAATACAACAACCATTAGGAACCCAGCTCTAAGTTGAATTTGCAATGCGATTAATATACCTGTATTAATCGCATTTTGATTACAACTTTGTCAAATTTGTAACACTGCAGCTTCTGAATGAATCTAAAATGGATGCTGTCCAGGAGGTGGGAGGGTCTGCTGCTGATTGGCTGGTATGTGTCTGCTGACTGTGAGGTACAGGGCCAAAGTTTACACAATGATGATGAATAGGGGGCGGACCGAACATCGCATATGTTCGCCCGCCGCGGCGAACGCGAACAAGCTATGTTCGCCGGGAACCATTCGCCGGCGAATAGTTCGGGACATCTCTAGTAAAGAACCAGTGTAGAGGATCTGAGTCCAATATGAGTTTACCAATAGACTGTGTTGGTTCCTCTGGATCAGATGACTTTTCAGGCACTTGGTCTGTAGATAGAGTTTCTTCTTGGATAGAAACTTCTTCCTTCAAACACAGATTGAGATGGTTGTAATGCACTATTTGCGGTGCTCTGTTCTCTTTGGTGATTTCGTAGATATCAGTCTCAGGATTGGGAACAGCTTGATGATGTAGGGCTCTCTCTCCCATTTACTATCCAGTTTACTGGTGTGATGATTATTTTTCAGCCACACATGGTTAATAATATTTAAGGCTTCTGCTTTTGCAGACTGATCATAGTCTTTCTGTTGCTTTTGGCGTACATTCGCCATGCGAATCTGAACAATCTCTTGGGCGTTAGCTAGGCGTTTTTGATGTTCACTGACCCAATCAGTTCGTGGTAGAAGATTGATGGAATCTGGAACTTGTACATTCAAGGTAAGATCTAAAGGTAATCTTCCTTGATGGCCAAACATAAGGTAACATGGAGTGTATCCAGTAGAACAATGGATGGTTGTAAATATACATCAATTGAGGTAGTAGAGTTGGCCAATAAGTTCTTTTAGCAGGTGGTTCAGCTCTCAACATCTCAATCAAGGTTTGGTTCATTTTCTCGCAAAGTCCGTTACCTTAAGGATGGTGCGCTGTTGTTCTCATCTTCTGACAATTGTGAAGTAAACATAGTTCATGGAAGAGTTCTGGATTCAAAGGTAGATCCTTGATCTGTGAGAATTTTTTTCAGGGCATCCATAGGGCAACATGAAATTCTTTCCGAAAACATTTGCGGTGGTTTTGGCTGTCTAGTCTTTAACAGCTACAGCTACTACAAATTTGGTGTAGTGATCAATTATTGTCATGGCGTAGGAATATCCTGAGCGACTTGGATCTAGCTTTACGTAATCAATGGCCACTATTTCTAGAGGTGTTTTGCTTACGATGGGATGTAATGGTGCTCTTTGGTCATGTCTTTCACTTCTTCCAATGGCACAAGTAGAACATTCTCAACACCAATTTTAAATATCTTCTCTCATTCCAACCCAATAAAATCTTCGGCGTATGGTAGCTTCTGTTTTTTGTACATCAAAGTGCCCTAACCTGTCGTGGTACATTTCGAGGACAATTCTGGCTTCTCGGTGCAGCACTATAATTTGATACAGCCGATCATTGGTGATGGGATCTAGGGTTCTTCTCATTATTAGTCCCTTTTGCATGAAGAGTTGCTTTCTGTGTCTCCATAGCTTGAGCAGCTCTAGATCTGCATTCTTTCTGCGGATTCTTTCTGGTGTTCTTCCACTAGTAAAGAAGTCTTGTAGCTCACCTAATACTCTGCTCTCTGCTTGCAATTTGATCCATCTTTGTTTCTCCATTTGGGGTTCTGGATTTCTCTGCTGTTGGAAGTTAAGGACTTCTTTACCTTGGCCTTTGATGGTGATAGCATCTTGTTGAGCAAAATGTCTATAGAAAGCCGGCATCTCTACTTCTTCCAAATTGTCTTCCTGTTCAATAGGGTCTTCTGTGGTAGGCAGACGAGATAAGACATCTGCATTTTCATTTGACTTGCCTGTTCTGTACTTGCCCACGAATTTGTAGTTGGCAAGACGTGAGGCCCATCTTTGTTCTAAGACTCCTAACTTGCCTGTATTGAGGTGCGCCAGTGGGTTGTTCTTAGTATAGGCCACAAATGGGGTTGCTGTGAGGTAGTCTTTAAATTTTTCAGTGACAGCCCACACAAGTGCGAGAAATTCCAGCTTTAAGGAACTGTAGTTCTGATCATTTTTCTTGGCACCTCTAAGAGATCTGATATCATAAGCAATTACTCTCTCTTTACCTTCTTGCAGTTGAGATAGGACAGCTCCCAGGCCTTTCTTACTGGCATCAGTGTAGAGATGGAATGGCTGTTGGTAATCTGGATAGCCTAAGACAGGTGGTTCGGTCAACTTTTTCTTCAGGAGTTGGAAAGTGATATCTCTGTCTTCATTCCACTCGATCGGTATCTGGGCTTTCTAATACTTCTTGGGATGTTGTCTCAGGAGTTCTTGTATCGGCTCAGCAATCTGGGCGAAGTGAGGGATAAAACGTTTGTAGTATCCTGCAAAACTAAGAAAACGTCTCACCTCTTTTAATGTGGTAGGAGTAGTGTCACAGCGGGGAGTGGGGGAAACCCCCCACCATACAAAGCAAGAAGTATAATGGTAGCAACTAAGCCAGGATGTCGGGATCAGGGAGCAGGTCACCTCGCAGTGCATCCCTAATCCTCTCCCTAACTCCTAACCGTATGAGCGGACCCTAATGGTGGGACGGCTCATACCCTGGATACCTAATATCCTGAGTCACCCTGGAAATCCCTCACTTAGGAGCAGGGGAGAGACAACCTGTTCATCCACAACACGGAGGAACAGGAGTCTCTAAAGGCCTAGAAGCAGGGAAAGGGAAACACATACAGCTAAAGGAGATGGCAGGTAAGCGAAACCCATAACACACTTACCGGCCACAGAAACTGACTGGAACCCGTGCACAAGTGCTGGTGTCCACACCAACATTAAAGGACACAGCACACACCACAAACCACACAAGAACCCAGGACAGCCATAGCTGCAATAAACATGAGACACCATAAGAACATCTATAACCACAAGGATGGCCCTCACTGGAAAGATGGTAAAGACAGGAGCAGTGAACCACCAGCACACACCAAGCCTGGAGGAACACTCAGCTACAGGCTTCCAGCAGAGACTAAATAGCCCAAGCAGTCACACCCACAAACACATAAACCCAGTGTTTACAAAACACTAGGAAGGGAGTTCACCCTTCCAACACCAGACAGAGGAAGGAAGCCACTTAAAGGGGAAGTGCACACACAAGAAAACTAAGCCACACGTTACCACCGGCAACAGCATGCGTGGCAACCATGTCACAGCAATCACCCAGAAGGCCGAGACACTACCACTGCATGCTCTCACAGCAACACGTTGCCGCGGGCAACCGCAAGTGTGGCAACAGTGTCACAGCATTCACCAATGGCCGTGAGAAGTAGGCCAATTCCGGACTGTGGCTATCTTCTCTGGATTTGGCTTAACACCTTCAGAACTGACAATATGTCCCAGGTACTTGACTTCTGGTTTCAGTAGGTAGCATTTAGAGGTTTTGATATTGAGTTTATGCTTGATAAAGGCTTTGAAAAACTTCTGCAAGATGTTCTAAGAGGTCTTCATAGGATTTAAAATAGATGATGACATCATCTAGGTATAACAAGACAGTTTCAAAGTTCTTGTGGCCTAAACAGCGTTCCATTTATCTTTAGAAAGTTCCAGGTGCATTGCAAAGTCCAAACGGCATATAGTTAAATTCAAATAGGGGTAGTAAATGCTGTTATTTCACGATCTTCAGGAGCCATGGGTACCTGCCAGTAGCCACGGGTTAAATCCAGAGTAGAAAAGTTTGCTGAGGATCCTAATGCTGTCAAGGACTCCTCGATTCTTTGTAAAGGATAGGCATCCTTCTGGGGTAATTTGATTAATCTTCCTGTAGTCCACACAAAACTGAATATTACCATCTTTCTTTCAGACGGGGACTAGTTGTCCAGCCCAGGGACTATGGCTGTTTTTGATTTTTTAATCCTTCATCTCCTGGATCATCTTTTTTACAGATTTGTACATAGTTGGTGGTATGGGCTGGTATCTTTCTTTAATTGGAGGGTGTGAACCCGTAGGGATGGTGTGCTTAATTACACTGACCTCTCCATAATCTGAAGGATGTATACTGAAGGCTTGATGATATTCCTAGATGACTTTGAAGACTCTTTCAATTTGTTCCTCAGGTGTAGAAGCATCTCCCACATGGAGTTCTGTCCACCAAGATGTCTTTGGAGTATTCAGCTGTTCAGTAGATTGTTCAGTCATAGCTGCAGGTACACTGATAACATCTTGAAAAGTGACTTGTAACAATTGAGCAACAGGTCACTGCTTGGTCAAAGTTATACTGTTACTACCCAAGTTCAGGAGACTAATCGGCACTTTACCTTGAGAAACAGTCACTAGGTTTCTTACAGCTTGGACTAGAGGATGGCCCTCCAGGTTGATGGGTTCTACCAGGGCATGATAATCCTGACCTTGGACTCCAAGGGCAGCTCGGCACCATAGGAGTGTTTCAGCATTGGGTTTCAGGATTACTGGTTGGTTATCTTTGATACAGGCTCGGCAAATCTCTCTTTTCTCATTAGCAAATTTTTGTTGTGCACTTAATACACGGATGGTCTGTTGTATCACCTTGGAGGCAGGTGAAGCGGTAGGCATAAACTTGTGCAAAGCTTCAAGCATTTCAGTATAGCAATTCCTAAGGACGTTCATTCCTAGGACTACTGGAGGGTTGTTATCTTCCCTAACTTGCACAACAATAATACCTTGTTGGGGTAGTGTGGTTCCTCCCACTTGAAGAGTTGTCTCCCAGTACCCATGCACTGGCACAGGTTTGCCGTTGCTGGCTAAAATGCTCAGCCAGGATTCTGGTGGCTGTGTCAGATGGTTTTGATCCCAGTATTCCTCAAAGGCAGTCTGTCGGATAGTTGTGACTTGGTATCCGGTGTCCAATAAGGCAACAAAGGAAACCCCATTTATTCGGGGAACCACTTCTGGACGGGAGCCCACATATCTGGGCATCCAGCTGGGAGCTTCTGGACCTACTGCTCTACCTCCTGAGGGGCGGTCCTTGTCCTCGGGGGTTGACCTTTTTAACTGCAAGCACATAATTTCTGTATGACCTGGCTTGTGACAGTATCTACAAATGGGTCGCTTCTAGGGATGAGCGAACTCGAACTGTATAGTTCGGGTTCGTACCGAATTTTGGGGTGTCCGTGACACGGACCCGAACCCGGACATTTTCGTAAAAGTCCGGGTTCGGTGTTCGTCGCTTTCTTGGCGCTTTTGTGACGCTTTCTTGGCGCTTTTTGAAAGGCTGCAAAGCAGCCAATCAACAAGCGTCATACTACTTGCCCCAAGAGGCCGTCACAGCCATGCCTACTATTGGCATGGCTGTGATTGGCCAGAGCACCATGTGACCCAGCCTCTATTTAAGATGGAGTCACATAGCGCCGCCCGTCACTCTGCTCTGATTAGCGTAGGGAGAGGTTGCGGATGCGACAGTAGGGCGAGATTAGGCTGATTAACTCCTCCAAAGCACTTGATTAATTGATCGATCTGCAGCTGTGGATCATTGAGCTGCTGATACTCAATTGCTCACTGTTTTTAGGCTGCCCAGACCCTTTGTCAGTCACTTTTTTCTGGGGTGATCGGCGGCCATTTTGTGTCTTGTGCGGTGCTGCGACCAAGTGCATCCAAGCTGCGACCAAGTGCATTTAACCCTCAATGGTGTGGTTGTTTTTTGGCTAAAGCCTACATCAGGGTGAAGTTGTCACACCAAGTGCATTTAACCAGCAATAGTCTGTTTATTTTTTGGCCATATACTACATCAGGGGCAAGCTGCGCCCGTCACCAAGTGCATTTAACCCTCAGTAGTGTGGTTGGTCAAGCTGTGACACCAAGTGCATTTAACCAGCAATAGTCTGTTCATTTTTTGGCCATATACTACATCAGGGGCAAGCTGCGCCTGTCACCAAGTGCATTTAACCCTCAATGGTGTGGTTTTTTTTTGGCTAAAGCCTACATCAGGGTGAAGCTGTCACACCAAGTGCATTTAACCAGCAATAGTCTGTTTATTTTTTGGCCATATACTAAATCAGGGGCAAGCTGCGCCCGTCACCAAGTGCATTTAACCCTCAGTAGTGTGGTTGGTCAAACTATCACACCAAGTGCATTTAACCAGCAATAGTCTGTTCATTTTTTGGCCATATACTAAATCAGGGGCAAGCTGCGCCCGTCACCAAGTGCATTTAACCAGCAATAGTCTGTTCATTTTTTGGCCATATACTACATCAGGGGCAAGCTGCGCCCGTCACCAAGTGCATTTAACCCTCAGTAGTGTGGTTGGTCAAGCTGTCACACCAAGTGCATTTAACCAGCAATAGTCTGTTCATTTTTTGGCCATATACTACATCAGGGGCAAGCTGCGCCTGTCACCAAGTGCATTTAACCCTCAATGGTGTGGTTGTTTTTTGGCTAAAGCCTACATCAGGGTGAAGCTGTCACACCAAGTGCATTTAACCAGCAATTGTCTGTTCATTTTTTGGCCATATACTAAATCAGGGGCAAGCTGCGCCCGTCACCAAGTGCATTTAACCAGCAATAGTCTGTTAATTTTTTGGCCATATACTACATCAGGGGCAAGCTGTGCCTGTCACCAAGTGCATTTAACCCTCAATGGTGTGGTTGTTTTTTGGCTAAAGCCTACATCAGGGTGAAGCTGTCACACCAAGTGCATTTAACCAGCAATTGTCTGTTCATTTTTTGGCCATATATATACTACATCAGGGGCAAGCTGCGCCCGTCACCAAGTGCATTTAACCCTCAGTAGTGTGGTTGGTCAAGCTGTCACACCAAGTGCATTTAGCCAGCAATAGTGTGGTTATTTTTTGGCCATATCCCAGTCTAATTCTGTCACTAAATCCATACCGGTCACCCAGCGCCTAAATACTAGGCCTCAAATTTATATCCCGCTAAATCTGTCGTTACTGCTGTACTGTTGTGGCTGGGCAAGTTATTTAGTGTCCGTCAAAGCACATTTTTTGTTCAGGGTTGAAATACAATTCCCAATTTAGCAGATTCATAATTTAGTGGTTTCTGCTATATCAGAGCTATTTGAAATCTATCCCTAAAAGGGTATATAATATTCAAGGTGCACATAGGGTCATTCAGAATAACTTCACACACACGCTACTGTGCATTTCCAAGTCAAATTCTGTTAGTAAATCCATACCGGTCACCCAGCGCCTAAATACTAGGCCTCAAATTTATATCCCGCTAAATCTCTCGTTACCGCTGTCCTGTTGTGGCTGGGAAAGTTATTTAGTGTCCGTCAAAGCACATTTTTTGTTCTGGGTTGAAATACAATTCCCAATTTAGCAATTTCATAATTTAGTGGTTTCTGCTATATCAGAGCTATTTGAAATCTATCCCTAAAAGGGTATATAATATTCAAGGTGCACATAGGGTCATTCAGAATAACTTCACACACACGCTACTGTGCATTTCCAAGTCTAATTCTGTCACTAAATCCATACCGGTCACCCAGCGCCTAAATACTAGGCCTCAAATTTATATCCCGCTAAATCTCTCGTTACCGCTGTCCTGTTGTGGATGGGAAAGTTATTTAGTGTCCGTCAAAGCACATTTTTTGTTCTGGGTTGAAATACAATTCCCAATTTAGCAATTTCATAATTTAGTGGTTTCTGCTATATCAGAGCTATTTGAAATCTATCCCTAAAAGGGTATATAATATTCAAGGTGCACATAGGGTCATTCAGAACAACTTCACACACACGCCACTGTGCATTTCCAAGTCTAATTCTGTCAGTAAATCCATACCGGTCACCCAGCGCCTAAATACTAGGCCTCAAATTTATATCCCGCTAAATCTGTCGTTACCGCTGTACTGTTCTGGCTGGGCAAGTTATTTAGTGTCCGTCAAAGCACATTTTTTGTTCTGGGTTGAAATACAATTCCCAATTTAGCAATTTCATAATTTAGTGGTTTCTGCTATATCAGAGCTATTTGAAATCTATCCCTAAAAGGGTATATAATATTCAAGGTGCACATAGGGTCATTCAGAATAACTTCACACACACGCTACTGTGCATTTCCAAGTCTAATTCTGTCACTAAATCCATACCGGTCACCCAGCGCCTAAATACTAGGCCTCAAATTTATATCCCGCTAAATCTCTCGTTACCGCTGTCCTGTTGTGGCTGGGAAAGTTATTTAGTGTCCGTCAAAGCACATTTTTTGTTCTGGGTTGAAATACAATTCCCAATTTAGCAATTTCATAATTTAGTGGTTTCTGCTGTATCAGAGCTATTTGAAATCTATCCCTAAAAGGGTATATAATATTCAAGGTGCACATAGGGTCATTCAGAATAACTTCACACACACGCTACTGTGCATTTCCAAGTCTAATTCTGTTAGTAAATCCATACCGGTCACCCAGCGCCTAAATACTAGGCCTCAAATTTATATCCCGCTAAATCTCTCGTTACCGCTGTCCTGTTGTGGATGGGAAAGTTATTTAGTGTCCGTCAAAGCACATTTTTTGTTCTGGGTTGAAATACAATTCCCAATTTAGCAATTTCATAATTTAGTGGTTCCTGCTATATCAGAGCTATTTGAAATCTATCCCTAAAAGGGTATATAATATTCAAGGTGCACATAGGGTCATTCATAATAACTTCACACACACGCTACTGTGCATTTCCAAGTCTAATTCTGTCACTAAATCCATACCGGTCACCCAGCGCCTAAATACTAGGCCTCAAATTTATATCCCGCTAAATCTCTCGTTACCGCTGTCCTGTTGTGGCTGGGAAAGTTATTTAGTGTCCGTCAAAGCACATTTTTTGTTCTGGGTTAAAATACAATTCCCAATTTAGCAATTTCATAATTTAGTGGTTTCTGCTGTATCAGAGCTATTTGAAATCTATCCCTAAAAGGGTATATAATATTCAAGGTGCACATAGGGTCATTCAGAATAACTTCACACACACGCTACTGTGCATTTCCAAGTCTAATTCTGTTAGTAAATCCATACCGGTCACCCAGCGCCTAAATACTAGGCCTCAAATTTATATCCCGCTAAATCTCTCGTTACCGCTGTCCTGTTGTGGATGGGAAAGTTATTTAGTGTCCGTCAAAGCACATTTTTTGTTCTGGGTTGAAATACAATTCCCAATTTAGCAATTTCATAATTTAGTGGTTCCTGCTATATCAGAGCTATTTGAAATCTATCCCTAAAAGGGTATATAATATTCAAGGTGCACATAGGGTCATTCAGAATAACTTCACACACACGCTACTGTGCATTTCCAAGTCTAATTCTGTCACTAAATCCATACCGGTCACCCAGCGCCTAAATACTAGGCCTCAAATTTATATCCCGCTGAATTTGAATACAATACATTGGGCCAAATAATATTTTTGTTGTTGTGGTGAACCATAACAATGAGGAAAACATCTAGTAAGGGATGCGGACGTGGATATGGTCGTGGTGGTGTTAGTGGACCCTCTGGTGCTGGGAGAGGACGTGGCCGTTCTGCCACATCCACACGTCCTAGTGTACCAACTACCTCAGGTCCCAGTAGCCGCCAGAATTTACAGCGATATATGGTGGGGCCCAATGCCGTTCTAAGGATGGTAAGGCCTGAGCAGGTACAGGCATTAGTCAATTGGGTGGCCGACAGTGGATCCAGCACGTTCACATTATCTCCCACCCAGTCTTCTGCAGAAAGCGCACAGATGGCGCCTGAAAACCAACCCCATCAGTCTGTCACATCACCCCCATGCATACCAGGGAAACTGTCTCAGCCTCAAGTTATGCAGCAGTCTCTTATGCTGTTTGAAGACTCCGCTGGCAGGGTTTCCCAAGGGCATCCACCTAGCCCTTCCCCAGCGGTGAAAGACATAGAATGCACTGACGCACAACCACTTATGTTTCCTGATGATGAGGACATGGGAATACCACCTCAGCATGTCTCTGATGATGACGAAACACAGGTGCCAACTGCTGCGTCTTTCTGCAGTGTGCAGACTGAACAGGAGGTCAGGGATCATGACTGGGTGGAAGACGATGCAGGGGACGATGAGGTCCTAGACCCCACATGGAATGAAGGTCGTGCCACTGACTTTCACAGTTCGGAGGAAGAGGCAGTGGTGAGACCGAGCCAACAGCGTAGCAAAAGAGGGAGCAGTGCGCAAAAGCAGAACACCCGCCGCCAAGAGACTCCGCCTGCTACTGACCGCCGCCATCTGGGACCGAGCACCCCAAAGGCAGCTTCAAGGAGTTCCCTGGCATGGCACTTCTTCAAACAATGTGCTGACGACAAGACCCGAGTGGTTTGCATGCTGTGCCATCAGAGCCTGAAGCGAGGCATTAACGTTCTGAACCTGAGCACAACCTGCATGACCAGGCACCTGCATGCAAAGCATGAACTGCAGTGGAATAAACACCTTAAAAACAAGGAAGTCACTCAGGCTCCCCCTGCTACCTCTTCTGCTGCTGCCGCCTCGGCCTCTTCCTCTGCCTCTGGAGGAACGTTGGCACCTGCCGCCCAGCAAACAGGGGATGTACCACCAACACCACCACCACCTCCGTCACCAAGCGTCTCAACCATGTCACACGGCAGCGTTCAGCTCTCCATCTCACAAACATTTGAGAGAAAGCGTAAATTCCCACCTAGCCACCCTCGATCCCTGGCCCTGAATGCCAGCATTTATAAACTACTGGCCTATGAAATGCTGTCATTTAGGCTGGTGGACACAGACAGCTTCAAACAGCTCATGTCGCTTGCTGTCCCACAGTATGTTGTTCCCAGTCGCCACTACTTCTCCAAGAGAGCCGTGCCTTCCCTGCACAACCAAGTATCCGATAAAATCAAGTGTGCACTGCGCAACGCCATCTGTAGCAAGGTCCACCTAACCACAGATACGTGGACCAGTAAGCACGGCCAGGGACGCTATATCTCCCTAACTGCACACTGGGTAAATGTAGTGGCAGCTGGGCCCCAGGCGGAGAGCTGTTTAGCGCACGTCCTTCCGCCGCAAAGGATCGCAGGGCAACATTCTTTGCCTCCTGTTGCCACCTCCTCCTTCTCGGCTTCCTCCTCCTCTTCTTCCACCTGCTCATCCAGTCAGCCACACACCTTCACCACCAACTTCAGCACAGCCCGGGGTAAACGTCAGCAGGCCATTCTGAAACTCATATGTTTGGGGGACAGGCCCCACACCGCACAGGAGTTGTGGCGGGGTATAGAACAACAGACCGACGAGTGGTTGCTGCCGGTGAGCCTCAAGCCCGGCCTGGTGGTGTGTGATAATGGGCGAAATCTCGTTGCAGCTCTGGGACTAGCCAATTTGACGCACATCCCTTGCTTGGCGCATGTGCTGAATTTGGTGGTGCAGAAGTTCATTCACAACTACCCCGACATGTCAGAGCTGCTGCATAAAGTGCGGGCCGTCTGTTCGCGCTTCCGGCGTTCACATCCTGCTGCTGCTCGCCTGTCTGCGCTACAGCGTAACTTCGGCCTTCCCGCTCACCGCCTCATATGCGACGTGCCCACCAGGTGGAACTCCACCTTGCACATGCTGGACAGACTGTGCGAGCAGAAGCAGGCCATAGTGGAGTTTCAGCTGCAGCACGCACGGGTCAGTCGCACTACAGAACAGCACCACTTCACCACCAATGACTGGGCCTCCATGCGAGACCTGTGTGCCCTGTTGCGCTGTTTCGAGTACTCCACCAACATGGCCAGTGGCGATGACGCCGTTATCAGCGTTACAATACCACTTCTATGTCTCCTTGAGAAAAAACTTAGGGCGATGATGGAAGAGGAGGTGGCCCAGGAGGAGGAGGAGGAGGAGGAGGAGGAGGAAGAGGGGTCATTTTTAGCACTTTCAGGCCAGTCTCTTCGAAGTGACTCAGAGGGAGGTTTTTGGCAACAGCAGAGGCCAGGTACAAATGTGGCCAGACAGGGCCCACTACTGGAGGACGAGGAGGACGAGGATGAGGAGGAGGTGGAGGAGGATGAGGATGAAGCATGGTCACAGCGGGGTGGCACCCAACTCAGCTCGGGTCCATCACTGGTGCTTGGCTGGGGGGAAAGGCAGGACAATGACGATACGCCTCCCACAGAGGACAACTTGTCCTTACCCCTGGGCAGCCTGGCACACATGAGCGACTACATGCTGCAGTGCCTGCGCAACGACAGCAGAGTTGCCCACATTTTAACCTGTGCGGACTACTGGGTTGCCACCCTGATGGATCCACGCTACAAAGACAATGTGCCCACCTTACTTCCTGCACTGGAGCATGATAGGAAAATGCGCGAGTACAAGCGCACATTGGTAGACGCGCTACTGAGAGCATTCCCAAATGTCACAGGGGAACAAGTGGAAGCCCAAGGCCAAGGCAGAGGAGGAGCAAGAGGTCGCCAAGGCAGCTGTGTCACGGCCAGCTCCTCTGAGGGCAGGGTTAGCATGGCAGAGATGTGGAAAACTTTTGTCAACACGCCACAGCTAACTGCACCACCACCTGATACGCAACGTGTTAGCAGGAGGCAACATTTCACTAACATGGTGGAACAGTACGTGTGCACACCCCTCCACGTACTGACTGATGGTTCGGCCCCATTCAACTTCTGGGTCTCTAAATTGTCCACGTGGCCAGAGCTAGCCTTTTATGCCTTAGAGGTGCTGGCCTGCCCGGCGGCCAGCGTTTTGTCTGAACGTGTATTCAGCACGGCAGGGGGCGTCATTACAGACAAACGCAGCCGCCTGTCTACAGCCAATGTGGACAAGCTGACGTTCATAAAAATGAACCAGGCATGGATCCCACAGGACCTGTCCGTCCCTTGTCCAGATTAAACATTAACTACCTCCCCTTAACCATATATTATTGGACTCCAGGGCACTTCCTCATTCAATCCTATTTTTATTTTCATTTTACCATTATATTGCGAGGCTACCCAAAGTTGAATGAACCTCTCCTGTGTCTGGGTGTCGGGGCCTAAATATATGCCAATGGACTGTTCCAATGTTGGGTGACGTGAAGCCTGATTCTCTGCTATGACATGCAGACTAATTCTCTGCTGACATGAAGACAGATTCTCTGTTACGGGACCTCTCTCCTCTGCCTGGGTGCTGGGCCTAAATATCTGACAATGGACTGTTGCAGTGGTGGCTGACGTGAAGCCTGATTTTCTGCTATGACATGCAGACTGATTCTCTGCTGACATGAAGCCAGATCCTCTGTTACGGGACCTCTCTCCTCTGCCTGTGTGCTGGGCCTAAATATATGCCAATGGACTGTTGCAGTGGTGGCTGACGTGAAGCCTCATTCTCTGCTATGACATGCAGACTAATTCTCTGCTGACATGAAGCCAGATTGTCTGTTACGGGACCTCTCTCCTCTGCCTGGGTGCTGGGCCTAAATTTATGAAAATGGACTGTTGCAGTGGTGGCTGACGTGAAGCCTGATTCTCTGCTATGACATGCAGACTAATTCTCTGCTGACAAGAAGACAGATTCTCTGTTACGGGACCTCTCTCCTCTGCCTGGGTGCTGGGCCTAAATATCTGACAATGGACTGTTGCAGTGGTGGCTGAAGTGAAGCCTGATTTTCTGCTATGACATGCAGACTGATTCTCTGCTGACATGAAGCCAGATCCTCTGTTACGGGACCTCTCTCCTCTGCCTGTGTGCTGGGCCTAAATATATGCCAATGGACTGTTGCAGTGGTGGCTGACGTGAAGCCTCATTCTCTGCTATGACATGCAGACTAATTCTCTGCTGACGTGAAGCCAGATCCTCTGTTACGGGACCTCTCTCCTCTGCCTGGGTGCTGGGCCTAAATATCTGACAATGGACTGTTGCAGTGGTGGCTGACGTGAAGCCTGATTCTCTGCTATGACATGCAGACTAATTCTCTGCTGACATGAAGCCAGATTGTCTGTTACGGGACCTCTCTCCTCTGCCTGTGTGCTGGGCCTAAATATATGCCAATGGACTGTTGCAGTGGTGGCTGACGTGAAGCCTCATTCTCTGCTATGACATGCAGACTAATTCTCTGCTGACATGAAGCCAGATTGTCTGTTACGGGACCTCTCTCCTCTGCCTGGGTGCTGGGCCTAAATTTATGAAAATGGACTGTTGCAGTGGTGGCTGACGTGAAGCCTGATTTTCTGCTATGACATGCAGACTGATTCTCTGCTGACATGAAGCCAGATCCTCTGTTACGGGACCTCTCTTCTGCCTGTGTGCTGGTCCTAAATATATGCCAATGGACTGTTGCAGTGGTGGCTGACGTGAAGCCTCATTCTCTGCTATGACATGCAGACTAATTCTCTGCTGACATGAAGCCAGATTGTCTGTTACGGAACCTCTCTCCTCTGCCTGGGTGCTGGGCCTAAATATATGCCAATGGACTGTTGCAGTGGTGGCTGACGTGAAGCCTCATTCTCTGCTATGACATGCAGACTAATTCTCTGCTGACATGAAGCCAGATTGTCTGTTACGGGACCTCTCTCCTCTGCCTGGGTGCTGGGCCTAAATATATGCCAATGGACTGTTGCAGTGGTGGCTGACGTGAAGCCTCATTCTCTGCTATGACATGCAGACTAATTCTCTGCTGACATGAAGCCAGATCCTCTGTTACGGGACCTCTCTCCTCTGCCTGTGTGCTGGGCCTAAATATATGCCAATGGACTGTTGCACTGGTGGCTGACGTGAAGCCTGATTCTCTGCTATGATATGAAGACTGATTCTCTGCTGACATGAAGCCAGATTGTCTGTTACGGGACCTCTCTACTCTGCCTGGGTGCTGTGCCTAAATATATGCCAATAGACTGTTGCAGTGGTGGGTGACGTGAAGCCTGATTCTCTGCTATGACATGCAGACTGATTCTCTGCTGACATGAATCCAGATCCTCTGTTACGGGACCTCTCTCCTCTTCCTGGGTGCTGGGCCTAAATTTATGAAAATGGACTCTTACAGTGGTGGGTGACGTGAAGCCTGATTCTCTGCTATGACATGAAGACTGATTCTCTGCTGACATGAAGCCAGATTGTCTGTTACGGGACCTCTCTCCTCTGCTTGGGTGCTGGGCCTAAATATATGCCAATGGACTGTTGCAGTGGTGGCTGACGTGAAGCCTCATTCTCTGCTATGACATGCAGACTAATTCTCTGCTGACATGAAGTTAGATCCTCTGTTACGGGACCTCTCTCCTCTGCCTGTGTGCTGGGCCTAAATATATGCCAATGGACTGTTGCACTGGTGGCTGACGTGAAGCCTGATTCTCTGCTATGACATGCAGACTGATTCTCTGCTGACATGAAGCCAGATCCTCTGTTATGGGACCTCTCTCCTCTGCCTGGGTGCTGGGTTTAAATTTATGAAAATGGACTCTTACAGTGGTGGGTGACGTGAAGCCTGATTCTCTGCTATGACATGAAGACTGATTCTCTGCTGACATGAAGCCAGATTGTCTGTTACGGGACCTCTCTCCTCTGCCTGGGTGCTGGGCCTAAATATATGCCAATGGACTGTTGCAGTGGTGGCTGACGTGAAGCCTCATTCTCTGCTATGACATGCAGACTAATTCTCTGCTGACATGAAGCCAGATTGTCTGTTACGGGACCTCTCTCCTGTGCCTGGGTGCTGGGCCTAAATTTATGACAATGGACTGTTGCAGTGGTGGGTGACGTGAAGCCTGATTCTCTGCTATGACATGCAGACTGATTCTCTGCTGACATGAAGCCTGATCCTCTGTTACGGGACCTCTCTCCTCTGCCTGGGTGCTGGGCCTAAATTTATGAAAATGGACTCTTACAGTGGTGGGTGACGTGAAGCCTGATTCTCTGCTATGACATGAAGACTGATTCTCTGCTGACATGAAGCCAGATTGTCTGTTACGGGACCTCTCTCCTCTGCCTGGGTGCTGGGCCTAAATATATGCCAATGGACTGTTGCAGTGGTGGCTGACGTGAAGCCTCATTCTCTGCTATGACATGCAGACTAATTCTCTGCTGACATGAAGCCAGATCCTCTGTTACGGGACCTCTCTCCTCTGCCTGTGTGCTGGGCCTAAATATATGCCAATGGACTGTTGCACTGGTGGCTGACGTGAATCCTGATTCTCTGCTATGATATGAAGACTGATTCTCTGCTGACATGAAGCCAGATTCTCTGTTACTGGACCTCTCTCCTCTGCCTGGGTGCCGGGGCCTAAATATCTGAGAATGGACTGTTCCAGTGGTGGGTGACGGGAAGCCAGATTCTCTGCTATGGGACCTCTCTCCAATTGATTTTGGTTAATTTTTATTTATTTAATTTTTATTTTAATTCATTTCCCTATCCACATTTGTTTGCAGGGGATTTACCTACATGTTGCTGCCTTTTGCAGCCCTCTAGCCCTTTCCTGGGCTGTTTTACAGCCGTTTTAGTGCCGAAAAGTTCGGGTCCCCATTGACTTCAATGGGGTTCGGGTTCGGGACGAAGTTCGGATCGGGTTCGGATCCCGAACCTGAACATTTCCGGGAAGTTCGGCCGAACTTCTCGAACCCGAACATCCAGGTGTTCGCTCAACTCTAGTCGCTTCGGCTCGTTAAAGCGTTCAGTGGGACGTCTACCAGAGTTTATGGCAAAAATCTCTTTATATTCAGGAGGGAAATGTTTATTTGTTGATGGTGTCTCTTCCTCCAGCAATAAAGGTTTCTCCCACTGTTCTAGTTTTTAGCATACTTTTGGTTAGGAAGTTAACTTGTTCATACTTTTGGTTAGGAAGTTAACTTGTTCTGTCAAGGCAGCGACTACATCTGGAACCGGAGCTTGGGCATCCTGACTGACTATAGGGTGACATTTTGGAGATATAGTTGGCTTATGCACAGACATTTCAGCATGCCTAGTAGGTTCTGGTTGTGGGTCTTTCCCCAGAATACTGATAGCTAGCTCATTGAAGTCTAGGAAGGTAGAACTTGGGTGCTGTGCAGCTAACATTTTTAACTGGCAGCTCAAGGTTTCTGTTCTAACACCTTCAATAAATTGTTCTTTCAGTGTTTTATATTGATCTGCTTCATGGGGGTCTACCTGTATAACAGCCCACATGGTTTCCTGAAAGGACAATGCAAAGTCTCCAAGTGACTCCCCAGGCTGCTGTCTCTTGCTGAAGAATCTTATCTTGACCTTTGACACAGTCCTGGGTTCAAAAGTGGTGTAGAGTCGTCCAAATATCTGCTCCAGGGTTTTACTCTCTTAGCTGGGCCAGGATTTCACTTCCAATTGTGCAAGGAGGATTTCCATTTGCTGTTCTGCTGACATAGGGTACAATCTAAACACAGCCAAAAATGTTTTTTAATTCTCTTAAAGTATGAGCTTCCCCAGCATATCATGGCAACCAGGGTGCTCCAAAGAAATAAGGCATTGTTAAAGGCATCATGCTTGGTGCTGCAGCAGCTGGTGATGCACTAGGACCAGCTGAGGTCAGGCTGCACACTATCTCCATGTTCAGACATGGCAGTGACAGGTCTTCAATATAATGCAGGTTAAATATAGTATCACACACTTGTTGCATTGCGTTGCTATAGGCAACCATACCAGGCAACACTTTGTGGGTGTCTGGCCCTTTAAGAGAAGTTGTGGCGCTTAATACAGTGGTGCTCTGTAAGGGCTCTTTCACACCTGCGTTCTTTTCTTCCGGCATAGAGTTCCGTCGTCGGGGCTCTATGCCGGAAGAATCCTGTGCAGTTTTATCCTAATGCATTCTGAATGGAGAGAAATCCGTTCAGGATGCATCAGGATGTCTTCAGTTCCGGACCGGAACGTTTTTTGGCCGGAGAAAATACCGCAGCATGCTGCGCTTTTTGCTCCGGCCAAAAATCCTGAAGACTTGCCGCAAGGCCGGATCCGGAATGAATACCCATTGAAAGGCATTGATCCGGATCCGGCCTTAAGCTAAACGTCGTTTCGGCGCATTGCCGGATCCGACGTTTAGCTTTTTCTGAATGGTTACCATGGCTGCCGGGACGCTAAAGTCCTGGCAGCCATGGTAAAGTGTAGTGGGGAGCGGGGGAGCAGTATACTTACCGTCCGTGCGGCTCCCGGGGTGCTCCAGAGTGACGTCAGGGCGCCCCAGGCGCATGGATGACGTGATCGCATGGCACGTCATCCATGCGCATGGGGCGCTCTGACGTAATTCTGGAGCGCCCCGGGAGCCGCACGGACTGTAAGTATGCCGCTCCCCCGCTCCTCGCTCCTACTATGGCAACCAGGACTTTAATAGCGTCCTGGCTGCCATAGTAACACTGAAAGCATTTTAAAGACGGATCCGTCTTCAAATGCTTTCAGTACACTTGCGTTTTTCCGGATCCGGCGTGTAATTCCGGCAAGTGGAGTACACGCCGGATCCGGACAACGCAAGTGTGAAAGAGGCCTAAGGCAGATTATGCTCCCAAACAGTCCCGCTTAAGGTTACTTCTTCCCAGCAGCACTCACTATTATATTTGTTTGGTGGAGAAGGGCTGTGGATCTCCCTATTTTTTTTTCGTTCACCCACACGTAGTTACGCGTCACTTCAACGTGCGTATGCACATCACGCTCTCTTCTCATGCGCGGCCCTCCCCCTAGGTCCGTTCTGCAAGGCAGGAGAGGCAGCGCTGGATTCGTAGGTACTGGCGGCAGCGCTGAGATTGGCACACCGGTAAGAAGATATTTTGCATAGAGGATTGGCTTCTCTTTTCCTGCTCTGAAGGAGGTGTAGCTCAATTTTCCCGCCGCTAACAGGGCGTAACTCACAATAGTGGAGCAGTAAATTAAGCAAGAAGGCCTCCGGCGGCCATTTTAGGTTAAATACTAAAGTCCATTCACTGAAAGCGAACAGTGTTGTTGACACAAAAACATGTGATTTTTCGACTTTTAACACAGCGATCCGATTGCAGGTGACTTGTAACATACATCCATGCAACTTTAAGTGATTTAAACAATTCTGCAGCCCAATAAAACGTTTAAAGTTTGTACTGTATTAAGGCACATTGACAGTCACTCAGGCAAACAAATATCTCATAAGGCAATGACATAAAGGATTTTAAAATCCTGTTCTTTAAGGCACAAATGATTTTGTATCCTGTTCATTAAGGCACAAAGGATTTAGTATCCTGTTTGTGACGCCAATTCCGTGCAGCGTGCCGGACCACAGGGGAAAACACGTGAGGCATACGGTGGGCTGATGGGGGTAGTGGTTGTTTGTACTCACGGTTAGCAGATGCCTCCTTAGGTCGGCAATGCAGTGGATGGGAAGACTGTCACACACACAGGGGGTGGGGAAGTGACCACTGAGCTCAACCCGCGCTTCTGTCCCTGCCTACTTGCCTCGCAAGTCCTAGTGACAAGGGACAACAGGTCGACAAGCCCTCAGCTAGGATAAGTGCAGGGAAGATGGACAATACATGCAACAGAGTAGTCAAACGAGCCAAGTCAGAAACCAAGAGAGCAGCACGGTACCAGGGGAGCAAGCGGAGGATCGTCAGGAGAAGCCAAAGTCAAAACCAGGAGGAAACGCCAAGACCAAGGGATGAGACAGATAAGTAATCACAACACGAGCAGGAGACCAACAAACCAGGTAAGTATAATATAAGGAAGGACCTCAATAACAGGCAATCTGTGGCCAGCAATATGCCTGTTTGAATAGGGCGCTAGTGGAGTCATGAGATGCTGGCCATATCACATGACTCCACTAGCGCCTGATTTAAACAGGCAATCTGCTGGATACAGATTGCCTGTTATTGAGGTCCAGAGTTCCAATTCAGACAAGTGCTGAGTGAGCAGCTCGGCACTCAGCCCTAGTGCAGTTACCACGGGAACGGGCGACGCCGGGCGCGCCCTGGCAGTCCCTGCCTCCTGGAACCCTGCACAGAGCGCACCATGACAAAGACAGCGCAAGATCTTCCGGGGCACTCTCCATTGCAGGGGACACCAGCCAGATGTTGGTTGAGGTGCCCTTGATGGTGGCGATGTTTAGGGTGCTTGTGGCTGGGCCCCTGTGTCCGTTAAACCAACACCTTTAGGTGCAAATGTTGAGAGTAATAGTTGTAATAATGATATGGAATAAAGAGACTAGAGAGTTCCAAATAAACTCCTGGTATTTTACTGAAGCTGATCCACAGGTTATCAATGTATAAAAAGTGATTTAATCAGAGCAGCTTTTATAATGATTCCCATTAGTTCTCAGAAGTTGCATGGGGAATAGTCCTTTATGGCAATCAGTCTTTCTCTCTCTCAATGCTCCAACTTGGAGGTTAATGCTGTTCTTATTGTACTGTATAATCCTATACTTCAGTTTTCTTTTATAGAAATACTATATTCAGACAAATGATCCTTTTGTCTTGAAGTATGGCGGGTAGCTGATAGCTTGAGGTCTCTCCACCTAATGCAAAGGAGGCTGGAGTCAGATATCTTCCTTTGTCAATATCTTCATTACCTCTCGGAGTTGTCTGGAGATACTGTGATGTTTTCCCTTCTATAAGCTAGTACATAGAACTAAGTATGGAGTTTGAATAACTCACAAGAATGGCTGCTGAGGTGCAGGTTGTCCTCGGGCATCACACACCGACCTTCTTCTTCCTGCTCTCTGAACACACACAGTGTAGGGTGGAGTTAGCCCTGGGATGCTTGTTAGAACCTCACACTCCCTAAGCAACTTTATGAGAACATCTTTACAAGGACAGTTTACATAAAAACCCAATCATAACATTAAGCAGGGTGTTTCAGGACACTGCAGAACTTCCTGTAAACAATCCCCTTTTCCAGGAACACTTACCAAGTCCATTGCGCAACCTTGATTGTCTCAGTAACTGTGGTCAGGCTTCTGCAATAAACTGCACAATTTCCAAGAAGAGGACCAAAGTGCATGCAAAGGTGTTAAGTTCTCCTTTGCTTTGGTGATGACGACATAACAAGGTGTAACGTTTTGTGGGAACCTTTTAAAGCATGTTTATTGAATTAAAGGGATGGTATGAGATTAGGAAAACACTGTCATTCTTGTCTATGCACATTTGGGCAGGTAGAGTAGTAGAGGCTGCAACCTTCTCGAAGCTTACCAAGCTCAGCGCCGTACATAGTATTGCAGCTGTGTTTAGTATCGCAGCTAAGCCTCATTGACTTCAATGGGTCTGAGCTGCACCAAGGCCACGTGACTGATAAACGTGATGTCACACGCCCTAGGTCTTCACAAACAGCTGAACGCCGGGGGTCCTGGGTGTCAGACCCCCACCGATCATACACTGATGGCCTATTCTGAGCATAGTTTTAGAGTGCTATCAACATTAAGAGTATAAAATGTAACTTAAAGGGGTTTTGTCACAGCCAACACTTACCCTCCTGTCCACAAGAAAGATAAGTATCTGATGACTTCACGTCTGACCACACGGATCACTAGAATGAGGGTCTGATGTTCCTCCATTTGAACAGAGTGGTTACACACTTCTGCTCCGGCTCCATTTATCTCTATGGGACTGCCGGAGATATGCCAAGACCTTTATTCAGCTATCTTCTTCAGTCCCATAGAGTTGAGTGGAGCGGCAGCAGACATGTGTGACCACCACTCTGTTCAAATGAAGGGACCCCCGTTCTTGTGATCGGCTGTTGAACCCCCACTGATCACTTATCCCCTATCCTGTGGATAAGTGTTCTTTGTGAGAACCCCCTCTTTAGGTCCGAAACGGAAGTGCAACCCAAACAAGGTTCTCACTGACCGTTTATAATACTGGTATCTTCTTATGTAGCAGAGGGGCCTATGGGCCCTCTACTGCTACCTCTGTACCCGGTGGCCTGAAATGAAAGGGTTAAATAGTTTGCTCTGGCTATGTGTTCTTTAGAGCCCCCTGTGTACCCTGAGCCCCCCTGTGTTCACAAGAAGAATTTGCGTGCATTTTTGTGGTAGTGCGGTTACTCGTTATAGACTGGGAGCATTTCTGCTCTTGTGCAACCACTGCATGGGAATGGTTAAACACATATGCATTCCCTCAAAGTCAGGAAACAAATCTGCGTCCTTCACTCAGTAATTCACAGTTCTCCCACTTCCAGCAAACAGCTTCTGAATGCCCACAAGGAATTAATGATCCCCCATCTAAAGAGAAGACTATTATCTCTCCAGACCGGTGGGGGATCTACAGCCAACTCCTAGTAAATCTGAATATTCCTAGACCCTCCGATGTAACATGACCCCACTGTAACACGTGAGCAATTTGGCTGCCTGGAAAGAAAGTAAAAAAACTGATGCAGCCCAGACTCTCAGAAGTGGTGCAGACCTCTCCACTGCTGCCTGTGCCACATCAGTCTGCTCCTCCCTGCCCAGAATGGCAGGACTCAGGTACCCCCTGCTTGGAGCCTTGCTCATCATCAGTGTGGGGGTCGTGCGCTGCTCCCCCAGCTGCTTCCCTGGAGACCAAGCCTCAGGTAAGAACACAATAAGCTATTACTGTCCATGTGTGTGGGGGTTTTATGTGTTTATGTGTGTGGGTTTTATGCTACTTTACTAGCTGATATGCAGTGTATAATATCTATCTATCATCTGTCTATCTTCTATCTATCTATCATCTATCTGTCTATTATCTATCTACCTACCTATATCCTACCTACCTATCTATCTATCTATCTATCCATCCATCTACCTATCTATCTATCTATCTATCTATCTATCATCTATCTGTCTATTATCTATCTACCTACCTATCTCCTACCTACCTATCTATCTATCTATCTATCTATCTATCTATCTATCTATCTATCTATCTATCATCTATCTGTCTATTATCTATCTATCTATTTCCTATCTATCTTCTATCTTTTAGAAGTCCTTAGCTCAGCTGTCTTCTTATCACAAAATACAGTTTTAGAAAAAAAATAATATTACACATTACTTTTTATACAAACTTGTATACAGGCTTTCTTTCTTTCTTATCGCCTTTTCGTTTTCAGTTTTTTCTGATCCATCAGAAGAACAGAAAAAAAAAAAAAATATATATATATATATATATATATATATATATATATATATATATTAAAAAAAACAAGGTCCCATATTGACCCCCGAGGTGCCCCACTAGTGACGGTGACCCAATCTGAGTACGTGCTGTTAACCACAGAACAGAACTTCTAATTTACAGCAAGTTTCATGGGGTTGTCTCACTTCAGCAAATTACATTTAGGGCTCATTCAGACGACCATATGAATGGGTCAGCATTCGTTCTGCAATTTTGCAGAATGGGTGCGGACCCATTCATTTTAATGGGGCAGCAAAAGATGCTGTCCACATCCCTAGTTCTGTTCCCTGGCCCCGCAAGAAACATAGAGCATGTCTTATTCATGTTTTATTTAATAATAATTTATTTCATAGTGCAGGCCATGTGCAGTCCGCAAAATGTGGAATGCACATGGCCGGTACCCGTGTTTTGAGTATCCGCAATTTGCAGACCGCAAAACATTACGGCCATCTGAATGAGCCCTTATCATGTACAGAAAGTTAATACAAGGCACTTACTAATGTATTGTGATTGTCCATATTACCTCCTTTCCTGGCTGGATTCATTTTTCCATCACATTATACACTGCTTGTATCCAAGGGTTACGACTAGTGTTGAGTGAATCGAAGTGTCAGAAGTGGACTTTACTGCGAATTTTCAGGGAAAATTCGATTCACCGCAAAGCGGACTTTCCTCATCCGCTTGAGCGTGAAGAGCCCGCCGCTGCCATCTTGATTGAAGATGCCACGCAAAATCTCATGTGCGATGACGTATGATGTCACCAGACCAGCCTTCACGATGATGTCATCATGCTCCACACGAGATTTCGCTCTGGATCTTCAATCACGATGGCAGCAGTGGGCTAATCTCGATCAAATGGATGAGGTATGATTTTATTTGACTTATTTTTTAATTATAGACATTAATATTAATGTCAGATGCTGCGATCGGCAATGAATGTGACATCTGAGGGGTACAATGATGGGGGCGGCGCAATCACCAGTCCCTTACATTGCACCCATTACTTACTAAGAAATGCGCTTTGTGACGAAGTAATCCATCACAAAGGAAATTTTTAAATTTGTTGATTTTTTGCAGGGCCGCGGAACGGAACAACGGATGCGGACAGCACACAGTGTGCTGTCCGCATCTTTTGCGGCCCCATTGAAATGAATAGGTCCGCACCTGTTCCACAAAATTGCACCCTAAAACAGGTGTAAAAAATGATAAATAAGACAGGCCTGCCCCTTCCCTTCCATGCCCCCCTTTTTAGACCTGGCGTGAGCAGGGAAAAGTCGCAGATTGCGGCGCAAACAAAACTGGCGTATATCTCCTAGTAAATGACCCTCTAAGGGTCCATTCACACATCCGCACTTTGGGTCCGGATCTGTTCCGTAATTATGCGGAACGGGTATGGACCCGTTCCTTTTCAATGGGGATAGAAAAGATGCGGACAGCACACAAAGTGTTCCGGCCCGCGGCTCCGCAAAAAAACAGAACGTGTCCTATTCTTGTCCGCAGTGCAGACAAGAATAGGCATTTCTATTGGGGTGTCGGCCCGGTGTTTTGCAGATCTGCAATATGCGGATCCGAAAAACACTGCGGGCGGAATGGACCCTAACGCCTCTTTCATACGGGCGCCCTGGATTTGCTCCGGGTGCGTTGCGTGTGCATTGTGGGAAACCCGCGCGAGTGCACATGCAATTTTAGTCAGTTTTGACTGCGATTGCGTTACCTTGTTCAGTTTTTATCGCGCGGGTGCAATGCGTTTTGCACACGCGTGATAAAAAACTGAATGTGGTACCCAGACCCGAACCCGGACTTCTTCACTGAAGTTCAGGTTTGGGTTAGGTGTTCTGTAGATTTTAATATTTTCCCTTATAACATGGTTATAAAGGAAAATAATAGCATTCTGAATACTGAATGCATAGTACAATAGCGCTGGAGGGGCATCGTCTTCTTTCTTCTTCTTTTAGGACCTGCAAAAGGACCTTTGATGACACTACGTGGTGAGCGCGTTGACGCTTCTATCTTCATTCAGCAGGACCTGCGCTGATTACGTCATCAAAGGTCCTTTTGCAGGTCCTGAAAGAATAAGAAAGAAGACGATGTCGGCTGCGCAAACAAGAGGATGAGGTGAGTAATTTTTTATTTAAATTTTTTTAACCCCTCAAGCCACATTTTACTAAGCATTCTGTATTAAGAATGCTATTATTTTCCTTTATAACCATGTTATAAGGGAAAATAATACAGTAAATTGACTTTAATGGGGTCCGGGGTTGCTCATCCCTATCATCACCTAGCAACCATGTGTGAAAATTGCACCGCATCCGCACTTGCTTGCGGATGCTTGAGATTTTCACCCAGACCCATTCATTTCTTTGGGGTCTGCGTTGCGTGAAAAACACTGAATATAGAACATGCTGCGATTTTCATGCGTGAAAATCCCCGCTCATCTGCACAGCCCCATTGAAGTGAATGGGTTCGGATTCAGTGCGGATGCAATGCGTTCACCTCACGCATTGCACCCTTGCGGGAAACTCGCCCGTGTGAGAAGGGGCCTAAAGGTGTAGTAATGTATTGAGGAAAAACATGCCCATTTTTTCCCAGAATTAGAGCCACATCGGTTCATGGATTGTAAATGGCATGATATCCCAACTCAAAGTGAGTGGGACTGATATATATTATAAACCAAGGGTCCTTTTAGCCATTTTTACACCTGAAGTCAAAAGTGAAATAGAGCCCTAATCTTCACAAACTGGGAACACACACCTCTGTTTTAATCTAAAATTTGGGAAGATTAGCGCACTTTCTGTATAATGTTATCTACAGTCAGAGGAGGGTGACTCCTTCCCTTGAGATTCTCACCTTGCCTCATGGATGAACCATGTGATTGACCATGTGATGAGCACAGTGACGTCATGAAAGGTCCTTTAGCCAGGTCCTGAAGGAAGTAGAAAGAAGAGGAGATCCGCTATGCGATAAAGTGGATGGGGTGAGTTAAATTTATTATTTTTAACCCCTCAATGGACATTTTACTAAGCATTCTGTATTAAGAATGCTATTATTAACCATGTTATAAGGTAAAATAATAAAGATTGGGTCCCCATCCCGATCGTCTCCTAGCAACCATGCGTGAAAATCACACCGCATCCACACTTGCTTGCGGATGCTTGCGATTTTCACTCAGCTCCATTCACTTCTATGGGGCCTGCGTTGCGTGAAAAAACGCACAATATAGAGCATGCTGTGATTTGCATGCAACTGATGCGTGAAAATTACCGCTCATGTACACAGCTTCATTGAAGTCAATGGGTCCGGATTCAGCGCGGAATCCTCATCTGTGTGAAAGGGGCCTAATGAATGGAACTGAGTTTTTGGTTGTAGAAATCTCTGCCGCACATGAGTGTACCTTAGGACAGTGATGATTAACCTGCGGCCCTCTAGCTGTTGTAAAACTACAACTCCCATCATGCCTTGTTGTAGGCTGATAGCTGTAGACTGCCTGAGCATGCTGGGAGTTGTAATTTTGAAACAGCTGGAGGGCCGCAGGTTGGGCATCCCTGCCTTAAGTGGACCCAGGGTATTAGAGCAGCAGTTCCTATGTTGGTCAGCAGGGGGAAGGCCAACATAGGATAACAGCAATTTGAGCTTATACTGTAGTTCTATGGATATAAGAATGTATGATATTTTAGTGGATATTGTAGCCACTTAGAAGGGCTACAAAAAAGTTAAAAAAAAAATATATATATATATATCAACATTTATATCACACACCCCCCTTCCCCTAGAATAAAATAAATAAATACATAAACAATGAAAAAAATATAAACACACCGACCAGGGCATTCCTCGAAGTCAGACCTGTTGGAAAACACTTACTAAGCTTTTAAATGCAACGTCTTGACCCTTATTCAAGATTTCTCCGGAGAAACATTTTTTCTCCTTTTCCCTGTGATGGATTATCTCCTTTCAGCCTAGAGTAGCCTGTGGATATAGCAGAGTTTAATGACCCTGTCCTATTAGCAGTTGGAGTTTTTATTTGTCATAAATTGGAGATACTGTGTCCTGGAATGCAGAGGAGGGATTCATTCAGAAATAAAGGCACTGTGAAATGGCAAGACTTAAGGGGACGGTGTCCGGACAAGTGGAGGACTGTCCAGACTTGCTTCATCGTCCATCATCTGGAATGTGAATGGCCCGCCTGCGCTCATAAATCCTTGACCTGAAGTCATTACAGCCCAACCTGTTTGCATCTTGTTAAGTAGTTTTTGACTTGGGGGGGGGGGGGGGGGGGGGGAATAAATGGAAAAGACAACCTCAGTAGATTTCCTGGTGCTGAAGAAGGTTTGGTGCACCACTATTTACTATGTAAAGTAAAGGCCCCCATGCAAATTAGTGTATCATCAGCCGAACAGTAGGGAGGGTTGCCACCCAGCTGGTAACTCACCGGCCAAGCGGTTAATTTAGTGCCCCTGCCAGTAATTTTTTTCTACCGGGAATAATAATTGCCAGTATTCCTATATGGACTGTTACTAATGTTCATTAGTACAGCTTTTAACTTCCTCCCCCTCCCCCACTTGTGTTAAGAAAGAAAAAATTAAATTGATTTGATGGCACCGGTGTCAGGACCTGTGCTCTAGTGTGATGACATTTCACAGCATTGACTGCAGCAGGACCTGCAAAACGTCATTACGATCTAGTGCAGTGAGCAGCGAGTGTTCACAGCAGTGCCATCTAATGGAGTAGGTGAGGTTGTTTGAGAGAGAAGAGGGCATTATTAATATTGGGGGGCACTAATGGGGGTAATTCTGGGGGGCACTAATGGGGGCACTACTATGACTGGGGGCACTAATAGGGGCATTATTAATTCTGGGTGGCACTAATGGAGGCATTAATATTAATGGGGGATACTAATGGGGCATTCATATTTTTGGGGGGCATTATTAATAGAGGGAGCCACACTGTGACATAGAATTAAGTCATGTACCCGCAACCACACTCCCTTTGGGTGTGGCTGAACTTATCCAGTATCTTTTTGGTGGGAAAGGTGGCAACCCTACAGAACTTGCCGAGAACAACGTGTTCGGCGGAAAGTGTAATATGTATGGGGAGGTCCCGACCCTCCTCCGACTTTATCTGTTGAAATAGATCAGACAAAATAAATATTTTTGCCGAGTCATTTTGTTCACAGGAACGATAAGCCCCTGCCATAAGTGTCTGGAAGCTTACTTCAGACATGTCCTAGTCTCAGCTGAAGCCAACAGTCTTTGCCCCTTCTTTTTATGTGCCTCTGTTTTTATTTTATGCAAATGAGACAGTAAAAGCATTGGGTGTGTTGCCCCTCCAACTAGAGGCTCTGGTCTCCCTCCTCTGGCCCTCATCATATTGATTGACAAGGCCAGGCAGGATGACGTCATATAAATTTCAATAATATAACTACCAGCAATGGCCATCAGAATGTCGTAAACCATTATAAGCATAACTTCATGTCATTTGGGTTTTTATTTTTTATGTCCAAGAAAAGCACTTTTATTCCTTAAAAAAAGGCTCCAAAGTACCCAGCTGGGTGAGCTTAAGCCCGCTGCCCTTCTTTGTTATATGCTCCTCCCTTAACCTCTCAAGGCGCCCTCCCCTGCATTGCTGTGATATCAGCTAGCAGCTTGGGGGAGGTGTGCACTGTTCAGGGGAAGTGTCCTTTCTACTGCAGCTAATGACAGTTCAAGAGTGGAACTGAGCATGTGCTTCCCTCTCAGGGAGTCGGACAGAGAAATTAGAAAAAGAGAAAACAGCAGGTGGCGCTATACAGACAGATTTCTGTAAATAACTCACTGGCTATACTAAATTTTTATTCACATGCAATTAGAAAATTGGTTACTATAGTTACATAGTTAATACGGTTCAACCAAGGGATAGTTGGGGATGCGAATCCCAGAAGGAAGTGAGACTCTTTTAGGAATTCATCTAAACCCTTTATAAAACTGCCCACTGTTCCTGCTGTGACCACGTCCTGAGGTAGTCTATCCCACAGAGTCACCGTTCTTACAGTAAAGAATCTTTGACGCTTCTGGAGACAGAACTTTTTCCTCTCCAGTCGGAGGCAGTGCCCCCTTGTCTTTTGAGCACATTTTACATGGAACAGTTTTTCACAGTATTTTTTGTACGGCCCATTTATATATTTGTATAGGTTAATCATGTCCCCCCCTTAGATGTCTCTTCTCAAGACTAAATAAATTCAATTATTTTAATCTTTCTTCATAACTAAGACCCTCCATGCCCCTTATCAGTTTAGTCGCTCTCCTCTGTACTTTTTCCATCCTTTCTATGGACTGGTGCCCAGAACTAATGGCATATTCCAGATGAGGCCGCACCAACGCTTTGTAAAGTGGTAATATTACATCCCTGCTCCACGAGTCCATGCTTTTTCTAATACATGACAACATCCTGGTAGCCTTAGAAGCAGCTGATTGACATTGTGCTGTTATTTAATCTACCATCCACAAGGACCCCCAAATCCTATAACTGACTCTCCCAGTGCTACATCACCTAGGACATATGAAGCACAGAGATTATTACTACAAAGATGCAGATCTTTACATTTGTTCACATTGAACCTCATTTGCCAAGTTGATGCCCAATCATTCAGAGTGTTCAAGTCAGCTTATAGTTTGTGGACATCTTCCATAGACCGTACAGTTCTACACAGCTTAGTGTCATCTGCAAAAATAGAAATGGTTCTATTAATCTTATCCTCGATATCATTACTAAATAAATAATAGAGGACCCAGCACTGAACCTTGGGGTACACCACTTATAACCCGGGACCATTCCGAATAGGAATCATTGACCACAACTCTCTGGACACGGTCAGTGGCGTCGCCAGGGGGGGGCCAGAGGGGGCCACGGCCCCCCCTACATCAAGCTGTGCCCCCCCAACTAAAATGTCTCCCATTCATTGTTGGTGTATGCTGCGCTGCGCTGCTGTGCACTGTGTAGGCACTAGGCAGCCCTACCGGACATCATCTTCACATCTGTTCTGATGATCTGAGTCACCGACTCGGTGCAGTTGCGGTCTCACTCTCGGGTCTCCACCCACCGCCGCCGCGCGGCGTCCCAGGCTCCGCCCACAGCTCCGCCCGGCCACGCCCTCGGCTCCGCCCCCGGCTCCAGGACCTGACCAGATTCATTCATCTACTGGCAGCAGCTGCTTAAAGTCATATTTTTTTTTTTTTCAACTTAAATTCCTTATAATGCGATATATTAATATATAGGGCTCTTACTCATTTTGGTTGGGTCGTTTCTTCAAAAAACAGACTTTTATAATATGTAAATGAGCTCTCTACCAGGCAAGTAAGGCAGTTACTTGCTGGTAGCAGCCGCATCCTCCTTTCATAAAGACGCCCCCTTCGCATGTTGGTTGACAGGGCCAGCGAACGCGCTCGTCTTCTGGCTGGCCCTGTCTGCGTTCAAAATCTGGTGCCTGCGCCGTACTGGTCTTCAGTCGGCGCAGGTGCACTGAGGGGACGACGCTCGCTCGGCCGCTCCATCCTCAATGCGCCTGCGCCGATGACGTTACATCTACACCCGGCGCAGGCGCACTGAGGAAGGAGCGGCCGAGCGAGCGTCCTCCTCTCAGTGCGCCTGCGCCGACTGAAGACTGGTACAGCGTAGGCGCCAGATTTTAAACGCAGACAGGGCCAGCCAGAAGACTAGCACGTTCGCTGGCCCTGTCAATCAACATGAGGAGGGGGCGTCTTTATGAAAGGAGGATGCGGCCGCCCTACCTGCTGGTAGAGAGCTCATTTACATATTATAAAAGTCAGTTTTTTGAAGAAACTACCCAACCAAAATGAGTAAGAGCACTATAATATATCGCATTATAAGGAATTTAAGTTGGCAAAAAAAAAAATATGACTTTAGTGGGGGGACAGAAGCCCTTTAAGCCAGCCAGGCCCAGACTAGAGAACAGACAGTGTGTGGCGTGGCGTGGCGTGGCCCTACCCTACCGATACCGAACAGACTGGACTGAGCCTGACCTAGTGGAGACGGTGTGTAGCAGGTTAACTTAATAATAATAAGGTACAACTTACAAGTAGTGACTGAGTGGACTGACCTAGGCCTCTTTCACACTTGCGTTTGTCCGGATCCGGCGTGTACTCCACTTGCCGGAATTACACGCCGGATTCGGAAAAACGCAAGTGAACTGAAAGCATTTGAAGACGGATCCGTCTTCAAAATGCGTTCAGTGTTACTATGGCAGCCAGGACGCTATTAAAGTCCTGGTTGCCATAGTAGGAGCGGGGAGCGGGGGAGCAGTATACTTACAGTCTGTGCGGCTCCCGGGGCGCTCCAGAATGACGTCAGAGCGCCCCATGCGCATGGATGACGTGCCATGCGATCACGTCATCCATGTGCGTGGGGCGCCCTGACGTCACTCTGGAGCGCCCTGGGAGCCGCACGGACGGTAAGTATACCGCTCCCCCGCTCTCCACTACACTTTACCATGGCTGCCAGGACTTTAGCTTCCCGGCAGCCATTGTAACCATTCAGAAAAAGCTAAACGACGTTTAGCTTAAGGCCGGATCCGGATCAATGCCTTTCAATGGGAATTAATTCCGGATCCGGCCTTGCGGCAAGTCTGCAGGATTTTTGGCCGGAGAAAAAAGCGCAGCATGCTGCGGTATTTTCTCCGGCCAAAAAACGTTCTGGTCCGGAACTGAAGACATCCTGATGCATCCTGAATGGATTTCTCTCCATTCAGAATGCATTAGGATAAAACTGATCAGGATTCTTCCGGCATAGAGCCCCGACGACGGAACTCTATGCCGGGTCCGGACAACGCAAGTGTGAAAGAGCTGAGAGGAGAGCTGGCTTGCGGCTGCCCCAGAATCTTCCTGATTTAAAAGTTAAAGGGGTTCTGCACTTTAATTTAACTGATGATCTATACTCTGGATAGATCATCAGCTTCTGATCGGCGGGGGTCAGACACCCGGGACCCCCGCCGATCAGCTGCTTGAGAAGGCACCGGCGCTCCAGTAGCGCCGCGGCCTTCTCACTGTTTACCGCCAGCCCACTGACGTCACGACTAGTATCAACTAGCGTGGACGCAGCTAAGCTCCATTCAAGGGACAGAGCTTAGCCGCGCTCAGGCTAGTTGATACTAGTTGTGATGTCAGTCAGTGAGAAGGCCGCGGTGCTGCTCGAGCGCGGCTGCCTTCTCAAACAGCTGATCGGCGGGGGTACCGGGTGTCTGACCCCTGCCGATCAGAAGCTGAAGATCTATCCAGAGTATAGATCATCTCAGTTAAATGAACGTGCAGAACCCCTTTAAAGTTACTGTCAGTGCAGCCTGGATGATTACAGTGTTCACTTCACCGTTTAGAGAAATCATGTTCAAATGTGAGCGGTGGGAGGGTGATCTGTGGTCTGTGGATGTCATTACACTGGTATACGGGGGGGGGGGGGATCTGTGGATGATACTCTTATAGTGTTATAGGGAGGGGGATCGGGGGTCTGTGGATGTCATGAGTCATTACACTGTTATAGGGGGGGGGGGGGTCTGTGGATGATACTCTTAGGCTACTTTCACACTAGCGTTCATGGGTCCGTTCGTGAGCTCCGTTTGAAGGGGCTCACGAGCGGACCCAAACGCCTCCGTCCAGCCCTGATGCAGTCTGAATGGACGCGGATCCGCTCAGACTGCATCAGTCTGGCGGCGTTCAGGTGTCCGCCTGGCCGTGCGGAGGCGAGCGGATCCGTTCAGACTTACAATGTAAGTCAATGGGAACGGATCCGCTTGAAGATGTCACCATATGGCTCAATCTTCAAGCGGATCCGTCCCCCATTGACTTTACATTGAAAGTCTGAACGGATCCGCTCAGGCTGCTTTCACACTTAGAATTTTTTCTAAGTTATTAATGCAGACGGATCCGTACTGAACGGAGCCTCCGTCTGCATTAATATGATCGGATCCGTTCAGAACGGATCCGATCAAGCGCAAGTGTGAAAGTAGCCTTATAGTGTTATAGGGAGGGGGATCGGGGGTCTTTGGATGTCATGAGTCATTACACTGTTATGGGGGGGAGGGATCTGTGGATGATACCCTTATAGTGTTATAGGGAGGGGGATCATGACACTGTTACGGGGGGGGGGGGGGAATCTGTAGATGACACTGTTATAGGGGGGGGGGAGATCTGTAAATGACAGTTATGGGGGGGGGGGGGGATCTGTGCCACTCTGTGGATGACACTGTTAGACTCCCTTCAGACATCCATAGCAGCGGCAATGTGCGGGTCCGCATTTTTTTTCGGGAACGGAATTGTGGACCCGGAAGTGCGGGACCGCCTTTCCGTATCCGGCAGCACGTCGTGCTGCCCTATAGAAATTAATGGGTCCGCAATTCCGTTACGCAAATTTCGGATGTGTGAATGGGGCCTTATAGGAAGAGGGATCCCGATATGACACTGATATGGGGTGGATCTGTGGATGACACATAGCATGAGATGCTATAAACGGTATGTGTCATCCACAGATCCCCCTCCATAAGTGTCATCCACAGATCCCCAGGCAGCTAGGAGATGTTGAAATCTGAGTGATTGGGGTTTTTCTTCCCTATTGCGGTTTTAGGTATTGGGTAAAGTATTGCAGCACTTCTAAGCATACTTGTGTAAATGTATCGTTGTTATAGCTGCCCCCCTACTTTTGTCCTGGCCCCCAGTGTGCCCCCCCAAAATTTGAAAGCTAGAGACGCCACTGGACACGGTCCTTCAGCCGGTTTTCAATCCAAATACACCAATTACTCCAATTACATCTCCTAAAACCACGCACTGGCCATTGCATCAATTTCAAGCCCTGCCTTGTATCCCCAAGGAAATTTAACATCAAGGGCATCCCCAAACTACCATTAATAGGGTAGTATTGTTGGGCTGCACTCAATGTCCAGAAGTAGTCAGGTGCAAAGTGGAACGGATATGAGCCAATAGTTAAGAAAATACCACTGTGCACTCAAAATTGGATGCAAGTAAATATATATGTAATTATAACATATCCTCCAAATCGTATTGGTAAATTAAGACAAGATGCCTTTGTGTATATGTGACTATTGTATCTGATGTTTCGGTTAATTCCAAGACCTTCACTAGTGAGAAAAAAAAAATAAAAAAAAATGAATAAACAAGATAATTATATATGGCATGATATATGATGAACTAGGAGATAAGGAGAGGTAATTATATGGGTAATGGAGAGGGGGGTTCTAGGTTACAGCCTGTACATGTCCAACAATATGTATGAGGGCAAAGTGGGTAAGTTACATAGTTACATAGTGCTAGAGGTGCAAGTATAGAGCTACAAAGTACAGTAATAGCTGTGGTAAAATATATGGGACAGCATATGCTTCAGAAAGATCCCACTGAGAGGATTGAAACGTTGCTGTATGTCTGGTGAATAAACATTTTTGTTACTCTTTCTACTTCTGGATGAGCCGTGGAGTTTATCAATTTTTGTAAGTAAGGTGGGTGGATCACCCCCACAGCTGCTGGCACCCCACTACATCCCCAACATTTTTTTGCTGCTTTTCTGCTGTGCTGCCCTTGTTTTGTACATATATATACAGTACAGACCAAAAGTTTGGACACACCTTCTCATTCAAAGAGTTTTCTTTATTTTCATGACTATGAAAATTGTAGATTCACACTGAAGGCATCAAAACTATGAATTAACACATGTGGAATTATATACATAACAAAAAAGTGTGAAACAACTGAAAATATGTCATATTCTAGGTTCTTCAAAGCAGCCACCTTTTGCTTTGATTACTGCTTTGCACACTCTTGGCATTCTCTTGATGAGCTTCAAGAGGTAGTCACCTGAAATGGTTTTCATTTTACAGGTGTGCCCTGTCAGGTTTAATAAGTGGGATTTCTTGCCTTATAAATGGGGTTGGGACCATCAGTTGCGTTGTGGAGAAGTCAGGTGGATATACAGCTGATAGTCCTACTGAATAGACTGTTAGAATTTGTATTATGGCAAGAAAATAGCAGCTAAGTAAAGAAAAACTAGTGGCCATCATTACTTTAAGAAATGAAGGCCAGTCAGCCGAAAAATTGGGAAAACTTTGAAAGTAAGGGCTATTTGACCATGAAGGAGAGTGATGGGATGCTGCACCAGATGACCTGGCTTCCACAGTCACCGGACCTGAACCCAATCGAGATGGTTTGGGGTGAGCTGGACCGCAGAGTGAAGGCAAAAGGGCCAACAAGTGCTAAGCATCTCTGGGAACTCCTTCAAGACTGTTGGAAGACCATTTCAGGTGACTACCTCTTGAAGCTCATCAAGAGAATGCCAAGAGTGTGCAAAGCAGTAATCAAAGCAAAAGGTGGCTGCTTTGAAGAACCTAGAATATGACATATTTTCAGTTGTTTCACACTTGTTTGTTATGTATATAATTCCACATGTGTTAATTCATAGTTTTGATGCCTTCAGTGTGAATCTACAATTTTCATAGTCATGAAAATAAAGAAAACTCTTTGAATGAGAAGGTGTGTCCAAACTTTTGGTCTGTTCTGTATATATATATATAATCAAATGTGAATATCCAAGGAGCTATGGCAAATGGTCTAAGACAAGATCAGTGTTTAGAGGGAGCATAGTAATATCACAGAAAGTGACCTAATGGGGAGAGGCTAGAGCAAGTGGCAGCAAAATGATAGAATGGGCAAAGTGGTACGATCTGGGGTGCACCCGCATGCATCCGTCATGAACGGATCCGTTTGTATTATCTGTAACATAGCCAAGACGGATCCGTCATGAACGCCATTGAAAGTCAATGGGAAACGGATCAGTTTTCTATTGTGCCAGATTGTGTCAGAGAAAACGGATACTTCCCCATTGACTTACACTGTGTGCCAGGACGGATCTGTTTGGCTCAGTTTCGTCAAGCGGATTGGAGACTGATCGGAGGCAAACTGATGCATTCTGAGTGGATCCTTTTTCTATTCAGAATGCATTAGGGAAAAACTGATCAGTTTTAGACCGCTTGTAAGAGCGCTGAACGGATCTCACAAATGGAAAGCCTAAGGCAGTGCCCCATTCGAAGGTGTCAGCACAGAGGAAGAAATTGTCCCTCGGGACGATATTGAGTAACTCAAATACTAGTTGGATGGTATTGTGGTCGTGAGTTGACTGTTCGAGGAGGAATTTGATAGAAAAAAGGCCCTTGTCATGTTCAATGCTGGTGTATAAACTATTGCAATCAAACGTGACCAGGATACTGTCTGATGGAATGGGTGATAGTCTACAGCTCTCAATGTTGCTAAGATGTTATTAGTATCCAATATGAATGATTTAGCTTTCTCGGTGAGTGGAGTAAAGATTTATATTGGAAGATACATATTGGAGCTAAAATGGAGTCAGTGGCTGCGACAATAGGACACCTTGGGGATTTATGTAGGGATTTATGTATTTTGGGTAAAATGTATATGACAGGAGTGATTGGATAGTGGCTGGTGAGCAGGGGCGTTGCTAGGGTCTCAAAAGATCCAGGGCACAAGCCCCAATAAATATGTCCCCCCCCCCCCCCTGCACTTTGCTGTACTTGCTGTACTTGCTGTACTTGCTATACAGCAGCACTTACCTGTCATATCCAGGGCCTCCAGGTGACGTCTCCTCTCTGTCATCATCTTCTAAATCTTCTCTCTCATCATCTTCTCCACTCGGTCCGGACACTTCTCTCAGCCGTCTCGTCTCTGCAGAGTGTGACACACAGACATCTTAGCTTCCTCACATTCTATCATTATCCCCCAACTGAAGTCCCTACAGTGTTATCCTGCTGCTTGCTATGCCCCCCCCCCCCAATACCCCCAAATACTATCCTGAAGAAACATTACTGCCCCCCATAGTAATTGTGCTCCTCATAGTCCCACCAATAGTAATTCCCTTCTAGAATGCCCTCACAGAGCCCCCAGTAGAAATAAGGCCCCCTATTGTTCCCCCAGTGGTAATAAAGCTCCTTACAGCCCCCTCAGTAGTAATAAGGCCCCCATAGTGCACAGTCCCATGTAAATAACATCACCTCCTCCCCAGCTGCCTCCAACGCACAATTCCATGTAAACATCACCCCCTAAGGCTACTTTCACACTTGCGTCCATGCGGATCTGTCCTGCACTTGCACAGGACGGATCCGCACCGATAATACAAACAAATGCATCCGTTCAGGACCAATTCGTTTGTATTAGATTTGAATTTCTAAGTCCCAATACGGATCCGTCCTGACTTACATTGAAAGTCAATGGGGGACGGATCCGTTTACAATTGCACCATTTTGTGTTAATGCAAAGGGATCCGTCCCCATTGACTTACATTGTAAGTCTGGACGGATACGTTTAGGTCCGCAAGGCCATGCGGACACAAAAACACTGCTTGCAGCATTTTGGGGTCCGCCTCTAAAACGGAACGGGGGGCCGTACAGAGCCGAACGAATGCATTCTGAATGGACCCGCATCCATTCAGAATGCATTGGGGTTAAACTGATGCATTTGGGGTTGCTTGTGAGAGCCTTGAAACGGATCTCACAAGCGGATCCCCAAACGCAAGTGTGAACGTAGCCTAAACATTAAGTCCCATGTACATAAACAACATTCCCCCCCACCATCCACTTTCAACATACAGTCCCATGTAAATAACATCACTCCCTCCCCCAGCCACCTCAAGCACACAGTTCCATGTCAATAACATCCCTCCCTTCAGCCCTAACATACATCCCAGTTAAATAACTACAACTCCCAGCATTGCTCTGCCTCTCCCTTCACTTGCCTCTCCTCATGTACAGACATCACCATTAAGCTCCTTCTCCTTTTCACTCCGGTCCAATCCTACACTGGTCACATGATGGTGACATCATCCAGGTCATCCTATCACAGCCTGTTTTGCTGATTACATGACCTGTGATGTCACCACAGGTCCTTTATCTCTTCCCACTGTATTAGATTCAATTGTATTGCCGTTCTGTGTACGGCAATACAGTTGTATCTAGCAGGCAGGCAGGACATTCGGGGCATGGGACAAAACATCCGGGGCCCAGGCCCCGAATGTTTTAACCTAGCGACGCCCCTGCTGGTGAGAAAGTTTTCTTATCAATGGTGCCACTTTCTAGGTGTTTGTGTAACGCCCCAGAGTGGCATTACCACTACTGCACCTTTCTACTATCTAACTAATGGGCTAATATAATGTCATCTTGTGTATTTATTTCAGGTCCACAACACTGTGCATTCCTATTTCTAATGTAACTGTTATGTTCAAATGTAATGTGACTGGTTCACCAGCAGGTGGCAAAAAACATGGCAGAGCTACAGTTAGAGAGAATGGAGCTTTCCATACCATTCTAACACCCCCCCTCTGTGGAGGAGTGGGCAAGTCCCACTTCCTGCAGGAAGGGTGCGGACCAGTTTCTACAGCAGTCTAGCTTACCCCCTGCTAGGGGAAGGAGGTTGTGCTGGGTACGTCTCTGCTGGATGTGCCCAGGCCAAGCCAAGCCAGCGAGAGCACCTTCAGCTATGCTGGATGTGGAGGACACAGCTTAGAGCCTCAGGAGCCAGGAGGACAGACTAAGTGAGAGAAGTTGCAGCATAAAGAAGAAGCTGAGTTATACAGCAAGCCTGTCAGTACAGCAGAGCCAGAGAGCAACAGATGTAGCAGAGTTGAGTTTGCCTGCCAGAGTTTTGAAGCCAAAGCCTGCTGGGACCAATACAAAGTTTGAAGATTGTGTCTGACGAACGTTTATCAAAGTAAAGCTGCTAATTAACTTCATCACAAGGTCTGGACTCAATTATTTCTTCAAATTCCTCAACTATTCCCCCCTATTTGTTTGCTTCAAAGCAAATGCCTGGGGTCCAGCCGTATCCAGGTAGGAGCACCGTGACACTCATACAACATAAAGGGACATTTTAGGCCACCCTATAGCACTCGGCCATTCCTACACCTGGGTACCACCACCAATTACAAAAGGGGCCCTGGCCGTTGCGGCTGCGCTGCATTTGTCAAGGATCGATTGTATTTTGGGGTGAATAGTGAATGTGGGATCTTCATTGAGGACAGTATATGTCTTAGTGTCTGCTAACTGGTGCTCCAGTTTGTCTTTATAATCTCTTGTATCTAAAATAACGATGGCCACACCTTTACCCGTCGGTTTGATAGTTATCTCCCGGTTGCGTTGAAGACTTGTTTTTCCTCAGCCATAAGATTATTGCAGATGGGGTAAAAACGATGGAGGCTCGAGTGGGATTGTCTGTATTCATATTTGGGGAATTAATCAGAGGAACTTCTGGATTCCCGAAGTGTGTTTTCAACTGTATCGCACGAAAAAAGTGTTGGAGTTCTTGTTCCAACTGAAAGTCATTAAGTTGTGATGTGGGGCAAAAAGTGAGACATTTTTGTAATACCTTAAGCTCAATAGGTATTAAAGTGCAGTATGAAATATTAACAACTGAATTGGAGGTCCTTCCTGAGAGCGGGTCTTCATCCGGTTGTCTCTGTTGGCGTCTTGATTTCTTGCCGCCCCTTCTCGTTGGTTTGTTCTTTGGCCTCGTTGTCCAAAGAAAAACGCTGGTTGGAGTGTGTAAAGGGAGCATTACTGTCAGAGCAGTTGGAACTGCGGTTAAAGTGCTGATACTGTATGGGATTCCAGGGATTCGATTGAATGGTGTTGTCTTGCCACCTGTAGACACGATCGTTGCTGTAGTCTTCGTTATCTCTTAGGAACTTGTCTCATTTTCTTTTCTCTGAAGTTTTCTGGAAGTTCAGTAGTGTTTTATTTAGCTTGGTTTTGAATTCCAGCCATTCCGAGTTGGAGAATGTGGATGTTAATTACCCATATAATCATAATTAAGTACATTTTACTTGCATCCAATTTTGAGTGTGCAGTGGTATTTCATTAACACCCAAACTACCATCAGGCAGGAACCAAACCACAGGGAGTGCCCTGAGGGAATATATGGTGCCCCTCCTTCACTGCACTGACCCCAGGGAGTGTCAGCCTGAGAGAGTACACCATCACACATTATCAGGCGGGCTTCCCTAGGGTGTTGCTGCAATTCTGTTACTTCAGGTCAGACTTATTAGACCCATGGTTCGGTTGTGATTTTTGGCAGTATTATGTTTGTGTGAAGCCAATCTAAGCGTATGCTGAATTCTTTGGCAGCAAGTCTATGTTTACATGTCTTTATTCAAAAATGTCAATGTGAATAACAGTCAAATATGTTTTTATCATTCATTCATTCATTGATTAATTCATTCATTTTTCTTGTACATTCCAGGCAAATGTGGGGATCCTGCTACAGAGAAAGGTAAGACTGGTCACATACATGCATATTTCCTTTTCTTAAGCCTCTTTCCTGTCCTATGTATTCAGTGGTGGAAAGCAAATGTGAAAACATTAGATCTTCCAGATGCTCATGTTCCATGGAGGAAAGAGAAATGTTTGACACATGCCGTTTGGTGTGGTCCTAGCGAATATAACAGGAGCTATAGGCTCACTTTTAGGGCTGTACAGGTAGGACTACTGTCCGGGGTCACGTAAAACTCTCACATGTCTTTTCTCATTTGATATCTTGTAGACACCCCATAAGACCCTCACAATGGCCCTTTCATTATTGTTCTAAGGGGGAGATTTATAAAGACTGGTGTTTTGTACTGTGCCAGTACAAAAAATATCTCCTCTTAGTGCCCCGAGTTGGGCTAATGCCTCCATAGTGCCCCATAATGTGTGCCAGTAAAAAAATTCCTGTATATAGTGCCTCCAGTAAATGCCCCCAGTAAATGCCCCTATAGTGCTTCTCTCCCTCCTTCCCAATAGTGCCCCCTATAATGTGCCAGTATAAAATACCCCTATATAGCGCCCCCAGTAAATGCCCCCATAGTGCTTTTGTCCTCCTATTTTCCATAGTGACCCCAAAATGTGCCAGTAAAAAAAATGCCCCTATATAGTGCTCCCATAGTGCTCCTCTTGCCCCCCCTACTTATAGTGAGCCCAAGAGCATTGTGCCATTGACAGCATTGAAATTGCATCCCCCCATTAAAAAAAAGTATGAAAGCCAAGTAGCCCACTGAATAAACCACACAAGTATGACGCTCAATTTCTCGTTAACATTCACAGGTAGATTGCTGCTATAGCTTGTGTTTTATAGTAATCACATATTGTATATAAGCTGGTTTGATTACAATTAACAATCCCACCAAAAACAATTTTGATTCCTGCTGTGTGGAAACTAAATATATGTAAATCTTAATACACACTGGTAGATTGCTGCCACACCATGGGTATTGCTGCAGTAATCATGTATATACTGTATATGCTGCTTAAATAAATTAATAGATGATGGGATAGATCTCTGTACTGACCCCTGATATATTTATACATATTAATTAGATCTCCTCTCAGTCGTCTTTTTTCTAAAGTGAATAACCCTAATTTTGATAATCTTTCAGGGTACTGTAGTTGCCCCATTCTAGTTATTACTTTAGTTGCCCTTCTCTGGACCCTCTCCAGCTCTGCTATGTCTGCCTTGTTCACAGGAGCCCAGAACTGTACACAGTACTCCATGTGTGGTCTGACTAGTGATTTGTAAAGTGGTAGGACTATGTTCTTATCACGGGCATCTATGCCCCTTCTGATGCAACCCATTATCTTATTGGCCTTGACAGCAGCTGCCTGACACTGGTTTTTGCAGCTTAGTTTGCTGTTTATTAAAATTACTAGATCCTTTTCCATGTCAGTGTTACCGAGTGTTACCTGAAAATATTTGGGTTCATCTGCTGTCTGAAAAATAGCAAAGTTCGGACTAAACCCAGCTCAGCCCAAACTGGTTCAAGGTTTAAAATTCTGCCAAAACTCCTGACAGTGTTGTTGCTTTGATTACAAAAAACTAAATGGCTGCACACCATTATACATGCAAACAATAGCGCTAAGACATGGGGGTCATTCTAGATAAAAGTGGTACAATACCGACTATAAATGGGTATAAATGAGTAATGGAAGCTCTTAGCGCACATACAGTACAGACCAAAAGTTTGGATACACCTTCTCATTCAAAGAGTTTTCTTTATTTTCATGACTATGAAGGCATCAAAACTATGAATTAACACGTGTGGAATTATATACATAACAAACAAGTGTGAAACAACTGAGAATATGTCATATTCTAGGTTCTTCAAAGTAGCCACCTTTTGCTTTGATTACTGCTTTCGACACTCTTGGCATTCTCTTGATGAGCTTCAAGAGGTAGTCACCTGAAATGGTCTTCCAACAGTCTTGAAGGAGTTTCCAGAGATGCTTAGCACTTGTCGGCCCTTTTGCCTTCACTCTGCGGTCCAGCTCATCCCAAACCATCTCGATTGGGCTCAGGTCCGGAGACTGTGGAGGCCAGGTCATCTGGCGCAGCACCCCATCACTCTCCTTCATGGTCAAATAGCCCTTACTTTCAAAGTTTTTCCAATTTTTCGGCTGACTGACTGACCTTCATTTCTTAAAGTAATGATTGCCACTCGTTTTTCTTTACTTAGCTGCTTTTTTCTTGCCATAATACAAATTCTAACAGTCTATTCAGTAGGACTATCAGCTGTGTATCCATCTGACTTCTCCTCAACGCCACTGATGGGCCCAACCCCATCTATAAGGCAAGAAATCCCACTTATTAAACCTGATAGGGCACACCTGTGAAGTGAAAACCATTTCAGGGGACTACTTCTTGAAGCTCATCAAGAGAATGCAAAGAGTGTGGAAAGCAGTAATCAAAGCAAAAGGTGGCTACTTTGAAGAACCTAGAATATAACATATTTTCAGTTGTTTCACACTTTTTTGTTATGTATATAATTCCACATGTGTTAATTCATAGTTTTGATGCCTTCAGTGTGAATCTACAATTTACATAATCATGAAAATAAAGAAAACTCTTTGAATGAGAAGGTGTGTCCAAACTTTTGGTCTGTACTGTACGTGTCGGGCCCACCTACCAAGCGTCAAGGTGGCTTCCGCAGATGGGTCCCTATCACTAAAGATACTGCTTGGGATGTTGCTTTGAAGTCAGAAATTTCTAGTAAATTAATCCTCATTGTCTGAGGAGTTCTACAGGGTTCAATCACTATATAGCATTGGTGGTGAACCCATGGCACGGGTGCAAGAGGCAGCACTCAGAGCCTTCTCTGTGGGCATCCACACCCTGGATAAAGTCTATGGTGTACAATATATCTTAGACTTCTGCCATTTATCAGAACAGGAAGTGCACTGAATGTAGGCAGGCTATAATAGCTAAATGATAAAGTACATGGAAAATATACTATATTGGACTGTAGTATTCAGGGTAAATTGCTGTGTTGGCACGTCGATAAATGGGTTTTGGGTTGCAGTCTGGGCACTCTGTCTGTAAAAGGTTCGCCATCACTGGTCTATAGAATCCCACAACCCATGCATTTTGGAGATGAGTGATGGTCATGAATAGATACGATCATCTGACTTTATAGATGATATGATAAATATAGTTTTTGTCTGGAGTTCTGCTTTCTGATATAGACAAATGAATTTCCTACAGCCGCCACTAGGGGGAGCACACTACAGAGAGGTTTATACAGCTCCTATTGAGTTCTATTGTAGCTATATAAATTCATATGCATATACTGAGCTCACTCTAGTGCTAGAACCAGGTATCTAGAGCTTTTCTCATTTACGGTAGAATATGAAGCTAACGGGGGATTAATGCATATATTTATGGCAGTTTTATAGTGTAAATACATAAAAAAATATATGGGGTCATTTATTAAGACTAGCGTTTTAGACGCCGGTCTTAATAACCCTGCACTGACGCTTGATGTGCCTATGTAGAGGCGCCACAAAATAGAGGTGCTTAAATCTATGCCAGCTCCCTTGCTGGTTGTGACAAATCCCCCTCTTTTGAGTTTGCCACGAGTACTTGGAGAGGACTACTTGCCAGCCTCTTACCATGTGTTTACGGTCCCATGTTGAATGTACCTGTTTTATGTAATAGCTGCATAGTTATATAAGTTCAGGTATTTTTCTGTCTTTTGCTACCATGTGGCTAATGGAGTCTGGCATCTGTCCCTGGGAGATAAGTGGATCACTTCTCAATTGTCTCCAGGACAAAAGACTGTGTAGGACCGGTTTTGGGCAGAAAAGCTATGAGTACAGCCAGGCCAAAGAGACTTTTACAAACTTTTGAACCCCTGGTCTAATTCGTGCCATTTTGGGATGTTAAATGTCTATGTGTACTATAAAGGGTGGGACCTTGTATATTTAAGTAGTGATGTCTGTCCCATTGTCCCCCCGTGTGTATTGGCGATTTCCCTTTGTCCTGAGAGATAATTGAATTACACCTCGGTTGTCTCCAGGACAGAAGACATTGTGTATGTTCCTGCCTGTGATATTTATGTTAGCCATTGTGTGCCATAATTATATCACAGGCAGAGGGGAGAATTCTATGTGGGTTGTACCTTTGTGTTATTGGTTAATGTATATTTGTTGTGGGTGTCTCCCTTGCATGGGAGCAGGGCATAAAAGAAAGTGTAGTTCTGAATGCCTGGGGTTGCTTCCAGTAAAGTCTTGTTCCAGCATTCAGCTTTGGCTCATGTATGGACTTATTTGGCGATACCAGCGATACCAGCGATACTGGCGATACCTGCGATACCAGTGATAATAGCGATTTATTGCTCTGTGGATTATTGGGTTGTGCTATTTCAAGGGAAGAAGGGAATACTAGACGGTGACGTGGATGATATCGTCACACTAGTGTAGATTTAAGCCATTTTCTACACCAAAAACAGGCGTAGAAAATTAGATGGTCCGGCAGAATTGCATTGAGTGCTGCAGTAACTTTCATATAATATTGTCTGCTAGGATCTAATACCGCGGGCAATACCACCTATTTGGCTCAATATTGATCTGCATATAACCGTTAGTGCTGCTACACCTACAGGCACAGGCCTGGTCACAAATTACATGCATCCTCTGGCAGTCCTTGTGGCAGTCTGAAATCTATGGCAGCTCTGAGCTACAGTACCATAGATTTCCGCCATTAATTACGCCATTTTATGGCGTAAATAATAATAAATGTGCCGGCGACAAAGGCAACACCCACACCTCACCCTTGCTATGTTCCCTTTTCGGAAACCAAAGAGGACAGTATAAAAATGCCAATTGCAAGTAAAAAAGTTATAACTAGGGTTTTGTGACTTTTTAATGCCAAAAACATGGGGCATGGGGGAATGATAAATTTCCCCCATAGTGGATTTCCCCAAAAACAGCTGTGGCCAGAAATTATCTTAAGGTCATTAGGGAAATATAACATGAACTAATAACAATACGTTGTAGGATTTTTTTTATTTTTTTTGGGGGGGATGGGGGGGTTAGTGTCTTTTATTTTCCAAAATGCAGCATGCTCTAGGTATGGCTGAAAAAACAGCAACAAACTAACTATGTGTGAAGAAAGCCTTAGAAAAGAGGTAGAATACAATGCCAATAGTTTAGTTTTTTTTTTTTATTGGGAGCATTCTAAAATTTGCTATAGAGCCCTATGATTCTTTGTATGCCCCTGTCCTTTCCTCAACTAATCAGCTTGTTATCTCTTTGTATCATCTTCCCAGGAACCTGTGCAGATAATACACTGGGATATTGTGATGATTTACCCTACAGCAAAGCAATGTTTCCAAATTTATTAGACCATCGATCAAGAGGGGACGTGGAGTTTAGCGCTGAGTACATTCTATTAAGTGTTCTTGACAACTTGCTTCAAGGAGAATGCAACCCTGACCTCAGGCTGGTGGGATGTTCTATTCTTGCTCCAAAATGTGAAAAGAACAAGATTGTGAAACCATGCCGAAGGGTCTGCGAAGCTTTAAAGAAAAGTTGCTTGCCTGCCTTTGAGGCTATTGACATGGCATGGCCTTACTTTTTAGACTGTGATCGATTCTTTGTTGGGGAAGAAGATGGCTGTCACGATCCACTGGAAAAGCTAAGAGGTAAAGTAAAAATTCCTCTTGCCGTAAGATAGTTATTTCCTTATCACAAGGATTCTGAAAGGAGATTATTCTATTGGATAGAAATGAGATAAGTAGGTAAATAATGCCTGACTCAAAATAAAGTCTAAAATAATATATATACATTACAGACCAAAGGTTTGGACACACCTTCTCATTCAAAGAGTTTTCTTTATTTTCATGACTATGAAAATTGTAGATTCACACTGAAGGCATCAAAACTATGAATTAACACATGTGGAATTATATACATAACAAAAAAGTGTGAAACAACTGAAAATATGTCATATTCTAGGTTGTTCAAAGTAGCCACCTTTTGCTTTGATTACTGCTTTGCACACTCTTGGCATTCTCTTGATGAGCTTCAAGAGGTAGTCACCTGAAATGGTTTTCACTTCACAGGTGTGCCCTGTCAGGTTTAATAAGTGGGATTTCTTGCCTTATAAATGGGGTTGGGACCATCAGTTGCATTGTGGAGAAGTCAGATGGATACACAGCTGATAGTCCTACTGAATAGACTGTTAGAATTTGTATTATGGCAAGAAAAAAGCAGCTAAGTAAAGAAAAACGAGTGGCAATCATTACCTTAAGAAATGAAGGGCAGTCAGTCAGAAAAATTGGGAAAAATTTGAAAGTGTCCCCAAGTGCAGTCACAAAAACCATCAAGGACTACAAAGAAACTGGCTCACATGCGGACCGCCCCAGGAAAGGAAGACCAAGAGTCACCTCTGCTGCGGAGGATAAGTTTATCTGAGTCACTAGCCTCAGAAATTGCAGGTTAGCAGCAGCTCAGATTAGAGACCAGGTCAATGCCACACAGAGTTCTAGCAGCAGACACATCTCTAGAACAACTGCTGAGAGGAGACTGTGTGAATCAGGCCTTCATGGTAGAATATCTGCTAGGAAAACACTGCTAAGGACAGGCAACAAGCAGAAGAGACTTGTTTGGGCTAAAGAACACAAGGAATGGACATTAGACCAGTGGAAATCTGTGCTTTGGTCTGATGAGTCCAAATTTTAGATCTTTGGTTCCAACCACCGTGTCTTTGTGCGACGCAGAAAAGGTGAACGGATTGACTCTACATGCCTGGTTCCCACCGTGAAGCATGGAGGAGGAGGTGTGATGGTGTGGGGGGGCTTTGCTGGTGACACTGTTGGGGATTTATTCAAAATTGAAGGCATACTGAACCAGCATGGCTACCACAGCATCTTGCAGCGGCATGCTATTCCATCCGGTTTGCGTTTAGTTGGACCATCATTTATTTTTCAACAGGACAATGACTTTAAACACACCTCCAGGCTGTGTAAGGGCTATTTGACCATGAAGGAGAGTGATGGGGTGCTGCGCCATATGACCTGGCCTCCACAGTCACCGGACCTGAACCCAATCAAGATGGTTTGGGGTGAGCTGGACCGCAGAGTGAAGGCAAAAGGGCCAACAAGTGCTAAGCATCTCTGGGAACTCCTTCAAGACTGTTGGAAGACCATTTCAGGTGACTACCTCTTGAAGCTCATCAAGAGAATGCCAAGAGTGTGCAAAGCAGTAATCAAAGCAAAAGGTGGCTACTTTGAAGAAACTAGAATATGACATATTTTCAGTTGTTTCACACTTTTTTGTTATGTATATAATTCCACATGTGTTAATTCATAGTTTTGATGCCTTCAGTGTGAATCTACAATTTTCATAGTCATGAAAATAAAGAAAACTCTTTGAATGAGAAGGTGTGTCCAAACTTTTGGTCTGTACTGTATATATATATATATATATATATATATATATATATATATATATGTGTTCTCCTATATGTGAATGGCATGTGTCCTAAATGTGAATGGTGTGTACAATATATATGTCCTATGTGTGAACTGTGTGTGTCCTATGTGTAAATAATATATATATATGTGGCATGTACCTTATGTGTGAGTGCTTTGTCCGGCGGCATGTGTTCTATGTCAGAATGGTGTGTATGTGGCATATGTTTTATGCGCAAATAGTATGTACAGCATGTGTCCAGCATGTGAATGGTGTGCGTGCCATGTGTAAATGATGCGTGTAGCATGTGTCCAATTTATGATGTGTGTAGCATGTGGCTTATGTGTGAATATTCTGTGGTGCCTGTTCTATTTGCAAATGGTGCATATAGCATGTGTGATATGTGTAAATGAATACATCATGTGTCCTATGTGTGAATGCTCTTTGGCATATGACCTACGTGTAATATGTGTCTTATGTGTTAATGTCTGTGAAGGTTCTCATTTATCCAGGTCATGGTATATATCTGTAAAGAATAATTCAAGGCAACTGGACGTACTGTAGATTTCTTGAAAACGTCTCACTCGTTCTTCCAACGAGCTTTCTCAATTCTGAGTGACTGTACAAAAATTCTGGGAATATGTATTAATGGTAGTTGTGTGGCATGTGTGCAATTTGTAAGCGGCTTTTGAGCTGTATGTTCACATGTGTGTGGCTTCTTTGCAGCATGAATATATTTGGGATGAACAAATTTCATTTATTTTGTTTTGTATCCTATAAAAAAAATAATGATTTGCATCTGAATTGATTCTACATGAATCAAATATGCTCCAGTTGGCCTTAAAATTGGTATATGACACTCTAAAGTCTCCTGACATATATAGCTATGGTTAAAGACATGGTTGACAGTGTTAATGGCCATGCTTGTTGACGTTTTCACTGCCTGAACCTGTCAATCAAAGTGGAAAAGGGCGTGGCAATTGCAGAGAAAGAGGAGCCTCTAGATGTAATGGTAACGCCTCCGTTGCTCCTAGAAGCTAATTTGCATATAATACACATAATTTTTCTCAGCAATGAGGGCACACATGAACAGGGGTGGATTAAGGGCGGATTAGTTTAGTTTAGTTTTTTGTATGAAGAGGCTGCGGTGCTTCGTGAGCGCCACAGTCTCTTCCTAGGCCATATGACATCTGCAGATACCCCAAATTGGCTCCTAAACTGAAAAATTTGGTTGCCAAATTTAAAATACATATACATGGTTGATGCTGCAATTGTCCTTACTGACAAATCTAGTGGCATCTTCAAAGGGCCTGAGTATGAGACACGCGTCTCTGATGAGCTGCTACTACCTGACATCAAAACAACACATGCTCCTTGCTAAGGTGGTCTGGCACATGACAAAATCATTCACCGCTTTATGCTACTTGTGCAGACGCTTTAGCAAATGCAAGGTGGAATTCCAGAGAGTTCAAACATCTAAGATCAAGTGATGCAAATCCACGAGAGTGTTCCTTGCTACATAACAAATAGTTAAGGCTGCAGCGCAGCCTGTAATTGTGGGAGGGGCATGCAGTACTTAGGCCGGCACTCACCTCCTCTCCAGCCTGACGTTCCAGCGGCGTGCAGTACAGTCCGGTCCTCAGCTGTGGCCTCCTCACTTCCGGGTCCGCCCCTCAGCTTCCTCCTGCTGCTTCTCCAGCGTTCGGCTCTCCTCAGCTCCCGGCGTCAAGGACACCACGCGTGCAGTGCGCTCCGGTCCTCAGCTGTGGCCTCCTCACTTCCAGGTCTGCCCCTCAGCTTCCTCCTGCTGCGTCTCCAGCGTCGGCCTTTTTTCACTCCCGGCATCTCAAGGTATGTCTAGCGCAGCTCCGGCCTGCCACCTCACGCTGCCTGGGTGAATCGGCCGCCAGGGTCTCGCTTCTAGTGTTGGTCACGAATATTCGAGTTGCGGATTTTACTCGCGAATATCGGCACTTCGAGAATTCGCGAATATTTCGATTATCGCAAAATATATTCGTATTTGCGAATAATCGATTTTTGCGAAAATACTAGTTCATGCGAATTTTTATGCGAAAATTTGTATGCGAATTTTATGCGAATTTTCGCAATCAAGAGGATAATGCCTGGAGATTAGGGATGAGCGAACTCGAACTGTATAGTTCGGGTTCGTACCGAATTTTGGGGTGTCCGTGACACGGACCCGAACCCGGACATTTTCGTAAAAGTCCGGGTTCGGGTTCGGTGTTCGTCGCTTTCTTCGCGCTTTTGTGACGCTTTCTTGGCGCTTTTGAAAAGGCTGCAAAGCAGCCAATCAACAAGCGTCATACTACTTGCCCCAAGAGGCCATCACAGCCATGCCTACTATTGGCATGGCTGTGATTGGCCAGAGCACCATGTGACCCAGCCTCTATTTAAGCTGGAGTCACATAGCGCCGCCCGTCACTCTGCTCTGATTAGCGTAGGGAGAGGTTGCGGCTGCGACAGTAGGGCGAGATTAGGCAGATTAACTCCTCCAAAGGACTTGATTAACTGATCGATCTGCAGCTGTGGATCATTGAGCTGCTGATCCTCAATTGCTCACTGTTTTTAGGCTGCCCAGACCGTTTGTCAGTCACATTTTTCTGGGGTGATCGGCGGCCATTTTGTGTCTTGTGGTGCGCCAGCACAAGCTGCGACCAAGTGCATTTAACCCTCAATGGTGTGGTTGTTTTTTGGCTAAAGCCTACATCAGGGTGAAGCTGTCACACCAAGTGCATTTAACCAGCAATAGTCTGTTTATTTTTTGGCCATATACTACATCAGGGGCAAGCTGCGCCTGTCACCAAGTGCATTTAACCCTCAATGGTGCGTTTGTTTTTTGGCTAAAGCCTACATCAGGGTGAAGCTGTCACACCAAGTGCATTTAACCAGCAATAGTCTGTTTATTTTTTGGCCATATACTACATCAGGGGCAAGCTGCGCCCGTCACCAAGTGCATTTAACCCTCAGTAGTGTGGTTGGTCAAGCTATCACACCAAGTGCATTTAACCAGCAATAGTCTGTTCATTTTTTGGCCATATACTAAATCAGGGGCAAGCTGCGCCCGTCACCAAGTGCATTTAACCAGCAATAGTCTGTTCATTTTTTGGCCATATACTACATCAGGGGCAAGCTGCGCCCATCACCAAGTGCATTTAACCAGCAATAGTGTGGTTATTTTTTGGCCATATCCCAGTCTAATTCTGTCACTAAATCCATACCGGTCACCCAGCGCCTAAATACTAGGCCTCAAATTTATATCCCGCTAAATCTCTCGTTACCGCTGTCCTGTTGTGGCTGGGAAAGTTATTTAGTGTCCGTCAAAGCACATTTTTTGTTCTGGGTTGAAATACAATTCCCAATTTAGCAATTTAAAAATTTAGTGGTTTCTGCTGTATCAGAGCTATTTGAAATCTATCCCTAAAAGGGTATATAATATTCAAGGTGCACATAGGGTCATTCAGAATAACTTCACACACCCGCTACTGTGCATTTCCAAGTCTAATTCTGTCACTAAACCCATACCTGTCACCCAGCGCCTAAATACTAGGCCTCAAATTCATATCCAGCTAAATCTGTCGTTAGTGCTGTAGCTGGGCGAGTTATTTAGTGTCCGTTCAAGCACATTTCTTGTTCTGGGTTGAAATACAATTCCCAATTTAGCAATTTCATAATTTAGTGGTTTCTGCTATATCAGAGCTATTTGAAATCTATCCCTAAAAGGGTAGATCATATTGAAGGTGCACATAGGGACATTCAGAATAACTTCACACACCCGCTACTGTGCATTTCCAAGTCTAATTCTGTCACTAAACCCATACCTGTCACCCAGCGCCTAAATACTAGGCCTCAAATTCATATCCAGCTAAATCTGTCGTTAGTGCTGTAGCTGGGCGAGTTATTTAGTGTCCGTTCAAGCACATTTCTTGTTCTGGGTTGAAATACAATTCCCAATTTAGCAATTTCATAATTTAGTGGTTTCTGCTATATCAGAGCTATTTGAAATCTATCCCTAAAAGGGTAGATCATATTGAAGGTGCACATAGGGACATTCAGAATAACTTCACACACCCGCTACTGTGCATTTCCAAGTCTAATTCTGTCACTAAACCCATACCTGTCACCCAGCGCCTAAATACTAGGCCTCAAATTCATATCCAGCTAAATCTGTCGTTAGTGCTGTAGCTGGGCGAGTTATTTAGTGTCCGTTCAAGCACATTTCTTGTTCTGGGTTGAAATACAATTCCCAATTTAGCAATTTCATAATTTAGTGGTTTCTGCTATATCAGAGCTATTTGAAATCTATCCCTAAAAGGGTAGATCATATTGAAGGTGCACATAGGGACATTCAGAATAACTTCACACACCCGCTACTGTGCATTTCCAAGTCTAATTCTGTCACTAAACCCATACCTGTCACCCAGCGCCTAAATACTAGGCCTCAAATTTATATCCAGCTAAATCTGTCCTTAGTGCTGTAGCTGGGCGAGTTATTTAGTGTCCGTTCAAGCACATTTCTTGTTCTGGGTTGAAATACAATTCCCAATTTAGCAATTTCATAATTTAGTGGTTTCTGCTATATCAGAGCTATTTGAAATCTATCCCTAAAAGGGTAGATCATATTGAAGGTGCACATAGGGACATTCAGAATAACTTCACACACCCGCTACTGTGCATTTCCAAGTCTAATTCTGTCACTAAACCCATACCTGTCACCCAGCGCCTAAATACTAGGCCTCAAATTTATATCCAGCTAAATCTGTCCTTAGTGCTGTAGCTGGGCGAGTTATTTAGTGTCCGTTCAAGCACATTTCTTGTTCTGGGTTGAAATACAATTCCCAATTTAGCAATTTCATAATTTAGTGGTTTCTGCTATATCAGAGCTATTTGAAATCTATCCCTAAAAGGGTATATAATATTCAAGGTGCACATTGGGTCATTCAGAATAACTTCACACACACCCGCTACTGTGTATTTCCAAGTCTAATTCTGTCACTAAACCCATACCTGTCACCCAGCGCCTAAATACTAGGCCTCAAATTTATATCCTGCTAAATCTCTCGTTAACGCTGTCCTGTTGTGGCTGGGAAAGTTATTTAGTGTCCGTCAAAGCACATTTTTTGTTCTGGGTTGAAATACAATTCCCAATTTAGCAATTTCATAATTTAGTGGTTTCTGCTATATCAGAGCTATTTGAAATCTATCCCTAAAAGGGTATATAATATTCAAGGTGCACATTGGGTCATTCAGAATAACTTCACACACACCCGCTACTGTGTATTTCTAAGTCTAATTCTGTCACTAAACCCATACCTGTCACCCAGCGCCTAAATACTAGGCCTCAAATTTATATCCTGCTAAATCTCTCGTTAACGCTGTCCTGTTGTGGCTGGGAAAGTTATTTAGTGTCCGTCAAAGCACATTTTTTGTTCTGGGTTGAAATACAATTCCCAATTTAGCAATTTCATAATTTAGTGGTTTCTGCTATATCAGAGCTATTTTAAATCTATCCCTAAAAGGGTATATAATATTCAAGGTGCACATAGGGACATTCAGAATAACTTCACACACCCGCTACTGTGCATTTCCAAGTCTAATTCTGTCACTAAACCCATACCTGTCACCCAGCGCCTAAATACTAGGCCTCAAATTTATATCCAGCTAAATCTGTCCTTAGTGCTGTAGCTGGGCGAGTTATTTAGTGTCCGTTCAAGCACATTTCTTGTTCTGGGTTGAAATACAATTCCCAATTTAGCAATTTCATAATTTAGTGGTTTCTGCTATATCAGAGCTATTTGAAATCTATCCCTAAAAGGGTATATAATATTCAAGGTGCACATTGGGTCATTCAGAATAACTTCACACACACCCGCTACTGTGTATTTCCAAGTCTAATTCTGTCACTAAACCCATACCTGTCACCCAGCGCCTAAATACTAGGCCTCAAATTTATATCCTGCTAAATCTCTCGTTAACGCTGTCCTGTTGTGGCTGGGAAAGTTATTTAGTGTCCGTCAAAGCACATTTTTTGTTCTGGGTTGAAATACAATTCCCAATTTAGCAATTTCATAATTTAGTGGTTTCTGCTATATCAGAGCTATTTGAAATCTATCCCTAAAAGGGTATATAATATTCAAGGTGCACATTGGGTCATTCAGAATAACTTCACACACACACGCTTCTGTGCATTTCCAAGTCTAATTCTGTCACTAAATCCATACCGGTCACCCAGCGCCTAAATACTAGGCCTCAAATTTATATCCCGCTGAATTTGAATACAATACATTGTGCCAAATAATATATTTGTTGTTGTGGTGAACCATAACAATGAGAAAAACATCTAGTAAGGGACGCGGACGTGGACATGGTCGTGGTGGTGTTAGTGGACCCTCTGGTGCTGGGAGAGGACGTGGCCGTTCTGCCACATCCACACGTCCTAGTGTACCAACTACCTCAGGTCCCAGTAGCCGCCAGAATTTACAGCGATATATGGTGGGGCCCAATGCCGTTCTAAGGATGGTAAGGCCTGAGCAGGTACAGGCATTAGTCAATTGGGTGGCCGACAGTGGATCCAGCACGTTCACATTATCTCCCACCCAGTCTTCTGCAGAAAGCGCACAGATGGCGCCTGAAAACCAACCCCATCAGTCTGTCACATCACCCCCATGCATACCAGGGAAACTGTCTCAGCCTCAAGTTATGCAGCAGTCTCTTATGCTGTTTGAAGACTCCGCTGGCAGGGTTTCCCAAGGGCATCCACCTAGCCCTTCCCCAGCGGTGAAAGACATAGAATGCACTGACGCACAACCACTTATGTTTCCTGATGATGAGGACATGGGAATACCACCTCAGCATGTCTCTGATGATGACGAAACACAGGTGCCAACTGCTGCGTCTTTCTGCAGTGTGCAGACTGAACAGGAGGTCAGGGATCAAGACTGGGTGGAAGACGATGCAGGGGACGATGAGGTCCTAGACCCCACATGGAATGAAGGTCGTGCCACTGACTTTCACAGTTCGGAGGAAGAGGCAGTGGTGAGACCGAGCCAACAGCGTAGCAAAAGAGGGAGCAGTGGGCAAAAGCAGAACACCCGCCGACAAGAGACTCCGCCTGCTACTGACCGCCGCCATCTGGGACCGAGCACCCCAAAGGCAGCTTCAAGGAGTTCCCTGGCATGGCACTTCTTCAAACAATGTGCTGACGACAAGACCCGAGTGGTTTGCACGCTGTGCCATCAGAGCCTGAAGCGAGGCATTAACGTTCTGAACCTGAGCACAACCTGCATGACCAGGCACCTGCATGCAAAGCATGAACTGCAGTGGAGTAAACACCTTAAAACCAAGGAAGTCACTCAGGCTCCCCCTGCTACCTCTTCTGCTGCTGCCGCCTCGGCCTATTCTGCTGCTGCCGCCTCGGCCTCTTCCTCCGCCTCTGGAGGAACGTTGGCACCTGCCGCCCAGCAAACAGGGGATGTACCACCAACACCACCACCACCACCTCCGTCACCAAGCGTCTCAACCATGTCACACGCCAGCGTTCAGCTCTCCATCTCACAAACATTTGATAGAAAGCGTAAATTCCCACATAGCCACCCTCGATCCCTGGCCCTGAATGCCAGCATTTCTAAACTACTGGCCTATGAAATGCTGTCATTTAGGCTGGTGGACACAGACAGCTTCAAACAGCTCATGTCGCTTGCTGTCCCACAGTATGTTGTTCCCAGCCGGCACTACTTCTCCAAGAGAGCCGTGCCTTCCCTGCACAACCAAGTATCCGATAAAATCAAGTGTGCACTGCGCAACGCCATCTGTGGCAAGGTCCACCTAACCACAGATACGTGGACCAGTAAGCACGGCCAGGGACGCTATATCTCCCTAACTGCACACTGGGTAAATGTAGTGGCAGCTGGGCCCCAGGCGGAGAGCTGTTTGGCGCACGTCCTTCCGCAGCCAAGGATCGCAGGGCAACATTCTTTGCCTCCTGTTGCCACCTCCTCCTTCTCGGCTTCCTCCTCCTCTTCTTCCACCTGCTCATCCAGTCAGCCACACACCTTCACCACCAACTTCAGCACAGCCCGGGGTAAACGTCAGCAGGCCATTCTGAAACTCATATGTTTGGGGGACAGGCCCCACACCGCACAGGAGTTGTGGCGGGGTATTGAACAACAGACCGACGAGTGGTTGCTGCCGGTGAGCCTCAAGCCCGGCCTGGTGGTGTGTGATAATGGGCGAAATCTCGTTGCAGCTCTGGGACTAGCCAATTTGACGCACATCCCTTGCTTGGCGCATGTGCTGAATTTGGTGGTGCAGAAGTTCATTCACAACTACCCCGACATGTCAGAGCTGCTGCATAAAGTGCGGGCCGTCTGTTCGCGCTTCCGGCGTTCACATCCTGCTGCTGCTCGCCTGTCTGCGCTACAGCGTAACTTCGGCCTTCCCGCTCACCGCCTCATATGCGACGTGCCCACCAGGTGGAACTCCACCTTGCACATGCTGGACAGACTGTGCGAGCAGCAGCAGGCCATAGTGGAGTTTCAGCTGCAGCACGCACGGGTCAGTCGCACTACAGAACAGCACCACTTCACCACCAATGACTGGGCCTCCATGCGAGACCTGTGTGCCCTGTTGCGCTGTTTCGAGTACTCCACCAACATGGCCAGTGGCGATGACACCGTTATCAGCGTTACAATACCACTTCTATGTCTCCTTGAGAAAACACTTAGGGCGATGATGGAAGAGGAGGTGGCCCAGGAGGAGGAGGAGGAGGAGGAAGAGGGGTCATTTTTAGCACTTTCAGGCCAGTCTCTTCGAAGTGACTCAGAGGGAGGTTTTTGGCAACAGCAGAGGCCAGGTACAAATGTGGCCAGCCAGGGCCCACTACTGGAGGACGAGGAGGACGAGGATGAGGAGGAGGTGGAGGAGGATGAGGATGAAGCATGGTCACAGCGGGGTGGCACCCAACGCAGCTCGGGTCCATCACTGGTGCGTGGCTGGGGGGAAAGGCAGGACGATGACGATACGCCTCCCACAGAGGACAGCTTGTCCTTAACCCTGGGCAGCCTGGCACACATGAGCGACTACATGCTGCAGTGCCTGCGCAACGACAGCAGAGTTGCCCACATTTTAACCTGTGCGGACTACTGGGTTGCCACCCTGCTGGATCCACGCTACAAAGACAATGTGCCCACCTTACTTCCTGCACTGGAGCGTGATAGGAAGATGCGCGAGTACAAGCGCACGTTGGTAGACGCGCTACTGAGAGCATTCCCAAATGTCACAGGGGAACAAGTGGAAGCCCAAGGCCAAGGCAGAGGAGGAGCAAGAGGTCGCCAAGGCAGCTGTGTCACGGCCAGCTCCTCTGAGGGCAGGGTTAGCATGGCAGAGATGTGGAAAACTTTTGTCAACACGCCACAGCTAACTGCACCACCACCTGATACGCAACGTGTTAGCAGGAGGCAACATTTCACTAACATGGTGGAACAGTACGTGTGCACACCCCTCCACGTACTGACTGATGGTTCGGCCCCATTCAACTTCTGGGTCTCTAAATTGTCCACGTGGCCAGAGCTAGCCTTTTATGCCTTGGAGGTGCTGGCCTGCCCGGCAGCCAGCGTTTTGTCTGAACGTGTATTCAGCACGGCAGGGGGCGTCATTACAGACAAACGCAGCCGCCTGTCTACAGCCAATGTGGACAAGCTGACGTTCATAAAAATGAACCAGGCATGGATCCCACAGGACCTGTCCATCCCTTGTGCAGATTAGACATTAACTACCTCCCCATAACCATATATTATTGGACTCCAGGGCACTTCCTCATTCAATCCTATTTTTATTTTCATTTTACCATTATATTGCGAGGCTACCCAAAGTTGAATGAACCTCTCCTCTGCCTGTGTGCTAGGCCTAAATATATGCCAATGGACTGTTGCAGTGGTGGCTGACATGAAGCCTGATTCTCTGCTATGACATGCAGACTAATTCTCTGCTGACATGAAGCCAGATTGTCTGTTACGGGACCTCTCTCCTCTGCCTGGGTGCTGGGCCTAAATTTATGACAATGGACTGTTGCAGTGGTGGCTGACGTGAAGCCTGATTCTCTGCTATGACATGCAGACTGATTCTCTGCTGACATGAAGCCAGATTGTCTGTTACGGGACCTCTCTGCTCTGCCTGTGTGCTAGGCCTAAATATATGCCAATGGACTGTTGCAGTGGTGGGTGACGTGAAGCCTCATTCTCTGCTATGACATGCAGACTGATTCTCTGCTGACATGAAGCCAGATAGTCTGTAACTAGACCTCTCTGCTCTGCCTGTGTGCTAGGCCTAAATATATGCCAATGGACTGTTGCAGTGGTGGGTGACGTGAAGCCTCATTCTCTGCTATGACATGCAGACTGATTCTCTGCTGTCATGAAGCCAGATTGTCTGTTACGGGACCTCTCTCCTCTGCCTGGGTGATGGGCCTAAATTTATGACAATGGACTGTTGCAGTGGTGGCTGACGTGAAGCCTGATTCTCTGCTATGACATGCAGACTGATTCTCTGCTGACATGAAGCCAGATCCTCTGTTACGGGACCTCTCTCCTCTGCCTGGGTGCTGGGCCTAAATTTATGACAATGGACTGTTGCAGTGGTGGCTGACGTGAAGCCTGATTCTCTGCTATGACATGCAGACTGATTCTCTGCTGTCATGAAGCCAGATTGTCTGTTACGGGACCTCTCTGCTCTGCCTGTGTGCTAGGCCTAAATATATGCCAATGGACTGTTGCAGTGGTGGGTGACGTGAAGCCTCATTCTCTGCTATGACATGCAGACTGATTCTCTGCTGACATGAAGCCAGATTCTCTGTTACGGGACCTCTCTCCTCTGCCTGTGTGCTAGGCCTAAATATATGCCAATGGACTGTTGCAGTGGTGGCTGACGTGAAGCCTCATTCTCTGCTATGACATGCAGACTAATTCTCTGCTGACATGAAGCCAGATTGTCTGTTACGGGACCTCTCTCCTCTGCCTGGGTGCTGGGCCTAAATTTATGACAATGGACTGTTGCAGTGGTGGCTGACGTGAAGCCTGATTCTCTGCTATGACATGCAGACTGATTCTCTGCTGACATGAAGCCAGATCCTCTGTTACGGGACCTCTCTCCTCTGCCTGGGTGCTGGGCCTAAATTTATGACAATGGACTGTTGCAGTGGTGGCTGACGTGAAGCCTGATTCTCTGCTATGACATGCAGACTGATTCTCTGCTGTCATGAAGCCAGATTGTCTGTTACGGGACCTCTCTGCTCTGCCTGTGTGCTAGGCCTAAATATATGCCAATGGACTGTTGCAGTGGTGGGTGACGTGAAGCCTCATTCTCTGCTATGACATGCAGACTGATTCTCTGCTGACATGAAGCCAGATTGTCTGTTACGGGACCTCTCTCCTCTGCCTGTGTGCTAGGCCTAAATATATGCCAATGGACTGTTGCAGTGGTGGCTGACGTGAAGCCTCATTCTCTGCTATGACATGCAGACTAATTCTCTGCTGACATGAAGCCAGATTGTCTGTTACGGGACCTCTCTCCTCTGCCTGGGTGCTGGGCCTAAATTTATGACAATGGACTGTTGCAGTGGTGGCTGACGTGAAGCCTGATTCTCTGCTATGACATGCAGACTGATTCTCTGCTGACATGAAGCCAGATCCTCTGTTACGGGACCTCTCTCCTCTGCCTGGGTGCTGGGCCTAAATTTATGACAATGGACTGTTGCAGTGGTTGCTGACGTGAAGCCTGATTCTCTGCTATGACATGCAGACTGATTCTCTGCTGTCATGAAGCCAGATTGTCTGTTACGGGACCTCTCTGCTCTGCCTGTGTGCTAGGCCTAAATATATGCCAATGGACTGTTGCAGTGGTGGGTGACGTGAAGCCTCATTCTCTGCTATGACATGCAGACTGATTCTCTGCTGACATGAAGCCAGATTGTCTGTTACGGGACCTCTCTCCTCTGCCTGTGTGCTAGGCCTAAATATATGCCAATGGACTGTTGCAGTGGTGGCTGACGTGAAGCCTCATTCTCTGCTATGACATGCAGACTAATTCTCTGCTGACATGAAGCCAGATTGTCTGTTACGGGACCTCTCTCCTCTGCCTGGGTGCTGGGCCTAAATTTATGACAATGGACTGTTGCAGTGGTGGCTGACGTGAAGCCTGATTCTCTGCTATGACATGCAGACTGATTCTCTGCTGACATGAAGCCAGATCCTCTGTTACGGGACCTCTCTCCTCTGCCTGTGTGTGTGCTGGGCCTAAATATATGCCAATGGACTGTTGCAGTGGTGGCTGACGTGAAGCCTCATTCTCTGCTATGACATGCAGACTGATTCTCTGCTGACATGAAGCCAGATTCTCTGTTACGGGACCTCTCTCCTCTGCCTGTGTGTGTGCTGGGCCTAAATATATGCCAATGGACTGTTGCAGTGGTGGCTGACGTGAAGCCTCATTCTCTGCTATGACATGCAGACTAATTCTCTGCTGACATGAAGACAGATTCTCTGTTACGGGACCTCCCTCCTCTGCCTGGGTGCTGGGCCTAAATATATGCCAATGGACTGTTGCAGTGGTGGCTGATTTGAAGCCTCATTCTCTGCTATGACATGCAGACTGATTCTCTACTGACATGAAGCCAGATTCTCTGTTACGGGACCTCTCTCCTCTGCCTGTGTGTGTGCTGGGCCTAAATATATGCCAATGGACTGTTGCAGTGGTGGCTGACGTGAAGCCTCATTCTCTGCTATGACATGCAGACTGATTCTCTGCTGACATGAAGCCAGATTCTCTGTTACGGGACCTCTCTCCTCTGCCTGTGTGTGTGCTGGGCCTAAATATATGCCAATGGACTGTTGCAGTGGTGGCTGACGTGAAGCCTCATTCTCTGCTATGACATGCAGACTAATTCTCTGCTGACATGAAGACAGATTCTCTGTTACGGGACCTCCCTCCTCTGCCTGGGTGCTGGGCCTAAATATATGCCAATGGACTGTTGCAGTGGTGGCTGACGTGAAGCCTCATTCTCTGCTATGACATGCAGACTAATTCTCTGCTGACATGAAGACAGATTCTCTGTTACGGGACCTCTCTCCTCTGCCTGGGTGCCGGGGCCTAAATATCTGAGAATGGACTGTTCCAGTGGTGGGTGACGGGAAGCCAGATTCTCTGCTATGGAACCTCTCTCCAATTGATTTTGGTTAATTTTTATTTATTTAATTTTTATTTTAATTCATTTCCCTATCCACATTTGTTTGCAGGGGATTTACCTACATGTTGCTGCCTTTTGCAGCCCTCTAGCTCTTTCCTGGGCTGTTTTACAGCCTTTTTAGTGCCGAAAAGTTCGGGTCCCCATTGACTTCAATGGGGTTCGGGACGAAGTTCGGATCGGGTTCGGATCCCGAACCCGAACATTTCCGGGATGTTCGGCCGAACTTCTCGAACCCGAACATCCAGGTGTTCGCTCAACTCTACTGGAGATCATGAATTCGCGAATTCTCGAATACATGGCGAATATTCGTCCAAAATATTCACAAAATCTCGCAAATTCGAATATTGCCCCTGCCGCTCATCACTACTCGCTTCCCGCGTCTGTCTGGTCTGAATGCCTGTCCCTTACCCTCCCTCATCTTTTCTGTCTGCCCCCCTCTGTCCACTGGGGCTTGGTCTTTTCTCTGCTTCCCTTGAGGTACTTGCGTGTTTCTGGGGCTATTGTCGCGCGTTCCCATAGTCTGGTGGGGCGCACAACAATAAACGCACGCTTGTTCTGAGGCTGCACCTGTTGGACGCCTGCAGCTTGCGCCTACAGAGCACAACATGAATGCTCAGGTCCTAACCCATCGGGCCGTCCCCCAGCTGCAGCATGTGTTTCCTCCAGCCACTGCGGAGTCTTGTTCCATGCTCCGAGTATGTCGGCCTCCGCAGTCGCTAGTTCATGTCTCTGGGCCTCATCTCTGGTTGTCCTTTTTCTATCACACCACGGCCCTCGGTCTCTCCGAGTGTTCCGCATCACAGCGTTCTCGCCTTATTTTCTGTCGTGGCTTATTCTTCCCGGGTCCCCGGGCTCTCTCTCTCGCGGTGTTCGTCCTGTCTCAAGCCTTGGATCGCCCAGGGTCGTCTCTTTTCCGGTTCGCCCGGTTCGCGTGTTTGTCTCCTGGATCGCCCAGGTCCCTTCCCTAGTTCGCCTGGGGTTCTTCTTTCTCCTGGATCGCCCAGGTCTCTTCCCTAGTTCGCCTGGGGTTCTTCTTTCTCCTGGATCGCCCAGGTTTCTACCCTGGTTCGCCTGGGGTTCTTTTTCTTTCTCCTGGATCGCCCAGGTCTCTACCCTAGTTCTCCCGGGGTTCCTCCTTCCTCCTGGATCGCCCAGCTCTGTTTTTCAGTTCTCGGTTACCTGGTCTCTCTGCTATTCACGGGTGTGGGTTGTCCATGCTTCTTGCTTCCAGTCGGCTGTCCCTTGTACCCCTGGGTCCTGTCTCAGGCTCTCCCATCTCCTGGGCCAGTCTGGTCGACTGCTCCTCTTCTGGCGTCTTACCTGTCTTCGCTTCCTTTGGGGGTTCGCCTCCCATCTCGCTTCCCAGCTGTCGCTCATCTGGTCCTCTTATGCGTTATCTTCAGATCGCAGGTTCGGTCAGTTTTTTTATTTTATTTTTTTCGGCTCGCGTCAGTCAAAGGTTTTAAAATCTTTCCTCAGGTAAGTTCAGGTCTTGTTCGGTCCCTCTGAGGACCGTATTTTTGTTTGTTTTCCTCTTCTCGTCTGCAGGTCTGGATTTTTCTTTAGCTTACCGGTTCGCATTCGGATTCAGATCTCCTTTTCCTTGGTCTTGGGCGTCTTCTGGTAAGTATTTTAAATAGTTTCGTTTCCCTCGCTTTTCATCTTCATTTTCGGCTGCTCCTTCGCGTCCGCAGCTTCGTTTTTCCTCTCATTTACATTCTTCCGCAGGTCGGTGACCCGGAGGCCGTGGATGCCCTCCATCGATCCGAAGTGGAAAAGGGTTTCATCATCGGTCCCTTTCTCCACATTCCGTTTCAGTCCTGGCGGATCAACCCCATCGGGCTGGTTGTGAAACAATCCTCCAATTAAAACGCCTCATCTACGATCCGTCAGCGCCTCATATGTCATCCATCCCAAGCCTGAATTCCCTTATCCCCTCTGAGGAGTATTCCATGCAATACTCGTCAGTTGAGGAAGCCATTCAGCTCATTCTCCAGTCGGGGGTTGGGTCCTGGCTTGCCAAGGTAGACAAAGCTGATGCCTTCAAGCTTCTCCCGGTCCACCCGCATCTTTGGAGGTACTATGGTATCAATTGGTAGGACAGGGTTATTTCGCCAACCGCTTAACCTTTGGGTCCAAGAGCAGCCCCTGGCTGTTCGACCAGTTTGCCAGGGCTCTCCATTGGATCCTGGTGCATCACGGAGGTCTTCCCATGGTAATTCATTACCTGGACGATTTCTTGCTCATTGAGAATCCTCATCCGGTCCCTTCAATTCCCGCTACCCCTGCCACCAGGGTGATCTTCTGGGCATCACATTAGATTCCGTCAAGATGGAGGCCAGTCTGCCACCTGAAAAGTTGAGCAGGATCCGCTCTGCCATCTCCCGGGCGGTCAGCGCTCTGTCCCTGACCAAGGCGGAAGCTTCAGTCCTTACTGGGTCTGCTGAATCACGCCTCGAAGATCATGCCCCAGGGCCGGTCTTTTCTGGCCAGCCTGTTGCATCTTCTTTCCACAGTTCGTGACCAGGATTCTGTTGTCCACCTCGACCGCCACGCCATCTCGGATCTTGCCATGTGGAACACCTTCCTTTCAGAATGGAACGGCATTCCCTCTTCGTTCCCCGTTGGGACTCGGCTTCCCCGATTATTTTCTCGGACGCAGCCGGTTCCATCGGCTTTGCCGCCATCTTCAGGTCCCACTGGCTGGTGGCCAGGTGGCCCCCGGAAATCCAAGCAGTCCCAGCTGCCATCGGGTATTCTCCTTTCCGGGAATTATATCCCATCGTGGCTGCCGCCTTAGTCTGGGGCAGCTCCTCGTCCAACTTGCCAGTCTTGTTCGTCACGGACAACCAGTCCCTGGTCGATATTATCAATTCCGGCAGGTCCAGATCTCTCCGGGTCATAGCTCTACTGCGGAAATTAGTGTGGCTATCCCTCACCCACAACTTCCACGTCCGTTGTGCTCACATTCCAGGGGATTCCAATACTGCCGCTGACGCCCTCTCCCGTTTCTGTTTTTCCACTTTCTTTCAGGAAATGCCCGAAGCAGATCATTCCGGTACGCAGGTTCCTCCACTAAGCTCATTCATCCTGGATTAGCATCCCTGGTGGTCCAGGCAGAGAGACTGGTCGAGGGATCTCTTTCCCTCAGCACAGCCAGGAATTATCGGGCCGGCTTCACAGCTTTCAGCAAGTTTGCTCGAGAATTCCCAAGGGGTCAGCTGGAGGAAACCTCATATGTCTTGGCGTTCATTGCATTTTTGCCACACTCGCCTCTCCTTGTCGCACAACACCATCAAGCTATATTTAGCAGGGCTCCAGCATTATCGCATGATCGCCAAGCCAGATGGGGGTTCCATCCTTGCTTCACAAGCCGTCAAGGCAACACTCAGGGGTCTGCAGAAGAAGGGAAAGTGTCCGCGCACCCGTAGACTGCCGGTGTCGGGGGAATTGTTCAGAGCCCTATCCTCGGCCTTAGACGGCAGTCCTTTTGGGCCCTCTCTCAGCACGGTTCTGAAGGCGGCTATTTACCTCGGGTTCTACGGCTTCCTCAGGCCTGGTGAATTTACGTCGGGCTCCGGGCGTCATAGCTTCCTCCAGAAACGCCACCCAGTCTGGTCCACAGACCATTTTGTCCTCCATCTCCCGTCCTCCAAAACCACCAGTCTGGTCCTCCCACGGAGATTAAGTTCTTCCCTTCAGGTAACCGTTGGTGCCCGGTCAAGGTTCTGTGGCAATTATCGTACTGCTTCACGGTCTCTCCACCAGACTCCCCTCTTCTGCCTTGCGTGGGTCAGCCACTCACCACATCAAAATTCATGTCCCTCGTCCGGTCCCTGATGCAGGGGTTGGGTCACAACCCCAGTACCATTTCAGGTCATTCCTTCCGCGTTGGGGCTGCGTCGGCAGCATCCAAGCATCAGGTCCCCGCACATGTCATCCGCTGCATGGGGCGTTGGCGTTCGTCCTGTTTCGCCCGCTATACACCAAATCCCCAGGCAGAAATCTCTCAGGCCTTCCGTACACTGGCTTTGTGATATTCAATAAAACTATGTCACCTATTCAGAGTCTTTGGCCCCTTTTCTTGGAGTACCCGCGACCGTGGCTCCCGGCACACCCCAGCCTCTAGGTTCAGGGTTAAGGGTTTCCCCTTTCCCACTTCCACCATCCTAGCCCTGACCACAATGGCTGAAATGCGAGGACAGTCTACTAGATATGGCCAGCACCCTCTGAAAGCCAGTGTCCTTTTTCAAAAAAACATTGCACAGCTGAATTGATCACGTGCACCATGCATGTGTTATTTACCCCAAATGGAACAATGTTTCTGCCGTTGTTGCTGACCATCTTGCCCAGTTGGAGTTGGCAGAGAGAAAGCCAGCGAGATATTTGCTGCTTGATTCACTTTACCAAGTAATCAGCTGTGTGGTAACATCATGGTAATGCTTCACTTTACACATATGATAGGAGGGAAGGGGAGTGGGAGTGACACTTTGCCCTGCTTCCATTGGGAATGGAGGAATGTTCATAGAGGAGATAGTAGAAGAAGCAGATAAGCACCTGGTGTGGGAACCAGACCACCACAAAAACGTGGAGGTGTCAATAGGACCTGAACTTCTTGCTGTAGTGCTGCCTTGATGCAGAAATATGGTGGTTAAATATCTTTCAGCGAGGCTGAGCACACACCATTAGCTCCCTAAATGCAGCAGAATCCACACTATCACTGCTAGCAACTAACACTGCTAGCAACTTGTGCACCAGCTGATTGCTGGGCGTGTAGAGTTGTTTCCTGTCCACACGTTCCGTTATCGATGGCTGATGATGGAGCAGTATTGGAGGAAGAGGAGGAATAGTCTGAGCAGGAGAAGCAGTAACTGATGATGATGAGGACAAGGACACTGTACTACATGTGGATGCGGCCTGGTTGCTGCAAAGATGGCTAGGAGAAGGAGAACACTCTAAGTTGAGCTAGCTGATGGCCACTTCTATTTTCCCACAGTATAGTTATGTGCTGCAATAGAGCTATGGTGCCTACATTTGTTTTTGAACGCCCATGACTTATTTCAATCCTTCAGATCTTGCACATGCCAATGCTTTTGTCTTGGAGAAAAATTGTCAGATGGGAGATACTTATACAGACCTAGCAGCAGCGGAGCTTGGCTTAGGACTGGCACGTTTTGAGTCTGCACCCACATTATCAGTGGCATCACCAGTTTCTGAGCTGACCATAAAAGCTCCCAATACCTTGCTCTGTATTTGCCCTGAGTGCCTCTTTCGCTACCACTGCCTTTACATCACCACCATGGCTAGAAGTGCCACAACTACCACCATCAACAACAACGCAGCTATGCATGGGATCTCCTGTCTCCTGAACCTCCTCCTCTTTATGGCAGTCCAAACACTAACTGTTCTCTGTTGTTGCAAGGAGGAGAATGTTGTGACCTCTGGCTTCCAAACACGGTGTCAGACTCAGAAGTGACATCCACATCATCCTGCTGAGACTAATAGGAGGAGTGAGCCATCCAGTCCACAATCTCATCTTTTTTGTCCTCAATAATAATGTGGCACCTATCGAAAGCCAGGGAAAACTGTGACCTACTACTAATACTGGCCAGATGACCAGTACTGGTACTGTTGGTACTACCCACATTATGACTCTCTCTCTCTCAGGTGATGAGGCCTGGGTCTTTAGTTTTCCATTTTTCAGGCATTTTATTATGACGCCTATACATAAAAAGTCACAGGCTTTCTATAAATGAAAAGTCATGGGTTTGGTACACAGTTTATTAACTGGTGCTAGCAAAATTGCAAGTGTTATTTCTCTCATTTAAAGATAGAGATGGAATTTTTTTTCTTGCAAATGAGTTTATTTTTCTTGCAGGTGGTTTAATGCAGACCTAGCTGCAAGCCAGCTGCCAATTATATTTTCCTATTCTCTCCCTATAATGTCCAAATTAGAATACATTAGTGCCTTGTGCCTGTAATAGCTTTTTGTCAGACAATGCCACATGACACCCTTCCATGTCACCACCAGCGAAAGACAGGATGGCAATTCTTCTGTCTCCACAAAAAGAGCTGCCTGCCCACTAACCCTTGTTTGGATGATCCTGGCTGTCTGTCAGCCATTTAGTCAATCAGGACAAGCCCTCCCCTCGACTTCCTCCCAATGTCATGTGATCCTACGTCTTCTTCTTTCCATCTGGTTTTCCCCACCAATACTCACAGTAAAATGGCGCTGGGCACAGTTTTTATGCGATTCGTCCAAAACGAATCGCAAAAGCCAAAGATCCCTTCAGCGAACAAGTTTTTGTGAAATTCCTAACAAATCTGATTTGTTTAGAATCGATTGTCTCATCTCTTTTGTTATCTTGTTGTCATTTTGGGGCACAGGCACTCAAACACACTTCATGCAGAGGGGCCTTTGTTGCAATCACTTTTCCTTGATTAGGAATCAGTTACAGAGGTGAATGATCACAATTTGCATACTTCCTTACAGAATATGCTGGTGAAATAAAAGCAATGCGAAATAAATGAATAATAATATTATGCTATGAGAAGAAATAAGAAAGAAATAAGTGCTTGGTGTATGGAGTAGCAAAAAGATCTTTGTCTGAGGAACATTAAAAGGATCTCCTTGTCTTTCCTGGCTTTTCCATGCATTTTCCCTGGACAGTTTCAGGCTCTGTGGAATGTTAGCTCACACCCTTTCTGTTAGCATTTGTGTCTAGACCTGAGCATTAAAGAGGTTATTGTGGAACCTTTGGTATAGAGTTTTAGATATTCACATTTTGTTCTAATATTATATAACCCAAAAATGACATTGCTTTCCTCAAAGTGAACTTCTACAATTTAATTTCATGTTGTTATTTTATTCTAAATCTGCTGAAAATTTCTGATACAGAGCTAAAAATCCCACACATAGTAAAATGCTAATATTCTGTCTGCCTAAGGCCACCACTAGAGGGAGCTAAGGTGCTATATACATGGTTATTTATGTATTTTATGTATAAGCAGTATTTAGCATGTTCCCTCTAGTGGTGGCTGCAGGAACCATAATTTCACCATTTTACTAAATGTATGAACCTTTAAGATCTGTACCGCTACAGGGAGGAGAAGACGACCATGTTTCTCAGGGGGCTTCTTCTCCTTGGCTGTGTGCTGGCCAATCGCAGCAAGGGAAAAGCAGACGCCCCCTGAGAAACATGGCGTCTCCTTCTCCCTTTACTGATGGTATGAATTAGCATACAGGGTTGGAAACAAGAATAGGGGGCACACTGGGGCAATAGAGCAGCCCATCTGAAAAAAATAAGCGATATCACATCTCTATAAGACAATCAATTAAAAAAATAAAAAACAATGGCACCCGTAAGCGAATCCATCAAAATCTGTGCTGCAAAAGCCATATGGCACTCCTTCATTTCTGCCATGTGCCCCCACAGCAATTTACCACTACATATGGGGTGTTTCCATATTCAGGAGGAAATGGGTAACAAATTATGGGGTGCTTTTTCTCCTGTTACCTCTTGTGAAAATGAGAATTTTATTGGGAGAAATTAAACTTAATTTTCATAGCCAAGTGTTTCCAAATTCTGTAAAACGCTTAGCGGGACAAAGTGCGCAGTACACCCCTTAAAATATTCTTTGAGGGGTGTAGTTTCCAAAATGGTGTAACTTTTTGAGGATTTTCACTGTAGGGGTACGTCAGGGTCTCTTCAAATACAAAATGGTGCCCAAAAACCATTCTAGCAAAATCTGCCTCCAAAATCCATATGGCGCTCCATTCCTTCTGACCACTAACATGTGCCCCGACAGCAGTTTACTAACACATAAGGGGTATTTTTGCATACTGCAGAATCAGAGTTATGTATATTGAGGTTTATTTTGCTGTTAACCCTTGCTGTGTGTTAACATAAAAGTGATTAACATAAAAAATCTACAAAAAAAATATGACATTTTGAAATTTCACCTCCATTATCCATTAATTCTTGTAGAACACCTCAAGTTTTTAAGATAGCTTTTGAATAATTTGAGGTGTGTAGTTTCTAAAATAGGGTAATTTATAGGTGGTTTCCATTATGTAAGCCCCTCAAAATCACTTTATAACTGAATTGGTGCTTAAAAATGGTTTTGGAAATTTTGTTGGAAAATTGTTACTATCTGTCTTTAGAGAAATTCTAATTTAGAAAATTGTGAATTTTCCAAAATTTTGGGTAAATTTTGGATTGTTTTATAAATAAAGGTGAAATATATTGACTCAAATTTACCACTATCATGAAGTACAATGTGTCATGAGAAAACAATCTCAGAATGGGTTGGATAAGTAAAAGTGTTCCAAAGTTATTAGCACATAAAGTGACGCATGTCTTTGCAAAAATTGGCCTGGAATTTAAGGTGACAAGTGGCTCGGTACTGAAGAAGTTAATTTATTTATCTGAGGCTCTATTATTGAGTTATGACACATTTTCTTAATATGCAAATATGTCTTGGCTGTAATGAGGGCGTCAACATTGCTCTTGTTGCACCCAAGTTGCACTACTTTCTGTGGCCAACTCTTCCCTTGCTGCTTTAATTGACAGGAACAAGCAGTAACAAAGTAGCCAGGGAGAGGTTGGCCACAAAAAACTGTGGAGCTTAGGTGCAACAAGAGCTGTGGTGATACCCTCTATTACACCAAAGGCATAATTTGCATATTAAGAAAAAATGTTGTTTAGCTACTGAGTTATTCAGTAAAATGCATCTGTATAGTGCCACTTAATTTCTTATTTCTTTGACCGGCTCATTAAGAAGGCCACACATGCTCAGTTTCATCTTTCAACTGCCTCCGTGATAGGGAGAGATGAGACACGCCCCCTTAGCTGCAGCAGAAAAGACACTCCCCTTGAGCTGTCAGCTTGATATAAATCTAGCCAAGCAATGAATAGGGAGATCTCTGGTTCCATGTGAGGTACAGGGCTGGTTCTAGATTTGTTAGTAAGAGATTGTCCTGGACTATATGATGTCTAATTTTCATTTTTTTACATTATTCATGGGATAACCCCTTTAAGTTATGTCTTGTCAAACAGTTACATCAACACTCCTCAACATTAAAATTGCGAGAACAAGAACGAAAAGCCAGAATTAAAGAAATGTTTTTTAGCCACATGAAAGCTCAAAAATAGGATCAAACTGTGCGGGATGATTGTGCGATTGCTTCTGTTTGTTGAAGTTCCAGTTATCACCACTTATCAGACATGGAGAAGGACAGAATCCTTGAACTGATAGACCTTGGTTTATCCCACCGGCAGATCGCAGCATGCCTAGGCTGAGATGTCAGCACTGTTTAGCACTGGAAGTCCTGGTGGTTGGGAGAACAATGAGGAACTAGAATGAAAGCAAGAAGTGCATAGAGGTGAACCTGTGCACGGATGGATCATCTGATTAGAAGAATGGTGCATAGTGATTCATTCTGTGCTACAAGTGAAATTGGATGTCGCATCCCAAGCCTAGGGCAGCAAACAGTGGCTACACAAACCATCAGAAGTAGTTTGCACAACATTAGGCTATGAACCACAGCAAGATGGCAATGGAGGCTGGAATTAAGGTCTCTTGGTTGCCCATGTGGTCTGGAGCCATGTGGGCAATAACATGAAGGGGCTTTCACAAGAGAACATCAAACCAGCTATACTCCAGGGATTATGGTGTGGGGTGGCATAATGTAGGGTAGCTGGACCCCTCTAACTTCCATTTTAAGTGCACCAACAACTTGGAGTTACATTGATTCGGTCATGCAAACAGTGGTATAGCTATTTCTCCATAGTGTCCAAGGAATCATTTTTAAACAGGACTACACCATGCCACATAATGCTTGTGCTACTGTGAGCCACCTGCATATCCAAAATGTGCTACTGTGGCCTGTATCATCTCCTGAATTGTCTCCCATCAAACACATCTGGACATCATTGTTTTGCAATTGCAGACGGAGATTCCATCAGAGGATCTTGATGAATCGTGTGTCCAAGTGCATTCAGCATGGCAGAACATTCCTCAAACAACTATTAATAACCTCACTGATAGCATGCCAAAGCATGTAAGTGAGTGTATTTATGCTTGTGGCGTTCGTACTCGATACTGAATAAATCTAGATATTTTTAATGTTTTGTTTCCACTTTTCAGCCTTTGCATATCATTAACATGCCTATCGATCCTGGCATTTCCATAACTCCATTACTTTTCTTTCTTGGTGTTGCAATTTCAATGTTGAGGAGTGTATAAAGTCTTAAATAAGTGGACTGGTTTTACTGACTTAAATGGGTAATCCATGTAATAACAAGCTATCCCCTACCCAATCGATAGATGGCAACTGCTAGAATGTTGGTTGGGTATCTGACCTCTGGAATCCCCACCTAAGCGACAGAATAGGGCTAACCATTTGAAAGGAGTTGCGGTTGTGCATTTATTCAAGGTCTGTGGGACTGGAGATGGCCGAGTACAGTGCTTGCTCCCTCAGGCATGACCACTGCTTCATGAGACACAAAACCCCCATTCTTATTCTGATGACTGATGGAGATCCTGGCAGGTCAGATCCCAACCAATGTATCAGTTTTGAGTCATCCAGTGCACAGGGAATAACTTAAAAGGGTTTTTCAAGATTTAAAAGCAAATGATCTATCCTTTGGATAGGTCATCAGCTGTTTAAGAAGGCACTGGTGCTCCTGTGAGCACCGTGGCCTTCTCTGTGCTCACCAAGCACAGCGTCTTACACTGTATAGGGGTTATGCTTGGTATTGTAGCTCAGCCCCATTCTTTTAAATAGGGCTAAGCTGCATCTAAGCCATGTGCACTAGAGGATAGGTCATCAGTATTTAAGTCTCTGAAAACCTCTTTAATGTACTACATGTTTATAATGGTACTCTTAAAGGGAAATAGTTGATATGAAAACACTGAACCTTTCAAAGGGTATAGTATATAGTATATAACACTGTTGTATATAACACAGTTGTCTTTTCTATCATTTCTTTCTTTTTGATGTATGCAATTCCTGATTTTGACCACCAAGTTCTACCTAATTTGATACAAAGCATTCTACATTACCTTCAACACTTCTTTAAACCATTAAAGCTTGCTTGACTATCTCCATGAATTCCCTCATTCCCATATTTGAGAAAGCAGTGTGCATGCAGGCTTATCTTTCCAAGCAGATCAAGAGTTTGGAGAATCATGTTCTACTGATAGACGTGGGTTTCATCAGGCATGCATCTCCAAGATGGCAAAGCTGCCTTAGTGAAGAAGGACTGGAACCATACCACACTGCAACAGTATCATCCTTAGCCCCACCACCTTGCAACACTAGAGTCAGCAAGCTGACCCAGGCTGTCATCATTCTTCATACAAATTAAGTGCTTCACTTGTTATGAGTGAGTGGACTGGGTGTGGCATGTGTCCTATGTATGATTGAAATAGGTGTTGCATGTGTCCTATGTATGAGTGGTACTGGGTGTGGAATGTGTCCTATGTATGATTGGACTAGGTGTAGCATGTGACCTATGTATGATGGGACTAGGTGTGGCACTGTGTCCTATGTGTGATTGGACTAGGTATGGCATGTGTCCTACAGATGTAGCAAACATTAAAGTAATTCCTGATGCTAACACACAAGCCTATCATGCTGGCAAATTTAATCAATGTACAAAGCTCTTTACACTGTTGGGATAACAGGTACACTGTTAGATTAACGCGTTTACTCACTAATGTTGGCGTTAAATCTGTATATGTGAGGGAACGGTGCCTGAGACGGTGATGGCTGACTCAGAAATATGCTACGGTTGTCAGAATTCCTAGATAGCTTCTATTAAAAGTGTTCTTTTTGTTGCCATTTCTTTATGATTGTGTTTTCCAGTGAATGTTGAAGTCACTCCAGAAGACCTTGCTCCTCAAACACCATATACTATAATACACTTCACTCACCACAGCTACAACCAGATGGTCAGTATACTGAAAAAGACTGCAGCCAAGTGTTCCAACATTGCCAAGACATACAGCATCGGAAGGAGCTTTGAGGGAAAGGACCTTTTTGTTATTGAGTTTTCCAACAATCCCGGACAGCATGACTTACGTGAGTAACGAATCAATTTTCCCAGAAATGGGAGGGGGAAAAAAAATCAAACCCACCTCATCTATTTGATCGCGTAGATCAAGCACGAAATCGAGCATGCGGTGATGTATGACATCACCATGCCGGACGGTGTGATGATGTCATCATGGCAAAGAGAGAGTATAGACGTGCTCAATCCCTGTCATACCAAGCACGGACCACGCCAAGAACCACAGCGTTGCTTGAGTAAAAAGAGAAAATGGTCCAGCTCGGTTAAAAATGTTACCTTTATTTTTCAGTGCAGATAAAAGCCAGTTACAGTCCAGTCTACACTGTTTCGGATCAGAGACAGTAGCGATCCTTACTCTGGCTTTTATCTGCACTGAAAAATAAAGGTACCATTTTAACCGAGCTGGACCTTTTTCTCTTTTTACTCGATGACGTCATCATGGACCACGTAGGATTTTGAGCTGGATCTTCAGTCAAGATGGCTGCGGCAGCCTCTACGTGATCAAATGAATGAGGTGAGTAATTTTTGTCACACCGGATTAACCCTGATTAGTGATGAATGTGGCATCTGAGGGGTTCAATGGTGCAATCGCCATTCCCCACCATTGCGCCCGCTAATTACATAGAAATATGCTTCATGAGGAAGTAATTCGTCACAAAGCAAATCTTTTTTTGTTGTTATTTGGCAGCCAAATCAAATTTTAAAGAACTTTGCTCATCTCTACTTGTGACCACCATAAATCCGCAAGGAAATAATCCTTGGATTTCTCTTGTGGATCCTCGCAGGCGGTGATTTTCACCTGATCCCTTCCATTTGATGCTGATGAATTGCTCGGGGGTGTGGCTTAGCCAAGCGCTGCTGGTCTCCAGTTGTAGCTAGAGCAGTAAGTGGGAGAGCTCCTGCTGCGGCCAGTTGCCTTACATATAAACACACGTTTTTGAGAGGGAGGACATGGCTAGGAAATGACCTATGTATATTAGTGGTCTCCATCAGAAGGCTCAAGAAGACTTACTTAAATTTTGGGTGTTGCTGTCAAAGCAATTTCATAGTAAGTAATACTACATTAAAAGAATAAAATGCATGCTTTCTTAATTTCTTTCACAGTGGAGCCAGAAGTTAGATACGTTGCCAATATGCACGGCAATGAAGTCGTGGGCAGAGAGTTACTCATTTATCTGGCGCAGTATTTATGCTCTGAATATATTCTTGGAAATACCAGGATCCAGACATTGATCAACACAACCCGAATTCACCTTCTGCCTTCCATGAACCCAGATGGCTATGAGCTGGCATCACAGGAGGTAAAATGTAAAGTTCATTCGGACAGTAAGCTTGTATGGGCAGAAGTGAACACAATTCTGATGAAAGGAGAAAAACTAAAGTCATCATGAGGCCCTCAAACATATCATTGCACATTTTACCTTTTACTATATACAAACATTTATTTTTTAGAGCAATGTAATTGATAAATAGCGGCTCACCCCACTCCATTTGTGGATCTAGGTGCTCATGTACTAGGACTGCCCCACAGTCTTTCAGAGGTTAAAATTGGATATGTTTGTAGTGGAACAGGCACTCTATCACCCGGACTGTTAGTCGAAAGTTGTATTTATTAGTTGTCAATATGTAGTAGAAAGTATAAAAACAGAGACATATATGAAGTAAGAGCATATATATAAACCTGTATATAAAAGAAACTACTAATACCTATATCATATAGGGCCTATCTAATTGGTGTCCGGTATATCCCAACAGATACCTGCAGAGGACTGCGTGTGTGGGGGCACTCGGTTGGTCTGCTTTAGATATATCAAACGTGTGCACACAGATACTAAAACAGATATTAAACCACATATGAAAGGGTAAAAGGGTATAGTCGGTCACGTGTGATCTGGCGGGTCACGTGGTGTCCCACGTGATCGGTTTTGTGCCTGAATTTCATTGCTCTGTTACCGGCTTGTGTGTGCTTGGTCACGATAATGTATTCGGTAGCAAAAGATCCTCAGGGATAACGCAGTTGGCCGATTGCTTATCCCTGAGGAACCTTTGCTACCGAATTGACAACTAATAAATAACAACTTTCGACTAACAGTTCCGATTTATTTTTTAGAGCCAAGAACACTTTGTGTGAACTACCAGAAAAATCTTTTCCTGAAATCATAGATTAAGAATTTAGATTATGTAGATGTCTAGATTTATCTAAATGCTCTCATCTCCCAGGGCGCTGGCTACAATGGATGGACAAACGGGCGAATGACAGCTCAGAACATTGATCTCAATAGAAATTTCCCAGATTTGACAGCAGAAGTGCATAAGATTATGAAAGTACGCTCGGCACGAGTCGATCATATGCCGATCCCTGAGTCGTATTGGTGGGGTAAGGTATGAAGGATTTTGATTTTTATGCAGAATCTTACAGGAATACTGTATTTTAGAATTTTATACTTACCATATTACAGTTGATTTTTATAACCTTTCTTCTGGTATTAGTTTAGCATTTTTACAGAGGATTTTATATTCTTGCACTATATTCTATAATCTTGTATTTTTATACTTCTTGTATATTATTTTGTCCTTATATTTAATTTTTAGGTCCTTAAATTTATTGTATAGAATAAAAGCCAGGTTCAGACAAACACACCAATCTGACCTGATTAAATAATTTTGCTTAAAAATATTACCTCTTATTGGGGGATTAACCATTTCTATATCAATGCAGGAATAATCCAATGTATCATCAGCATTGTGTATTAGCAAATATTAGGCTCAGAGGCCAGGGTTCTCTGAACTTGGGCCTAGTTGTGCAGGAGGTCTCTCACACACATTTTTCCTCCAAGCTGATTCAAACTAGACACTCTAACATAGATACATAGAATGTGTCGGCAGTTAAGAACCATTTGACCCATCTAGTCTGCCCAATATACTAACTCCTACTAACTAGCCAGGAGCAGACCTGGTCCATCACCCTGGTAACCTAACACAATTTGATAAGCTGTTAATTATATGTTGTCCATATTGTGCTATTAAGTGCATCATCTCCTTTGATGATGCCCTGGCTCTCAGCTCGAAGTAAACACCTTCATCTCTACTGCTAGTTATTAGAGCCTGCCCTGTTTTTGTAATAGTAAAGAAGAGGCATAGATGAGGAAAAAAGCAGCGCATGCGAACTGTAGAGAGTGGAGATTTTGTAAGTGATACATTTTGGACAGCCCCGTCTTGGTCAGGTGGTTTTATGACATTCTGTATGCACTGGTGCTGCAGCTAATGGGTAATGTCTACGTGACATCAGTGGATGTTGTGAAATTCGGGCACTGGAAGTCATGTGGCTGGCTCAGAGATCTGGAAAAAGGTGAGGATTTCAAAATTTAAGTAAATTAGGAAATTACTTGGGGTGCAGTATTAGTTTGAAAGCATGTTGTAAGTCTAGGACAATCCATTTAAAATAGTTTTTAACCCACCTTTTTAATATCTCACTTCTATACTGAGATATGATTAGTTAAAGTTACAGGCCCAAGGCCTGAAAAGAGATTCTGACGATAACACATTCATTTTGGTCAGTTGTAATATTGTCATCAAATCCAGTGATGTCACCACTAGGGTTGAGCGAACCCGAACTGTAAAGTTCGGGTTCGTAGCAAACTTTAGGATTTTTGGACCCCGGATACGAACCTGAACATTTCAGTAAAAGTTCAAGTTCGGTGTTCAGCGATTTATTGGCGCTTTTTGAAAGGCTGCAGAGCAGCCAATCAACAAGCGTTTAACTCTGTGCATGGCTGTGATTGGCCAGTGCAGCATGTGACCCAGCCTCTATATAAGCTGGAGTCACGAGGGAGAGAATAGGAAAGAAGAATCTATCTGTTATCAGAACTTGTTAACTCTGCGATCTACAGCGATTTTGTACCCTGCCCTGAGCCAATTGACACAGAAAAATAACGGCAGCCATTTTGTGCAAGTTCAGTGCACCAGCACAACATATGTGCCCGGGACAATAATTTAAACCTGTTCTTTTAGTTCAGTGGGCAACATATACCCATTTTTTAAGTGCACCTGCACTGCATATGTGCCAGGGGAAGGCAAAATAATATAGGGAATCGTTCTGTGAGTTCAGGAACCCAAGGGGTGACATATTCACATTTTCTTCTGTAAAGTACAATCCAAGTAAATCCATCTGTCAGATTCTGTGGGGACAAATTTTTATTTTGCTAAAAAGTACATTTGTGCCCTGCACTGCATTTGTGATAAGTCTGTTACATGCAATAAATACCGCTGTTATATTCAGGGTTTAAAAAAACACCCATTTTGTGCAAGATAATAAATTTTGGGTCCTTTGCTGCATTTCTGACAGTCCAATACAAGTATTAGATACTGCTGTTATATTCTGGTATAAAAAAAACACCCATTTTGTGGCAAGATAATACATTTTGGGTCCTTTGCTGCATTTTTGACAGTCCAATACAAGTATTAGATACTGCTGTTATATTCTGGTATAAAAAAAACACCCATTTTGTGGCAAGATAATACATTTGCGGCCTTTGCTGCATTTCTGACAGTCCAATTCAACCAGTCAATACTGCAGTTACATTGTTGGTTGACAAATTTTTAAAAAATTGGGACCGTGAAGTAATTGCATAAAATTTGCCTGTCACACTGTTGTGAAATTTTTCCTCTTTATGACACCGACACTGCCTTACTGTTACATTGTCGCCTAACATAAACCATCTGTTAGTTTGGTGGGTAAACGTAAAGAATGAGGAGAGTGAGAAATAAGGGAAGTGGCTCAGTTCGTGGTGCTGCTGGTGGAGCTCCAGTTGCAGGGAGAGGACATGGTTGATCTGTGCCAGCTACACGCACAAGTGAAACACCTTCCTCAGGTGCGAGTAGGCAACAAAACCTTCAGCGGTATTTGGTAGGGCCAAATGCGGCTCTACGAATGGAGAGGCCAGAACAAGTACAGGCGATCATAGATTGGGTGTCTGACAGTGCCTCCAGTTCCTTCACGTTGTCTCCCACCCAGTCTCCTGCTGAAAGATCAAAGTTGGCACCTGCAGCCAATGTCCATCAGTCTTTCACCTCACCCCCTTGCAAATCAGCCGAGCAGTCTGAGCCCCAAGTCATGCAGCAGTCTCTTTATACACAAACATGTAAATTTCAGAAGAAACTGTGGCTTGTTCTGCACAAGGAACCAAAAATTATGTGTTAATGGGGGCAGAATCCCTTTCCTTATTTATACACACACACAAGTGTTAAATGTAAAAACAGTGGCTTGTTCTGAACAAGCCAGGAAAGAAAATCCCTTTTAATTGAGAGCAGAAGCCTTACAGTGTGGATGTGGAAAGAGTAGGATAATAGTGGCATATGGCCACCATAGGAGAGGCAGTGGTAGCATAATAGCATGGAACAAACAAAGCAGTAGGTGTATATGTAGCTGTTTATTGGTAGTAGCAGTAGTGGTGGCTGTATAGTAGTAATGGTACTGGCAGTAGAATGATTAGCAGCGGGGAGTAGCAACTGCGGTGGCAGCAGCAGCCAGACGGTATGGACTCTGGGATGATGAGGTCTATGTTTTGCGCTCAATTTTCCTGACATTTTATTATGAGGCCTATAAATGAAAAGTCACAGGTTTCCTATAACTGAAAAATCACAGGTTTGGTATGCAGTACTAGCAAAAGTGTATTTTCTATAATTAAAAGACATAGGCCCAATTAAATAACCTCCCTTTCTACAAACACATTGCACTCTGATGTTGACAATTTATTTTGGTAATAATGCAATTTTAGTGTAAAAATGTCTTTGAACTATGCATTTAATAGCACAGTTATAACTGCAATTTTTTGTAGTACAATGTCTTTAGAAAAGTGACAAGAAGCTTAAAAAGTCGCAAATTACGGTGCACATATGCCGTGCACCATATTTTGCATCTTTTTTTATGCCACAATAGTGGTGTAAAGAGCTTTGTATTTCTCCCTCACAGTACGACCAGCCCTTGACTCCCTCAAAGCTTTCCCTAAAACGTTCCCTGACCAAATTACCTAAAATTTACACAATTATATATCTCTATTCTGTCCCTACAGTGTCCCTATCACATTGCATTAGTGGCTTGTGTCTGCAATTGCTTTATGTTAGACTCTGCCAGGCACATCCTTTCAGGTCAGATGCTGAACAGAGTACGGCAATTTTTCTTGTTCAGCATAAGGATTTTCTTGCCATCTGCCCACCTGATTGGCTAATGAGGCTGTCTTTCAGCCTCTGAGCCAAATAGAGCAAGTCCCCCCAGCCACTTCCTCACAGTGTCATGTGATCCTTCATCTTCTTCCCCCCTCATGGTTTTCTCACAGATATTTACAATAAAATGTTTCTGGGTAGTATTGAGAGAATCAAAGCATCCAAAGCGGAATTTGATCTGAAGTTTAGGAACAATTAAATTTGCGGCAAAGCCAATGGTGGCTGAAAAAAACTATCTTATACTTACCTCATCAACCTGATAGCAGAGAGGCCGCCTGCTGAAAACCTGCCAGGACCTGCGGAAGTGTGAAGACATCACCACGTAATCACGCTGGCCGTGCGGTGATGTCATTGGTGATGATGTTACTGCTCCTTGACATACTATTAACTAGATTATTAATTGTTGTCTGTAGAATGTTCTGCCGCGCTGAACGCACTTGGGCATGAAAATCATCAAGATCTGGTACTGTAGTTCCCTTTGCGATCTCCAGCCAGTGGCATCCCAGATGTGCTTTATGGGAGATAAGTCCGGAGAGAAGTGTACATGAAGACAAGAGGGGTCCGGCTAACATACATTATGCCACACCATATTCCCAGGAGTAGGACCAGTGTGACGTTCCCTTGTGAAGGCCTCTTCATGGTGTTGCGCACGTGGTCTCCAGACAAATCTCTTGCTATCATTGTGTCCGAGACAAAAGCAGGATTCATCACTGAAGGGGCTAGACCTAAATTCCAGCCTCTATTTCCATCTTGCTGTGCACCATGATAGACTTTGAGAGCAGTTGTGAAAGGTCAATAGAACACCTGTAGCTGGACACACTGGCTCTTAGATCGATGTCATGCAAATGCCTTCTGATAATTTGTTGTTTGCTACCCTAGGCTTTGGATGTGACATCCAATTGCACTTGCAGTACAGAATGGATCACTATGCGCTATTCTACTAAGCAGACCATCTATCCGTGCAGAGGTTCACCTCTGTGAACCTTTTCCTCTCTTTGAAGGATAAGTACACCTTCGGAGGCAATTTTTGTTTATGATTGGATTTACTCATTTGGGCTAAAAATCATTTTTTCAATTGGTCTTTATTAAAAATATTGAGCCGGTCCTTCTCAAAGAGTTAACTGTTTTTCTAGCTGTGTAACTAGTACTTTCACTTTTTGCCTGTTATCTAATAAACCTTATCTCTAAACTACTAAGATGTCATAAACACTTATTTAAGCCAGGTTCTTATCAGTAAGATAAGAACTGAGCTATAATGAGTGCTAATAATGTCATAGAGCAGAAAAAAGGAGCACATCAGCTTCCTAACTGACAGAAAAGACAGAAAATCCAAAGGCTGCTGCTAGAGCATCTCAGCTCTGTACAGAAAAACTGCTCCATATTTTTAATAAAGACCAATTGAAAAAAATGATTTTTAGCTCAAAATAAGTACAATGCAATAATTTTTAAAAAATGCTTCCAAAGGTGCACATAACTTTTAAAGTTTGTTGGTAGTTCTCCCAACCACGGTAATTCATTCTTTATGTTTCTATAGTTATTAAAGTTCTGTTTTTCTGACTGCCTCTAGGGGGAGCCTTTAAGCTTACCAAACAATTTTATTTACATGGATGGTCTAAAGCTCCCCCTAATGGTTGCTGCAAGCAGCCAGATTTTTTTTTACTTCATGTATATTCAAGCATTTGGTGCCCTTAATCATAAAATATTGCTCTTATGGATATAAAGTGATATTAAATAAGTTATGTGCATAGACTTGGACCTGTTCAGTGGTCATTTTATTATGGGCATTTGTTTTTTTACAGAGGGGCTGTGCACGTGATTTTGGCTTAGGTATGGTGTCTGCACAGTATTTCCATTACCACTATTATGTACATCCGTCTAATCTGGCATGCTCCCTGACTCATTGGCTGCCAGGCTGAGCTCGATACTCATTTTCTTGATCTCATTTAAATTCATTCCAAGTTAGAGAGAACTTATAATAAGTTCAGACTTCTGTGTAATTCAACCTTGATAATCCTGAACAAGGTATGAAAGCCATTTATGCGATGATTAAAAGCAATTATGGAGATTATTCAAAGAGATGGAAACAATTACTGCGTCCATTCACCACTGAACTGTCATCTGCATTTTTCCTCCTGGGTATTCACATCTTAGATTATTGAAGTCTTTGTGAATGCTCTTTTCCAGTCTGTGAATGCATTTTACTTTTTAATCTTTCATATAATATACTAGCAGAAGGACCCGGCTTTGCACGGGTATATTTTATCTATTTCATTTAATGTTTGTGTGTGTCATTAAAAAATATCGACAGTATCCCCCATAAAAGTGACGTCTACAGCAGCCGCCCCTTTAACAGTGAACAGTCCTCCACCCCTTAACACTGACCCCCCCACACAGTGCCCCGCCACATGTCGTTGTGTAGCCCTAGCATAAAGCTGACCTACAGCAATGAAGCAATGACCTTCACAGCAGCCCGCCCCTTTAACAGTGAATTTCACAGCACCCCACTCCCTTGACAGTGACCTCCTCAGGGGCCCTCCCCCTTAGGGTACTTTCACACTTGCGTTAGAGGATTCCGGCAGGTGGAACAGTCAAACCGCATGGTTTTTCACCCCCTGGATCTGCTAGTCCGTTGCCAGAAATACCTTCCGGATAATTTTTTTCCGGATCCGTCGAACAGATCCGTTGAAAGAATGGATCCGTCTCATCCGTTATTATCCGTTTTCAAACGGAATGATGGATCCGGTATTTAAATTTAAAAAACTTCAAAAAGAAACAATTTAGTATGCAAATTTTACAGTGGCTATAAAAGACAACCGAAGGTCACTTACCCCTCAGATGCTCCCTCAGAAGCTAGCAAAGATGATGCCCGACCACATTCGCTTCAGATTTCAGGCTTTAATCCTTGTTTTCCGCTGGAGAAGACGTCTTAGAGCCAGACGGCGCCGTCGCTATTGGGTGTATAAGACGGGGCGCTTTTGAAGTTCTGTTTCCAGAATTGCGGAATTATCCAGACAAGTTTCAGAACTACTTACGGATGAGCGTCAAAAGTTTTGACAATCTGTTACAAAGGATGTCACATCTCATCGAAAGACAGTACACCACTTTCCGTCGCAGTGTTTCCCCGGCAGAACGACTAATGCTTACCATAAGGTAATTTTTTTTATAAATTTAATATATTGCTATTTTATTTTGGTATAATTATTTAAAGTTGCTTTTCCTTGTTCAAATGTCCCAACCCCATCTTGACCATAGCTCTTGATTGCACAGGACAAGGGCTATGTAGGCTCTGCATTAGTATTGTTCACTGTGACTTCAACGGCTTCAATGGTCAAGATTCTACTCATAGCTCGACCATTAGAGACGTTCACAGCACTGTGAGCAATTCTAGTCACAAACATACACCTATCGTTTTCCATGGAGAAAACACTGGATTCACAAAAAAATTATCTTTTGACCTATGAAAATTACAACAGAACAAATGAAAGCATTTAACTGTGGTATGTCCATTTTAAAGTCCCAAACAAGTCTGTCCAATTTATCTAGCTTATAATTTATTTTTTGTTAATGTTTTTTAAATATTTACATATTTGATCATTTTTAATTAGTAACATAGTAACATAGTACATAAGGCCGAAAAAAGACATTTGTCCATCCAGTTCGGCCTGTTATCCTGCAAGTTGATCCTTTTTTTTTTTTTTTTTTCTCCTGATAAATTTCCGGCAACAGGAGAAAGTTTTATGTCCCTCCATTACCAGTTTCGCCTTGGAATATCCACTTTTCCATTATTGCTTGTGTTTTGTGGGAGCAGTTGCATGCAAAATTTAGCCCACATCCAAGTAGGCAAAAATGGACGTAAGTTGCTGAAAATTTTTATGAGGTGTGCCAGTTTCCCAACTGTATTGGGGCAGTAGACGGGAAACATATTCATATTATCAAGTCCCAAGGCACTGGTTCTGGGTATTATAACTACAATTTTTTTTTTCAATCATACTAATGGCCATCGCTGATGCCCAATACCGTTTTGTGGCTATCGATGTCGGGGCCTACGGAAGAACAAATGATTCCATTGTATTTAAAAATTCTTACATGTGGCGATGGCTATATAATAGACAATTTGATTTCCCACCACCTCAGTCACTACCAGGTACAGATGCTCCATTCATGCCATTTGTGTTGGTTGTTGATGAGGCCTTTTAATTGAGTGGCAATCTTATTAAACCGTATTCCAGCTGCGGATTAAATGAAACGAAACGTATATTTAACTACCGCCTGACCAGGGCTCGAAGAATGGTTGAATGCACATTCGGCATTTTGGTTGCCAAATGGAGAATATTCACAAAACCAATTCAAATGAAAGTTGAAACAGTCGATGAGGTAGTAAAGTCAGCTGTCGTGTTACACAACTACCTCCTCACTAAAGAACCCCAAAATGTCGAGCAGATACCTGAAGACAGCGAGATTGCCAGTATTGAAAACTTTGGACCACAGACAAGTGTAGCAGTTTCAAGGATGAGAGACTCCTTTGCTGAGTATTTCTGCTCCGATGCAGGAAGAGTGGACTGGCAGGACCAAATGATTTAACTGATTTGTGTTTTATTTTTTAGGAAAAATGTATCTAATTTTGATTTAGTATTGATGCTGTTTAGTTGCGTGGTTATGTGGGTGGGCAAAGTTGAGTGTATTGATCTTGAAATGTGTTTATTAAACTGTTTTTTAAAAACATACATTGAGTATTGGTGCATCTATTGATCTCCCCACAATGGAGGAGCGACACATACTTGTATCACTCCACCAGCGCTGTGAGAGTGTGTCAGGCCTCTCTTCTACACACTACTCCTTATCCACAGAATATCCCCACGATGGAGTAGAGACAAATACTTGTGTCGCTCCACCAGCGCTGTGAGAGTGTGTCAGGCCTCTCTTCTACACACTACTTCTTCTCCACAGAATCTCCCCACGATGGAGAAGCAACAAATACTTGTATCACTCCACCAGCGCTGTGAGAGTGTGTCAGGCCTCTCTTCTACACACTACTTCTTCTCCACAGAATCTCCCCACGATGGAGGAGCGACAAATACTTGTGTCGCTCCACCAGCGCTGGGAGATTGTGTCAGGCCTCTCTTCTACACACTACTCCTTGTCCACAGAATCTCCCCACGATGGAGGAGCGACAAATACTTATGTTGCTCCACCATGATGCTGGGAGATTTTTAAGGGTTCAGAAATAACCGATTTTGAATCCTCATGACCATTTAAACAAAAGACAAACAAATAAATTATCAATACAAATAACATTTATTAAGAATAAATAAAATTATATAAAATGTGAATATATAAAAAATAATTTTAAATGGTATAATTTTTTTTTACAGTTGCCTGTATAAAGGCTTGGGGAAGTTGAAGGGTGGGGGGTGGAGGGCAGTTCGCGGTTTGGGACCCCTCTGTCCGGTTCTTCTGCCACTGTGGACAAATAAGTGCGTGTTTGGGGAAGTGCAACAGAGGTAGTATTTAAGGTTAAGGATTGGGCAGGAGAAGGTTTTTTTTATCAATTGTCTTTTTATTGATGGTTTTTCCAAGAATAAACACGTACATATGAAAAAACATGACTTCGGAGTACATTACTTATGGTACAGAAAAAGAATCAAGGGTAATTGAGCAGGAAAATAGCATACCTTTACATTGAATAAGTCTGAGAAAGTACATATACAATAATCATGGATGAGTATGTACTGTAAAAAGCGCCTATAGGCTACTAAAGTAACAAAGCAACTGTATTCGCATTAACTATGCAGAGTTATACAAAATTTAACGTAATAAAGATACAGACGTACAGTGGGGAATGACAAGACTAGACACATTAGGGTTAGGATGAAGGGAGTAAGGTGAAAGCTCAGTCAGTTTGAGACATCAAACACCATGTCCCATTGCTTCCAAACTTGATCAAATTTATCCACCGATGCAAGCAATGTAGCTGACATGTGTTCGAAGCGTCTGACTTCTAATACACTATTTATGAGGTCAGCTCGTGATGGGCAATCCGTCCTTTTCCAAAATCTTGCTAACAAACGCCTAGCTGCAGTCAAGATGTATAACATTAACTTTAATAGGTGTTTCTTCAAAGGTATGTGTGGGATATTCAGCAGATATATGTAAGGATCTAAGGGGAACCTCACCTCAAACAGACTATACAGGATTTCTTGTACCATACTCCAGAATGGGGTTAGAATCTGGCATTCCCAGAAGATGTGAATATGTGAACCCTCCTCCGTGTTGCATCTCCAACAGCGATCCGAAATGTCAGGGTTAAACTTATGTAACAACTGTGGAGTGTGATACCAGAACATCATTATTTTGTAGGTGTTCTCTCTATGAATAGCACAAGTAGATGTCATCGCAGCTCTCTGCCAGATTATCCTCCAATCATCTACTGAAATAGAACGGTGCAAGAGGGACTCCCATTTAGACATGTACGAATGACGGATAGATGCAAGAGAGGCCGGGGAGGAGAGGAGCACATATATTTCGGATATAAGACCCTTAGTAGACTCTGAGAGCTTACACATCTTCTCAAAAGACTTGGGGATAGATACTTGTCTTGAGTGAAACAACGTAGTAAACAAATGTTGGATTTGCAAGTATTGATACCTAGTGACTTCCGTAAGTGACCTAGAACTTCGAAGTTCATCTAATGAAAGTAGTTGCAGCGTCCTATAATCAATCATATCTGCAAACCTAAACATTTTCTTGGCAAACCAAGGTTTAAAAAAGGACACCTCTGACCCAGCATTGAAAAGCGGCGTAAACAGAAAAGATGTCATGGAGGATTTCCCAGAAACCAGAGAGAAACGGTGCTTACAATATTGCCATACTTTGTATGTATGTAGCATTGGACCTAACAAATCTGGTAATTGAATTTGAGGAATTGGGGACCACAACAAAGAGTTAGGGTGTATTGGAGCAATCCACAATTTTTCGATTTCCACCCACCTGGAGTAAGCATAGAGTTTAGACCATGCCGGTAATCGTCTAAGATGTGTGGCCCAATAATACTTGGCAACATCTGGAACTGCCAATCCTCCATGAGACTTCAGGGCCATAAGGGTACTACTAGCTATCCTGTGTCTCTTCCCATTCCATATGAATTTAAATATCCCAGCCTGCAATGCCCGAAGCTCCGTCCCTGGTACATGGACCGGGAGGGTCTCAAATAGGTAGAGTAATTTCGGCAAAATAGACATTTTAACTGCCGCTATGCGGCCGAACATGGATATGGGAAGAGACATCCATTTAGCCATTTGACGCTTAAGTTCCTGAAAAAGGGCAGGAAAATTATGAGAATATATAGAAGAATACGTTGCCGCCAAATTCACCCCCAAATAACGCAAGGCAGCATCTTGCCATCGAAAATGATAATTGGATCGTAATGTAGCTAGAACGTCTGCCGGCACATTCAAGGGAAGAGCTTCTGTTTTCGAGGAGTTAATCTTATATCCGGAAAGCCGACTATATAGTGTTAACAAACCAAATAAATTGGGCAGGGTAATATGTAGGTCTGATAGAGTAAGTAGAACATCGTCTGCAAATAGAGATATTTTATATTCAACTCGGTTGACCATGATTCCATGAATGTCTGGGTGGGATCTGACTGCTGCAGCTAAGGGTTCAATACAAAGCACAAACAGGAGAGGGGAGAGCGGACATCCCTGCCTGGTGCCGTTTTTTATCGGGAAAGGAGCTGAGTTTGCATATGGCAATTTAATTGTCGCTGTAGGACGGCTATATAGTGAATGAAGGGCTGAGAGAAAGGGACCAGAAAATCCAAAAGCTTGCAAGGTAGAAAACATAAACGACCAACTTAAGCGGTCAAACGCTTTTTCAGCGTCCAGGCTCAATAGTAATGCCCGATGGTGCTGCCTATCGACAATATCTATTAAATTGATAAGTTTTCTCGTATTATCTCCACCCTGACGGCCTCTCACAAAGCCAACCTGATCTGAGTTTATCAGTTGCGGGAGCCAATGCGCCAATCGGTCTGCCAACAGCAGGAGAAGGGGTTTGACGAGCAAGAGTAGGAGGTAGTGGTGAAAGAGGTAGGAGGAAAGTAGTGAGAAGGAGAGGGAGAAAAGTGTTGAGAAAACAGCTTGGAGGTTTGTGGGATGGGGAGACTGGGATGGGGATTGGGTGAAGTATGGGGGATAGGTGTGGGATTGTAGATAGGTGTGGGATGGGGGAAAGGTGTGGGATGAGGGATAGGGCAGGGACAGGGAAAGGGGTGTGGGGCAGTGTTGCACTTGACGCAGTCCACTTGTCTTCTGGCCTCAAACAGCTGGTCGGGCATGAACAGTTCCATCACAGGGAGCAACGATCTCAAATAGTGATGCACCGGACTCATTTGCAGACGTCTCAAATTATCCTCCAAAGCGTCAACTCTATTTGTGAATCCTGACAAGGACTCGTAAACGAGCCTTGTGAGATCTTCATAGTCTGCCTGACGGTTCCTACCAGTCCTCTGGTGACACATGAGGGCCTCATAAAGTGGGGTTAATGTCGCCATTGTTGCATCGCCAGAGGGCACAGGTAGGGGAACATTGACGTCCTGACCAGTTGCTTGAGCTGGACGTGAGGGACCCGCTGTGGCAGGCCCCTCAGGGACCACTTCATTACATTATAGAACATAATTCATAGTCTGTATAAACATAATATCTTAAGTTCGCAGCTCTAGGGTTCTTCGTAGGAACCCCAAGGCGGCAGCGTAGCAATATGGCCGCTTGCGGGTCCCTCCAGATCCACTCGGGCGCCAAACTTCCTCGTTGAAGTCCTTTTTGTAGCGGTCCCTGATTGACCGCCACCGAACAATAATTGTATCGCCTGGAACAAAAAAAAAAAGCAAAAAAATTGATTAGTCTTTCGAATACATAATTTTTTTACATTAAAAATGGTTTACTATTTAATTGCACCTGCCACAAAAACCATAAAAAAAAAAAAGGTGTTAAACTATCGGTGGCAGTGACCCACATCAAATAGACGGTAGACCACTTTTGAGCAATAAAACATACGTGTATGCTATCTACAAATGAAATACTGTATACTTACGGCACTCGTCTCGTTGACTGTCTCCGAGGTCGTCCCAATTTGGTACAAGGGCTGCACATATCTCAAGCCAGAGGAGCCGTGTTGCATGATGGTCTGCGTGGCAGCGGTCGGTTTGGTCTCACAACGGTGGTGTTTTCTCCACCATCTGGATGAGGAGGTCATTGTCAATAAAAAAAACTCTGACGTCCTCCTCATCCGTTCTGGTGGAGACTCGGGAACCCCAAACAAAAAATAAAAATAATTAACATACCGTATTTTTCGCCCTATAAGATGCACCGGCCCATAAGACGCACCTAGGTTTTTGAGGAGGAAAATAAGAAAAAATATATTTTGAACCAAAAGGTGTGCTTTTGGTGGGTTTTGAACTAATTGTGGTCTGTGGGTGGCACTGTTATGGGGGATCTGTGGATGGCACTGTTATGGGGGATCTGTGGGTGGCACTGTTATGGGGGATCTGTGGGTGGCACTGTTATGGGGGATCTGTGGGTGGCACTGTTATGGGGGATCTGTGGGTGGCACTGTTATGGGGGATCTGTGGGTGGCACTGTTATGGGGGATCTGTGGGTGGCACTGTTATGGGGGATCTGTGGGTGGCACTTATGGGGGATCTGTGGGTGGCACTTATGGGGGATCTGTGGGTGACACTTATGGGGGATCTGTGGGTGACACTTATGGGGGATCTGTGGGTGACACTTATGGGGGATCTGTGGGTGACACTTATGGGGGATCTGTGGGTGACACTTATGGGGGATCTGTGGGTGACACTTATGGGGGATCTGTGGGTGACAGTTATGGGGGGGATCTGTGGATGACACATATATAGCATCTTATGCTATGTATCATCCACAGATCCCCTCCGTAAGTGTCCCTGTAGTGAATGACCCTCAATACACCGGCTGGGGCCGGCATCTGCTTTTATAATGACAGCGGGGCCCGTGCAGTGACTATTCTACAACACGGGCCCCGCTCACTGTATAATCGTATCTCTAATAGTTAATGGTTACCGTATGTACATATATAATCGCATAAGGAGCGCTGTGTATTACCGGTACTTACAACTACAAGCGCTCCCCGAGAGGAGGGAGGAGGCAGGCCGGGAGGACAGGCGCTGGCAGCGTGAGTCATACGTCATGTGCCCACGCCGCCTGCTTCATTCATAAAGTGGGCGGCGCAGGCGCGTGACGTATGACTCACACTGCCAGCGCCCGTCCTCCCAGCCTGCCTTCTCCCTCCTCTCGACGAGCGCTTGTAGTTGTAAGTACCGGTAATACACAGCGCTCCTTATGCGATTATATACATACGGTAACCATTAACTATTAGAGATACGATTATACAGTGAGCGGGGCCCGTGTAGTAGAATAGTCACTGCATGGGCCCCACTGTCATTATAAAAGCAGATGCCGGCCCCCAGCCCCTCCTCCATCACAGCTGATACACCCGCCGTGCGGCATAGCGGCGGGTGTATCATTGAAAACAAGGCAAAATCAGCAGCATTCGCCGTATAAGACGCACTGCTATTTTCCCCCCACTTTTGGGGGGGGAAAAAGTGCGTCTTATACAGCGACAAATACGGTAATGTTTTAACTATAAAAATTAAAAACACTTTGTTTCATAATACTCCCACGACCCAGACCGCCGCATGCCCCACGACGTCCTCTGGCAGAGGATCGACAACCTCTTTGAGAGGCAACGGGACGAGATGGCTTTAAAAAACAACAACAATTTTTTTTTTTTTCATAACATACAATAACATATCTCGTTGAGAAAAAAATAATAATAAAAAACCTACCGTTTGCTGTCCTCCACCCCCGACATCCTCCTCTCTTGGACTTTCATGGCCGGGAGGTATCTCCTCCAGAGATGATAACTGAGAAAAAAAGAATTGAATAAATTAGAATAATTACAGAAAATTACAGTTTGGGAATGCTACTCAACTTGACATACTGTATCATGTCGGCGAGGAGGAGCCTGGCCTCACTTGAAGACGATGTGCCTATAGAAAAAAAAAAAATATAATATTTGATCTTTACTGAAGACAACAGACCCACGAAAATATTACTTACCTGTCATTTTTGCACAAAAAAAATAAGGCAGAGGGCCTACAAAAACCTGTATGGCAGGCTGGCTGGTGAGTGACCGTCTGGTGGGCTGTCTGGCCTGTTTTTAGTTTAAAAAAAATCTACAATACAATGCAAAAGCTTGCTGCAGTATTTTCTCTGTCCAAAAACCGTACAGTGACTGAACTGAAGACATCCTGATGCATACTGAATGGATTGCTCTTCATTCAGAATGGATTAGGATAAAACTGATCAGTTTTTATCTGGTATTGAGCCCTGATGACGGAACGCAATACTGGACAACTTTGACGCAAGTGTGAAAGTACCCTTAAGGCTGGGTTCACACCTGAGCGTTTTACAGCGCGTTCAAACGCGCTGTAAAACGCTCAACACATGAAAACCAATGCTTCCCTATGGGAATGGTTCTCACCTGGGCGTTTTACAGCGCGTACGATCGCGCTGTAAAACGCCCGACGCATAATCAAGTACTTGAGCTTCTTTGGGGCGTTTTGACGCGCGTTTGTGGCCATAGGACACTGCAGTCAATCACACAAACGCGCGTTTACTATTACAAAAAACGCGCATAAAAACGCGCGACTAAAACGCACGTAAAACGCGCGTTTGAGAAACGCTCAGGTGTGAACCCAGGGTAACAGTTACCTCCCTTAACAGTGACCTCACAGTACCCCGCTGCCTTAACAGTGACCTCCACAGCAGTTGCCCCTTTAATAGTGGCCCCTGCCCCCTTAACAGTGACCTCCACAGTGTCCGCCCCTTTAACAGTGACCTCCACAGCAGCCTGCCCCCTTAACAGTAACATCCACAGTGAACGCCTCTTTAACAGTGCCCTCTACAGCACCCTGCCCCTTTAATTCTAGGGCTACATGACGACATTTTGTCTCAACAATTTTTATAATGATAGTCTATGGTGTTGTACTGCGACATGCAACATGCTGCGACTGCGACATGACAGTTGCAAAAAAATCCATCCAAGATGGATTTTTCTGTGACTGTCGCGTCACAGTCGCAGCATGTCTCTTGTCCCAGTGCAACACCATAGACTATCATTATAAAAATTGTTGCGCGACATTGTTGCAAAATCAATGTCGCGCGACACATGTAGCAGTGTAGTTGTGCACTATGTGTCTTGCGATCGCGTGACACATGTTGTCATGTAGCCCTAGCCTAAAGCTGACCTACAGCAATGAAGAAAAATGACGGTTGTTATGGAAACCTGGAATAAAACTGTGTATGTGGAGACTAAGGGCTGCGAGCTTATATTGGCTGATAAGGGACATGTGACTGTGTGTATAGCAGTTAGGATATGAAGAGAAAGACTTGCAGGCTTGTATTGGCTAATGCAGGTAATTTTTTGGGAATATCTCAGGAACGGTAAGTCCTAGAGAGCTGAGACCTGGTCTAAAACCTTCCCGGACACCTGATGTACCTGTGTTTCAAATTTGGTGAAGATCAGTCCAGTGGTTTGGTTGCGCATAAACAACAGACAGACAGAAACTCATTGTGTGCCAGCATGTTACCTCCACAGTATTCTTTCCCAGACAGTAAGTGATATGTGTAGCAAGTTTAGTAGAAATTCATCAATGAGTTTTTGAGTTACAGAGCAATATGTTTGTATCAAAAACTGTTGGAGCATACAAACTCCATGCAGCTGCTGTGTAGTGGCGTATGACCCCTACAAGATTTCTTTCCAGGTAGCAAGGGATGTATATGCAGTGTCCCAGGGGGTCAGTAGTGTAGCTTTAGGTATGCTGGGCTTTGTAGTGCAGGGTAACCCACTAACCTGGGATTCACTGTCGTCTTCAATCTGGGCAGATACTGGAACAGGCAGTACATAAATCTCGTGACGCCAGTGTCAGTTGAACGGTGACACACCGTGTAATGATAGGTGGAATAATGGAGTAACCCAGGTATTCATACAACAGGTTAACTTTACTGCATGGATAGGTAGTAGGGTAAACAGCCAGATAACACAGTTCCGGAGTTATTTCACACTTTATCATGCGATTAACAGTGGTGGTTCAGGCTTTTACTTACAACGAGGATAACTTCGAGACAGGCCTTCTAGGTATAGGGATTCCCTCTTATGCTACTTGCAGCAATACCCTCAAGGTCCAGACACCTAATTCTTGGTAATAACCCTTGAGCAAATACTTGGTAGAGGTATTCTTCCCTCCTGACGGCAGGCTCTGTCTTTGGAGTTCTTCAGGTATCACTATCCTGGAAAGCTGGGTGGGAATGACCCTCCACACCAGTGGTGCAACCTCTCAGCACTGAGTCTAGAAACTTCCCTCTCCTGAGCTAGGCCCTAGCCTATTTATACTGAATTGGGGGCTCCCTCTGCTGGCAATGACAAGGATTGCCTGGAGCAGGCCTGACTAGCTTAAAGGGAAATACACATTACAATCTAGCAGTGTCGGGTAGCCTACCCGTATGCTGCACACCCCAGACTTTAACGTGAGTAAGGCCTCGTACTCACACACATGCCTGAACCGGCCTCAGATGGTACATAATTTAAACATTACATTATGAATATGATAAATAACAATTTCACACAGAAAATATAACATTTGTGACTTAATGAACAAATGACGCAAGGAAAAGGGGCGTCTTCTTTCTTCTTAGGCACGGCCGCTGACCTGGCACAGCGGACTTAAGGTGAACCAGGTTAGTCTATTTTTCTTGACTGAAGTATAATAAGGAACTACACAGGGTTTCCCCGTGGGTGTAGAACAGTCAAGGGCTCACGTGGAGGAGTCCATTCTTGCGCACAAACGTCAAGCAGGCTATTTCTAGTAACAACTGTTCGGGAGGGGACACCACCAGCATAGTCAAAGTCTCCTAAATGGACTGGCGGACGTCCCCTGGTCATCCGGGTGGACCTTCTCAACACAGGGGTCTCCTCTTCCCTTAGCAACGAGGTCGAAGAGAGAGGAGCAACAGGAGGATCTCCATCCGTGAGACCTTGGTCAGGAACAACAGGAACAACAGGAACAACAGGATCCACTAGAGGGGGAACTGGATCCGGGGCCTCCTGAACCGGCTCTTCTGGAAGTAAAGGTACAGTAGGTGCCGGAGCGGGCACCAACAAGTTCAACCATGGTGTCAGAAGCCAATGCATGGGATCAGCGTCATACCTTAGATTACGGACAGCCTGCATAGGATCCTCGGGCTGTATTGATGACTCTGACACAGGGGGTTCAGATATAGAACTCTCGGCACTGGGTTCTGGTGTCAGGCAGAGCTTTAACCGGTTTCGGTGTACAATTTGGGATCCCCTGCCTTCCCGGGTGATCTCATAAGTGTGAGTTCCAACATTTGGAATTGCAGTGACAACATAGGGACTTTGCTCCCATTTACTGTCCAGTTTACTGGTACGGCGGTTATTTTTTAACCATACCACAGCCCCTATTGTCAAGGGTTCTGCATGGGCTGCTTGATCATAGTCTCTCTGCTGTCGGTCTCTAGCATAGTCCATACGTTCCTGAACAATAGCTTGGGCCTTTGGTGCTCAGCAACCCAGTCGGTATTAGGCAATGGATTGATGCAATCAGGTACGTATACGTCCAAGGAGTGATCAGCAGGTAATATCCCTTGGCGCCCAAACATCAAATAAAAGGGGGTATACCCGGTGGAACAATGTATGGTATGATTGTACGTGAACATGAGCTGTGGCAACAGATTAGGCCAATCTCCTCTGGTTTCAGGAGGCACGGCCCTCAGCATCTCTATCAAGGTCTGATTCATTTTTTCACATAATCCGTTACCTTGAGGATGGTAGGCCGTTGTCCGGATCTTCTTACAGTTGTGTAGGCGGCACAGTTCATGGAACAGATGGGACTCAAAAGCAGGTCCTTGATCGGTGAGGATCTTTTCTGGACATCCGTAGGGCAGGAGGAAGTGTTTCCAGAACAGTTCGGCTGTAGTCTTGGCCGTCTGGTCTCTCACAGGCACCGCTACAACAAACTTAGTGAAATGGTCAATAATAGTCATAGCGTACACATACCCTGAGCGACTAGGCTCCAGTTTCACATGGTCGATGGCTACAAGTTCAAGAGGACGAGTACTTACAATGGGTCTCAGTGGTGCCCTCTGATCATGGTGTTCACTTTGTTTTAAGGCACAGGCTACACACTCCCGACACCACTTCTCCATGTCCTCTCTCATGCCCACCCAGTAAAACCGCTGGCGGATGTTAGCCTCAGTCTTTTGGACCCCAAAGTGACCGGATTGATTGTGGTACATCTCCAGCACCATACCTGCATCTCGTCGGGGTATGAGAATCTGGTGCACCCTTTCGTTGGACACTGGATCTAGGCTTCTCCGTAGCAATAGGCCCTTTTGTATGAAGAGTTGATGGCGCTGTCTCCACAGTTTGATGAGCTCAGGATCTGCACTCTTACGCCGAATCCTCTCAGGGGCTTTGCCACTAGTAATGAAGTCCAACAACTCACCCAGCACTCTACTTTCAGACTGTAGTTTCGCCCACCTTTCTTCTTTGAGTTCAAGCCTACTGGAGGGTGAAGGAACTGCAGCTCTGTCACTGGTAGCTCGAGCCTGATCTTGTTGAGCAAATTTATTGTAGAAGGCCGGCATTTCTACATCTTCCCAAGCATCTCGCACATCATCAGGAGCTGTCTCTGTGGGAAGCCTGGATAAAGCATCAGCATTATCATTAGTGCGTCCAGCACGATATTTTACAGAGAAATCATAGTTGGCGAGGCGAGAGGCCCATCTTTGCTCCAAAGCCCCCAATTTAGCTGTATTTAGATGGGCTAGAGGGTTATTGTCAGTGAATGCAATGAATGGGGTAGCGGCTAGATAATCTTTGAATTTCTCAGTCACTGCCCACACTAATGCCAGGAACTCTAGTTTGAAGGAACTATAATTCTGGTCATTTTTCTCAGCTCCTTTCAGGGAGCGGCTTGCATAAGCTATCACTCTTTCTTTTCCCTCTTGGATCTGGGCTAACACAGCCCCCAGGCCTCGCTTGCTAGCATCGGTATACAGATGGAAGGGCTTGCTGTAGTCTGGATAACCTAACACGGGAGGCTCAGTCAGTTTCTTTTTTAACAATTGGAACGCTATCTCTCTTTCCTCATTCCACTCGACGGGCACAGGAGTTCTAGGACTCTTCTTGGGCTGCCCCCTCAAGAGTTCCTGGATAGGATCGGCTATTTGAGCAAAATGGGGGATAAAACGTCTATAGTAGCCAGCAAAACCAAGGAAACCCCTCACCTCTTTGACGGTAGTGGGGACCGGCCAGTTACGGACAGCCGCTAACTTATCAGGGTCAGGTTGCACGCCCTCTCCGCTTACCACATGCCCCAGGTATCTTACTGCAGGTTTGAGCAAGTGGCACTTGGATGGCTTTACCTTCAGGCCATATTTGATAAGGATTTCAAATACCTCTGCTAAATGTTTCAGATGGTCTTCATATGTTTTTGAGTACACAATGACGTCATCTAGATACAGCAGCACTGTTTCGAAGTTTTTGTGACCCAAACACCGCTCCATTAGTCTCTGGAAAGTTCCTGGGGCATTACATAACCCGAACGGCATACAATTGAATTCGAACAGGCCCATGGGAGTGGTGAAAGCAGTCTTTTCCCTATCTGCCGGGGCCATGGGCACTTGCCAGTAGCCACTGGTCAAGTCCAATGTGGAGAAATAGGCAGCGGAGCCCAGAGCAGTTAGTGACTCCTCAATGCGGGGCAGTGGGTATGCATCTTTGTGGGTTATTTGATTAATTTTCCTATAGTCCACGCAGAAACGGATACCACCATCCTTCTTCTTTACAAGGACCAGGGGTGCTGCCCACGGGCTACGACTGTCCCGGATTACATTAGAGTCTTTCATCTCTTGGATCATTTCTTTTACAGTCTGATATGAAGTAGGCGGTAAGGGTCTGTATCTCTCCTTGATAGGAGGATGAGAGCCAGTAGGTATCGTGTGTTGTATGGCACTAACCTCTCCATAATCAGTAGCATGTTTACTGAAGGCCTGGTGGTGCTCTTTGACAAGCTGTAGTATCCCTTCTTGTTGACGTTGGGGGGTAGTCTCGTCCCCGACATGGAGCTCTTCCCACCAGGGCACTTGTGACTGGGGCACCGGCGGACATCCGCTGACTGCAGCTGGCGGCTTTTCTGCCACTGGAAGACGGATGATGTCTTGGAAGAACACCTGAGAAAGCTGGGCAACAGGGTAATGCTTAGTAAGCGCAACAGGATGATCACTCAGGTTAATCAGACGGACAGGTACTTTACCTTGGGAGACGTTCACCAGGCACTTGGCAGCTCTCACATAAGGGTAGTTCTCCATCTGGATTGGTTCCACCAGGGCTGGATAATCTTGGCCTTGGACTCCCAGGACAGCACGACACCATAAAAGAGTTTGAGAATTAGGAGGCAAAGTCACAGGCTTATTATCACGGATCCTGGCAGTACAAATTTCTCCTTTCCCGTTAGCAAACCTCTGCTGGGCACTTAACACAGTGATAGTCTTTTGAATCACCCTCTTGGATGCAGAGGAAGCGGTGGGCAGAGTCTGGTGTAATACGGCAAGTATTTCCGAATAACAGTTTTTGAAGATATTGGTGCCTAGAATGACAGGATGTCCTCCTCTGTCGCCGGCCTGTATGACTATCACCCCCTGTTGAGGCAAGGTTACTTCTCCCACCTGCAGGGTGGGTTCCCAGTATCCATGAATCTTTACTGGTTTGCCATTGCTGGCGATAATCTCTACCCAGGATTCAGGCGGCTGGGTCAATTGATTGGTGTCCCAGAATCTTTCAAAGGCGGGCAGCTGAATAGTAGTGACCTGAGACCCAGTATCTAATAGGGCTTCAAAGGAGACCCCGTTGATCTCTACATTGATTTTAGGATGGGATCCTACATACCGTGGCATCCAATTTGGATCCTTTGGACCTAGTGTTCTACCTCCCGAGGGGTGGTCCTCAGCCTCAGGGGTTGCCCGTTTAACTGCCAGCACGTGGATTCTGTGTGTCCCACCTTTTTGCAGTATGTACACACGGGCCGCTTGCGATCCCAATTACGCCTCCCAGGATCCCTGGGGTGAGTCTCTTGGTATGGAGGTGGGAACGGCTTAGGAGGTGACAGGAACTCTTCTTCTGACATTATGGGTTTTTCCCATTCCTCTATTTTTCTGCACACTCTCTCTAGACTTTTAGTGAGGTGATTTACTTGCTCTGTCAGCATGGCGATAGTATCAGTAGCTGTAGCTTGAACAGCTTGACCGGCCTCAGCTCGGTTAATGATAAACGGTTTTGGCCTGCAGACTGGCAACTCAGGTGGGGTGCTCACCTCCGTAGATACTGTTGACCCCAGAATTTTTATAGCTAGCTCTTTAAAATCCAGAAAGGTACTGCTGGGGTGTTGGGCTGACAGCATTTTTAATTGAGTCCTTATTTGCTCACTAGACACCCCTGTGATAAATTGTTCCCTCAGGGTCTGGTCCTGACTATCAGCCTCCCTGGGATCTATCTGGATTACAGCCCCCAAAGCCTCCTGAAGTGATAGGGCATAGTCACGGAGGGACTCACCGGACTTTTGTTTCTTGCCAAAGAAGTGCATGTTTACCTCTGAGGCAGTCCTCGTTTCAAAAGTGGCCCTGAGGCGGGTGAATATCTGCTCCAGAGTACTCCTTTCAGCAGCAGGCCAGGATAATACCTCTCTGCGGGCAGCTCCCTCCAGTTGTGCTAGCAGGATTTCCATTTGCTGATCGGCATTTATGGGGTACAGTTTGAATAATGCCAGCAACTTTTCTTTAAAGTCTCTTAAGGTATGGGCCTCCCCTTTATAGCGGGGAAACCATGGGGCCCCAAAATAGTAAGGCATAGTAAAGGGCATCATGCTGGGGGCCATAGGAGGATTAGAAGCCGCAAGTTCTCCTGGTGCCGGCTGCTCGGGAACTCCCGACTCTGACATATTAGTTTAATAAGATGCGGCTGCTGGCGACTAAAAGGGCCGGAACAATCCCCTTCCCTCCGGATACAAGTTCTTACCGGTATCGCCGGGTTTGCGCAGGCCAAATCTCGAGCGACTCCGGACTTCCTGAGACCGCGGTGACGTAGAAAGCACAGGGCCGTGGCGGTGCGATGATGAAGAGGGGCGGGATTTTCGGTGTCTTTGAAGGGATCCGCCCACGAAGGTCCTCAGCAGCGCGGGAAACTTTATTCCAGGCGGCCGGTGGCCATCTTGGTCACCATTCCCTGACAGCAAGCAGGGTTGTTGAGAAGTTGATAAATTGTAATCCACAACCACGATTTTCTTTTCCTGGGGGTAGCGCAACACAGCACAGCACCTCCGATTCCTCCCAGGCACAATTGTAATCCACCGACTTGGGGATAAAGGGTACAGTCCTTGCAATACGGTGGTGGAATAGTTAAAGCACACAGTTCACACTTCTCTGCACTCCAGAAGTATGCAAATCCTGTTCGTGACGCCAAAAAGAGCGATGCAGTGTCCCAGGGGGTCAGTAGTGTAGCTTTAAGTAGGCTGGGCTTTGTAGTGCAGGGTAACCCACTAACCTGGGATTCACTGTCGTCTTCAATCTGGGCAGATACTGGAACAGGCAGGTGATGAATGTCGTGACGCCAGTGTCAGTTGAACGGTGACACACCGTGTAATGATAGGTGGAATAATGGAGTAATCCAGGTATTCATACAACAGGTTAACTTTACTGCATGGATAGGTAGTAGGGTAAACAGCCAGATAACACAGTTCCGGAGTTATTTCACACTTTATCATGCGATTAACAGTGGTGGTTCAGGCTTTTACTTACAACGAGGATAACTTCGAGACAGGCCTTCTAGGTATAGGGATTCCCTCTTATGCTACTTGCAGCAATACCCTCAAGGTCCAGACACCTAATTCTTGGTAATAACCATTGAGCAAATACTTGGTAGAGGTATTCTTCCCTCCTGACGGCAGGCTCTGTCTTTGGAGTTCTTCAGGTATCACTATCCTGGAAAGCTGGGTGGGAATGACCCTCCACACCAGTGGTGCAATCTCTGCACTGCAGACTGAGCTCTCAACCTCTCAGCACTGAGTCTAGAAACTTCCCTCTCCTGAGCTAGGCCCTAGCCTATTTATACTGAACTGGGGGCTCCCTCTGCTGGCAATGACAAGGATTGCCTGGAGCAGGCCTGACTAGCTTAAAGGGAAATACACATTACAATCTAGCAGTGTCGGGTAGCCTACCCGTATGCTGCATATATACCAAGTTTCGTTGAAATCAATGATTGCATTTTTAATCTACATACATACATACATATACACTCACCTAAAGAATTATTAGGAACACCTGTTCTAGTTCTCATTAATGCGATTATCTAGTCAACCAATCACATGGCAGTTGCTTCAATGCATGTAGGGTTGTGGTCCTGGTCAAGACAATCTCCTGAACTCCAAACTGAATGTCAGAATGGGAAAGAAAGGTGATTTAAGCAATTATGAGCGTGGCATGGTTGTTGGTGCCAGACGGGCCAGTCTGAGTATTTCACAATCTGCTCAGTTACTGGGATTTTCACGCACAACCATTTCTAGGGGCCGACTGATTCAAGCTGATAGAAGAGCAACGTTGGCTGAAATAACCACTCGTTACAACCGAGGTATGCAGCAAAGCATTTGTGAAGCCACAACACGCACAACCTTGAGGCGGATGGGCTACAACAGCAGAAGACCCCACCGGGTACCACTCATCTCCACTACAAATAGGAAAAAGAGGCTACAATTTGCACAAGCTCACCAAAATTGGACTGTTGAAGACTGGAAAAATGGTTTCTTGAACATGACAATGAGTTCACTGTACTAAAATGGCCCCACAGTCACCAGATCTCAACCCAATAGAGCATCTTTGGGATGTGGTGGAACGGGAGCTTCGTGCCCTGGATGTGCATCCCTCAAATCTCCATCAACTGCAAGATGCTATCCTATCAATATGGGCCAACATTTCTAAAGAATGCTATCAGCACCTTGTTGAATCAATGCCACGTAGAATTAAGGCAGTTCTGAAGGCAAAAGGGGGTCCAACACCGTATTAGTATGGTGTTCCTAATAATTCTTTAGGTGAGTGTATACATACAGTGCTGCCCCTAATTATTCATACCCCTGGCAAATTTTGACTTAAAGTTACTTTTATTAAACCAGCAAGTAATTTTTTGACGGAAAATGACATAGGTGTCTCCCAAAAGATAATAAGACAATGTACAAGAGGCATTATTGTGGAAAAAAAAAAACATTTCTCAGCTTTTATTTACATTTGAGCAAAAAATACAAGATGTTCCGCACTGTGGAAAATCTCAGAGGACGTGGTCGGAAGCCAAAAGTGACACCTGTGCTGGCCAGGGGGATAGTTAGAGAGGTGAAAAAGAATCCAAGGATCACCCTCTCTAGTAGCTATAGCCTGTAATATTATTACGCTCCAGAAATACATCCAGGCCCAGCTTGAACTCTTTTAGTGAACTCACCATCACCACCTCCTCAGGCAGAGAGCTCCATAGTCTCACTGCTCTTACCGTAAAGAATCCAATTCAAGTAAATGAAGTAACTACTGGTAATTACACTACACTTCCTATATGCGGTGTAGTGTAATGAAGAGGAAGAAGTGTTTGCATGGAGCCCTACCTCCTCTACAAACAGCTGATGAGCAGGGGTGCCAGGGTCAGACCATCCTGAGGAAGGGTCATCAGTACAAACAGGCTGCACTACGCCTTTTATTTTTGGTTTACGTTTTTACGGATTCACAGCACTCCCTGGTTATGACTGTAAGTATAGTCTGATCTCTTGGTGCTTTGCACTGGTGTCTCTGATCCCGGGGGGTCAGCTGCCACCTACACTGGGACTATTCCAAGAGGTAGCAGCCAGAAAGTTGAAAACTGTGTGAAAAGTGTGAAAGTGTGAAAACTGGGGGGACGCCAGGAAAATACCCTTAGATTTTTCTCAAATTTAAACTAGTTAGTTGGCATAGTGGGTCCACAACCATTGTCCATAACAGTCTTATGATGCATTGTGCTGGCTCAATACTGAATTTTCTGATGATAGACACTCTTTTGAATGACCATAGCAAAGTCATTAAAACATACAGGCTCGGACTGACCCACAGGGGTACAGGTGAATCCCCGGTGGGCCCCTAGTCTCCCACCCCCTGCACAAGTGGCACATAGCACAGTAGACTTACTGCACTACATACATATATCCAATGTACAGAACCTCCATCAGCCTGTGTTCATATAAAAAACTTGATAGATTATTAAAGAAACTCCCCCGTTTATTATTATAGACATGATCAGAGCTTATGACTTCTAGGTATAGAGGAAAGCCACCAGTGTCCTCTTCTCCCCAGGACCTACCTTCTCAAAGTTGCTGCAGGGACCCCCATATTCAATGATCAGATAGCCACTTTCTGCTGTGTGAGCAGGTAATATTTGAATGTATCTGTACGGTGGGCCCCAAAATAGATTTTACTGGTGGGCTCTAGGAACCCTAGTCCAACAATAAAAACATACCTAATAGACTTAATAAAATAAGATGGTTGATTTGGTGGGTTCTATATATTGTCTCTCTATGACTCTGACACCGTATGTATCCTTGGGTATGTAGAAGACCTGCCTGTCGCAGAACCAATAAAAGTAGTGGTAGCTAGAACGTTACATATGGCCAGAAACCAACTGCCCAACGACGGCTGCAAGCGTCACATCCTACTCAATGGATTCACATCGCTATAGTCAATTGGAATATGTTCTTAAAAACATATATTTAAAACACGGTTCTGAAAACAAAAATTTAGGATCTTTGGTCAACCAGGATTGATAGGTCAGGTCTAGTTTCACCTACTTTACTAGAGACAGTATTTCTCATCGTTAGAAGTATATATTCTTTTTAAATTTTGAGGGATTGGTTCTCTTATGTTGAATAAAAACTGGACCCTTCTAAAAGACTCTGGGGGTCATTTACTATTGACCCCTGTGCCGAAAAATGTAAAAAAAAAAGTCTCAAACCATCATGAGAAAAAGGGGCATGGTGAGAGCGGGCAGCAGATGGCGCAGCGGGGCCCCCAGAATTACCTTTATTCAGACAAAAATCTAGGGCAGCTAGCAGGCTGGCGTGCATTTTATTCTGTCGCATGGCCCGCCGGAAGAATCGAAAGGCATATATTTGGCGCTTCCTCTGATTGCTCAGGGGGAATCAATGACCCATAATAGACTTGATTGTCACGATGCAATGTAAGATAAACATGCCTTGTTAATAACTTGTGCATTTCCGTGTTCAATGTACTTTAATTCAGTTGTTTTGGAGTGCCTTGCTTACTAGAGTGGGGGATGGATGAAGGGGGATAGGGGTCTGATTGTTATAAAAAAAAAAAAAAAAGCATAACCATGTAGTGTGTGCTAGAAGGCTCCAGTATCAATATATATTCACCTGCTACAGCAGTGGCTGCAGCAGGCCATCACTGGTCTGCACCCCCAGTGGTGAAGGGATGGAGGTGCAAGAACCACACGCTGCTGCACTGTTTACGGCCTCATGCACACGACCATTGTTTTGGTCCTCATCCGAACCGCAGTTTTTGTGGCTTGGATGCGGACCCATTCACTTCAATGGGACCGCAAAAGATGCGGACAGCACTCCGAGTGCTGTCCGCATTGGTTTCTCCGTTCCATGGCCCGCAAAAAAAATATAACCTGTCCTATTCTTGTCCGTTTTGCGGACAAGAATAGGCGGTTATATCAATGGCTGTCCTTGCCGTTCCGCAAATTGCAGAACACACGGACGCCATCCGTGTTTTGCGGATCCGCAAAACACACAACGGTCGTGTGCATGAGGCCTATGACAGCGATGGGTCAGTGTTTTATGTTGGGCCCTTCCTTTCTCTCTTCATAGAGTCTCCAATCTCATGCGAACCTAAATGCCTGCTTTCTATAAGCAGCGGCGCCACGCGTTCGCGATGGACTTTATAGGTGATGCGCTAAACATCTGAACTCAATAACTAGATTGCCTGTATACTTGCAGCCATATAGTGTACATGCATGCTTATGGTATCACTTAAACTAATATAGCTTGTAGCTTTCTTTGAGACAGGACTAGTGGCTCTAAAATGTATATGAAGGAACAATTGGTCCCTGACGAACAGTGTTGATCACGAATATTCGAATTGCGAATTTTAATCGCGAATATCGGCATTTCGAGAATCCGCGAATATTTTGAATATCGCAAAATATATTCGTAATCGTGAATATTCATTTTTTCTTAAATAACAGTCTATGCCTGGAGATCACAAATTTGCAAATTCTCAAATATATGGCGAATATTCGCCCAAATATTCGCGAAATATCGCGAATTCGAATATTTCCCCTGCCGCTCATCACTACTGACGATAGTAGTAAATTTAGTTTAAAACTTACAGTATGCCCTAGGGCTCATCTTCACCTCTCTTCAATGAAGCCAAAAGAAGCTGAAAGATCTGAGATCACAACCCCTGTACTATGAGACCCCCAACCATAAGAAGACTTGGCACCTTTCTATAACATCTAAGGCTACCTTCATATCTGTGGCATGTATTCCGGCAGAGAAAAGCCTGACGTAATTCTCCGGATCCGGCGCTGCTGGATGTAAATGGAATGCCCTTAACTATAATGGGGTCTGGTGGTGATCTGGCCGCATTGCGGCAAAATTCTGAGAATCGGCTGGACACAAACTGTTGCATGCTGCGGTTAGTGTCCTGCCGATTTCCGGCATTCTCTGCCGGATAAGGCGACCAGATCTTCGTGCCGCAGATGCAAAACTAGTCTTACATGTTTTCTATAGCTGGAGATGTAGTTTGAAGATCAGAAACCATTCATAGTGACAAACATCCATAGCTAAGGGACATTTTGAAGCAGGGGATAAGAATTTTTGTTTATCCAGCAGATCAATTAAAGTATATATTATCTGAAGATGAACTTTTATGGCAGACAATGAGGAGATTTACTGGTAATTCCTTTAAAATCTCAGAAGAAAAACCACTTAGATGCCAGTAAGTCAGTGATCAATAAAGAAACCTGTGATACTGAATCAATGGATATTATGTACAGCCATTAAATATGCAGATGAGCAGGAGGGCTCAGTCCGAACCTTCAGCTTCATTGCCCTCTTCAGTGGAAGATAGGAGAGGGAGGGATGGCAAGAGAAGCAAAATTTCCCTGACAAATGTCTATGACTTTATAACATGCCATAAATTATTGTGGATCCTTCTTTAAATAGTATGCGAGTGTGTCTATTGTATGGTCAGTGCATTATAATATTTGTCCACTAGATGTCACTATTGATCCACCAAACTCAATGACTCATTCAGCCACCAGATGTCGCTCTCTTCAAGGACTTGTGCAATCTGTTCCTATGCCATGCAGTAGATTCGGATATTATATTGTCATTATTCACAGCTGTTTTGCGTTGCACTCGTGACTGCTGGAAGACATAACGAGACTTTCTGTCTTACTCATATTGTGAAATTTGAGGTTAGCATTCAAAATGCATGAACCAAAAAGGGAAAAAAGAAAGTTCCCAGACGATATTTAATTGACATTCACACAGTGGTTGTTATTCTTTCTTTCTATTTTTCTTCTAACAAATCCATAGGAAGATTCAATTTGTGTGCAGGTAAATTCGACCCAAATCAAAACTGCTCCAATTGCCCTGAAAATTGGTGTGTGACACTCTGAGGTCTCCTCGGACTCATATTTTTCTCATATTTTACTTTTTTATACTTTTTTTTGCAGCAGGTTTTTGTATATTTATTAACTGTAGCAAATTTGCAATAGGTTTTTTGTCAGAAAACAGAAGCAATTGGACAGCCTCTCCGGCAAAATATGCGCTACCGTTGATGCTGGAAAATACGCGTGTTGCACACTTATTAACTGTGGTAGCTTTGCAACAGGTTTTTTAGAAAAAAAGGCTAGCCGCTGCACATGAAAAAGTACTGTCTCGTTAAAAGTTCATGTCTTCTGCAGTGCAGCAGAGATGGTGTATGAACAGCTCTAGCCCTTGCTGTAACAGGCACACAATACACTAACTGCCCCTATTCCTACCAAGTAATTCAGCATACCTAATGAAATATATCTTCCCTAAGGCCTCTTGCACACGACCATATGCCCTCCGAGACATTGATCATGCGCACGGGAGTACACAGCATCATAGATTACAATGGTGCTGTGCACGTCAAATGATCTTATGAGTGCCGGACAATAGCCCCGCGAGCTGCCCGACGTGCACAGCATCATTGTAACCTATGATGTTATGTACTCCCTTGTGCACGATCAGTGCCGCTCCTGAACATATTCCCCGCTCACGGACCGCATGTCTCGGAGGGCATATGGTCGTGTGCCAGAGGCCTAAGGGTGCATTCACATCACCATCCGAAGAAGAGAAAGAGAGAGAGAGAGAGAAAAAAAACGGATCCTGTTGCATCAGTTGTCATCCGTTTGAGCCGTATTCGTCTGAGATCCGTTTTTTAAGGGTATTTTCAAATCAAAAAACAGATCCTATGCAATTCTGAGCATAACTGATGCAACAGGATCCGTTTTTTTAGAGGATTCTGTTTTTTTCTCTCTCTCTCTCTGCTGACAGATGAGAAGAACGGAAAGCTAAATGGTGATGTGAATGCTCCCTAACACTGTCCATGTAGGACCCTGAAATGGTTGTGTTGTGTTTCTAATTGTTGTGTCTGTGACAGACACATCCTATCACATCAGTAACCAGTCAATATCCCTACTTTTAATTGGCTGTCAGGCTGTATGTGAAGCGTTGTCAGCAAGCCAGATGACTGGGGCTCTGCCAGGATCATGTGATCCTCCATCTTCATCTTTCCCAGCCTGTTTCCATAGTTTTTTTGCAATTTGTCTGAACCAAAGTGCCAAAATGTCGGGTTGGGTGGAAGTAGCATTTTTGTGAAATTCATAATGAATCCAATTCATTTAGAATCAGTTTGTTCACCACTAGTCACCCGCCTTTAGTCTTGGCTGTGTGCAGGGCCGTAGCTAAAGGCTCATGGGCCCTGGTGCAAGAGTTCATCTTGGGCCTCCCCTCCCCCTTCACTCAGCGCTGGTGCACCTAGCTTTTCTGCTGCCCAAGGCAAATATTGAAATGCCCCCCCCCCCATGCCAAATTCTCAACCTAACCCCTTCCCTCCAGTCCTACTGTTAAATGGGTTGTCTTCTTTTTACTACTGATGACCTATCCTCAGGATTGGTCAGCAATATCAGATCAGCCGGGGTCCTCCAGCACCCCCAACGATCGGATATTTGAAGAGAGGGCAGCTGTCACTGCCTTGGTTTGCGCAGTGACACTATTACCACACTTGCGGTTGCCCGCGGCAACATGTTGCTGTGAGAGCATGCGGTGGCAGTGTCTCTGCCTTCTGGGTGATTGCCGGGACATGGTTGCCACGCATGCTCCTGCTGTTGCCGGTGGTAACGTGTGGTTTAGTATGCTTGTGTGTGCACTTCCCCTTTAAGTTGTAGCCTCCCTCTGTCTGGTGCTGTAAGGGTTAACTCCCTGACTGGGTGTGGTCACTTGGCTTTTATCTTCTGTGGTTTCCTGGCTGGAGTCAGTTGTACTTCAGCTGTCGTTGGTGCTGGAGCTCTGCTCTAGTCCAGGGTGTTCCATCTGTCCAGTGAGGGCCACCCTTGTGGTTATAGATGTTGATGTTCTTATGGTGTCTCCTTCCCCTGTTATGTTTTGGTTTGCGTGGGTTATGTTCAGGGTGTTGTATGTCTTGCGTGGTGTTACATGGCTGGTGATGTTTGGTGTCCAGCATTTTTGCTAGACATTCCCCTGTCCCGCTTTTATTGCAGCTATGTGTGTCCTGGGTTCCTGTGTGGTTTGTGGTGTGTGCTGTGTCCTTTAATGTTGGTGTGGACAGCAGCACTAGTGCACGGATTCCAGGGTTTCTGTGACAGGTAAGTGTGTTATAGGTTTCGGTTACCTGCCATCTCCATATGTTGTATGTGTTCCCCTCTCCTTGCAGCCTGGCCTCAGATAGAGACTCCTGTTCCTTCATGACTGGGATGAACAGGTCATCTCTTCCCGACTCCTTGGTGAGGGATTACCAGGACGACTTAGGGTTTCTAGGAATCCTGAGTATGAGTCGTCCTACCATCGGGGTCCGCTCATATGGTGGGGAGTCAGGGAGAGGGTTAGGGATGCTGTAGGAGGTGACCTGCTCCCTTATTAGGCCTCTTTCACACAGGCGTTGCGGGAACACCAGCAATTTTTCAGCGCAAGTGTAAAACATTGTAATGCGTTTTGCACTCGCGTGAGAAAAATCGCGCATGTTTGATACCCAAACCCGAACTTCTTCACAGATGTTCGGGCTTGGGATCGGTGTTCTGTAGATTGTATTATTTTCCCTTATAACATGGTTATAAGGGAAAATAATAGCATTCTGAATACAGAATGCATAGTAAAATAGCACTGGAGGGGTTAAAAAAAATTAAAAATAATTTAACTCACCTTAATCCACTTGATCACGCAGCCCGGCATCTCCCTCTGTCTTCATCTTAGCTGTGTGGAGGAACAGGACCTGTGGTGAAGTCACTCCGGTCATCACATGATCCATCACATGATCTTTTACCATGGTAATGGATCATGTGATGACCGGAGTGACGTCACCACAGGTCCTGTTCATCCACACAGCACAGAAGACAGACAGAAGAGATGCCGGGCTGCGCGAGCAAGTGGATTAAGGAGTTCAATTTATTTTTATTTTTTTTAACCCCTCCAGCGCTATTTTACTATGCATTCTGTATTCAGAATGCTATTATTTTCCCTTATAACCATGGGTCTCCATCCCGATCGTCTCCTAGCAACCGTGCGTGAAAATCGCACCGCATCCGCACTTGCTTGCGGATGCTTGCGATTTTCATGCAACCCCATTAATTTCTATGGGGCCTGCGTTACGTGAAAAGCGCACAAAATAGAGCATGCTGCGATTTTCACGCAACGCATAAGTGATGCATGAAAATCAACGCTCATGTGAACAGCCCCATAGAAATGAATGGGTCGGGATTCAGTGTGGGTGCAATGCGTTCAACTCACGCATCGCATCTGCGCGGAATACTCGCCCGTGTGAAAGGGGCCTTACTCCTTTTGGCCAGGCTGATCACCTTTTTACCCTTTGACACCGCATGGTGGAGGGTTTCCCCCACTCCCCACCGTGACAGCAGCGCTCATATGAGAGCTGCTTTCTCTGTTCTGTTCACCTGTTTACTGTAGTATTTGCAGTGATGAGCAGGTAAACAGAGCAGAGAAGGCAGCGCTCATACAAAAAAAAGAAGCGGACAACCCCTTTAAAGACATACTTTGAAAACATTACATACAGCGCTACAGAACATGCAGGGTCATACACCGCCACATATGTACCTCTTACATCCAGTGACTTCTCATCTCTGATATAGATATTCTCTTTCCATTTCTTCTCCTGTCAGACCAGACCGCCATGGTGACTTCTTTCAGCCCCGCCTCGTCTCTGCAGACATCTTACTTTCCTACTTTTCCACGATCCTCCCACCTTCTCAACGCCCTATCCTGCCACCCCCAATACTTTGCCCACTGGGCTCCCCAATACTTTCTTGCAGAAAATGTCCCCCTGAAAATACTGGTACCACACAGATCCCCCCATCTCAGACGAAACCCCCTTTAGACCTCTATGCCAGACCCCATATAAGACCCCAGTTTTAGACCTCAGTTCAGACCACCATTAGACCTCCATATAAGACCCCGACCCAATATCAGACCTCAGATAAGACCCCCATTAGACCTCCAGAAACCCATATGACCCCTATATCAGACCTCCAGACCCTCGTATCATACCTCTAGACCCCATTAGACCTCCGACTCCCACTATACCTCCAGACCCCCATATCTGACCTTCATTTGACCTCCAGATCCCCATATATGACCCCCCCATTAGAACTCCAGACCCCCAATCAGACACTCATTAGACCTCCTGACCCCCAATCAGATTCCCATTAGACCTCTAGACCACAATCAGACCCCCATTAGACCTCCAGACCCCCTGTCAGACCTCTCTAGACCCCCAAGTCAGACCTCCAGACTCCCCAGTCAAACCTCCAGACCCCTCAGTCAGACCACCAGACCACTATTAGACCACTCTAGACCCCTACTCAGTCCCCCAAACCACCCATGAGACCACTCCAGACCCCCAGTCAGACCTCCAGACACCCCCAGTCAGACCTCCAGACCCCCATATACCACTCCGGACCCCCATTAGACTTCTCCAGACCCCCAGTGAGACTTCTCCAGACCCCCCATTAGACCTCCATATCAGACCTCAGATCAGACTGCAAAATAATAAAGTAATTTACCTCTCCTGCCCCCACTCTCCTTGTCCTGGCTGTCTTCTCTTCTCAGGGCCCGCGCTGCACAGTCACCTGACCTCCTGCAGTGTCAGGTCAGAGTGCGCTCTGTACGTCCTGAAGCTGCAGGCAGTGAGGACACGGCAGCACGGGCCCTGAGAAGAGCAAGCAGGAGGAGGGGAATGTACTGTACAGCGCTTCTCTCCCTCTCCTCCTGCAGACTAGTGAGCCCTTCCATTAAGGCCCCTTTCACACGGGCGTCATGTTTTTTGCCCGGATAAGAGGCGGGTGCGTTGCGGGAAAATGCGCGATTTTTCCGCGCGAGTGCAAAACATTGTAATGCGTTTTGCACTCGCGGGACGAAAAATCGCGCATGTTTGGTACCCAAACCCTAACTTCTTTACAGAAGTTCGGGCTTGGGATTGATGTTCTAAAGATTGTATTATTTTCCCTTATAACCATGTTATACAGAATGCATAGTACAATAGCGCTGGAGGGGTTAAAAAAAAAAAGCGTTAACTCACCTTATCCTCTTGATCGCGTAGTTCCCGGTATCTTCTTTACTAGCTGTGGGCTAAATGACCTGTGGTGACGTCAGATCACATGCTCCAATCACATGGTCCATCACCATGGTGATGGAGCATGTGATCTGACGTCACCACAGGTCATTTAGCCCACAGCTAGTAAAGAAGAGACCGGGAACTATGCGATCAAGAGGATAAGGTGAGTTAACTTTTTTATTTTTTTTTAACCCCTCCAGCGCTATTGTACTATGCATTCTGTATTCAGAATGCTATTATTTTTCCTTATAACCATGTTATAAGGGAAAATAATACAGTGAATAGACTGTCACCTAGAACCCATGTGTGAAAATCGCACCGCATCCGCACTTGCTTGCGGATGCTTGCGATTTTCACGCACCCCCATTTATTTCTATGGGGCCTGCGTTACGTGAAAAACGCAGAATATAGATCATGCTGCGATTTTCACGCAACGCATAAGTGATGTGTGAAAATCACCGCTCATGTGAACAGCCCCATAGAAATGAATGGGTCAGGATTCAGTGCGGGTGTAATGCCTTCAACTCACGCATCGCACCCGCGCGGAATACTCGCCCGTGTGAAAGGGGCCTAAGGGCCCGGTCACAACTGCGACCGCTGCGACCCCAATACAGATGTAGCAGATGTAACACGCATACTCTTAACTCGAATTTCTTAACTCCTTACGTTATCTTGAAACAAAAGCTATTGAAAAGCAATTGCTTAATGCATTTAGCTGCATTTAGTTTAGATAACATGTCTAATAAAGCATGTGTGCTAACCATGCTACATCCGTAGTTACGCCAGTGGCTGTGGGCTTTGGGTCAGTGTCTTGTTTGAAGGTGAACCTTCAGTCCAGTCCTGAGGTCCAAAGCACTCTGGATCAGGATTTTTTTTTTTAAATATCTGTGTACTTTGCTCCATTCAGCTTTCCCTCAACCCTGACCAGTCTCCCTGTGCCCACAGTTTGATGCTGCCACCATCATAATCAGTGTCGGACTGGGGTACTCAGGGCCCACCAGTGTAACTGATTCTGGGGGCCCACCTTAGGGCTCCTGCACACAACTTTTATTTTATTTTTTCATGTCTGTACCGTTCACTTTAACGGGGCGGCAGAAAAATGACTCTGTGTGCATTCCGTGTCTGTATGTTCGCATGGCCGTTCTGCAAAATGATAGAACATGTCCTATTATTGTCCACATTACAGACAAGGATAGGGCTGTTCTATTAGAGGCCGGCTGTTCTGTTCCACATAATGTGAAATGCACACACCCGGTATCCATGTTTTGCGGATCCGCAATTTGCAGACTGTAAAACATCCGATGGTCGTGTTCATGAGCCCTTACAGTGATAACAGAAATAATAAAGATGAAGTAGTATGATGGCAGACACTCACAGCAAAATGCACAAACATACATGTGGCAGAATTTACACCTATATGGATATCCTGCACTTAAGTCAGTCAGAAACAAGACACATGCAGCGCACACCAATCACTCATTGGACACATGTGGGACACAAGACACTTATACATGGCTCACATGCCACTGATGTCACATGCTGCACATACACCACTGATACATAGAACATATATAGCAAACTCCAATCACACATAGGAAACACACAATGCACACACCAAGACATTTATGCCTAACCCTATTAAGTGTAGCACACTTAAAGGGGTCCTCTCACTTCAGCAATTGGCATTTATCATGTAGAGACAGTTAATACAAGGCACTTACTAATGTATTCTGATTCTCCATATTGGCTCTTTTCCATCACATTATACAGTCATGTGAAAAAATTAGGACACCCTTTGAAAGCATGTGGTTTTTTGTAACATTTTTAATAAAAGGTTATTTCATCTCCGTTTCAACAATACAGAGAGATTAAAGTAATCCAACTAAACAAAGAAAACTGAAGAAAAGTCTTTTCAAGATCTTCTGTAAATGTCATTCCTCAAAAATGCCTATTCTAACTGAGGAAAAAGATAGGACACCCTCACATGTATTCCCTCTTAAATTGGCTCAGATCTCACACAGGTATATCACACCAGGTGCACATAATTAGTAGATCGTTACTCTGCATGTTGAATGAGGCTTGCCCTATTTAAACCTCAGACATTTAGTTTGGTGTGCTCCTGACTGTTGAAGTGAGAGTGAGCACCACGGTGAGAGCAAAAGAGCTGTCAGAGGACTTCAGAAAAAAGATTGTAGCAGCCTATGAGTCTGGGAAGGGATTTAAAAAGATCTCAAAAGATTTTGAAATCAGCCATTCCACTGTCCGGAAGATAGTCTACAAGTGGAGGGCTTTCAAAACAACTGCCAACATGCCCAGGACTGGTCGCCCCAGCAAGTTCACCCCAAGAGCAGACCGCAAGATGCTAAAAGAGGTCTCCAAAAACCCTAAAGTGTCATCTCGAGAACTACAGCAGGCTCTGGCTACTGTTGATGTAGAAGTACATGCCTCTACAATCAGAAAGAGACTGTACAAGTTTAACTTGCATGGGAGGTGTGCAAGGAGGAAACCTTTGCTTTCCAAGAGAAACATCGAGGCCAGACTGACATTTGGCAGAGATAAAGTTGACAAAGACCAGGACTTCTGGAATAATGTTCTTTGGACAGATGAGTCCAAAATTGAATTATTTGGACACAACAGCAGAGGACATGTTTGGCGTAAACCAAACACAGCATTCCAAGAAAAGAACCTCATACCAACTGTGAAGCATGGAGGTGGAAGTGTCATGGTTTGGGGCTGCTTTGCTGCAGCAGGACCTGGTCAGCTCACCATCATAGAATCCACGATGAATTCTACTGTGTATCAGAAGGTGCTTGAAGAACATGTGAGACCATCAGTTAGAAAATTAAAGCTGAAGCGGAACTGGACCATGCAACATGACAATGACCCAAAACATACTAGTAAATCAACCAAAGATTGGCTGAAAAAGAAGAAATGGAGAGTCCTGGAATGGCCAAGTCAAAGTCCAGATTTGAATCCCATTGAGATGCTGTGGGGTGACTTGAAAAGGGCTGTACGTGCAAGAAACCCCTCAAACATCTCACAGCTGAAAAAGTTCTGCATTGAGGAGTGGGGTAAAATTTCCTCAGACCGATGTCGAAGACTGGTAGATGGCTACAAGAACCGTCTCACTGCAGTTATTTCAGCCAAAGGCGGTAACACTCGCTATTAGGGGCAAGGGTGTCCTATCTTTTTCCTCAGTTAGAATAGGCATTTTTGTAGAATGACATTTACAGAAGATCTTGTAAAGACTTTTCTTCAGTTTTCTTTGTTTAGTTGGATTACTTTAATCTCTCTGTATTGTTGAAACGGAGATGAAATAACCTTTTATTAAAAATGTTACAAAAAACCACATGCTTTCAAAGGGTGTCCTAATTTTTTCACATGACTGTACACAGCTCGTATCCATGGTTTTGACCACTCTGCAATCCAGCAGCGGTGGCCGTGCTTGCACATTATAGGTAAAGGTGTTGGCCTGTGCGCACTTCCAGCCTTTCCCTATAGTGTGTAAACACGGCCACCACTGCTGGATTGCACAGTGATAATAACCACAGATACGTTCTGTGTATAATGTGATGGAAAGCAGGCAATATGGACAATCACAATACATTAGTAAGTGCCTTGTATTAACTGCATGATAAATGCCATTTACTGAAGTGAGACGAATCCTTTGACCCCTTTAAGCATAAATGTCTGGCATGAAATTTACCAAATCTTAACCTCCTCATATTGTACATAATCTACATTAGAATTAAAGCGTTGTCCTACCATAATGACCTATCGCCTATCTACAGGATCGGTGATAAATATCAGATTGCTGGGGGTCTGACTGCTGGAACACCCACTGATCATGAGAAAAGGGGCCCTGAGACATTCAATTACATTACTGCCAATCTATGTACACAAGGGTCTGATTGATGGGGGTCCCAACAGTCAGACCCCCATCAATTAGACACTTATCACCTGTCGTGTCATAGCTGTTTCATCTTTTCACATTCCCTATTTTTAAAGGTTTTCTTTGGGTGTTAAAATAAAAAATAAAATAAAAATGATAAATCTGGCCCAAAATATGTGTCAAACTAAAATAGAAATGCTCGCCTGTTAAAGGGCCTGTGTCCACTTTTTGCTAGTTATCCTCTATCCACAGGATCGGGGATAACTAAGTAATCCGTGGTGGTCTGAACGCTGGAGCCTCCACTGATCCCCCTTCTTGACTGAGTTGCAGGTCGAGCATATGCCCTGCCTCTCCATACATTCTCAATGGGGTCGCCGGAGATGGCGGAGTACAGCACTGGCTAATTCCAGTGGTCCCAAAGAGAATAAATGGAGCAGCAGGGCGTATGTGTGATCTGTCACACCATAAAAACGGGGAACAGGACCCGTTCCTGGGATCAGTGGGGGTCGCAGAATCGGACCCCACTATTCATATAGTTATGCCCTATAGTGTGGAGAGGATAACTTGAAAACCTGGACAACCCCTTTAAATCCCCCACCACTCCACCACCAGTATCTCTTTACATGGCAGCAGTGATGCCTGTAAATACGGAATATCATCACTACCGCCATGTAAACCATACGTGTCAATACTGGAGAATGTGACGCACTGTGCAGAATTTTTCAGTCATAAGTCCAACCCCCTTTGCAGGTCACAACCTTTTACAAAGCCCAAGCAAAGGTGCTAGAGGAGCAACGTGAGCAAAGGGCACAAACAGAGAGTCATAACTGAAGCAGAGACATTAGGGTCACCTGAGGCAGGGTAATGGTGGGGATCCTGGAGCAGGGGTAACTGGAGAAGAGGCAATATTAGCGGTGCATTTATTAATGCCACTCTGAACTCTGCAGAGAGCAGCACACATTCATAGATCTGAGTCTACTGTAAACAAATCCCCTATTTCCCCCCTTACAGTCTCCTACAGCTCACTACTGTCACACACCTGAGAAATCAGCCCAGCACCGCAGAGGAGTCCTTCTGTCCAGCAACCACAGTTTTCTGAGGGCAGGTAGATGGCCAGACATGTTCTCTCCTCCTTTACTGTCAGCAGCCTGGGAAGCTAAGAAGATACTACTGGGCCTCCTGTACAATTTACACCCGTAGAAAGCTGCATCACTGTGAGATACTGCCACTTAGTGGTTACAATAATTATCTCTCCTGAAAAACAAGAGAAATAATTACTCCGTCTCATCTCTGGGCGCAGAAGACTGGGGGCCTACCGTGGAATCCCCCGCCTCCCCGGTGGGCTAGTCCGAGCCTGAGCATGATTCACGGTAGGGATGGTATTGGCAGGGTTGAGAAGTGTCTAGTTTGTTTCAAACAATACACTTAGAATTGAGGCCAAAAAGTTCAATTGTGGTTTCGTTCTGACATGAGCATCTTGTTTCTCACAGTCTGAGAGTCCTTTAAGTGCTTTTTTTTTTTTTTTAATTTTTAAACAATTTTTATTGAGCAAATCATGTATTTTACTGAGGAGAGGCTTCTTTCTGTCCATACTACCATATAGGCCAGATTGGTAGAGTGCCGCAGTGATGTTAGACCTTCTTCAAACAAGATCTTTGGAGTGCAGCCAGAGTGTCCATTAGGTTCTTGGTCACCTCTCTTACTAATGCCCTTTTCCCTCCGATTATTTAGTTTGAAGTGGTGGCTAACTCTAGGTAGAGTGCTGCCTATTCCTAGCTTCTTTCATTTAACAATTATGGAGGCCACTGTGCTCTTGGGAATTTTCTGTGCAGCAGGAAATTTATTGTCCCCATCTCCAGATCTGTGCCTCCACGCAATCCTATCTCTGAGCTCTACAGGCAGTTTGTTTCTCCTCATGGCTTGGTTTTTGCTCTGATATTCATTGTCAGCTGTGAGACCTTATATAGACAGTGGTATATCTTTCCAAATCATGTCCAATCAACTGAATTTATCACAGATGGACTCCAATCATCTCAAAGATGATCAAGAGAAATGAGAGGCCACTAGAGCTGCATTTCAAGTGTATTAGCAAAGGCTGTGGTTATTTATGTCCATGTGAAATTTTAGTTTCTCCGTTTTAATAAATTTGCAAACATTTCTAAAATTCTCTTTTCACTTTCTCATTATAGGGTATTGAGTGTAGAATGATGTGGAAAACTAGATTTTTATTTTATTTTAGCACACTGCCACAACATAATAAAATTTGAAAATAGTAAAAGGGTCTGTTTATGAATGCACTGCATATATAATAATTGGCTTGAGTGTTCGGATTCCATCTAAAATTCTTCAAAAGCATTTGCTCACATTTTAACATCTATGTCAGGTATAGAATGTAAAAATACTGCTTTTATTTTATTATTTTCTTCTGTGTATATGCTTAATGTACATGTTGTAGTGTGAGATATCTGTGGACCATACACTATGCCATAAAAAACATTTTTTGTTTCTTTGTATACAGTTGTGTTCAAAATAATAGCAGTGTTTTTCAAAAAGTGAATAAAGCTCAAAATCCTTCTAATAGCTTTTATTTCCATACACACAAATGCATTGGGAACACTACACATTCTATACCAAATCAAAACATGAAGAAAAATATATAAAATTTGTGTTGTTCCACTAAAAAAATTAAGTGAATATTAGACTATTAAAAAAAATAGCAGTGTTTGTATTCTTCTTTACAAACTCAAACATTCACTATATAAACTGAAAAATGTTTGAAGATTTTGCTTTCCTTTGAATCACTTAACTAATATTTACCGTATTTTTTTCCCTATAAGACTCACTCCCCCCCCCCCCCCCCAGATGTGGGGGAAAAATAGCAATGCGTCTTATGGGGCGAATGCTGCAATTTCACATTGATATTTTGCTGCCGCCGGTGTGTGTATCAGCGGAAGGGAGGAGCGACTGGGGGCCGGCATCTTGTTTTGTATTTGCAGCGGGGCCTGTTGCAGTAACTGTATTCTACTACACCGGGTCCCGCTCACTGTAGTAATCATATAGGCAATGGTAAACTATTAATTCATTCATCCAGGCTGTAGTAGGGTACTTACTACTAACTTCCATAGCAGGCAGGAGGCCAGGCGAGCGGACGGGAGCCGGCAGCGTAACTCACTACTCACTACGTAACGGCATTACACTGCCGACTCCCGCCCGCTCGCCTGGCCTCCTGCCTGCTATGGAAGTTAGTAGTAAGTACCCTACTACAGCCTGGCTAAATGAATTTACAGTTTACCATTGCCTATATGATTACTACGGTGAGCGGGACCCGGTGTAGTAGAATACAGTGACTGCACCGGGCCCCGCAGCCATTACAAAACAAGATGCTGACCCCCCACCCCCTGTATTGGGGGTCATTCACTACACAGGGACACTGTTATGGGGGGGTTTCTGTGGATCACACATAGCATAAGATGCTATGTGTCATCCACAGATCCCCCCGATAGCAGTGTCATGCCATCCCCAGATGCCCCCCTAATAGTGCCATCCCCAGATGCCACATAATATTGCCATCCCCAGATGCCACCATAACAGTGCCATCCCCAGATGCCCCATAACAGTGCAATCCCCAGATGCCCCCATAACAGTGCCATCCCCAAACGCCCCCATAACAGTGTGTCTTCCACAGACCCCATAATAGTGTCACCCACAGACCACCATTAGTTCAAAACCCACCAAAAGCACACCTTTTGGTTAAAAAAAAATTTCTCTTATTTTCCTCCTCAAAAACCTACGTGCGTCTTATGGGCTGGAGCATTTTATAGAGCAAAAAATACGGTAGTTGTATAACCATTGTTTCTGAGAACTGCTGTACATCTGTGTTGCATGTAGTCAACCAACTTCTGGCAGATGTGAACGGGTATTCCAGCCCAGGATGATTGGACTACATTCCACAGTTCTTCTCTTTTTCTTGGTTTTGCCTCAGAAACTGCATTTTTTATGTCACCCTACAAGTTTTCTATTGGATGATTCTATTCGGGGATTAGGCTGACCACTCCATACCATCAATCTTGTTGGTCTGGAACCAAGATGTTGCACGTTTACTGGTGTGTTTGGGGTCGTTGTCTTGTTGGAACACCCATTTCAAGGGCATTTCCTCTTCAGCATAAGGCAGCATGACCTCTTCAAGTATTCTGATGTATTTAAACTGATCCATGAACCCTGGTATGCGATAAATAGGCCCAACACCGTATTATGAGAAACATCCCCATATCATGATGCTTGCGCCACCATCCTTCACTGTCTTCACAGTGTACTGTGGGTCTTTAGGCCAGTCTCTTTAGGCCAGTCAATGTGCTCTTTGGCAAATTGTAACCTCTTCAGCACATGCCTTTTTTTCAACAGTGGGACTTTGCAGGGGCTTCTTGCAGATAGTTTGGCTTCACATAGGTGTCTTCTAATTGTAACAGTACTCACAGATAACTTTAGATCTTCTTTGATCTTCCTGGAGCTGATTGTTGGCTGAGTCCTTGCCATTTTGGCTATTCTTCTATTCATTCGAATTGTAGTTTTTCACTTTCTTCCACGTTTCAGGTTTTGGTTGCCATTTTAAAGCATTTGCAATCAGTTTAGCTGAGCAGCCTATTCTTTTCTGCACTTCATTATATGTTTTCCCCTCTCCAAACAACTTTTTAATCAAGGTACACTGTTCTTCTGAAAAATGTCTGGAACGACCTATTTTCCTCAGAATTTCTGAGAGAAATACACTGTAACCAGCATGTACAACATTTGCTGCCTTCCTTTCTTAAATAAGGGCAATAATTGCCACCTGTTTTTCAAAGAATGAATCACCTCACTCATTGAACACACTGCTATTATTTTGAACATGCCCCTTTCAATTAGTGATTCAATTACACAGAATAAGCAACATGCATGGCGTTACTGTTGGGTCTGTTGGATTTCTATTACTCTACTACACCTGCTAGTGAATTATTTGCCATGTAAAAATATAATTTCTACCAAAAACTGTCATTATTGAGGTTAGTGATGTCTGACTGCTATTATTTTGAACACAACTGTATAAGTTGAGCCTGTATAAGGCTGTGTTACACCAGAGTATCAGGACAAGGCAAATCTGGACAGATGTCATTGCTTACAGGTTTTTTGTGATCTCTAGATTTGTGGGTAGAGTAGAGAGGAGGCCCACTGTAACTTTGTTACTTACAGGCCCACATACACCTGGTTAACCTAGTGTAGCTTTTTTTTATTTAAGCAATAGTAAGGACTACATTCTAAAAAGTGGGAAAGTTTAAAGGACCAAATTTTTTAGATGGACTCCTGTTTTTGGCTAAAAAATGGCACCAAAAACAGCTAAATCTGCACACGAGACTTGGGTATATTCCACCCAAAAGCATTTATCACCTAGGTGATAAATACTGGAAAACAATCTCCGATCACTGCGTCCCTCATCAGTCTCCAGAACAGAGAGTTTAATTGAAGAAAAAGCTCCCCGGAATATAAAAAGTTGATCCAAGATGATTTTTGCAACCCACTTTGTGGTCAATGCATGTTCAAATGATCTACAGCTAGCGTATGTCCTTTTTTCATTTGTTTCCATTCTTTATGTTTTTCTACACTTCTTCTTGCTGTCAAAAAATGGAAACCTACGTATTGTAGCGCATGAGTATTTGTCTCAATCATGAGATGATGATGGACTGGGGTAAGAGGGGTGTACTAGGAACTTAAAGTGATCCTGGAAAAAAGCTAAAAGTGGCCCCACATTGTAGCCAATAATGATGAGCGGGAGGTGCCGTATTTGATTAAGCAATATTTTGTGAATATTCGATTTAATATTCCACTTATATTCGTCGAAATCGAATATTCGTCATTATTCTATTTATCGCGAATAATATGCAATTTAATTATTCGCCTATTGCAATTTTTTTAAAAATATTTTTTTAACTGTAAAAGGCAACTTTCCTATTGGTTGGCTATGGTTATTGGCTAATATGTGTATTTTACGAATATTCGCTATATTGCTATAACGTAAAAACAAAGTTAGGCTACTTTCACACTAGCGTTCATAGGTCCGTTCGTGAGCTCCGTTTGAAGGAGCTCACGAGCGGACCCGAACGCCTCCGTCCAGCCCTGATGCAGTCTGAATGGAGCGGATCCGCTCAGACTGCATCAGTCTGGCGGCGTTCAGCCTCCGCTCCGCTCGCCTCCGCACGGACAGGCGGACAGCTAAACGCTGCTTGCAGCGTTCGGGTGTCCGCCTGGCCGTGCGGAGGCGTGCGGATCCGTCCAGACTTACAATGTAAGTCAATGGGAACGGATCCGCTTGAAGATGTCACCATATGGCTCAATCTTCAAGCGGATCCGTCCCCCATTGACTTTACATTGAAAGTCTGAACGGATCCGCTCAGGCTACTTGCGCACTTGCAAAATTTTTCTAAGTTATTAATGCAGACGGATCCGTACTGAACGGAGCCTCCGTCTGCATTAATATGATCGGATCCGTTCAGAACGGATCCGATCAAGCGCAAGTGTGAAAGTAGCCTAATAGTAATATAGCGAATATTCGTAAAATACACATATAGACTGTAATTTAGCTAATATAGTGCTATAATCTATTTTTTTATAGTCTAATTTTTTTATAGTCTCTTCTGAACTTCAGATTTGGAAAAAATTTACACTATAAAAAAAAATACTATAGCACTATATTACCTAAATTGCAGTCTATATATGTATTTTACAAATGGTCGCTATATTGCTATAACTTCGATTTTTAGAATATTACGAATATTCTAAAAAACAAAGTTATAGCAATATAGCGAATATATTCGTTATTTAGAATATTTGTCTTTTTTTTTCAATCTGTACTGTTATTCTACTTTGGCATACTCTTCCCCGACAAGTGTCCCCGTCACCATGGGAACGCCTGTGGGTTAGAATATACCATCGAATCTGAGTTTTAATGATCTCAGGGAAAACTCAGATCCAATGGTATTTTCTAACCCACAGGCGTTCCCATAGTGATGGGGACGCTTGTTGGGGAGGAGTATGCGAACAACTGTACAGAATAGAAAAAAAATGTGAATATTCAAAATAACGAATATATTCACTATATTGCTATATATTTGTTTTTTTAGAATATTCGGCATTTTTTTTCCATATGAAAACATGATTCCTTCTAACTTAAGTTGCTTGTGGGCCAATGACTCATTGACCCACAAGAAAGAAGCAGCGAGGAATCATGTTTTCAGATGTTAAAAAATGACAAATATTCGATATAGCGAATATATAAGCACTATATTAGAAATATTGGCAAATTAGCAAAGTTGTGATATTCGCGATTAATATTCGCTATTCGAATATTCGCACTTAACACTAGTAGCCAAGTCCAAACTTACAAAAGGCAGGACCAACACAAGTAGGTAGAGTCAGAAATACCATATTACATAGTAACATAGTTTGTAGAGATAATTTTTCGAACGAATTTGGTTCGATCCGAATTTATTCGCGGCAAATCGCATTAAAAAACGTCTGTTTCCTGGCTGCAGAGAGCCTTTATAGTGGTGCAGAACACTGTGCCTTGCAGTAACAGGCATGGGGAATAGAGCCCCCCAACAGAGTGGAGAGGGTGTCAGCAGTAAGTTTGTGTTGATGTTACAGATTATTTTGCCCTTCTTCTGATCCATCAGAACAATAACCCACAAAAAACAGATCCTGTCTGTTGAGGATCCGCCTTCACTTGGTCAGCATTTGGTCAGTGATCCATCTGTATTGCTAATGCCCAAAAAAACAGGAGTGGATTCAAAACAGAGATGACACGCAAATGGAATTTTGCATGTCTTCTGTGTTTTGTACCCACTGCTGCTTTTGGCTACCAAATCGTAAGCCAATTCTGATGGGACTATTAGCTGAGGCAGGTAGCCAGAGGAAACTCGTCTCTTTTGTCAAAGTGTTGGTGTGTCACCATGGATGATCTAGTCTGATGCATCAGGCATTGGTGGGTGAAAATCCTGGCTGATCCACACCTGATTCATGTTGTCAAAGGTCAGTCTCTGCACATTTTGGGTGGACAGGCGAGTTCTTCTTGGGGAAACTATGGCCCCTGCACAGGCTCGGACTGGCCCACAGGGGTACAGGGGAATCCCCCGGTGGGCCCTTGAGCAAGGTGGGTCCCTAGTCTCCCACCCCCTTACACAAGTGGCACATAGCACTGTAGACTTACTGCACTACATACATATATTCAATGTACAGCACCTCAACCAGCCTATGTTCATATAAAAAAACTTGTTAAATTATTTATTATATTTGAATGTATCTGTATGGTGGGCCCCCAAAATAAATTTTACTGGTGGGCCCTAGGTCCGACACAGCCCCTACAGCACTAAACACCTGCTTTGATGCCACACTACTGGCCGGGCAGGACAGCTTTTCCAGGGCAAACTCTGCTAGTTGCGGCCCCAAATACAGTTTGACTGCCCAGTAGTCCAGCGGATCTTCAATGTGGGGTGGCAGGGTATTGTCAAAGTATGCCACCACCTGCTGGTTCAGGTCCTGCTCCAGGTCTAGCTGCTGCTGCTGGTGAGTAGTTTCTTCACTAGGCGGGTAAAGAAAGCTGCTCATCAGCGACTCTAAACTCAAATTGCTGCTGATGGAGCTAGAACTGCTCCTACCCCCCCACCCTGCCACAGCAGCCATTGCAGAGAAACGGGAGCGCAGAGGGCCCCCCCCCCCCCCCCGGTCAGACTTGCAAGAGGATGGACGATGGTGCAGATAGGCAGCGGCCAACTCACTACATAGGATGTCTCTATAGTAGTTCAGTTTATCCTCCCTCTCAGCGGGTATAAAAAAGGCCCCCATTTTGGACCAGTAGAGAGGGTCCAACAAGGTGGAGAGGCAGAAGTCATCCCTCTGCTGAATGGTGACAATTCGGCTTTCACTATGCAAGCAAGTGAGCATGCATCGGGCCATTTGTGCAAGTGACACGGAGGGACTCCCTGCCTTCATCTCCACTGCATACTGCATCTTCCTTATCGCCCTGTAGCTCTTCTGGCTGATCCTGCTCCTCCTCTCCTGTCACCAGGATCTGTTCCAGGACATGAAGCTGTGGAATGACGTTGTTAATCCCTTAGTCCTTGTGACTGACAAATAACTTGGCCTCCTCAAAAGGCCTGAGCAAACAGCAGGTGTCACGCATGAGCTGCCACTGGCTGACATCGAAGTTACACAGAAAAGTACTCCTGTCCGCTTGGATCATCAAGAAATCGTATATGGCCTTTCTCTGTTCGTATAGTCAGCCTATGTTGGGGGATGCTGTTCTGCCGCTGCAGCTCAAGGAGGGTGTGCTTTGCGGTATACGAGTGGCTGAAGTTCATGCAAAGTTTCCTGCCCATTTTTAGGATGTCTTGCAAATGGGTGGAAGACTTCAGGAACCACTTGACAACCAGATTGAACACGTGTGCCATGTGCATGGCTCAGCCCTCCTTGACGCAGCGCCGACACCATGTTCTTCCCGTTGTCGGTCACCATGGTTTTGATTTTAAATTGTCGCAAAGAAAGCCAGGATTCGATTTCTTGATAAAGGACATGAAGCAGTTCCATCCCTATGTGACTCAGTTCGCCCAGGAAAACGAGGTGTAGAACAGCGTGACACGGCTATGCCCTGCACATGTGGTATGCTGGAGGGGCACTGTGAATTGTCCCTGCAGTGAAGGCTGAAGACACAGTGGAGGATGAGGAGGCAGAGACGGACATTTCGCTGGACCAATGGCGTGACAACGTGGAGGCAGAAGAGGCGTCACCTCGCCAAGTTGCTGGTGTGGCTGTGCAGGAACCACATTCACCCACATAGGATTTTGCATTTAGGTCAAAAAGTTCAACTTTAGTCTCATTTGACCAGAGCACCTTCATCCACATGCTGTGTCCTTTACCCTACATGGCTTTTTATGGATTGCATTATAAACTGGCTTTGTTCTTGCCACAATCCCATAAAGGCCAGATTTGTAGAGCACACAACTAATAGTTGTGCTCGGATCGGCTCATGCTGAGAGGATACCCTACCTAAGCCTACCCTCCCCTGCCTACTAGAAGCAGCAGAGTTGTGCCGGAACTGCTTATAGACAGGTAGCCTAAAGGGGGCTACCCCAATGATGAGCCCTGAAAGAAGGGAGGGCTCCTTGGTGGGTTGAAAGTGTTCAAACCGACAAGTGGGGGCAGGAGGGCCAGGTTTAAATAGTGAACGCCCCGCCTCCCCCTCACACAAATCCGGCACTCTCAATTGCCTACCACTTGTGCTTGGATCGGCTCATGCTGAGAGGATACCCTACCTAAGCCTACCCTCCCCTGCCTACTAGAAGCAGCAGAGTTGTGCCGGAACTGCTTATAGATGGGTAGCCTAAAGGGGCCAAAAAGAACCATGCGTAGGAGTGTTGAAAAGCTTTAATAACCGAAATTACAACACCAACACTTGAAAAGCCAGTGATATTTCGTTATGCGGATCCGGGATATACCGCATGTAACATGCGGAACTCCAGCGACCCAACTGTTTAATAATATGTGCCGGCACCTTATGCAGGGACGCCGCGGCTGCCGCGCCAATGCGTAAGGAATGTCCTGTGATTGAGAGGGGATCGACCCCTGACCCTGCCAGCAGCACCCGCACGTATTTAAGAAAGACCGCGATGGTTAGCCGGGTATTGCCTTGTGCGAGTAGGGGAGAAGATGTCGGCTCGGATTCAATGCTGAGGAGCCAAGCATCAAAGGCACGTACCGGACACCACCTATTGGCCGTGGGGAAGTATCTGACCTCCACCGACTCCCCGGGCCGTGCCGTTTTGGTTGAGGCCAAGGTGAGCACATAGATGGACCCGCGCCGGACGAGCTGACCTTTCTGCAAGCACCCGGCCAGCGTGTTGGCGCCCATTAGCTCACCTGGCCTGAGGAACCCATAGAAGGCCAGATACAATGCTGTTACTACCAGCGCGCTAACCTGTGGGCCGAATGGTTCGTCCTGTAGTTTGTCTGTCACCAACCTGAACAAGCGGCCGGTAAAGGGCTGACGCACCTGTCGTTTTGCGACAGACGTCTTGCGCAAACCCTTCAACGCCGCTTTGATAGGGTGGGCAGAGAAAAGTGACGGTAGTTCCGGATATAGGCTGTACCGGTGGTGCTGAATACCTGCCAGGTATAATTTAACCGTACTATAGGATAAGTGTAATTGAGAGTGGCAAAACCCAACAAAACCCAGTAGGTGAGTGATAGGTCCCAGGCCTGCGGCCGGGTAGGTATTTTCATATTTCTGGAACAGGCGCCACGCTGTCTTATATGCCCGCAGGGTATTGTGGGACAAGGATTTAGCCATCAGTGTCTTAGCTACGGTGAGATGCGAGACTAATCCAAGCGCAGCTGGGCCTGGTGCGGAATTGGTGTCGGCGAGAGATCTGCCCCTGGACAAACCTGAAAGAAAAGTGGAAAATTAAGGCGGGATAAGGCGTCTGCAGCGACATTGCGTTCTCCACTGATGTGCCTGCATACGAAACGAAAATTGTGCGTCAGAGACAACCAGACGAACCTCCTCACGAATGACATGACCAGTTTGGAACTAGACCTGCCCTTCATGACGATGTCCACAACTGCCGTATTGTCCGTGAGAAATAGTACCGTGCAGTTCCTCCACTGCTCGCCCCACACCACTGCTGCCCCCACTAAGGGATATACCTCAAACAAGGCGGAACACGAAGAGAAACCTGGAATGGATGCGACCTCCGGTGGCCAAGGACCAGCGAACCAGTGGTAGCCGTACAGCGCGGCAAAACCGACTGACGATGAGGCATCAGTGTGGACCACTGGAGACTGGTTCGAGACCACCGGAATGAAGAGCGACACGCCATTCCAGTGTGTCAAAAACCTGTCCCACATCATCAGGTCGGCCATGGCCTCTGGACCTAACCGTACCATCTCGTTCTGTGCGCGGGCCTGTGGGAGCAGCGCCAAAAGCCTAGAGATGAAGGACCTGCCTTGGGGAATGATGCGCATGGCAAAATTGAGCATGCCTAACAGGGATTGCAGGTCCGCTCTGGAAACTACTCTCACTTGAGCCCACCTATGCACGGCCTGCCTGATTCTATCTAATTTATCAGGTGGGAGACTCGCCTGCATGCGCACCGAGTCTAAACGTATCCCTAAAAACGTGATGGTGGTGTCGGGGCCTTCTACTTTGTGAGAAGCTATTGGCACATTGAGGTCAGAAAATACTGTCTGCAAGCGCTGTAGGTCCTGAGGCTGCCGTGTCGGGGGCTCGACCAGAAGGAAGTCGTCCAGGTAATGCGTGACATGGCTGACCCTGAAGACGTCTGATAAGACCCAATGCAACGCGCTAGCCAACTGATCAAAGAGCCATGGACTTGACTTGGACCCGAAGGTCAGTTTGCTGGCAAAGTAGTACAGCCCTTGCCACTTTATCCCATGCCACTGCCAGAGTTCCGGATGGATGGGGAGCAGTTTAAAGGCGTCTGTGATATCCGCCTTGGATAACCAGGCCCCTCTCCCGAACTTGAGTATGACCTCAATCGCCTCATCAATAGAGGCGTACCTCATGGAGAATTCTTCCGAGGGGATCAAAGAATTCAGACTGGGGACTGCTAAGGAATGTGGGGCTGACAAATCGTACACCAATCTTTTTTTATTTGAAAATTTTGCTGTCACCACCCCGACCGGGTTGACCCTCCAGCACTCAAACGGAGGCTGCCGCACTGGGCCGATCACATAAGCCTTATCCAGCTCGATTTGGATTAATTGGGTGACCGTCTCGGGATCTCTGATAGCCGACGCCAAGTTCCCGCACTCATGCGGGGCTTGCGGAAGAGCCAGCAAGCCTGTGTGGAAGCCGTACCGCAGACCGTTGAGCACGTATAGTACCCAATCTGAATCTGGATGACCGGCTAAGAAACAGGCGAGGAGATCCACGTTAACCACGCTTAGTCATGCGTGATTCCCCCCTTTTTGCGTGCAAGCGACGCGGGGGTGAGCCCTGAAACACTGGGTACATAAGTGCAACAACCTGCATTGATTATAGTGGCATATGGCATAATTAAAATTATTGCATAAAGGTGACTTACCGAGGTATTTCACCGGGCGCCCCAACTTGTCATTGGACGCGGAAGCCCTGCCCGCCGGCTGGATGGGGAGAACGCCGGACACGGAAGGCGCAGCTGTGCTACCGCTCTCTGAGCACCATCCGGCCGTGTGGGCGTAGGAACCGCAACCAGCGCAAGCCGGGGCCTTGAGGCCCGCAAAGTGGCGGCAAAATAACTCGGTATCCATCCGAGACCAGTCTACGACATGTTTGCACTGAGCGAGTGTGGCCGCCGCCTTTGCCGAGAAGGAGCGGTGGTACTCATAGAAGGCGGTACCTCCATACTTGTACCCTAGGTCGACGACCTTGAATAAATACAGGTCCAGCTCCTCCCTCCTAAGGGGGCTAGCAGAGCACACCACGTCTCGGTAAAGGCTGAATGCCAGCACAAACTCGGGAACATTGAGTTTCCTGTTGAGCCGTGCGTCCCTAGACTTGAGCACAACAGAGACCTTTCCGCAGGATATGGTCTTGTTGTCCGGGGCTTCGTGTGCTGGCACGAGCAGGGACGCCAAATTAATGTCTTTCCCTTCCAGAATATCCTGCCGGATATTGGGAGGAACAAAATGGGAAGGAGCTATGGTTGTGGAAAAGCTGGACCCACCCGGCGCTGCGGATGCTGATGAGCTGGCGACAGACCCTGTCTGCAACACTGTGTTGAACGCTGCCGGCTGGCCCTCGACAGTCTCCAGCCTAGCCTGCATGTCTGACACCGCTGTACCCATGGTGTTGACCGCAGCATGCAGCTCCATTAGGGAAGTCAGAATGGCACTGAGGGACCCCTCATCGCGGCTAGGAGCCGCTGGATGTGAAGTCAGAAGGTGGTGAAGTTCCGCCTTCCTCGCGGCGGCCGAGAACGGTATCCCCCTTCTTGATAATTCTGCCGTCAGCCTAGGGACGATCCACAACCTTATCGGCAACTCCGCTGATCTCACGGACTGCTGCTCCCCGCTGTCCCGAGACGATAAGGACCCCTCCGGAAGTAACTCCTGCGACATCTCCCTACTAAAAGAAATTCAAACTCAAGTAACCACATCAATGCTAATCGTTATCTACTGGCCGGACCAGACCGTCTCTGCCCTGGGGGGGGGGGGGGACCTAGTGTCTGTGGCCAAGGGCCGACGGCGCCCACGGTCGTGACCAGAAGCGCTGCCAGGTCTGCTGCCTGGTCGGGCAGGGATTCTGAAGTCCGTAGTCAAATGAGCAGGTCCGAGTATCGTAGTCTTTGTGACCGTAGCCGGGATGCGCGACTCCGCTGTTAACTGCCCGGCTGTATATATATATATATATATATATATATTTTTGAATTTTAATTTTTTCTGGCGTGACTGGGGCCTGACCTGTGACCGTGAAGTTGCATTCCCCGGCTGTGTCTGGGCTGCATGTGTGGCCGTACCGCCACCTCCCGCAGCTATCCCCACCCCGTGCCTGTGGTCAACGGGAGTGCGGCCGAGTCCGTGGATGTGACCGCCTCGCACCTGCAGCCCCGAGGGGACCCTGCATGGTAAGTAGCGGTACCGGAATCCCTCCTACCGCCGTGGTAGTATGGCTCACGAGTATGTCATCGTGAGGTTACTGCGTGCCGTAGTGGCCGGCCTAAATAATGAGTCTGTAGTCGCAGCGGATTTGTGCCTGCAGTCGTGGCAGGGCTTTAGAGCGGGTCTGTAGTCGTGACAGACTGATGCCTGCAGTCGTGGCAGGGCTTTATAACGGGTCTGTAGTCGTGACAGACTGATGCCTGCAGTCGTGGCAGGGCTTTATAACGGGTCTGTAGTCGTGACAGACTGATGCCTGCAGTCGTGGCAGGACTTTATAACGTGTCTGTAGTCGTGACAGACTGATGCCTGCAGTCGTGGCAGGGCTTTATAACTGGTCTGTAGTCGTGACAGACTGTTGCCTGCAGTCGTGGCAGGGCTTTAGAGTGGGTCTGTAGACGTGACGTGACAGACTGTTGCCTGCAGTCGTGGCAGGGCTTTATAAGGAGTCTGTAGTCGTGACAGACCTGGCAAAGCAACATTCCTCTCTGTACAAATTTTTATTTTATTTTTTCCTCCCCCCCCACCAAAGGCCACGACTGTAGGCGCCACCCTGTAATAGATGCGCCAGCGGCCTGGACCTAGTAGTCCACCATCCCCCGACCCCCAAGCCTAAGCAGGAGAAAAGAGGGGTTCAGCCCGTGCATGCACCACCCCTAACTCACCTGGCGGCCATGACAGCCACAAACCCCCACAGTGTCGTAAGTTTAGCCAACCACCTGTGGACCTGGGTAAACAAGGACAGACATATGAGTGAGCGCATGCCGGCTGGGTGACCCTTCACTCATGCCGCCGCTCCCTAGCTAACCACCGGACTATGGCGACTGCGCTTTAACCAACCCCCTGCCGCACCGTACGGCCTTACGGGCGGCCCGGCTGCGTGTGCAAGTGCAGTGGCCAGCCCCCCCTCCTTGAAACCCTCTATGTCTTTGCTCTTCAATACATATTCCAAATATATTAAACACACACTTTCCCCCCCCCCCTTTCCCCTGCCTTGTACCTAGCCACTGCCTTGTACCTAGCCACTGCCTGAGCAAGGGATGCCTGTACCTGGACTGCAGTACCAGTATGGGCCTGTAGGTGTCGCCCACTAACAAGCCAGGAGCTGCTGGAGTGCAGCAAGACAGTGAGCTGCGCTGTGGAGCCGACGGCCGGCGTGATCCGACGCTGCTGCGCCACAGGTGAGGGGTGCCCGCCTGGGGGACACTGTATGTGGGAGCGGGGGTGCTTGGCGCCGGGCCTGGCGCGGATCAGGGTGCCTGTATGGGGGTGCCTAGAGCGGGAGCGCGGGTAGTCGCCAGCGCAGCTGGGGACCGGCGGCACGCTCGGCAGCCCCACATGTTAATACATCGCAAAATGGGTGTGCGGCCACCCTGCCTACCTAATCACCGTAGCGACGAGCCCGACGCAACCGATCACCTGATCCTCCAGTGACGCACACACTTCTCTGGCACCAACCCACAAGCCGATTTGAAAGTGTTCAAACCGACAAGTGGGAGCAGGAGGGCCAGGTTTAAATAGTGAACGCCCCGCCTCCCCCTCACACAAATCCGGCACTCTCAATTGCCTACCACTTGTCCTGCAGACAGAATCTCCCACCTGAGCTGTAGATCTCTGTGACTCCTCCAGAGTGACCATGGGCCTCTTAGCTGCTTCTATAATTAGTGCTTGTTGTCTGGGCTGTCAGTGTAGGTGGAAAGCCACATCTTGGTAGGTTTGCAGTTGGGCCATACTCCTTCCATATTTGAATTATGGATTAAACAATTCTCTGTGAGATGTTCAGAGCTTGGGATATATTTTTTTTTTATAACCTAACCCTGCTTTACACTTCCCCCCAACTTTAACCCTGCCCTGTCTGGGGTGTTCCTTGGTTTTCATGATGCTGTTTGATCACTAATGTTCTCTAACAAACCTGTGAGTCCTTCACAGAACAGCTGTAGTTATTCTGAGAATACATTACACACAAGTGGACTCTATTTACCAATTTGGTGACTTCTGAAGGCAATTGGTTATACAGGATTTCATGGGCATCAGTGTACGGGGAGCCCAATACAAATGCACACAACACTTTTCATATTTTTATTTATTAAAAATTTTGAAAATCATGTATCATTTTGTTTTCACTTCACGCTTACTTGATACTTGTTGGTCTATCACATAAAATCCCCAAAATTATATTCAAGTTTGTGGGTGTAACTTGAAAAAATTTGGAAAAGTTTAAGAAGTATGAATACTTTTTGAAGGCACTGTAAATACTTGACGTTCCAGACGTTAATTAACATTGGGTGCAACAGACCATTAGTTACCTGGCTGGTGACCATGAGGAGTCCCCTGTGCATCGGCCCACTGGAAAATTTCCCTGTAGGGTTTATGGCCAGTCTGGCTTTGAAATGATCGCACTTATACATAGCTTTTAGAAGAGAAAACCCATTTTCACATCTTACTAGAGCATTCTGGGTTAATAGAGTTAGTTCTTTTGTAAGGATGCTCTTCTCTGAGTCACAGTGGAAAGTGGTTACCAAAAGCTCTAGTTCTGAAGGACCTGTCCTGTTCTGCATTACACAGACACCCCATTGATGTGAATGTGTAATGCTTAATTTTTCTCTCTAGAGGCACTGCAGGAAAACTGAACACTCTACATTTTACAAATAATTGATGGACGTCCGAGCAGCAGGCAGCTTATTTTCTACCTGTTAGATCCTCCTAACAAGTAGGGATTGTCAACAGCAGAGCACCCCTTATCATGCACCAGTGTGATCATACCATGACCAGGACAGAGTTCAACCCTCTGGATTTTAACCACCAGATGTTCCATTCAGTCTTTACAACATAGATCTTGAAAAGACCTCACGAGGCTGTTTCCGTATGTTTGTCCACAAACCATGGATCCACAAAATTCGGACACTTTCTGTGTGCACTCCGCATTTTTTTCACTCCGATCAATAGAAAGAGCTATTCTGGTCAACAATACGGACTTGCTCTATAATTTGTAAATGCACACATGGATCCCCAAAAAATATGCATGTGTGCATGGCCCCATATAAATGAATGGCCCAGTGTGCTAAAAGCAAAAAATGTGGATAGCGTGTGGATGAATAATATGGTTGTGTGCACGAGGCCTAACTGTGAGGAACTGAAGGTACTAAGATATATTCTCATGTAACATATGTGTTGCGGATTTAAATGCGACAAATTTATAGTGAAAACTGTAACAAGTCCACAGTGGAATTTCCACCCATGTGGCCATACCCTTAGTAAGTGGCAGACCTTGACTGAGCAGCTTCTTTAAAAGGGATTGTCTCATGATAAACATTAGTGAAATGTTACTAGGATGTTACTATGGTCAATGGTATCCATCTAGACATTTAAAAAAGGAGCCTTCCAAAGAAATGTACCATAGTGCTTTTCTATCACACTTCAACTTTGTCCTAGCAATGAGCAGAGGTGACATTGATGATACCCCCATCAATCAGACATTGGTGGCATATGGATATTGGTCAGACTCATATGCACTAATGTCAATGATGAGACTCTACGCCAGTCTCTTCCCGTATCTGCCTCACTGCATGGAGACATTTTACACATCCCATGTCTTTCTTTCTCTCCTTTAGGTAGCTCCAGAAACAAAAGCAATCATGAAATGGATGAGGAATGTCCCATTTGTTTTATCCAGTAGTCTTCATGGAGGCGATTTAGTTGTCACTTATCCTTATGACTTCTCAAAGCACCCCTTAGAAGAAAAACTGTTTTCACCCACTCCAGATGACAAGGTAAGAAGGAGACACGGAGGGGGTGATATGAATATATCATGGGGGCAATTATATATAGACATATTATCAAACATTGCACATTGCTAAAATTGCCACATCTTTATGAAAGACACCCTTGTCTACATACAGTACAGACCAAAAGTTTGGACACACCTTCTCATTCAAAGAGTTTTCTTTATTTTCATGACTATGAAAATTGTAGATTCACACTGAAGGCATCAAAACTATGAATTAACACATGTGGAATTATATATATAACAAAAAAGTGTGAAACAACTGAAAATATGTCATATTCTAGGTTCTTCAAAGTAGCCACCTTTTGCTTTGGTTACTGCTTTGCACACTCTTGGCATTCTCTTGATGGGCTTCAAGAGGTAGTCACCTGAAATGGTTTTCACTTCACAGGTGTACCCTGTCAGGTTTAATAAGTGGGATTTCTTGCCTTATAAATGGGGTTGGGACCATCAGTTGCATTGTAGAGAAGTCAGGTGGATACACAGCTGATAGTCCTACAGAATAGACTGTTAGATAGAGTTGAGCGGACACCTGGATTTTCGGGTTCGAGAAGTTCGGCCGAACTTCCCGAAAATGTTCGGGTTCGGGATCCGAACCCGATCCGAACTTCGTCCCGAACCCCATTGAAGTCAATGGGGACCCAAACTTTTCGGCACTAAAAAGGCTGTAAAACAGCCCAGGAAAGGGCTAGAGGGCTGCAAAAGGCAGCAACATGTAGGTAAATCCCCTGCAAACAAATGTGGATAGGGAAATGAATTAAAATAAAAATTAAATAAATAAAAATTAACTAAAATCAATTGGAGAGAGGTCCCATAGCAGAGAATCTGGCTTCACGTCACCCACCACTGGAACAGTCCATTCTCAGATATTTAGGCCCCGACACCCAGGCAGAGGAGAGAGGTCCCGTAACAGAGAATCTGGCTTCATGTCAGCAGAGAATCAGTCTTCATGTCATAGCAGAGAATCAGGCTTCACGTCACCCACCACTGCAACAGTCCATTTTCATAAATTTAGGCCCAGCACCCAGGCAGAGGAGAGAGGTCCCGTAACAGACAATCTGGCTTTATGTCAGCAGAGAATCAGTCTTCATATCATAGCAGAGAATCAGGCTTCACGTCAGCCACCAATGCAACAATCCATTATCAGATATTTAGGCCCAGCACCCAGGCAGAGGAGAGAGGTCCCGTAACAGACAATCTGGCTTCATGTCAGCAGAGAATCAGTCTTCATATCATAGCAGAGAATCAGGCTTCACGTCAGCCACCAATGCAACAGTCCATTGTCAGATATTTAGGCCCAGCACCCAGGCAGAGGAGAGAGGTCCCGTAACAGACAATCTGGCTTCATGTCAGCAGAGAATCAGTCTTCATGTCATAGCAGAGAATCAGGCTTCACATCACCCACCACTGCAACAGTCCATTTTCATAAATTTAGGCCCAGCACCCAGGCAGAGGAGAGAGGTCCCGTAACAGACAATCTGGCTTCATGTCAGCAGAGAATCAGTCTTCATATCATAGCAGAGAATCAGGCTTCACGTCAGCCACAAATGCAACAGTCCATTGTCAGATATTTAGGCCCAGCACCCAGGCAGAGGAGAGAGGTCCAGTAACAGACAATCTGGCTTCATGTCAGCAGAGAATCAGTCTTCATATCATAGCAGAGAATCAGGCTTCACGTCAGCCACCAATGCAACAGTCCATTGTCAGATATTTAGGCCCAGTACCCAGGCAGAGGAGAGAGGTCCCGTAACAGACAATCTGGCTTCATGTCAGCAGAGAATCAGTCTTCATGTCATAGCAGAGAATCAGGCTTCACGTCACCCACCACTGCAACAGTCCATTTTCATAAATTTAGGCCCAGCACCCAGGCAGAGGAGAGAGGTCCCGTAACAGACAATCTGGCTTCATGTCAGCAGAGAATCAGTCTTCATATCATAGCAGAGAATCAGGCTTCACGTCAGCCACCAATGCAACAGTCCATTGTCAGATATTTAGGCCCAGCACCCAGGCAGAGGAGAGAGGTCCCGTAACAGACAATCTGGCTTCATGTCAGCAGAGAATCAGTCTTCATATCATAGCAGAGAATCAGGCTTCACGTCAGCCACCAATGCAACAGTCCATTGTCAGATATTTAGGCCCAGCACCCAGGCAGAGGAGAGAGGTCCAGTAACAGACAATCTGGCTTCATGTCAGCAGAGAATCAGTCTTCATGTCATAGCAGAGAATCAGGCTTCACGTCACCCACCACTGCAACAGTCCATTTTCATAAATTTAGGCCCAGCACCCAGGCAGAGGAGAGAGGTCCCGTAACAGACAATCTGGCTTCATGTCAGCAGAGAATCAGTCTTCATATCATAGCAGAGAATCAGGCTTCACGTCAGCCACCAATGCAACAGTCCATTGTCAGATATTTAGGCCCAGCACCCAGGCAGAGGAGAGAGGTCCCGTAACAGACAATCTGGCTTCATGTCAGCAGAGAATCAGTCTGCATGTCATAGCAGAGAATCAGGCTTCACGTCAGCCACCAGTGCAACAGTCCATTGGCATATATTTAGGCCCAGCACCCAGGCAGAGGAGAGAGGTCCCGTAACAGACAATCTGGCTTCATGTCAGCCACCAGTGCAACAGTCCATTGGCATATATTTAGGCCCAGCACACAGGCAGAGGAGAGAGGTCCCGTAACAGAGGATCTGGCTTCATGTCAGCAGAGAATCAGTCTGCATGTAATAGCAGAAAATTAGGCTTCACGTCAGCCACCAGTGCAACAGTCCATTGGCATATATTTAGGCCCAGCACACAGGCAGAGGAGAGAGGTCCCGTAACAGAGGATCTGGCTTCATGTCAGCAGAGAATCAGTCTGCATATAATAGCAGAAAATCAGGCTTCACGTAAGCCACGACTGCAACAGTCCATTGTCAGATATTTAGGCCCAGCACACAGGCAGAGGAGAGAGGTCCCGTAACAGAGGATCTGGCTTCATGTCAGCAGAGAATCAGTCTGCATATAATAGCAGAAAATCAGGCTTCACGTAAGCCACGACTGCAACAGTCCATTGTCAGATATTTAGGCCCAGCACACAGGCAGAGGAGAGAGGTCCCATAACAGAGGATCTGGCTTCATGTCAGCAGAGAATCAGTCTGCATGTAATAGCAGAAAATCAGGCTTCACGTCAGCCACCAGTGCAACAGTCCATTGGCATACATTTAGGCCCAGCACACAGGCAGAGGAGAGAGGTCCCGTAACAGAGGATCTGGCTTCATGTCAGCAGAGAATCAGTCTGCATATAATAGCAGAAAATCAAGCTTCACGTCAGCCACCACTGCAACAGTCCATTGTCAGATATTTAGGCCCAGCACCCAGGCAGAGGAGAGAGGTCCCGTGACAGAGGATCTGGCTTCATGTCAGCAGAGAATCATTCTGCATGTCATAGCAGAAAATCAGGCATCACGTCAGCCACCACTGCAACAGTCCATTGTCAGATATTTAGGCCCAGCACCCAGGCAGAGGAGAGAGGTCCCGTAACAGAGAATCTGGCTTCATGTCAGCAGAGAATTAGTCTGCATGTCATAGCAGAGAATCAGGCTTCACGTCAGCCACCAGTGCAACAGTCCATTGGCATATATTTAGGCCCCGGCACCCAGACAGAGGAGAGGTTCATTCAACTTTGGGTAGCCTCGCAATATAATGGTAAAATGAAAATAAAAATAGGATTGAATGAGGAAGTGCCCTGGAGTACAATAATATATGGTTAAAGGGAGGTAGGTAATGTCTAATCTGGACAAGGGACGGACAGGTCCTGTGGGATCCATGCCTGGTTCATTTTTATGAACGTCAGCTTGTCCACATTGGCTGTAGACAGGCGGCTGCGTTTGTCTGTAATGACGCCCCCTGCCGTGCTGAATACACGTTCAGACAAAACGCTGGCCGCCGGGCAGGCCAGCACCTCCAAGGCATAAAAGGCTAGCTCTGGCCACGTGGACAATTTAGAGACCCAGAAGTTGAATGGGGCCGAACCAGCAGTCAGTACGTGGAGGGGTGTGCACAAGTACTGTTCCACCATGTTAGTGAAATGTTGCCTCCTGCTAACACGTTGCGTATCAGGTGGTGGTGCAGTTAGCTGTGGTGTGTTGACAAAACTTTTCCACATCTCTGCCATGCTAACCCTGCCCTCAGAGGAGCTGGCCGTGACACAGCTGCCTTGGCGACCTCTTGCTCCTCCTCTGCCTTGGCCTTGGGCTTCCACTTGTTCCCCTGTGACATATGGGAATGCTCTCAGTAGCGCGTCTACCAACGTGCGCTTGTACTCGCGCATCTTCCTATCACGCTCCAGTGCAGGAAGTAAGGTGGGCACATTGTCTTTGTAGCGTGGATCCAGCAGGGTGGCAACCCAGTAGTCCGCACAGGTTAAAATGTGGGCAACTCTGCTGTCGTTGCGCAGGCACTGCAGCATGTAGTCGCTCATGTGTGCCAGGCTGCCCAGGGGTAAGGACAAGCTGTCCTCTGTGGGAGGCGTATCGTCATCGTCCTGCCTTTCCCCCCAGCCACGTACCAGTGATGGGCCCGAGCTGCGTTGGGTGCCACCCCGCTGTGACCATGCTTCATCCTCATCCTCCTCCACCTCCTCCTCATCCTCGTCCTCCTCGTCCTCCAGTAGTGGGCCCTGGCTGGCCACATTTGTACCTGGCCTCTGCTGTTGCAAAAAACCTCCCTCTGAGTCACTTCGAAGAGACTGGCCTGAAAGTGCTAAAAATGACCCCTCTTCCTCCTCCTCCTCCTCCTCCTCCTCCTGGGCCACATCCTCTTCCATCATCGCCCTAAGTGTTTTCTCAAGGAGACATAGAAGTGGTATTGTAACGCTGATAACAGCGTCATCGCCACTGGCCATGTTGGTGGAGTACTCGAAACAGCGCAACAGGGCACACAGGTCTCGCATGGAGGCCCAGTCATTGGTGGTGAAGTGGTGCTGTTCTGTAGTGCGACTGACCCGTGCGTGCTGCAGCTGAAACTCCACTATGGCCTGCTGCTGCTCGCACAGTCTGTCCAGCATGTGCAAGGTGGAGTTCCACCTGGTGGGCACGTCGCATATGAGGCGGTGAGCGGGAAGGCCGAAGTTACGCTGTAGCGCAGACAGGCGAGCAGCGGCAAGATGTGAACGCCGGAAGCGCGAACAGACGGCCCGCACTTTATGCAGCAGCTCTGACATGTCGGGGTAGTTGTGAATGAACTTCTGCACCACCAAATTAAGCACATGCGCCAGGCAAGGGATGTGCGTCAAACCGGCTAGTCCCAGAGCTGCAACGAGATTTCGTCCATTATCGCACACCACCAGGCCAGGCTTGAGGCTCACCGGCAGCAACCACTCGTCGGTCTGTTGTTCTATACCCCGCCACAACTCCTGTGCGGTGTGGGGCCTGTCCCCCAAACATATGAGTTTCAGAATGACCTGCTGACGTTTACCCCGGGCTGTGCTGAAGTTGGTGGTGAAGGTGTGTGGCTGACTGGATGAGCAGGTGGAAGAAGAGGAGGAGGAAGCCGAGAAGGAGGAGGTGGCAACAGGAGGCAAAGAATGTTGCCCTGCGATCCTTGGCGGCGGAAGGACGTGCGCCAAACAGCTCTCCGCCTGGGGCCCAGCTGCCACTACATTTACCCAGTGTGCAGTTAGGGAGATATAGCGTCCCTGGCCATGCTTACTGGTCCACGTATCTGTGGTTAGGTGGACCTTGCTACAGATGGCGTTGCGCAGTGCACACTTGATTTTATCGGATACTTGGTTGTGCAGGGAAGGCACGGCTCTCTTGGAGAAGTAGTGGCGGCTGGGAACAACATACTGTGGGACAGCAAGCGACATGAGCTGTTTGAAGCTGTCTGTGTCCACCAGCCTAAATGACAGCATTTCATAGGCCAGTAGTTTAGAAATGCTGGCATTCAGGGCCAGGGATCGAGGGTGGCTAGGTGGGAATTTACGCTTTCTCTCAAATGTTTGTGAGATGGAGAGCTGAACGCTGCCGTGTGACATGGTTGAGACGCTTGGTGACGGAGGTGGTGGTAGTGTTGGTGGTACATCCCCTGTTTGCTGGGCGGCAGGTGCCAACGTTCCTCCAGAGGCGGAGGAAGAGGCCAAGGCGGCAGCAGCAGAAGAGGCCGAGGCGGCAGCAGCAGAAGAGGCCGAGGCGGCAGCAGCAGAAGAGGTAGCAGGGGGAGCCTGAGTGACTTCCTTGGTTTTAAGGTGTTTACTCCACTGCAGTTCATGCTTTGCATGCAGGTGCCTGGTCATGCAGGTTGTGCTCAGGTTCAGAACGTTAATGCCTCGCTTCAGGCTCTGGTGGCACAGCGTGCAAACCACTCGGGTCTTGTCGTCAGCACATTGTTTGAAGAAGTGCCATGCCAGGGAACTCCTTGAAGCTGCCTTTGGGGTGCTCGGTCCCAGATGGCGGCGGTCAGTAGCAGGCGGAGTCTCTTGGCGGCGGGTGTTCTGCTTTTGCCCACTGCTCCCTCTTTTGCTACGCTGTTGGCTCGGTCTCACCACTGCCTCTTCCTCCGAACTGTGAAAGTCAGTGGCACGACCTTCATTCCATGTGGGGTCTAGGACCTCATCGTCCCCTGCATCGTCTTCCACCCAGTCTTGATCCCTGACCTCCTGTTCAGTCTGCACACTGCAGAAAGACGCAGCAGTTGGCACCTGTGTTTAGTCATCATCAGAGACATGCTGAGGTGGTATTCCCATGTCCTCATCATCAGGAAACATAAGTGGTTGTGCGTCAGTGCAGTCTATGTCTTCCACCGCTGGGGAAGGGCTAGGTGGATGCCCTTGGGAAACCCTGCCAGCAGAGTCTTCAAACAGCATAAGAGACTGCTGCATAACTTGAGGCTCAGACAGTTTCTCTGATATGCATGGGGGTGATGTGACAGACTGATGGGGTTGGTTTTCAGGCGCCATCTGTGCGCTTTCTGCAGAAGACTGGGTGGGAGATAATGTGAACGTGCTGGATCCACTGTCGGCCACCCAATTGACTAATGCCTGTACCTGCTCAGGCCTTACCATCCTTAGAACGGCATTGGGCCCCACCATATATCGCTGTAAATTCTGGCGGCTACTGGGACCTGAGGTAGTTGGTACACTAGGACGTGTGGATGTGGCAGAAAGGCCACGTCCTCTCCCAGCACCAGAGGGTCCACTAACACCACCACGACCATGTCCACGTCCGCGTCCCTTACTAGATGTTTTCCTCATTGTTATCGTTCACCACAACAACAAAAATATTATTTGGCCCAATGTATTGTATTCAAATTCAGCTGAATATAAATTTGAGGCCTAGTATTTAGGCGCTGTGTGACCGGTATAGATTTACTGACAGAATTAGACTTGGAAATGCACAGTAGCGTGTGTGTGAAGTTATTCTGAATGACCCTATGTGCACCTTGAATATTATATACCCTTTTAGGGATAGATTTCAAATAGCTCTGATATAGCAGAAACCACTAAATTATGAAATTGCTAAATTAGGAATTGTATTTCAACCCAGAAAAAAAAGATGTGCTTTGACGGACACTAAATAACTTGCCCAGCCAGAACAGTACAGCGGTAACGACAGATTTAGCGGGATATAAATTTGAGGCCTAGTATTTAGGCGCTGGGTGACCGGTATGGATTTACTGACAGAATTAGACTTGGAAATGCACAGTAGCGTGTGTGTGAAGTTATTCTGAATGACCCTATGTGCACCTTGAATATTATATACCCTTTTAGGGATAGATTTCAAATAGCTCTGATATAGCAGAAACCACTAAATTATGAAATTGCTAAATTGGGAATTGTATTTCAACCTAGAACAAAAAATGTGCTTTGACGGACACTAAATAACTTGCCCAGCCAGAACAGTACAGCGGTAACGACAGATTTAGCGGGATATAAATTTGAGGCCTAGTATTTAGGCGCTGGGTGACCAGTATGGATTTACTGACAGAATTAGACTTGGAAATGCACAGTAGCGTGTGTGTGAAGTTATTCTGAATGACCCTATGTGCACCTTGAATATTATATACCCTTTTAGGGATAGATTTCAAATAGCTCTGCTACAGCAGAAACCACTAAATTAGGAAATTGCTAAATTGGGAATTGTATTTCAACCCAGAACAAAAAATGTGCTTTGACGGACACTAAATAACTTGCCCAGCCAGAATAGTACAGCGGTAACGACAGATTTAGCGGGATATAAATTTGAGGCCTAGTATTTAGGCGCTGGGTGACCGGTATGGATTTACTGACAGAATTAGACTTGGAAATGCACAGTAGCGTGTGTGTGAAGTTATTCTGAATGACCCTATGTGCACCTTGAATATGATATACCCTTTTAGGGATAGATTTCAAATAGCTCTGATACAGCAGAAACCACTAAATTATGAAATTGCTAAATTGGGAGTTGTATTTCAACCCAGAACAAAAAATGTGCTTTGACGGACACTAAATAACTTGCCCAGCCCGAACAGTACAGCGGTAACGACAGATTTAGCGGGATATAAATTTGAGGCCTAGTATTTAGGCGCTGGGTGACCGGTATGGATTCACTGACAGAATTAGACTGGGATATGGCCAAAAAATAACCACACTATTGCTGGTTAAATGCACTTGGTGTGACAGCTTGACCAACCACACTACTGAGGGTTAAATGCACTTGGTGACGGGCGCAGCTTGCCCCTGATGTAGTATATGGCCAAAAAATGAACAGACTATTGCTGGTTAAATGCACTTGGTGTGACAGCTTGACCAACCACACTACTGAGGGTTAAATGCACTTGGTGACGGGCGCAGCTTGCCCCTGATGTAGTATATGGCCAAAAAATGAACAGACTATTGCTGGTTAAATGCACTTGGTGTGACAGCTTGACCAACCACACTACTGAGGGTTAAATGCACTTGGTGACGGGCGCAGCTTGCCCCTGATGTAGTATATGGCCAAAAAATGAACAGACTATTGCTGGTTAAATGCACTTGGTGTGACAGCTTGACCAACCACACTACTGAGGGTTAAATGCACTTGGTGACGGGCGCAGCTTGCCCCTGATGTAGTATATGGCCAAAAAATAAACAGACTATTGCTGGTTAAATGCACTTGGTGTGACAGCTTCACCCTGATGTAGGCTTTAGCCAAAAAACAACCACACAATTGAGGGTTAAATGCACTTGGTCGCAGCTTGTGCTGGCGCACCACAAGACACAAAATGGCCGCCGATCACCCCAGAAAAAAGTGACTGACAAACGGTCTGGGCAGCCTAAAAACAGTGAGCAATTGAATTTCAGCAGCTCAATGATGCACAGCTGCAGATCGATCGATTAATCAAGTCCTTTGGAGGAGTTAATCTGCCTAATCTCGCCCTACTGTCGCAGCTGCAACCTCTCCCTACGCTAATCAGAGCAGAGTGACGGGTGGCGCTATGTGACTCCAGCTTAAATAGAGGCTGGGTCACATGGTGCTCTGGCCAATCACAGCCATGCCAATAGTAGGCATGGCTGTGACGGCCTCTTGGGGCAAGTAGTATGACGCTTGTTGATTGGCTGCTTTGCAGCCTTTCAGAAAGCGTCACAAAAGCGCCAAGAAAGCGACGAACGCCGAACCCGAACCCGGACTTTTACGAAAATGTCCGGGTTCGGGTCCGTGTCACGGACACCCCAAAATTCGGTACGAACCCGAACTATACAGTTCGAGTTCGCTCATCCCTACTGTTAGATTTTGTATTATGGCAAGAAAAAAGCAGCTAAGTAAATAAAAACAAGTGGCCATCATTACTTTAAGAAATGGAGGTCAGTCAGTCCGAAAAATTGGGAAAACTTTGAAAGTGTCCCCAAGTGCAGTCACAAAAACCATCAAGCGCTACAAAGAAACTGTCTCACATGCGGACCGCCCCAGGAAAGGAAGACCAAGAGACACCTCTGCTGCGGAGGATAAGTTCATCCGAGTCACCAGCCTCAGAAATCGCAGGTTAACAGCAGCTCAGATTAGAGACCAGGTCAATGCCACACAGAGTTCTAGCAGCAGACACATCTCTAGAACAACTGTTAAGAGGAGACTGTGTGAATCAGGCCTTCATGGTAGAATATCTGCTAGGAAACCACTGCTAAAGACAGGCAACAAGCAGAAGAGACTTGTTTGGGCTAAAGAACACAAGGAATGGACATTAGACCAGTGGAAATCTGTGCTTTGGTCTGATGAGTCGAAATTTGAGATCTTTGGTTCCAACCACCGTGTCATTGTGCGACGCAGAAAAGGTGAACGGATGGACTCTACATGCCTAGTTCCCACCGTGAAGCATGGAGGAGGAGGTGTGATGGTGTAGGGGTGCTTTGCTGGTGACACTGTTGGGGATTTATTCAAAATTGAAGGCATACTGAACCAGGATGGCTACCACAGCATCATGCAGCGGCATGCTATTCCATCCGATTTGCGTTTAGTTGGACCATCATTTATTTTTCAACAGGACAATGACCCCAAACACACCTCCAGGCTGTGTAAGGGCTATATGACCATGAAGGAGAGTGATGGGGTGCTGCGCCAGATGACCTGGCCTCCTCAGTAGAGTTGAGCGAACACCTGGATGTTCGGGTTCGAGAAGTTCGGCCGAACATCCCGGAAATGTTCGGGTTCGGGATCCGAACCCGATCCGAACTTCGTCCCGAACCCCATTGAAGTCAATGGGGACCCGAACTTTTCGGCACTAAAAAGGCTGTAAAACAGCCCAGGAAAGAGCTAGAGGGCTGCAAAAGGCAGCAACATGTAGGTAAATCCCCTGCAAACAAATGTGGATAGGGAAATGAATTAAAATTAAATAAATAAAAATTAACCAAAATCAATTGGAGAGAGGTCTCATAGCAGAGAATCTGGCTTCACGTCACCCACCACTGTAAGAGTCCATTTTCATAAATTTAGGCCCAGCACCCAGGCAGAGGAGAGAGGTCCCGTAACAGAGAATCTGGCTTCATGTCAGCAGAGAATTAGTCTGCATGTCATAGCAGAGAATGAGGCTTCACGTCAGCCACCACTGCAACAGTCCATTGGCATATATTTAGGCCCAGCACACACACAGGCAGAGGAGAGAGGTCCCGTAACAGAGAATCTGGCTTCATGTCAGCAGAGAATCAGTCTGCATGTCATAGCAGAGAATGAGGCTTCACGTCAGCCACCACTGCAACAGTCCATTGGCATATATTTAGGCCCAGCACACACACAGGCAGAGGAGAGAGGTCCCGTAACAGAGAATCTGGCTTCATGTCAGCAGAGAATCAGTCTGCATGTCATAGCAGAGAATCAGGCTTCACGTCAGCCACCACTGCAACAGTCCATTGGCATATATTTAGGCCCAGCACACACACAGGCAGAGGAGAGAGGTCCCGTAACAGAGAATCTGTCTTCATGTCAGCAGAGAATTAGTCTGCATGTCATAGCAGAGAATGAGGCTTCACGTCAGCCACCACTGCAACAGTCCATTGGCATATATTTAGGCCCAGCACACACACAGGCAGAGGAGAGAGGTCCCGTAACAGAGAATCTGTCTTCATGTCAGCAGAGAATCAGTCTGCATGTCATAGCAGAGAATGAGGCTTCACGTCAGCCACCACTGTAACAGTCCATTGGCATATATTTAGGCCCAGCACACACACAGGCAGAGGAGAGAGGTCCCGTAACAGACAATCTGGCTTCATGTCAGCAGAGAATCAGTCTGCATGTCATAGCAGAGAATCAGGCTTCACGTCAGCCACCAATGCAACAGTCCATTGGCATATATTTAGGCCCAGCACACACACAGGCAGAGGAGAGAGGTCCCGTAACAGACAATCTGGCTTCATGTCAGCAGAGAATCAGTCTGCATGTCATAGCAGAGAATGAGGCTTCACGTCAGCCACCACTGCAACAGTCCATTGGCATATATTTAGGCCCAGCACACACACAGGCAGAGGAGGGAGGTCCCGTAACAGACAATCTGGCTTCATGTCAGCAGAGAATCAGTCTGCATGTCATAGCAGAGAATCAGGCTTCACGTCAGCCACCACTGCAACAGTCCATTGGCATATATTTAGGCCCAGCACACACACAGGCAGAGGAGGGAGGTCCCGTAACAGAGAATCTGGCTTCATGTCAGCAGAGAATCAGTCTGCATGTCATAGCAGAGAATCAGGCTTCACGTCAGCCACCACTGCAACAGTCCATTGGCATATATTTAGGCCCAGCACACACACAGGCAGAGGAGAGAGGTCCCGTAACAGAGAATCTGTCTTCATGTCAGCAGAGAATTAGTCTGCATGTCATAGCAGAGAATGAGGCTTCACGTCAGCCACCACTGCAACAGTCCATTGGCATATATTTAGGCCCAGCACACACACAGGCAGAGGAGAGAGGTCCCGTAACAGAGAATCTGTCTTCATGTCAGCAGAGAATTAGTCTGCATGTCATAGCAGAGAATGAGGCTTCACGTCAGCCACCACTGCAACAGTCCATTGGCATATATTTAGGCCCAGCACCCAGGCAGAGGAGGGAGGTCCCGTAACAGAGAATCTGTCTTCATGTCAGCAGAGAATTAGTCTGCATGTCATAGCAGAGAATGAGGCTTCACGTCAGCCACCACTGCAACAGTCCATTGGCATATATTTAGGCCCAGCACACAGGCAGAGGAGAGAGGTCCCGTAACAGACAATCTGGCTTCATGTCAGCAGAGAATCATTCTGCATGTCATAGCAGAGAATCAGGCTTCACGTCACCCAACATTGGAACAGTCCATTGGCATATATTTAGGCCCCGGCACCCAGACACAGGAGAGGTTCATTCAACTTTGGGTAGCCTCGCAATATAATGGTAAAATGAAAATAAAAATAGGATTGAATGAGGAAGTGCCCTGGAGTCCAATAATATATGGTTAAGGGGAGGTAGTTAATGTCTAATCTGGACAAGGGACGGACAGGTCCTGTGGGATCCATGCCTGGTTCATTTTTATGAACATCAGCTTGTCCACATTGGCTGTAGACAGGCGGCTGCGTTTGTCTGTAATGACGCCCCCTGCCGTGCTGAATACACGTTCAGACAAAACGCTGGCCGCCGGGCAGGCCAGCACCTCCAAGGCATAAAAGGCTAGCTCTGGCCACGTGGACAATTTAGAGACCCAGAAGTTGAATGGGGCCGAACCATCAGTCAGTACGTGGAGGGGTGTGCACACGTACTGTTCCACCATGTTAGTGAAATGTTGCCTACTGCTAACACGTTGCGTATCAGGTGGTGGTGCAGTTAGCTGTGGCGTGTTGACAAAAGTTTTCCACATCTCTGCCATGCTAACCCTGCCCTCAAAGGAGCTGGCATTGACACAGCTGCCTTGGCGACCTCTTGCTCCTCCTCTGCCTTGGCCTTGGGCTTCCACTTGTTCCCCTGTGACATTTGGGAATGCTCTCAGTAGCGCGTCTACCAACGTGCGCTTGTACTCGCGCATCTTCCTATCACGCTCCAGTGCAGGAAGTAAGGTGGGCACATTGTCTTTGTAGCGTGGATCCAGCAGGGTGGCAACCCAGTAGTCCGCACAGGTTAAAATGTGGGCAACTCTGCTGTCGTTGCGCAGGCACTGCAGCATGTAGTCGCTCATGTGTGCCAGGCTGCACAGGGGTAAGGACAAGCTGTCCTCTGTGGGAGGCGTATCGTCATCGTCCTGCCTTTCCCCCCAGCCACGCACCAGTGATGGACCCGAGCTGCGTTGGGTGCCACCCCACTGTGACCATGCTTCATCCTCATCCTCCTCCACCTCCTCCTCATCCTCGTCCTCCTCGTCCTCCAGTAGTGGGCCCTGTCTGGCCACATTTGTACCTGGCCTCTGCTGTTGCCAAAAACCTCCCTCTGAGTTACTTCGAAGAGACTGGCCTGAAAGTGCTAAAAATGACCCCTCTTCCTCCTCCTCCTCCTCCTCCTCCTCCTGGGCCACCTCCTCTTGCATCATCGCCCTAAGTGTTTTCTCAAGGAGACATAGAAGTGGTATTGTAACGCTGATAACGGCGTCATCGCCACTGGCCATGTTGGTGGAGTACTCGAAACAGCGCAACAGGGCACACAGGTCTCGCATGGAGGCCCAGTCATTGGTGGTGAAGTGGTGCTGTTCTGTAGTGCGACTGACCCGTGCGTGCTGCAGCTGAAACTCCACTATGGCCTGCTGCTGCTCGCACAGTCTGTCCAGCATGTGCAAGGTGGAGTTCCACCTGGTGGGCACGTCGCATATGAGGCGGTGAGCGGGAAGGCCGAAGTTACGCTGTAGCGCAGACAGGCGAGCAGCAGCAGGATGTGAACGCCGGAAGCGCGAACAGACGGCCCGCACTTTATGCAGCAGCTCTGACATGTCGGGGTAGTTGTGAATGAACTTCTGCACCACCAAATTCAGCACATGCGCCAAGTAAGGGATGTGCGTCAAATTGGCTAGTCCCAGAGCTGCAACGAGATTTCGCCCATTATCGCACACCACCAGGCCGGGCTTGAGGCTCACCGGCAGCAACCACTCGTCGGTCTGTTGTTCTATACCCCGCCACAACTCCTGTGCGGTGTGGGGCCTGTCCCCCAAACATATGAGTTTCAGAATGGCCTGCTGACGTTTACCCCGGGCTGTGCTGAAGTTGGTGGTGAAGGTGTGTGGCTGACTGGATGAGCAGGTGGAAGAAGAGGAGGAGGAAGCCGAGAAGGAGGAGGTGGCAACAGGAGGCAAAGAATGTTGCCCTGCGATCCTTGGCGGCGGAAGGACGTGCGCCAAACAGCTCTCCGCCTGGGGCCCAGCTGCCACTACATTTACCCAGTGTGCAGTTAGGGAGATATAGCGTCCCTGGCCGTGCTTACTGGTCCACGTATCTGTGGTTAGGTGGACCTTGCCACAGATGGCGTTGCGCAGTGCACACTTGATTTTATCGGATACTTGGTTGTGCAGGGAAGGCACGGCTCTCTTGGAGAAGTAGTGGCGGCTGGGAACAACATACTGTGGGACAGCAAGCGACATGAGCTGTTTGAAGCTGTCTGTGTCCACCAGCCTAAATGACAGCATTTCATAGGCCAGTAGTTTAGAAATGCTGGCATTCAGGGCCAGGGATCGAGGGTGGCTAGGTGGGAATTTACGCTTTCTCTCAAATGTTTGTGAGATGGAGAGCTGAACGCTGCCGTGTGACATGGTTGAGACGCTTGGTGACGGAGGTGGTGGTGGTGGTGTTGGTGGTACATCCCCTGTTTGCTGGGCGGCAGGTGCCAACGTTCCTCCAGAGGCGGAGGAAGAGGCCGAGGCGGCAGCAGCAGAAGAGGCCGAGGCGGCAGCAGCAGAAGAGGTAGCAGGGGGAGCCTGAGTGACTTCCTTGGTTTTAAGGTGTTTACTCCACTGCAGTTCATGCTTTGCATGCAGGTGCCTGGTCATGCAGGTTGTGCTCAGGTTCAGAACGTTAATGCCTCGCTTCAGGCTCTGATGGCACAGCGTGCAAACCACTCGGGTCTTGTCGTCAGCACATTGTTTGAAGAAGTGCCATGCCAGGGAACTCCTTGAAGCTGCCTTTGGGGTGCTCTGTCCCAGATGGCGGCGGGCAGTAGCAGGCGGAGTCTCTTGGCGGCGGGTGTTCTGCTTTTGCCCACTGCTCCCTCTTTTGCTACGCTGTTGGCTCGGTCTCACCACTGCCTCTTCCTCCGAACTGTGAAAGTCAGTGGCACGACCTTCATTCCATGTGGGGTCTAGGACCTCATCATCCCCTGCATCGTCTTCCACCCAGTCTTGATCCCTGACCTCCTGTTCAGTCTGCACACTGCAGAAAGACGCAGCAGTTGGCACCTGTGTTTCGTCATCATCAGAGACATGCTGAGGTGGTATTCCCATGTCCTCATCATCAGGAAACATAAGTGGTTGTGCGTCAGTGCATTCTATATCTTTCACCGCTGGGGAAGGGCTAGGTGGATGCCCTTGGGAAACCCTGCCAGCGGAGTCTTCAAACAGCATAAGAGACTGCTGCATAACTTGAGGCTGAGACAGTTTCCCTGGTATGCATGGGGGTGATGTGACAGACTGATGGGGTTGGTTTTCAGGCGCCATCTGTGCGCTTTCTGCAGAAGACTGGGTGGGAGATAATGTGAACGTGCTGGATCCACTGTCGGCCACCCAATTGACTAATGCCTGTACCTGCTCAGGCCTTACCATCCTTAGAACGGCATTGGGCCCCACCATATATCGCTGTAAATTCTGGCGGCTACTGGGACCTGAGGTAGTTGGTACACTAGGACGTGTGGATGTGGCAGAACGGCCACGTCCTCTCCCAGCACCAGAGGGTCCACTAACACCACCACGACCATGTCCACGTCCGCGTCCCTTACTAGATGTTTTTCTCATTGTTATGGTTCACCACAACAACAAAAATATTATTTGGCCCAATGTATTGTATTCAAATTCAGCGGGATATAAATTTGAGGCCTAGTATTTAGGCGCTGGGTGACCGGTATGGATTTACTAACAGAATTAGACTTGGAAATGCACAGTAGCGTGTGTGTGAAGTTATTCTGAATGACCCAATGTGCACCTTGAATATTATATACCCTTTTAGGGATAGATTTCAAATAGCTCTGATATAGCAGAAACCACTAAATTATGAAATTGTTAAATTGGGAATTGTATTTCAACCCAGAACAAAAAATGTGCTTTGACGGACACTAAATAACTTTCCCAGCCACAACAGGACAGCGGTAACGAGAGATTTAGCAGGATATAAATTTGAGGCCTAGTATTTAGGCGCTGGGTGACAGGTATGGGTTTAGTGACAGAATTAGACTTGGAAATACACAGTAGCGGGTGTGTGTGAAGTTATTCTGAATGACCCTATGTGCACCTTGAATATTATATACCCTTTTAGGGATAGATTTCAAATAGCTCTGATATAGCAGGAACCACTAAATTATGAAATTGCTAAATTGGGAATTGTACTTCAACCCAGAACAAAAAATGTGCTTTGACGGACACTAAATAACTTTCCCAGCCACAACAGGACAGCGGTAACGAGAGATTTAGCGGGATATAAATTTGAGGCCTAGTATTTAGGCGCTGGGTGACAGGTATGGGTTTAGTAACAGAATTAGACTTGGAAATACACAGTAGCGGGTGTGTGTGAAGTTATTCTGAATGACCCAATGTGCACCTTGAATATTATATACCCTTTTAGGGATAGATTTCAAATAGCTCTGATATAGCAGGAACCACTAAATTATGAAATTGCTAAATTGGGAATTGTACTTCAACCCAGAACAAAAAATGTGCTTTGACGGACACTAAATAACTTTCCCAGCCACAACAGGACAGCGGTAACGAGAGATTTAGCGGGATATAAATTTGAGGCCTAGTATTTAGGCGCTGGGTGACCGGTATGGATTTAGTGACAGAATTAGACTGGGATATGGCCAAAAAATAACCACACTATTGCTGGTTAAATGCACTTGGTGACGGGCGCAGCTTGCCCCTGATGTAGTATATGGCCAAAAAATGAACAGACTATTGCTGGTTAAATGCACTTGGTGTCACAGCTTGACGAACCACACTACTGAGGGTTAAATGCACTTGGTGACGGGCGCAGCTTGCCCCTGATGTAGTATATGGCCAAAAAATGAACAGACTATTGCTGGTTAAATGCACTTGGTGACGGGCGCAGCTTGCCCCTGATTTAGTATATGGCCAAAAAATGAACAGACTATTGCTGGTTAAATGCACTTGGTATGATAGCTTGACCAACCACACTACTGAGGGTTAAATGCACTTGGTGACGGGCGCAGCTTGCCCCTGATGTAGTATATGGCCAAAAAATGAACAGACTATTGCTGGTTAAATGCACTTGGTGACGGGCGCAGCTTGCCCCTGATTTAGTATATGGCCAAAAAATGAACAGACTATTGCTGGTTAAATGCACTTGGTGTGATAGCTTGACCAACCACACTACTGAGGGTTAAATGCACTTGGTGACGGGCGCAGCTTGCCCCTGATGTAGTATATGGCCAAAAAATGAACAGACTATTGCTGGTTAAATGCACTTGGTGACGGGCGCAGCTTGCCCCTGATTTAGTATATGGCCAAAAAATGAACAGACTATTGCTGGTTAAATGCACTTGGTGTGATAGCTTGACCAACCACACTACTGAGGGTTAAATGCACTTGGTGACGGGCGCAGCTTGCCCCTGATGTAGTATATGGCCAAAAAATGAACAGACTATTGCTGGTTAAATGCACTTGGTGTCACAGCTTGACGAACCACACTACTGAGGGTTAAATGCACTTGGTGACGGGCGCAGCTTGTCCCTGATGTAGTATATGGCCAAAAAATAAACAGACTATTGCTGGTTAAATGCACTTGGTGTGACAGCTTCACCCTGATGTAGGCTTTAGCCAAAAAACAACCACACCATTGAGGGTTAAATGCACTTGGTGACGGGCGCAGCTTGCCCCTGATTTAGTATATGGCCAAAAAATGAACAGACTATTGCTGGTTAAATGCACTTGGTGTGATAGCTTGACCAACCACACTACTGAGGGTTAAATGCACTTGGTGACGGGCGCAGCTTGTCCCTGATGTAGTATATGGCCAAAAAATGAACAGACTATTGCTGGTTAAATGCACTTGGTGACGGGCGCAGCTTGCCCCTGATTTAGTATATGGCCAAAAAATGAACAGACTATTGCTGGTTAAATGCACTTGGTGTGATAGCTTGACCAACCACACTACTGAGGGTTAAATGCACTTGGTGACGGGCGCAGCTTGCCCCTGATGTAGTATATGGCCAAAAAATGAACAGACTATTGCTGGTTAAATGCACTTGGTGTCACAGCTTGACCAACCACACTACTGAGGGTTAAATGCACTTGGTGACGGGCGCAGCTTGCCCCTGATGTAGTATATGGCCAAAAAATAAACAGACTATTGCTGGTTAAATGCACTTGGTGTGACAGCTTCACCCTGATGTAGGCTTTAGCCAAAAAACAACCACACTACTGAGGGTTAAATGCTCTTGGTGACAGGCGCAGCTTGCCCCTGATTTAGTATATGGCCAAAAAATGAACAGACTATTGCTAGTTAAATGCACTTGGTGTGACAGCTTCACCCTGATGTAGGCTTTAGCTAAAAAACAACCACACCATTGAGGGTTAAATGCACTTGGTCGCTGCTTGGATGCACTTGGTCGCAGCACCGCACAAGACACAAAATGGCCGCCGATCACCCCAGAAAAAAGTGACTGACAAACGGTCTGGGCAGCCTAAAAACAGTGAGTGAGCATTTGAATTTCAGCAGCTCAATGATGCACAGCTGCAGATCGATCGATTAATGAAGTGAAGTCCTTTGGAGGAGTTAATCTGCCTAATCTCGCCCTACTGTCGCATCCGCAACCTCTCCCTACGCTAATCAGAGCAGAGTGACGGGCGGCGCTATGTGACTCCAGCTTAAATAGAGGCTGGGTCACATGGTGCTCTGGCCAATCACAGCCATGCCAATAGTAGGCATGGCTGTGACGGCCTCTTGGGGCAAGTAGTATGACGCTTGTTGATTGGCTGCTTTGCAGCCTTTCAAAAAGCGCCAAGAAAGCGTCACAAAAGCGCCAAGAAAGCGACGAACACCGAACCCGAACCCGGACTTTTACGAGTTCGCTCATCCCTACTACTCAGTCACCGGACCTGAACCCAATCGAGATGGTTTGGGGTGAGCTGGACCGCAGAGTGAAGGCAAAAGGGCACAAGTGCTAAGCATCTCTGGGAACTACTTCAAGACTGTTGGAAGACCATTTCAGGTGACTACCTCTTGAAGCTCATCAAGAGAATGCCAAGAGTGTGCAAAGCAGTAATCAAAGCAAAAGGTGGCTACTTTGAAGAACCTAGAATATGACATATTTTCAGTTGTTTCACACTTTTTTGTTATGGATATAATTCCACATGTGTTAATTCATAGTTTTGATGCCTTCAGTGTGAATCTACAATTTTCATAGTCATGAAAATAAAGAAAACTCTTTGAATGAGAAGGTGTGTCCAAACTTTTGGTCTGTACTGTATGTCCCTCCATTTTTGTTTACACCACTCTCCTACTGCGCCTTTTTTTTTGAGTTTTTAAAAAGTTGCAGTTAATAATTCTGCCATATATCCAATTAATATAGTTAACCAAGCACAATTTTGTCACCCAGTTTACTAAAGTGGCAAGAGTGGCGTATAGCCACAAAAAGATTCAAATTTTTGACCAAAAATAGCATGTGCCAAGATTTGCCACCTCTTAACAGCAGAAAGCTGGCACAAATCAAATCATCAATTCCTGCCATTGTGCATCAGGAAATGTGTCACCAGGAAATTCTGAATTAAACCAGGCACAATGCCTTGTAGGGCTGGCTCAGCTGAATATAATGATACCATTAACTTAGCGTTCCATTGCTTCCGCCTGGATAAATAGTACTTTTAATTGACTTGCGAAGGAGCAGTTAAGTGCACCAAAGGCGGGCCCAAGCCTCTCTGTGCACCCCTGCTCTTCCTGTCCCTCCCACTCCTTCTTGTTTGACAGTTCCAGGTTCCTGCAAATCAAGAAGGAGAGGAAGGGGCTGGCAAAGGAAGCAGGAGGAGCAAGGGTGCACAGAGTGGCTTGGATCTGCCCAAGTGCACTTAACTGCTCATTTCCATATGGATTAAAAGTATTTTATCCTCAAGAATAAAGCAACAGATCTCTAAGTGAAAGATATCATTACATTCAGATGAGCTAGTCCTACAAGGGTCTGAGACTGTTTTTTTGGTGAATTTCCTAGTGACAGACTTCAATAAAATCAGGCATCAGAAATCTTTTTGGAGATAATTTTTTATAAGTACAAATATGATCTACATAAAAAAAGTTAAGTAACTGTTATATATTCTGTGTTATTGATAGATAGGCTATCAATGCATGATTGGAGGGAATTCAATCGCTGCGTTCCACACGATCAGCAGAATTAAGCAAGCACCATAGCACCACTTGTAAATGTGGCTGTGTCTGGTACTACAGCTGAGTTCTGCTTCACCCCTTGCAGTACACCCCATTCAGGTGCAGCACCAGAAACAGCCACATTTGTATGAATATCAAAGTACCTTAAAAATACAACAAAGGGGCCACAGTGTTCCCTTAGAGTAGCTAAGATAGAATAGTATAGGCCACTGATTGGCAGTCCCATTAAAAAGGTTAAAAGGTTAAAACCTTTAACCCCTTAAGCCACCATACGTTACAAACATTAAGGCATTGTATGTCGCAAACTCACATGCTGAGCTCGCTCCATACACAGTGGGTGTTGGTTGGTTGTATAATACAGCAGACACCCGCCAGCAGTGATGGGGATTGAAGATGTCTCCAATCCCAGTCATTTAAGCCCTCGGATGCAGCTGTCAATAGCGACTGCGGCATCTGTAAAGTTATACAGATGGAGGGGGCTCCCTCTACTGGCCAATCATGGGGCGCTGATCATCTGCTATGAAGGTTGTGAAGGCTCACAGGTTTCTCATTGCAAAATGCCTGCGCAGCCGAGTCTGAGACATGGCCTGATAGTATTCTATTGCAGTCTGTGGTTCAAACAGTCAGAATATGACATGTACAAGTCCCCTAAGGGGACCTAAAAGTACAGTAAAACAAAAATCTAAAGTATTTTAATAAAATAAAAAACACAAGTATAATACAAATTCTAATAATTCTCTTTTCCAATTTCACATATAAAATAAGCAATTAAAAATAGACATAATAGGTATTGTCACTTCTGAAAATATTAAAATTATTAAAATATAACAAATGTATTGTGTGCAATGAATGCCATAATGGAAAAAAATTGCTATTTTGTTGTCTTTTTGTCATGAGTCCCCTCCCCTGCAACCTATACAAATTGAATAAAAAGTGATCAAGTGATCAACAAGTTATATTTACCCCCAAAATTATACAGATAAAAACTACAGCTTTCCCCAATGAGCCGAAAAAACAGACAAACTTCTGACTGAGAATATGGCAATGCAAAGGAGAAAATGTTTTTTAAAGGTTTTTATTGGGTAAAGGTTTTAATAAAGTGGCAAAATATAATAGAAACTATATACATTTAGTATTGCCTTAATCATACTAACCCACAGAATACGTTTATCACGTCATTTTTAATGCACAGTGAACACTTTTTATTTTTCAAAATCACCTCAGAAATAAATTTCCCCTATTTTCCAATACAGTACAAACTATTGTAAATTAAATGGAGCCATTAAAAACATAACTTTTCTCGCAAAAAAAAGTCCTTATAACTCCATGTGAGCGAAAAACAAAACAAAAAAAAACAGTTATGCCTATTGGAGAGTGTTGAGGAAAAAGGTGAAAACGCAAAAATATAAATTGGCACTTTGGGGTAAAGCTGTTAGGCTCTATCAGGGTATTCGCTTATACTTTGGATGTAATTTGAGAAGACAACTAAATACAGCTTGAATCAGTAAAACATGAGAGTTTTACTGAATCAACTTTTTAAGTAAAATATTGATTTTAAAAAATTTAGTTATAAAGGCTATCCACAAATCAGTATATCTCCTTTTCACCAGGTATTCAAGATGCTTGCAAAAACCTATGTTGCTTCACATCCTAAAATGTCAGCTCAGTCAACAGAAAGGTGTGGTGGAAATTTTATTAACAGAGGTTCCATCATAAATGGTGCAGAATGGTACAGCTTCAGTGGAGGTAGGTTCACATTATTTATATTTCCCACTTTTGTCTTGGCTCTTTAGGTAGCAAATATTAAATACAAATTATTTACCTTTACTGTTTGAATTTCTTTTAATCTCAGTTTAAACAACATAATGTTACTGCTGTTGATATACTTCTTCATTTTAATTTTGTTCATGTGTTGACTACCTTATACTCAAAGCTGCTCATCCAGTGTTCAGTGGGACCTAGTTATTTATTATTTTTTTTTTTATAGTAGTCATAAGGAAGTCCCACGGGGTAATTCTTTCAGTCATTTCCCCATGGTAATAGACAGAGATGAGCGAAGTACTGGAAAATTCGATTTGGCTGCTTAGTATAATTTTACAAAAAAATAGCTTTGTGACTAATTACTTTGTCACAAAGCGCCTTTCATTGTAAGTAGTGGGTGCAATGACAGAGAGCTGCGATTGCGCCGCTCCCCGTCATTGTACCCCTCAGATGCTGCAATCATTGCCCACTGTGTAGACAAAAATTATGATTTGGTTGTGGTATTTCACTTGATTCTCTGGCTCAGTCAGGGTCCCAGCAGTTGGCCACCAATGGATCAGAAAGTGACAGCATATGTCATCACTTTCTATGATGGGAAGATGCCTTTAAGACCCTAAAAACTATTAATCGGTTGAAAAAAATGTTTTGTATAAACCAACAACAAGTTGCTAGGACATCTTTATTGTGGCTTCTTAGGAGTCTTCTCCTCAAATTCCATTAAACTGTGCACTGTTTGTCCAGTAGAATTATGGACATCATGACAGAAACCTTGTAGATCTTATTAAATTCAATAGGGTCAGTTGGGTCACCATGGGTGTCAGTCATGCGATCCTAAATTGGAAATGAAAACCATCAGTATAAACCTAGCCTGGGTGCAACATAAAAGATAAAGCCCGAGGATTGGATTGTAGAGAACAAGCTTGAGGAACTCTTTAGGAACGTTGGCCGATTGTCTTCTGTTGTCTACTTCATAACCACAAATGGTCTCATGTCATGAAATTCTTTTCCAGGAATGCCAGACTTCAGTTATCTCCACACAAATTGTTTTGAACTTACCCTGGAGCTGGGATGTGAGAAGTTCCCAACTGAGGACGAACTGTATCCTGCCTGGCAAGACAATAAAGAATCTCTGCTGAGCTTAATTGAAATGGTACCGTGCAACGCTTCAGCATGCAGAATTATGACAAAATATGTCACTGATATGTCAAGCCTTGCTATTAGTGAATGAGAGTAGACAGGGAGCAGAAGGAGGGGGGAGGAACGGTTATGGAAGATGTTTATCAGCTTGAGAGGAAGTCTCAGCCTGCTCCGCTCATATATATTTGATATTTGAGGCTTGGGCCGGTGTTCTGGGGCAGGCCGAATAACTGAGAGTAGAAACAAATTCCAGATATAACCTGTGTCATTATTCTTTTCCTCAGCTCATATACTGCCAATTCTTCATTCCTTTGCACTGAAGGGGATTCTTTTTCATCTTTTTCCAAATATCATCACATTTTAGACAGGGCCATCCATACACTGAAAAGTATAACTTATTTTCACATTCAATTCCTTCAGTGCAGTCATTCATTAGATGGCGGCTACGCGGGAATGTAGCATAATCTGGTCAGATTACATCTTGCAGCATTTAGATGTAAAAGTTCCCAGGAGACAATACAAGTTTACATGGAGCACAAGCCCTATGGTCCTGCATCTCTAGTTACATTCTTCTATTTTTTTTTTTCATATCTATGTATATACATACAGATGTGTCCGTCTCTACTCTTCCTCTTGGCTAGTCATCTTTCAAGAGGAGTGCCTTAAGATGAGCAGTTTTGAAGGAAGAAGCATGGTTTTGTGATACTCTATCATTATTCGTTTTTATGTTGTATGTGTCTCTATGAGGCCACCCAGTGGTTGTGATGTGGATTGCAGTGTTTTGCAATGTATTGAATTTGTATCATGAGAGTCCTTAATGAAATTTTCAGAAAAGTAAGGGTTGGCACATCTGTAAATACGGAAAAAAAATAATCTTCATCTGATTGTATGGAATTTACCATTCCATTCAAAAAATCTAAAAATGTACACTTCAAGGGCATGGAGGATGTTGTAGAGGGAGGGCTTTTATCTAGTTCTCCCCTGTGTGAGCAGGGAACCCAGTTTTTCCATGTTTTATGGACAATGGGTATGGAACCCCTGTGCCAACCTACAGATTTGGCCTGATGGCGTTATCCTACGGTTTCCTGGTCTTCACCCTTTAACCAATATACAGGGATATGGTCATCGTGACAGGGAACACAACAGGCTGCTACCTCTTGGAGTTGTCTCCAAGTGATAAGCTTCTTACCCACGGAGGTCAGAGACAGTGGTGTGTGGTACCAAGGCAAACTTGTAGTCAATAACAAACAGAAGTCAGGGCAGGCCGAGTTTGTGCAAATATATGAAACAATCTAAAGGTCAGGGCAGGTGGCACAAGATCAGTAGTGTAAAAAGGCACTAGTCAGGTCAGGCAGAAGATGGACAGAATCCAGGAGTCAGGTAGAGAACTGTATCCAGACAGACAAAATGCATTATGGCTCTTATACAGGCTCTAGCAAGCTGAAGAAACCTAGCAAGACCTACGTATAGAAACCTATAGCTCAGGCAAGGAATGAACCAAACTGCACAGACTGGACTGAGTTTAGATATAATGCATAATAACCCTAATTTACACACAGGAAACCGGCGCCTGGGAGCACGGGGCAGTGGTGGTACGAACTGCAATTGTAACACCATGTATCACATGGTCGATAATTTTTTTAAATGGTCAAGATATAATACTACATTTCCCCCGCAGTGGCCACTGTAGGGAAAATGTATGACTAGCCACATCATCTCCTGGCTAATAGCTGAAGCTTTCTAAAACCAGATTCCAGGTGATTCTATGATTGCTGGTAGTGTTGAGCAAATCGAAGCATCCAAAGCGGAATTCGATCTGAAGTTTAGGAAACATTTGATTCGCTGCGAAGTCAGATTTCCCCACATTTCGTGGTAACTAATAAATTTTTCCTAAAATGGTGGCTAAAATTTTTTAAAAATTAAACTCACCTCCTCCATATGATGGCGGAAAGGCCGTCCACTCCGTTTTGATTGAAGAAAACCCGCCAAAGGACTTGTGGCAAGTGTAAAGACTTCACCATGTGATCAGGCTGGCCACACAAGGTGACATCATCTTGGGGCACTGCATCGTTAAGTCCACGGCGATAAATTAGACCTGACTGTAACAGTGACCTGTGATACTGACACACAGTAAATCTACAGCTAACAGAAGGGATTAAAAAGCATGTGTTTGAACCGCCACAACATGCAATAAAGAACTTTTATTTTTTCTTCACTACTTTATTGGCGCTGCCTCCATTTCTTTCTTTTTTTTTACTAAGAAGCCATTAAACTGCAGGGGCGATCACAGTTTATTTTTAATTTTTTCTTTACTGAAGGGTGCTCTATGCTTTTCTTTTTGTTTAATAGAAGGGATTAGCTATGAATCTTGGTGCACTGCACAGTGATGTAGATGGCGATAAATTACACCTGTAATACTGACAGCACAGTACTTACAGAAGTATGACTGTAGGTGCACTAGAACATAATGCACATGGCGATACACTCCCCGTGCAGGTTAAGGTCCAAGCCTTCACACCGAGATTGGGCCACCAAATGGGATGGATATGATTAGGAAGAAAGGCCTGGGTATACCTGATTTATCGCGATTCATGACAAATTAATTAGTAACAAATCAAATTTCTTGTGGAAGTTTAGTGAATTGACCGAATAGAATTTTTCAAAACTTAGCTCATCTCTAGTCATAGTAATTCAAGCATAAGTAACAAGAGAAGAACAAGAATTGATAATAGATCCGCTGTTTCTATATTAGCTATCATCGTAGCTATAATGTTATACACAAGAAAAGTTCTTTAAGAGCTTTGAGAAGACTAGCACTCACCAATTTGCATTGCAAATTATGTTGCTTCTTTCCCTATTTATCTCATATCTATCTATCTATCTATCTATCTATCTATCCATTTATCTATTTCACATTGATCTTTCCATCCATTTATCTATTTCACATTGATCTATCCATCCATTTATCTATGTCTTATATATCTATCTCCCTACCTATCTATGTATCTCATATCTATTTGTCCCATATCCTATCTATCTATCTGTCTATAATCTCATATGTATTCAGTTTATTTTAGTTTTACCTTTATACTCTATAAAAACTGAGGTAAATGCAAATTATCCCGCAAACCAAGCCTCAGCCTTCTATCTCTTTATTATTCTGGTCATGTAACATTTCGGGATCTGTGTGGTTATTTAAATGTCTTGTGAAAAGTAACAGATGGTCTAACAATTTACTGAAATTTGCATCTAAAGTTTTTGGTGGAGGTTACTTTTACATTTTTTTCCATAATCCAAGACAGTTGTTGAGGTCCCGAGTCCAATGTACTTTTTGCTTTGGTCTATAAAGTGAACTGGAGTTTAAATTTAGTCCAATGTTTTTACTGTTTTTTATTTATATTTTTTGGATCTCTCAAGTTATTAGAATTTTACAACTAAGGTGAAAGGGAGGTAGACACCTAAGTGAAGCCTTATTGTAAGCAGATATGTCCTTGGATCAGGTTACATGTTTGGTTTTTATTCATCCTACTTGCTGCTTCCATGAAGTCTAGACATGGTTTGAGGTTTTATGATTATGACCGACCATTGTCCCAGATCCACCAGCCTTATTTAATTCTGTAATTATGGAACTGCTACTGGGAATGTTATATCTATTATAAATCTCTTGTTAGGGTGTTAAAGGTTAAGTGATGTTTCATATTATTGTAACTAGTGTTGTTACTCCAGGGGAACCGTTTCTGAAAATCTGCACAACACATGGAGAATAGATCATGGCTGGTCACGAGTCAGACGTTAGCTTGGGTCGGTCGATTTGCATTTCCTCTCACGTGTGTAGTTTGGTTACATAAATGGTGCAGAGTCAGGTTAAGCACGGAGAATATAAGCTTACTGTGCCGAAAGGAAGCTTAATGATTTCCTTTATAGAGGAAAAGAGAATGGATGTACTGAGGAAGCAAGATGGACAGCTCAGAATTTAAAGCTTTTACCTGCAGGCATGTGTAATTGATAGCTTCTGCATGGAGAAGTAAAGGTCCTGCTATAGCCAAGGAAAGACCGGGAATAACTTATACAGCATTTTATTCATCAAAAAACCTCTTGATGTACATATGGTGTGTGGTAAATCACTTAAAAGAAATGTTTTGTGAGATTTTGTAGATTCTATGGGTATCGTTTAGGTGGGTATTAAACAGGTTTTCCAAGATCGGAAAAAATTTGACCAAATCTAAGAAATGCCATAGAATAATAAAAAATACATTATTCAGCGGAGAAATTCTCTTCCACTTCCCCTCTGCTGCTTAGGTGTTACCTGTAGTTTTTTGGTTGCTGTTCTTGTAGCTTTGTATGATATCATGTTTACTTATTGAGGTGGGGCTGGGCATGACTCATTTATCAACATTTGACACATCTTTCCACTAGTATGGTACAAGAGTTTATCCTGGGGTATTCCATTTTTTAATACAGTACATAGTTCACAGAAGGTTAATAATACAAAATAAAATCATAATCACTGAGGCCCCACCGCTGCTGTACCTGCTGCTCTCAACTTCCTAATCCTGGCTTGACACACAGCAAGTGCTAGGAAAGTCCCATTCAGCCAATCAATGGCTGAGGTGGATCACTGCTATAGCCAGCAATTAACTGAGTCAGGAAGTAGAGAGGAGCAGGGCCCGGTGCTGCATTGGAATGGTAGTGGCAAGGGATCACTAGAGGTGAGTAAGGCTTCATTTTTAAAGGGGTTATCAGGGAATTTATTATTGATGACCTATCCTCAGGATAGGTACAATATATCATATTGGCGGGGGTCTCGCACTCAGGAACTTTGCCGATCAGCTGTTGGAAGAGACCAGTAAAATCATCATACATTGGTAATTTGACACAGGCACAGGTCAAGTGAATGGAGATGAGCTTCAATGCTAGGGGCGTACTGGGAACTTAAAGTAGACTTGGGAACAAAAATTTAAAGTGGCCTCATGTTGTAAACGGATCCAAATTGACAGAAGGAGGGGCAACACAAGTAGGCGAGGCCAGCAATACCATATCACAAAATACCATCCTATCAGAACCATATAACACAGTGCAGCACAGTATACTGCCCCAGAAGCTGTCCCTTTGTGGTGGCCATAAATAGATGCCATATTCTGTTCTTCTCCTCCAGTTGTTTCTGATTAGGATATGTTGCAGGGGACACAGGAGGTGAGATGTGGGCCACAGTTGAATTCGGGAGGGCATTTGCGATCGCTGTCCCGGTACATGAGTACCTGATTCTCAAGGCTTTAATTACCCCTGAGAGCTCATTATGTGCCTGGCCAGTGGTAGAGAGAAGGGCTTGGGTGGCCCCCTGGCCATTGGCCCACCGGTAAATTATTCTGTAAGGTCTATGGCCAATCCGCCCCTGTTCAATACCAAGCACAGCTACTATACAATGGATGGCGCTGTGCTTGACAAGCTTTGAAGAGACGGCCGTGGCTTCTTCAAACAGCTGATTGGTGGAGGTTCCAGGAAATCAAACCCCCACTCATCTGATATTGAGGATAGGTCGTCCATATTGAATTCCTGCATAGCCCCTTAAATCCACAAGAAGCAGTATATAAAATATGTAAAAGTTTAATACCACTTGACAAGTTTTTTTTTGTCCTTTTGGTGTCACTATACAAGTTATCAGCCTTTATGAATTGGGGTTGAGACCAGACATCGAAATCATTTTTTTCAGTGAGGGCTAGAAAAGATGAAAACGCTATAAAATGCAGTTTGAGATTCAACAGAATGTGAAGTCAGAAGGTGGTATAAAATTAGCTCCCACTTTAGACATATGTGGCATATCCACAGGATCAGGGGTGAAGGGAATCATATGGAATGCATGGCTCATTCCATTGCAGAATGAGGGTTAGGGGTCATGCAACCTTGTATGAAGACATTATGTTTCATAAAAGAAATGCATCAACAAACATGTTTGTGTCTAGAATCTCTGCACCAAGCAAAGCCTGAGACAAGCAACAGCTACTAAAAGTAAAAGTTGAAGGCAGGGGAAAATTCATACATGCCAACAATGCCTATGTCTACATGAACTTGTCTTCATATAATCATCAAAACTGAAGAAAACAAAGATCTCCACTCTACAGATGAGGAAAGCTTAGGCTCAGGGTGTGACTTGATGAAGAACTACTAATCTACTCATTGAGTAGAAAAAGTTTCTTAAATGTAATTACAGAGAACATATCCTCTATGATTAGTAAGAGGGGTGATAACATGACAAGTTCCTGTATCATCTCCTGGGCTTATTGGAGGCTGTGCAGAGGGAAAGATATAGTAACAAGTTGTATTCTTTTTTCCTGCTCTCACTTGCAGCTTCCCCTCCTCTTCCCCTACACAAACACAGAAAGTAAAGCTTTTCATCCTTCTCTCGAAATTTCAACCAGTTCCCAAAATGTAATAAACTAGAGCTGTGCACTGAACATTGCACCTGTGTCCTTGGCAGTAAAAGAACAAATCTTGACAAATTTAAGTTTTCCATCATTTACTTATTTGTGTTTATCCTAAGCAGCGATGGTTACTTTGTGTTGACTGACCGGAGTTGAGTTTTTATGTCTTCACATTACTTTAACTAACAGTGAAGCTATTGATACTGTTGGCGGCCTCGCTGGAGCACTGGAGACTTTCTGAACAGAACATTAATGTTCCTTGTGGCGAGTTTTATTACAATATGAGTACTGCAGTTCAGACCACCAAGCCCATTCCATTTTACAGCTCTCTAGTGAATTTTTGTCTTGGTGAGTCCAATAAGGCAGGATAAAATCCATACACATTACACAGTAAAGCTTTCAAGATGAAAGATTTGAGCCGTGGAGACACAGTGAACGTCTAGCCCATATACAGCAGAAAGCAAATACAGAAGCTCTGATAAAATCCACTGATAATGTTCACTCAATTAGAATATCTATTGCTAAAATTTGCCAAGACCAATCTAGAATATTACACGTGGATGTGCAACAGATCCACTTCTCAGGATGTGAGATACCTGCTGGATCGATTATCTTGAAGCCGGGTGAAACGGTTTCATGTAATTATTTTATGTCTTTATAGAAGCTTGTTTAGGAAAGTGCAGTACTTAAATAAAGTGTCTGGGATGACACTTCTAAAGTCAGTAATCCCGGGTACACTGAGCAGATGACGGGAATTTGCCTTTTATTTGGCAGACTAAGTGGCTGAATGAAATTAATTTGGGTACTTACTTACTTTAAAAGAAATGTTAGGCAGAGTGTATGGTGTAATGATCATGATCCTAGTGTGTAGCCATAGGGGTGCAGAGGCTGCAGTTATATCTGAGACATGGTGATCTAAGGTGACCATTAGTGATGGATGAACATCGGCCAGGACGTTTCGCGAACGATCAAATGTTTGCGAACAGAGCATTTTCGGCTGGCCCCATTTACTTTAATGGCAGGCAAACCTGAAAAACCTTCAGGTCATATTTTCAGCCACCAAATACTTACTAAAAGTACACAAATAGTCCCACAACATGGACAGTAAAATACCAGAGGAGGATCAATGACAAAAATTCACGCAAAAAATATGTATTTAAATTAGGAGCCATTTTTAAGCGTCTTAAAGGAAAACTCTCAATAAAGGTGCCCTGCTGGAGCCTAGAAATTTTTTATTTTAGGCCACGGGAGTACAGACCCCAAAAATTAGGCATTTACCTGACAGAAAAGAACAAGTGATTATGTGGCTAGAGGTAAATTAGATAGACAGTGGATAACAATTTAACTGTAGGCCAGTGGAGTACAGGCCCCAAACATTAGGCATTCACCGTACAGAAAAGATCAAATGATTATGTGGCTGGAAGTATATTAGACGGTCAGTGCATAACAATTTTACTGAAGGCCAGTGGAGTACAGGCCCCAAATATTAGGCATTCACCGGGCAGAAAAGAACAAGTGATTATGTGGCTGGAGGTACATTAGGAGGTCACTAAATAGCAATTTTACTGCAGGCCAGTGGAGTACAGGCCCCAAAAATTAGGCATTCACCTGACAGAAAAGAACAAGTGATGATGTGGCTGGAGGTATATTAGACGGTCAGTGGATAACAATTTTACTGTAGGCCAGTGCAGTACAGGCCCCAAAAATTATGCATTTACTCGACAGATAAGAATAAGTGATTATGTGGCTGGAGGTATATTAGGGGGTCAGTGATTAACAATTTTACTGCAGGCCAGTGGAGCACAGGCCCCAAGCATAAGCCATTCACGGGAGGATAAAGGACAAGTGATTATGTGGCTGGAGGTATATTAGGTGGTCAGTGGATAACAATTTTACTGTAGGCCAGTGGAGTATAGGCCCCAAACATTAGGCATTAACCGGACAGAAAAGAACAAGTGATTATGTGGCTGGAGGTATATTAGGGGGTCAGTGATTAACAATTTCACTGCAGGCCAGTGGAGTACAGGCCCCAATCATAAGCCATTCACCGGAGGATAAAGAACAAGTGATTATGTGGCTGGAGGTACATTAGGAGGTCAATGAATAACAATTTAACTTCAGGTCAGTGGAGTACAGGCCCCAAACATTAGGCATTCACCGGACAGAAAAGAACAAGTGATTATGTGCTTGGATGTATATTAGGTGGTCAGTGGATAACAATTTTATTGCAGGCCAGTGGAGTACAGGCCCCAAACATTAGGCATTCACCGGACAGAAAAGAACAAGTGATTATGTGGTTGGATGTATATTAGGCGGTCAGTGGATAACAATTTTACTGATGCATTCAGGTACATTAGGCAGTCACTGAATAACAATTTTACTGTAGGCCAGTGGAGTACAGGCCCCAAATATTAGGCATTTACCTGACAGAAAAGAACAAGTGATTATGTGGCTGGACGTATATTAGACAGTCAGTGGTTAACAATTTTACTGTAGGCCAGTATAGGCCCCAAACATTATGCTTTCACTGACAGAAAAGGCATTTTATGCTGCTGTAAATACATAAGACAAGTACCATTCTTTGTTTTGGGGTCTGGCGGATATGTGTGGGCTGGCATAAAGAAATTCAATAACATGTGGTCATGACAGGTGTTGAATTCCTCCTAGATCCTTGCCTCATTAATGTTAAAAAATGTGAGGTAGTCCAAATTGTAGTGAGCTTGGCGAGTGCACTTATAGGTCACGATCCCGCCTGCTGTGCTGAACGTCCTTTCGGACAGGACGCTCGACGATGGGCAAGCCAAGAGTTCCAAGGCAAATTGTGCCAGCTCTGGCCACAGGTCAAGCCTGCACACCCAGTAGTCCAGGGGTTCCTCGCTTTTCAGAGCGTCCACATCGGCCATTAACCTGATGTAGTCGGACACCTGTTGGTCTAGACGTTCCCTGAGGCTGGATCCGGAGGGCGGCTGTCGATTGGTTGGCTTCAAGAATGATCTCATATCCGAAGTGACCAACACATCTTCAAACCGTTCTCTTCTTGCAGGAGCGGTAGGATTGGTACCCGCACCAGTTTCGCTGTGGGTGGAAATTCCTCTGCCAGCGCCCGCAACAGCAGAATGCAGCATCTCTCACAGTAAGGTCTGGAGATGCTGCATTCTGACAGCCCTCTGTAATGCTGGTAACATGTCTGCCATTTTGTGTTTGTACCAGGGGTTTAAGTACGTTGCCACCCAGTACTGGTCCTTGCACTTTATGCTTTTTATATGGGGGTCTCTCTTCAAACACTGGAGCAAGAAGGCCCCCATTTGCACTTATTTGGAAGCGGTGGCGCGCCCTGGCTTCTGCTCATCGCCCAGGAGAATGTTGTCCTCGGTCTCCTCCCCCCCAGCCATGGACAACAGCAGGGATCCCCGAAAAGTTTAAAGCCCCACTCAAATCCTGCTTTTCTTGCTCTTCCTCCTCCCAGCCACCATCCTCCTCTTCACACTCCTGCTGACTTGTCTCAGATGGAGTAGCCCCCCCCTGGGAATTCATTCAGCATTGCGAAGGCCTCATCTTCCAGCTCCTGCTCCTCGACGGCTTGATCAATGACACAACACATTGCACGGTCCAGAAAGAAGGCATAAGGTACGATGTCACTGATGGTGCCCTGGCTGCGACTGACTAGTTTGGTGATCTCATCAAAAGGCCGCAGAAGTCTGCATGCTTCGCGCATGAGCAGCCACTGGCGCTGTGAAAAGAAACCAAGCTCCCCAGAACCTGTCCTGCTGCAGAGTTCGTACAGGTAGTCGTTAACGGCACGTTGCTGCTGGAGCAGCCTATCAAGCATATACAAGGCGGAGTTCCAGATTGTCTGCCTGTCACAAATCAGACGTCTGACGGGCAGCAAAGCGAGCCAAATTGGCCAGAAATTTTCCTGGCCTGCCGCTGCACGACTAAGTTCAGGACGTGTGCCATGTGTCATTTTGCCCTGTTTCAGCGCACTCAGCAGATTGGCACCGTTGATGCACACCACTTTACCAACTGACAAATTAAGCAGGATTAGCCACTGATAGGCCTGTGACCACAGAGCTGAAAGCAGTGCCGGACCGGTGTGAGTCTTGGCTTCTACGCACAACAGCCTCAGCACAGCATGGCAACGTCTCACCTGGCACGTCAAATAGATTCTGGGGCGCATGGGGGTGCAGCGGTGGGGGTGCAACGAAAGAGGCGGTAGCAGTGGAAAAGGAGGTGTCAGCGAGGAGGAGACCAAGTCCACACGGGTGCCACGGGTTACATGCTTGACGGCCGCCAGAAGGTTCACCCAGTGGACAGTAAAAGTTATATACCTTCCCTGCCTGTGTTTGCTAGACCACGTGTCTGTGGTCAGATGTATCTTGGCACCTACACTGTGTGCCAGAGATATATTCAATTGCCGCTGAACGTGGCCATATAGCTCTGGGATGCCCTTCTGGAAGAAATATTTCCTTCCGGGGACCTTCAATTGCAGTGTGCCAATGGCCACAAATTTTCTTAAAGTATAACTGTCGTATATTTTTTTGGGGAGTATTGGATTGTGATGAATAATATCACATTGGTGGCCCTATTTCAACTTTTCACTGTGTATTCAATCACCCCTTAATTCCACATTTTTTTTCCCTGTACTGTCTACTTTTACCTGTGCTTAAAATAGGATTGCTAGGCATGTTCCGTCTATCTGTTGTTAGACGGAGAACGCAACGTGCAGGCTCACATTACTGACAGCCAGGGACTGTAAGTAAATGAATAAAGCCAGGTCCTCCCCAGCAGCTGATAACAGTACCTGGGCTGTGTGCACTTCTCCCAGTCTCTGCGCTTGGCAGACTCTCCCTCACTCAGCAGACCTGGACAATGCAGAGTCGAAGCAGCGCAGACCAGGGAAGGGAGATCTGCCATCTGCTCAGTGTATAAATGAAAACAACATGTGGTAAGAGGACACCTTTGTGCTGCAGGAGATTAACCATTTAGGGGGGAGGGCTCTGGTTACTGACACTTTTGGGGGGCTTTTGTTACTGGCTTGTGAGGGCAGCGGCGGCCATCTTAACTGAATAGTGAAATTGCAGTTTTATGCAGACTGAATCTTATTAAATATGGGGGAAGTCAGTCTAATAGTAACAGATTCTGGAATATCATATTATTAGTAACTACATATATGAAAATTGAAATTAGGGTCTAAATGTGACAGTTATCCTTTAAGTCCCCCGATTCCACCAGTTTATATGGCAGTAGTTGGTGGGCTAGCACTTCTGACAAGCCAGTGGTCAGCCCGGCCGTTGGGCAAGAGGGTTATCCGGCATCATCAACTTCGAACATTTTGGCCACGGAAGCCTGCCTTCTGCCAGATGAATGCGACGATGGCACGGTGTAAGGTGGAGTGGAGGACAAATGGGAGGAAAATAATAAAAGGCAGGACGTGGAGCATCGGGAGTGTGACTTTGTGGGTTCTTACGGCGTTGCTCCCACTTGATTCAGTGATGGGAGTCCAGGTTCCTACTTAAGGCGGTTGTCCCTAGGTGAGTGTTGGGCTTACCGCAACATATGCTTTGACAGCACAGGTTGCAGATGGCAACACTATTGCCAGCAGCTGACACGTTAAAAAAAATCCCACACTGCGGAGCCATGTGCCAGCATCCTGGGAGCGCAAGATGTGACCGTGCATGGTATATGGCTTGCTCCAGATACATTTGCAGTCTGCTTTTTGCCTCCTGTGCACTGCGAGTTCTGCCTGCTTCTCCTCCCTATCTGCTGCTCCCTCTCTCCTTCTGAACTCCCCTCCTATTCCTCTCACGTGACATCCATTGACATGTCATCATCGTCACCTTCAGCAGCACTGACATTAGAAATCTCGGAGTAGGCATCAACAGCGGGACCACCCTCCTCGGGCCGATTTGGGTACTGTCGTCAGACCGCCGAGTGGCGGCCGTTGCTACCTCCTCTTTCTCATCCGATGCCAAGAATGGTTGCGCATTGGTAAGGTCTAGGAATGGATAAGAAAATAATTCCTCTTACTCGAGTGGAGGGGCTATGGTGGTGGTGGTGTCTTTGGGGGTGCACACAGCAGACAGTGAGGAGGATGCAGATACAGAGGATGAGGAGGGTTTATAAGTGGAAGGGTGAGCCACTTAGCCAACTTTAGTGCATCCTTTGACTTAATTGCACGCACCTTCTCCAACTTCCCTCTTAGGCTCCGCCCTGGTGCATCTGACCGACCCCTACCACCTCTGTGAAACGGCCTGCCTTTTCCTCTGCCTTTCATTTTCAAAATGACCCTGTGCCAAAGTCCCTAGAGAAGAGCAGTATTTGTGGAAGCAGGTATATTGCAGGCCTCAAACAGTATTTGGTGGAAGCGGGTATATCGCACCCCTCAATCAGTATTTTGTGGAAGCAGGTATATGAAACACCTTAATCAGTATTTTTTGGAAGCAGGTATATCGCACCCCATAATCAGTATTTTGTGGAAGCAGGTATATCGCACCCCTCAATCAATATTTGATGGAAGCAGGTATATCGCACACCTCAATCTGTATTTTGTGGAAGCAGGTATCTCAAACCCCTCAATCAGTATTTTGTGGAAAAAGGTATATAAAACACCTGAATCAATATTTGATGGAAGCAAGTATATCGCACCCCTCAATCAGTATTTTGTGGAAGCAGGTATATCAAACCCCTCAATCAGTATTTTGTGGAAGCAGGTATATCGCACCCCTCAATCAGTATTTTGTGGAAACAGGTATATAGAACCCCTGAATCAATATTTGGTGGAAGCAGGTATATCGCACCCCTCAATCAGTATTTTGTGGAAGCAGGTATATCAAACCCCTTAATCAATATTTTGTGGAAGCAGATAGATCACACCTCTCAATCCGTTTTTTTTTTGGGGGGGGCAACAGGTATATCACACCTGTTGCAAATAGTTGTTCCAATAACGCTTGTCCCTCTATATACCTGCGGTATCACAGCAGAATCGCACACAACTGCTGCACAATACCAATGCACTATAATATACTTTCTATTTTAGAAAATATATTATAGGTACATCACACCCCTCAATTAGTTTTTGGGGGGGCAACAGGTATATCACACCAGTTGCAATTAGTTATTCCAATAGCGTTTGTCCCTCTATATAGCTGCGGTATCGCAGCAGAACCGCACACAACTGCTGCACAATACAAATGCACTATAATATACTTATTATGTTAGAAAGTATATTGTAAGTATATCACACCCCTCAGTATGTTACACCTATCGTTAGCACACCTACGCCAGTCCTTAAAAGGACTTTTGTGGCCCTATTGGCTAGCGTTTGGTGTCCCTAGCAGTCTGTCCCTGCTCCATAAAGCAACCTCTCCCTACACTGGCAAGCTGCCAGATCGGGTTCTGTTATAGGGTGGGGGTGTGTCCATGTGCTCAATTGGCTGTCCTGTCCCACCTGATGTGTGTGTCATGGGTAAAAATTTGGCAAAATGCAAAAGGATATGGCACATGCGAACATCGCTATATGTTCCCATGTTCGGCAAATCGCGAAACGACCTCTGGGCGAACCGCAAAGCCATCTCTAGTGGCCATACCAGTGATGGCTAACCTCCAGTAAAACTACGACTACCAGCATGCTCCATTCATTTCTATGGAGTTTTGACACCACAGCTGAAGTGCCGGAGGTTAGCCATCACAGCCATAAACATTTTATATTTTTGTTTCTATCTATCTATCTATCTATCTAACTATCTGTCTATCCATATATCTATGTAAATTATCTTCTGTCTATATCTAGTTATATTTTTTATAATTAAAAACAAAACGGTTAATTCTACCAATTAGATTTCTGCTTGCATTCTCTTTTCTATTGTGACAGTTATTATACATATGACCAAATGATATCCATTTATTTCATATGATATTATGTGTGGTTATGCTACCACAATATTTAGATCTTCCTGCATGATTCCAGGAGTTTTATTTTTGCTGAAGTTTTTCTATATATTGATTATTCTGTATATGAATAATTTCAAATCCCTTTCTCAAGCAGCAGTTTTTCATAGGAACTACTACGGTATGTGCAGAGGAAGTACTTTCTTTCCTCTTGTTGTTGGAGTTCCCCATGATTCAGTCTTAAGTACAGTATTTTCCACTATCTTGAATGCAGCAGCCAGGGTCACCTATTTGTCTTACCATTATCCGATGCCTCCGCCCTGTGCCAGTCATTGCACTGGTTGCCTATACAGTACATCATTCATTTTAAACTTCTCACCTACAAAGCTGTCCACAATGCTGCACCCCCCTACATCTCTTCCCTCATCTCTGTCTAATACCCTACCCGTGAGCTATTCTCTGCCAATTACTTATGACTGACATCTACCATACTCCCGTTTTCAAGACATCCCCTGTGCTGCACCAGTTCTCTGGAATGCCCTACCCCAAGCAATTAGGTTAATTCACAAAATACATCGATTTAGGCACTCCCTAAACACATCTTTTTAAGGGTGGTCTATCACATTCCCTAATCTGACTGTTCTCAATTCGCCCCCCTTCAACATCATTCTTCTAAAACGAATCTCTTCATCAAACACTATCCACCTCATCCCACCCACTAAGAAGCACCACAGACATTGGCTGGTGGCCGTTCATGCAGCTTTATATCTACTCACCTATTGTGTTACGATAGCTGGACTATTGTACAAAACAAGCACTGGTTATCTTTTGTGTCACCACCATCTCCTCATAGACTGTAAGCTCTCGCGAGCAGGGCCCTCATTCCTCTTGTCTAAATTGTTGACTTGTTTGTTGCTATTTGATTCTATTTGGACATGAACCCCCTGAATGTAAAGCGTTGTGGAATTTGTTGATGCTATATAAATATTCATAATAATAATTATTATTATTATTATTATATTTTTTTTAATTATTGGTAAACTGATCCTTCATAGTATTAGTTGCCACCTATATTCTCTTGTAGACTGTGCACATCCAGGTTTTGAGAAATTTATCTGCACCTAGTCTGACAAGATGTGCAGCTTACTAGAAAAGGACCACACCCGATATGTGACATTTACTGCTAAATTTGCCCCAAAAGTCCGGCGTAAAATTTTGGCTTAAAGTAAGTCAACCAATAATTGGTATAAAGTTAGAAAACAGTCTATCCCTGCACGGCATTTATCATCCACCCTAAGCCCCTGTGATAAATCTACTGCAGGTCTACACAGCCTGGCTATAGGGCAATGATGGCTAACCTCCGCCACTCCAGCTGCTTCATTCATTTCTATAAAGTTCTGAGAACAGCCGTACATCTTGGTAGTCGTAGTTTTTCCACAGCTGGGGTGCCGTAGGTTAGCCATCACAGATATAGGGTGTATTAAACAGCCCAGTTTAACAGGCGATTGTCGGGAGGAAAGCGTTCTTTCCCGGCAATTGTCTGCTCACTAGCGGAGGACATCACTGCTATTACATGCAGAGATATCCTCCTTAGTATAGGAGGAGCGATCATTATAACATCTCTCTTGCCTATATATAATCATCAGGGGTGGACTGGCCATAGACCCTACAGGGAAATCTCCCAGTAGGCCGATGCCCAGGGGGTTGGCCAGGAATATAATGATCTGTTGCACTAAGCATTAATTAACGTAGGAGCATCAGGTGCCCTCCTGAATTCCACTGTATCGCTGTCCTCAGGATTGTGGTATGGCAGTATTTTGTGCTGCACTACGGTATTTCTCTCAATTTGGACTCACCTACTACATGGGGTCACTTTTAGGTTCTTTTCCAGGGCCACTTTAAGTTCCCAGTCCGCCCCAGTGAATCATTGTCTGCTGGCAGCAGATTATGATTAGACATTACAAACTGCCGCCTGCAAACGATGATTTTTTTAACCTGTCAAAAGATTTGGATTGCCCACTGAACAAGTATTTGCTCATTCATTGGGCAATTGGCAGCAGTATTATACTGCCAGATGATAACGCTAATAAGCGTTAATACGAACGCTCGTTAACAATCATCTGATGAAAAATCGGCGGGTGTACTAAAGCCTTAAGTTTACAATTACACCATCTGTAAGATTAGCAAATCTTCCCCAATTTATTTTTCCTCTAAGTTGGTGGGTTTGATACAATACATCCATATTACAGACCTGCAAAACACATGAGACATTACAAGTGTGTGATTTGAGATAAGACTATAAAGAATCAGAGTATTTGTTATTTCTTTATGCTTTGTGGTGACTGTGTCTTAGCTTCAAAGTTACCGTAATTGTGTTAGTCATTTTCAACATATGCCTACAATTTGTTTTTTTATTTTAATCTAACCAATTGTTTGCCGTGTTACTATTAGGTACATCGTGGTATTAAAGGGGTAGTCAAGGATGAACATGGGAATCCAATAAAGAATGCTCGAATCTCAGTGAAAGGAATTCGCCATGATATAACCACAGGTATTGTATAGTATGGTCGGAGAAAAACAATTATATTTACTCTAAATATAATATAATATATATATATATTTTATAATTATTAAATGAATATCATGAGTGGAAGCCATTTTCAATTTTTTAAGATTTTCCTAGTTATTTAATACATTTTCTGCTAAGATATACAGCATATTGAGGGCTTTTCATGAATTATATAGAGCCATTCTCATCTTTGGCATTTATGAAATATGCACAGAATGCCATATCTACATGAAAGATGTGGGTCCCAGAAATAGCCCCTGTGTGATGATTCTCTGTACTATTAAAAGGAAAGGTGGTTATACTGGAATCTTGGGGAGTTTTGGAAAGAGTCCCTACCTGTTCTTTGATGTTTAACAACAAACTGGTGGCCAGGAAGTGTTGAAGGGGGAATCACACTTATCCAGCAGTTATGGCATCTCCTTCCTCAAGATATTTGGTTTAGCCTTTTTTTTTTTACATATTTTCATACTTTGTTGTATTTTGCTAGTATAAAGTACATTGTAACAGCAGTTTCGGGTCGCCAGTGTTCACCTACTCACCACCGCGGTCCTAGGCTCCGTGCTCAGGCGAGCACTGCCCCCCCTGGCTGCCTCTGTCATTGCCTACATCCAGCTGCATTACAAGGCAGGTAGAGGCAGTGTCACGGCTGAGGATGGGGGAAAACCCTCAGCCGTCCAGTATCAGAAGGCGGATGGTCAATGCCAGGCCAGGACAGGAATCAGGGAGCAGGTCACCTCCTACACATCCCTAATTCTGACCCTGTCTCCTATCCATATGAGCCAACCCTGATGGTAGGAGGGCTCATACTCCGGAACCTGATATTCCTGCTAGCCCTCAGGGTGGCCCTGGACTAGGAGCAGGGTAAGACGACCTGTTCCTCCTAGACACGGAGGAACAGAAGTCTCACTGGCCAAGCTACATAGAAAGGGGAACATGAACAGACATAAGGCAATGACAGGTAAGTGCAACTAATACCACACTTACCTGCCACAGACACATAACCTGGAACCCAAGTACAAGTGCTGCTGTCCAGAACAACACAAAGGACACAGCACACCACAGACATCACACGGGAACCCAGGAAACCATATGCTGCAATAAGAAGGAAACCAAACAAACATCTTCTAAATACCGTACGTGAACTTATGACCACAAAGGTGGCCCCCACTGGCAGATGAATAACACAGGAGGCTGCTCCAGCTAACCATGGCTGAAGTACCCCTCAGACTAGAGATATTCACTGAGGCTATATAGGCCAAAGTAGCCACACCCAACAGACACACCCAGTGTTCACACACACAGAAGGGAATTAACCCTTCCAACACAAGGCAAGGGAAGACGGCCACTTAAAGGAGAAGTACATACATAAACTCACACTTCACCTGTTGCCACGAGTAACGGCATGCGTGGCAATCATGTCCTGGGGATCAGCCATAGGGCTGAGACACTGCCACCACATGCACACAACACCACACGTTGCCACGGGCAACCAAGTGAAGGAAAGTGTCACAAAACACACCATAGGTCGTGACAGGCAGTGATCTACTGCCAGTGTCTCTGCATGGACTGCTCCGGTCCTGGACTCTGCTCCACAGTTTCCTTTCTGCCCTGGACACAGCATGCCTTCTAGCCTGTTTCCTGTAGCATCTCGGTAAGGGCCGGTGCGCATCACTTCCTGTGATGTAAGAGTTTTGCACGTGTGACCTGTGTAACCACTCCCAGCCATCCTGCACCTATTTTAGTGGCCCAGCCCCCTTCCTATAAGCCTGAGTGTCCTGCAAAGGTTGCAGTTATCTTTGGTTGTTGTTATGCAAATGGCTGTGTACCCACTGCACCACTGACTGGCTATACTCTGGAGGGGCGTGACTAAGCAACTACTTGGTCTTCACCAGAGCCTCTGATGGTAAGGATAGGCCTGGGCTGCTGGAGTAGTTGCCAGTTGCCACTCCAGAGCAGTCCCCGAGTCAGTGGCAGCTGATGAGGGGAAGTGCAAGCACAGAGGGGAAGTACGTGGTCAGGAAGTCTGGGGTCAGGGCAGGCAGAGATTAAGCAAGGTCCTTAAACAAAGTCCGAGGTCAGAGGCAGGCGGCAAACATGCAAAATCCAATAATTCCAAAATCAGGGTCCGGTACACAGCGAAGCAGAACTTGAAAAACACCATTTCACTTGTGTTCCTGTATACCTGACCTGTGCTTGTGTTTCTGAACTCTGCTACCTGTTTGATCCTTACCTGTTTTGCCTTGACTCTCCTGTTGCTAACCTGGATTGTCTGACCTGTACCTGTGCCACCTGCTCTGACCCATTGCTTGTTTGACTTCTACCTGCACTGTCGCTCCTGATTATGACTCAGCCTGCTGACTATGACTGTACCTCTGGTACTTTGCACTGGTACCCCCTGGTCCACCTAGACCAGCTGCCTCATGTGCCAATCCTCCTCAAGAGGTAGTGACCTTGTTTTCCCCTCAGGAAAGTCTATCCCCACCATCAGAAGTACTGCGAAGAACGATGGGTTCACATAGAGGAGGTTAGTCACGTGGCATAGTTGGTTCACACCCACCGGTAGTGTGAACCCACTGTAGTGTATATGTCCTGTAGGTGGTTTCCTTTACCTTTTTGCTTTTTGTTTACTTTCAACATATCTGTTGAAAGTAAACAAAACGCAATAAGAAATGCATAAACAGTACATTTTCCTGGAGATAGGGCCTAGGACTGCAGGAATGAAGTGTAAGGGGTTCATCAATTAAAGCATTTGAAAAATATCCGTATCTGTTCGCCACATTTTCATGGCCTGGGGGAAAAAAAGGAACCAGGTTTACCTGTATTTGTGCTGGTATTCGCAGTGGTTCCAGGATATAAATATTTGATGATAATTGTTTAAGTCTAAAATTCCTCTTTAAGGGTTAGGTGTTCAGGCAGTCATAGTGAGGTAGGAGGTCAAACGGCTGACACATTTTAAGGAGCTATGAAGGGGCTTCTTGGTGGTAGGGCCCCTTGAGACTGGTAAAATAACTAGTCTAAATGCAAAAATCAAAATAATAAAAACAGAAAAAGGGGAAATGTTATAAATTACATTTATAATTGTTTTCCTAATATTTGCTTAAATATCCTTGATTGCTTTATCCTGTTGTTTTTGTAAATAATCCTAATTTATCTTCATATGTGCATTTTGTATCTTCTGTCCTACAACTGTTTTCTGACATCCTTCGGGAGAGCTTTTCTAGATGCTGTTTCATCATTTATTCATAATAATAAGTATTGATTATATCCTGTTAGCCAACAGATTTTGTTTTGTTTTTAAAGGCGAAGATGGAGATTACTGGCGACTCTTGATTCCAGGTGTCTATGTGATCACCGCAGAAGCTTTTGGCTACTCTAAGGTTTCCAAGAAGATCACTCTTCCAGCCAGAATGATGAAAGCTGGACGTGTTGATTTCATTTTGAACCGTGCTGAAATAAAAACTCGAAAGTATGATAAACCTATTCCAGAAGATATCTATGATCGATATGATCCACTCGATTCTTATGATCCTCATGCTCACCCAGGGCAAAGGGAACAAGGCGAAGGAGATGAACAGTCCCAAGATAGAGAAAAGCCTTGGTGGTGGTCATATTTTAGCATGTTAGGTAATAACAAACCATCATGGCTACTTAAAAACAACTAATTGTTAACATCTTAATGGTAAGGGACAACATCTGTGTTCATATTTTATAATTGTTACATCTCAGCCAAACTGGTTGTCTGGTTTCCTAAATTGATGACCTATCTTGAGGAAAGGTTATCAATATCAGAGCAGTTTAAAGAGAACACAACACTCTAACTGCTTTGATGATTTCATTGATAATTTTATTGGTCGTATGGCCATTACGTTAGTTTCTTTTCTTTATGCCCATGGGCAAAAAAAATTTTCAGGATTTTTTGGGAACATTCCTGTATAAAATGTGTATATTTTTATGACATTGTAAAAATAAACTGAATGTAATGTTACTATACTGAGTTTTAAAGGCAGAAGTTTGTAAAAAAAACAGCAACTTTTTTTCAAAATAAAAATTCTAATACCAGCATTTCTATTCAGAACATGTTTATTTAGGCTTTTTTAAACAAATAAATGGGTTCTCTGGAAATGCCACCAATCAGTTCTAGAATGTGAACAGGACTTGTTACTTCCACTGGCAGAACTTCCAAGATGGGTGATGGACGGGGCCTCTCTACAGGTTACAGTGCTCTTCAATAGATGGTAATAATACAATCCTGTCTATGATATGCCGTCATGGCTGAGCAGCCTGACAGGAAAACTTATCAATGTGTAATTTATGGAAATGCCAAAGTGAAGTGTGTAGTGAGAACCTGCCCCATCATCCCCTATGCAGCTTTGCAATTAGAGGCAACCAGTCCTGCTCACCTTCTAGTACAGGATGCTGGCGGCCATTTTGAATCAATCCTGAAGACCCTTTAAACTTTTATAAAATATCAACTGGGCATGTTATAAAATTCATATCACTGGGGCTATTGTTGATTTCAAAAACATTCAAAAGTCATATATTGTAAAGGTTTCTGTAAAATTCTGCCACAAGCCAATTAAAAAACAAACAAAAAATTTGCCATGATTAAATTATCTAAGGAAGTTACAAACTTGGATCTAGGGCAAATAATATGTGAATGTCTGTATCCCTAATGGCCCACAGTAGAGAAAGGGGTACTACCAATATCATTTATGGCTTAGGGTACAGAAAGTGTAAATGTTAATATCTCTGATGGTTTAAGGCAGATGTAGCTTTAATGTCCAAATGCCTGGTGGCCTAGAGTAGTGAAGGGGCTAATACCAACATTGTTGGGCAGAGAGATGGTTCGTGTTCAAATCTTTGCTAGTCTAGGGTAGTGTAACAGTTAATCCTTACCTAGGATCTAGTGGATTACTTCAGCATTGTTCAGGTTGAAAAGGTAGGTCTAACACTGATCACCTAGCTTCCTGTTCTCTCAATACACTGATTATAGTGATCAATGCCGGGAGGGCATAGGGAGGACTGTGCAGCCATACATTTGTCATCACCCAGAGAATGAATATGTCATGAATTCTCTGCTCTATCTCTATGGGAGAGCTCAAGTAGTCTGCATAGGAGCCCAGTTTTAATGAGTGGTTGAGGCTTGTACGGCCACACTCCTGCACACTGTGCCACGGGGACCACCTCGTTTACCTTTTCATCAACCTACTGGTAAGCCTCCTCTGCCGGCACTGGGGCTGCTGTCCCCTTGTACTTATCTTATGCCTCAATGTATAATTATAATTGCAAGACCTGTTTATCACATACTCACCCTATGCCTCAATGTATAATTGTTAGCATGTTATCTGTTTTATATCCATCATATACTCTCCAAACTCAATTTTACCATCATGTGCTCTCTAGTGCCCCTCATATTGCAACCGATACATTCTGACCGTTCCACCTAGGACTTTAGCTTTGGACATTTATTGTAGCTCTTACATTGGCCGTAGCCCTACCTCCTTGCATACAGGCTGTACCTGTTATACCTTCCCCTAATTTTCCCGCTGATACACTAGTTCATCCCCCTCTTCCATAATGGACTCATCTACCTTACCCCCTTCCTTTATCACTAATTTCTTTCAGTGACTCTTGTGATCAAGGTCTGTCTGTGACCGAAACGTCAAGAAAACAGTCACAATCGAACTATTGACAATTGTTCTTTTTGCTTCTTTATTTAGCATACAACCCTTGTGGCTCTCTCTTTATAATTTATGTTTGGATCATATCCACACAACTGAAGCACCTCATTACTTTGACAGTGAGTGCAACCCCAAATTAACTATATCCTATGATTATGGAGGTTTCCTGGCTCTATCCTGATGGCAGGAAGGTGAAGGGGGTTTAGAAGCACATTAGCACAGTATTCCCTATTGAAAACAAATGCATGTGTATGGGAGAGTTGGGAAGAATGGCTGCAAGGTAGACTAATCACGCTATAGGGTCAGATCGGGCTCTGTATGCAGCTCCTCAGTCACTTTCTGGCCAAACAGACTTTTCTGTCAATTGACAGCCGTTCATTGCAACTGAAAACCAGAGGAGTACACAGATCTTATAGGGCTCCATAGCAAAACTTACTATGGGTCCACCGGCACCACCTAATTTATGAGTATGCATGCATCAATCACTGCCATGCAATGCAGAATGTAAAGTGCAGTGATCCAGATTTCTGATGAATTTATGTTTTTTTTCACATTTTTTAATAAAAAATTTATATAATAAAAGTCACACCTTGCTTCACCCACCTTATCCGACCGTTATGTCAATATAATGGAACAGGTGCTTCATTCTAAATACCATATTTCTCAATGTATTCATGTCAGACAACTAGTATAAATACATTTATAAATCTCCTTCTTCCCTTCTATTACAAAGCTGTCTGCCAGATGCCACCACTAGGGGGAGGTCAGTGCATAGAAGTTCATACAGCTACTGTAATCGTCTGTATGCGCTGAGCTCCCTCTAGTGGGGGCTGCGAGAGAATGCAGTGTTTTTACTTTTGGAAGAGAAAGGAGTTCAGTAAAATCTTCCCTTTCACCTTTTGAGCCCTGGATAAGTTTTTGTGTTTTCATTTTTAACTCCCTGAATTTCTGTAGCCATAACTTTTTTATTTTTATGTTCACATAGTTGTATCAGGGCTTGTTGTTTGTGAGGCTGATTGTACTTTCTAAGGGCATCATTTAATATTATATATAATGTAGTGAAAAGCTGGATTTTTTTATTTTTTTTATTCTGTCACAGTTTTATGGGTTTTGTTTCTACGACGTTCCATATTCAATAAAGCTGACCTGTTCCCTTCATTCTGTGGGTCAGTACGATTACAGCAATACCTCATTTATATACCTTTTCTTGTGTTCATCTTACAGGATCAATACATTTATATTTTAATAGTTCGAAGCCTCTGATGTTTATTTTTTTGATTATTTTTTTTATTTTAATTCTGGTGAAGGAGTGATTGATTTTATACATATAATTTTTTTATATTTTTAAAACCTTTTTTTTTTTTTTTTTTAGCCCCTCCATAAAGGACTAGAATACTGTATGTGATCTACAAATATCGCTTTTAACTTACACTGCACTGAATCAGCACTGCAGTGTAAGCCCCATTTGCTGTTATCCTATGGAGCATTGCCACCTGCAGGCCTCTATTGGAACTGCAGCTCTAATACGCTGAGTTTCTTCAAAAAGACCCAGTGCATCAGAGCAAATGAACAGCTCCCCTGATGGCAGCATGGGGGAGCATTTCCAGGCCCGCAAAAACAGTAGTTTTCACAGTAGTCGATTTTCAGCGCTCAGATGTTGTAGTCACATTTGACCATGGAATATGAGTGGTTAGATTTCTGCAATCGGTGTTATTGCCGAACACTGACATTAGCCCCAGACTTCTGCTGGTTGAAGTAGCAAAAACCTCGCAAATGGGCTCCATATTTACATCTCCCATACATGTACGGTGGCGGTTTTCTAAAGGTTAAAGACGAGATTAAGTAGCATAATTATTCCAATAATAAATGCAATTTCTGGGGGAAGACATTTATTGCTCTTTTTTTTTTTTATCCAAAAATAGACGGCAGTGAAGCCTCCAGAACATTTCTCGACGGCCTCATTCTTTACCGTTTGCAAAAGAGGTCATAATTTGTGGAAGGAATAAAAATCTTTTAAAGCTTTACGCTCGAGATCCCTGGAGTGAATAGAATTCAACGTAGCATAGATAATTTGTTTGCTTTGCAATTATATTCCGTCAGTGGAGACAAATTGATTCATACTAGAAAACTGACTGTCACTGGAAGACAGCTGGCTCTCTAAACTGTAAAAGGATTTGACTAGTTAAAGTGAGTGTTGAACCTCTGATATATGGCATTTCACAAACTAGGTTGCGGGTAATTATAACATTTGATATAAGTGAGACACCATCCGTGTTTTTATGGGTCAAGCATAGCAATTTGAGAATCATGCATGCTCGGGTGGTCACCTTATCTCTAAATGCTTTCCCTTTCTAAATTAAAGCAATCTAAAGACACTGGAACAGCCTGTGTTCTGTATTTGAGTCATCTTACATTGGCCATATAAATAGTACCTTTAATGCCTGGTTAATAATTCATGGAAATGACTTAGTTTAAATGGGCCACATTTCACAGTCTCCTGCACTGTCATAGCTTATGTTTGCAAGTAAAGGAAAAAAGTTTATGTTAAAATCAGCATCACCATCTGGATTATCTTCTATAATTTAAAGGGACTGAAAAAAGGGACATACTAGTTCTGAACCATGGCCAGAATTCAGAACTGTCTGTCCATCTATCTATCTATCTATCTATCTATCTATCTATCTATCTATCTCATATCTCTCATATCTATCTATCTATCTATCTATCTATCTATCAGTCCATCTGTCTGTCTGTCTATTTATCTATCCATCTTTCTAGAAGTTCTGAACGGGAGAACGGGGACTTCAAATTTGTGGTGCCACCTCCAAGATATTCAGGCTGCAGTGTGACTGCAGAGTATACTTTTATAAGTTAAATTGCAACACGTTTCTGGTCCGGAACAGACCCTTTGTCAGGTGTTAACATAGGCTTTCTCCTAGTTTTCTTCCATTTTTGCTCTTTGATACTGTAATTCCTTTCTTCCCCTTCCTTCCTTTTCTCTGTTCCTCTGTCTGTCTGTCTATCTATTTTTATCTATTGAAGTATCTATGTATCTAGCAAAAATGATTCCACGGCACTGCCAAGTGAAATGTCCAAAATCATATCCTTTTATTCACCCATGCAACATTTTTGCATCCCGTGAAATCATTTTTGATACTTATTGGAGGATTTGTCGCGTCTGCATCCGCTGGCAAACCACTGTTTTTTACTTTGTTTCCTGTTGTATTTTTTCTTTTTATCTATCTATCATAGTAACAGAGTAACAGTTTATAAGGCTGAAAAAAGACATCTGTCCATCCAGTTCGGCTTTTTCTCCTGCAAGTTGATCCAGAGGAAGGCAAAAAAAGAAAACCTGTGAGGTAAAAGGCAATTTTCCTAATTTTAGGGGGGGGGGGGAAATTCCTTCCAGATTCCAATCAGGCAATCAGAATAACTCCTTGGATCAACAACCCGTCTCTATCTATCTATTTATTAAAGAAGTTGGCCACTTCCTGGCTACTGTTGACCAATGTGTATGTAAGATGTCTATATGGCACTTATTAATATAGTTTTTGTTGAAATTCTGTGCCATTATCTATATTTCATAAGGTATTGTTTGCCAAGTGTTTTGTGCTGTCCACATAGAATTCCTGTCCATAAAATGGCTGCTGATGGAGGGTCAGGTGACCAGGCAAATCACCTCAATGGGATGTGTCCTGTATTCAGACATACTGCACCTGTACTTAGTGCAGATGCAGGCTGTTTGAATGGAGGAGACATCACATGGAGGAGATTTGCCTGGTCACATTACCCTCAAACAGTGACCGTCTTATGGACAGGACCCCTATGCGAACATCAAGGAAGATTTGCCTAACAAGGGGACATCTCTTCTGAAATATAGTAAAATACACAGAATATTAAGAAAGGTTCTATAAGTCAGTGCCATATAGTTATGTTACCTACACATTGGTCACAAGTTGCCAGAATGTGGCCATTCCATTTAATCGGCATTTCAGTGAATTAAAAAAAAAATTATGATTTGTGACCAAATTGCTTCTTCCCACATCAAAAGTTCTTCAATTGGTAAATTACATCCTGAGGTCTCCTATGACTCAGATTTTTTTCTCTTGTCATTCTGTGTTTTTATTTTCTTAACATTTTTCCTTTTTCTCTCCTCCCTCATTTTAATGCAATGACACCAATAGCAAATAATGACACATATATACACTCACCTAAAGAATTATTAGGAACACCTGTTCTATTTCTCATTAATGCGATTATCTAGTCAACCAATCACATGGCAGTTGCTTCAATGCATGTAGGGTTGTGGTCCTGGTCAAGACAATCTCCTGAACTCCAAACTGAATGTCAGAATGGGAAAGAAAGGTGGGCTACAACAGCAGAAGACCCCACCGGGTACCACTCATTTCCACTACAAATAGGAAAAAGAGGCTACAATTTGCACGAGCTCACGTTTGTAAAATCAGTTTTAAATACCTTGAGGGGTGTAGTTTCTTAGATGCAGTCACTTTTATGGAGTTTCTACTCTAGGGGTGCATCAGGGGGCTTCAAATGGGACATGGGTGTCAAAAAAACCAGCCCAGCAAAATCTGCCTTTCAAAAACCGCATGGCATTCCTCTCCTTCTGCGCCCTGCCGTGTGCCCGTACAGCGGTTTACGACCACATATGGGTTTTTTCTGCAAACTACAGAATCAGGGCTATAAATATTGAGTTTGGTTTGGCTGTTAACCCTTGCTTTGTAACTGGAAAAAAATTATTAAAATGGAAAATCTGCCAAAAAATTGAAATTTTGAAATTGTATCTCTATTTTTCATTAATTCTTGTGGAACACCTAAAGCGTTAACGACGTTTGTAAAATCAGTTTTGAATACCTTGAGGGGTGTAGTTTCTTAGATGGGGTCACTTTTATGGAGTTTCTACTCTAGCGGTGCATCAGGGGGGCTTTAAATGGGACATGGTGTCAAAATAACCAGTCCAGCAAAACCTGCCTTCTAAAAACCGTATGGCATTCCTTTCCTTCTGCCCCCTGCCGTGTGCCCGTACAGCAGTTTACGACCACATATGGGGTGTTTCTGTAAACTACAGAATCAGGGCCATAAATATTGAGTTTGGTTTGGCTGTTAACCCTTGTTAACCCTTGCTTTGTAACTGGAAATAAATTATTAAAATGGAAAATCTGCCCAAAAAGTAAAATTTTGAAATTGTATCTCTATTTTCCATTTATTCTTGTGGAACACCTAAAGGGTTAACAAAGTTTGTAAAATCTGTTTTGAATACCTTGAGGGTGTAGTTTATAGAATGGGGTCATTTTTGAGTGGTTTCTATTATGTAAGCCTCGTAAAGTGACTTCAGACCTGAACTGGTCCCTAAAAATTGGGTTTTTGAAAATTTCTGAAAGATTTCAAGATTTGCTTCCTAAACTTCTAAGCCTTGTAACATCCCCAAAAAATAAAATATCATTCCCAAAATGAATTAGACATATGGGGAATGTAAAGTAATAACTATTTTTGGAGGTTTTACTATGTATTATAGAAGTAGAGAAATTGAAACTTGAAAATTTGCAATTTTTTTAAATTTTTTGGTAAATTTGGTATTTTTTATAAATAAAAATGAATTTTTGGGGATTTCATTTTACCAGTGTCATGAAGTACAATATGTGATGAAAAAACTATCTCAGAATGACCTGGATAAGTCAAAGCGTTTTAAAGTTATCAGCACTTAAAGTGACACTGATCAGATTTGCAAAAAGTGAAAGAGGGTGGAGTCCTTAAGGGGTTAAGTTTAGCATGGGCTGATGAGAGGGCCCATAATCCTGGGGCAACCAGGCTTCTCCAGCACCCAGTGGCGAGGTTGGTTTCACCACAGTACGTATGTTATTATATTTTATGTCATTTCACGAATTTGTCTGTTACATTTTCGGGTGAAATTCACCAATTTTTAGGTGTCATATACCATTGCTATATCTAGTAGACATGTAAAAAAAAAACTAATTTGTCTGTTACATTTTCGGGTGAAATTTACCAATTTTTGGGTGTGATATACCAATGCTATACCTAGTAGACAGGTAAAAAAAAAATCACTAATTTGTCTGTTACATTTTCGGGTGAAATTCACAAATTTTTGGCTGTGATATACCAATGCTATACATAGAACACAGGTACAAAAAAATATTAATTTGTCTGTTACAATTTTCGGGTGACATTCAACAATTTTTGGCTGTGATAAACCCCTGCTCTACCTAGTAGACAGGTTAATAAATTTCACACATTTTTCTGTTATATTCTTGGGTGAAATTTTACCATTTTTGCCATGAATAAACCCCTGCTCTGCATAGGTGACAGGGACCGAAATTTTTAAAAATAATCTTTTCCATTGGTGGGTGACATTAACCCATTCCTAGCGATGAAAAACCCTGACTGATTTCTAAAATTCGACTTTAATTGGCCCTTTCATTCGATCCTTCTACTTTAATAACTTTTCCCACATTTCCTCTTGATCCCATTGCTGCCATTGACCTCCTTTGGATCAGGTATCCCTTTCTCATGCTCCCTCTCCGGCGTGGAACCCTGATTCACCGATAACCGTGATCAACATGGTAGGCTCAGAAAAGAGCATCGAAAGTTGATAGAGAAGATATCCAAATGGATGGTGGACGTCACAGGGTCACAAGGACGTGCGATCAGGCAGAAGTTATCTAGAGTCAACAATGGGGCAGCAGGACCTCTCCTGGCTAACGTTTCCAAATCCAAAATACCCCAGTGACATTCCCTATAATTTTGTATTAATCATTCCAATAACAGGGCATCCTAAGAGTCCTGTATTGTTATTTATCATCACTATCTCCCCGAGTCGGGAGTAGGGAATTGCCGCGCGCCCCCTCCTTTCCTTCAATTCTTCCGTTTTAATAGCTTCTCCCACATTTCCGCTCGGTCACAATTAAATTTCATCCATTGATCTCCCTTGGATGTGGTCTCTCTTTCTCACGTTCCCTCTCCGGCGTCGAACCCTGATTCGCCGCTTAGTGTGATCAACATGGTAGGCGCAGAAAAGAACATCGAAAGTTGATAGAGCAGATATCAAATTGGATCGTGAACATCACGGGGACGTGCGACATGGTGGGGCAGTATGTGTGCACATGCCTACACATACTGACTGATGGGTCTGCCCCGTGCAACTTCTGGGTCTCAAAATTGAGCACATGGCCTGAGCTTGCCCTTTACGCCTTGGAGGTGCTGGCCTGCCCTGCAGCCAGTGTATTGTCTGAACATGTGTTTAGCATGACTGGAGGGGGTTATCACAGGTTATATTTCCTAATGTTTAGGGGTGTACCCTAATTTTAATTAAAAAAAAAAGGTTAAACCAAAAAGCAGTGTAGGCTACCTCCTCCTACTCCACCACTGCTTCCACCTACACCACCACATCCACCGCCTCCTCAACCTCCTACTCCATATGGACCTCGTCCTCCTAGATCAAGATTTTATTAATTTTTTTCCGTATTTTTTTGTTATTTGAAGTCATTTCCCTATTCACATTTGTTTGCAGAGCACTTGCCATGATCTTAACCACATTTTGCTGGCATTTGCAGCCCTCTAGCCCTTTCCATGACATTTCTACAGCCATTTTAGTGCTCAAAAGTTCGGGTCCCCATTGACTTCAATGGGGTTCGAGTTCGGGGTCAAGTTCGGGTCCCGAACTCGAATTTTTTTGTGAAGTTCGGCCAAACCCGTCAAACCCGAACATCCAGGTGTCCGGTTAACTTTACTCATGATACTAATTCAATGCAATATCCTACATTCTTGCAAAATCCTGAACAGGCCGCAGCACACATCACAACCACTGGGTGGCCACATTTAGATAAGTAGAGCATAAACATCTCCCAGCAGAGTATCACAATAAGTTTTCTATATACAGTAAATATATATTTTTTTATTTTTTTGTTTTCAAAGCTGGTCATCTCACATTACACATCTTGCAAAAAAGTTGACCCAAGAGTAAAGTTTGAAGAGTCCCAACTTTAAGGTGACAGTATCCCTTTAAGTCGAATATTTATATAATTGAATGTCTACTGGATGGAGAAATCTTGCACAATAATCAGTTTATGAATTTGTCTATGTCTCAGGAATACTGTTTTCTACTATTGGGAGGGATCCATTAGGCTGCCAAGAACAACCTTGGAGGATATTCAAACCATCTGCCCCTGGTTTATTTCCAAAAGATACGTAAATAATTGCATTGAGTGCAGTTACTGAAATAGTATTATTAATTGTGACAATAAAAGGAAACCTCTAGATATCATTACTGATATTTAAGCATGAGAACCTATACACTAGACAGGATCCATAACCCACCATTACATCTCCAGTGCTACAGTTCTGTCTGATATCGGTCCACATCAGGCGTCTAGTGCCATATGCAAGCCATAAAAAGAAAAAGAACCTGACGTTTGGGTCTATTTCACAGCCCTTAATGAGATGTAAAAATTACTTCTAAGTTCATGTCTTTGTTGATTTGTATGCTTTGAGTTTAGGTTTAGTTTAACCTTTGCAGCTGGTTAAACTACAGCCACTAGGGGGAGCTCACTGCATACTCTTCAGAGGGGTTATCCATAATGCAGCTTTGTAAAATTGATGGCCTATCCTCAGCAGAGGTCATATATAATGGATTGATGGGGGTCCGACTTTGAAATGACAATTCTGGAACATCTGTTTTTATGACTCTATGTTGTGCCATTCCTCTTAGAATATTATTCCTATTAGAAATGATGAATATATTGACCACTGGGTGTTACCCTGCACAGGATCACACAGTCTAACACTGACACTTAATCAGTGCTGCCAGTGACAGACTGTACAGGGGACCTCCTACCCTCAATTAGTAACACCCAGTGTTGAATTTATCTATAAATAATATAGGAATGGCCCAACATAGAGTCATAATAAACAGGTGCGTTAGACTTGTTATTTCATGAGGAATGCAAGTAGTTACTAAACAGACCTGTCAGGAAAGGGGGCATTGAAGAAGAACTTTCTCATTGTTCTACTAAAACATATACCAAGAATTGACCCGTTTGATAATAATGTTAGTATAAACCACATATTCAAGGCTTTTAGGAATATGTGTCTTTCAAGATGTAGTGGTCCATGGATATCACTGTCATTCCAGAGGGATCTGATACTCAGATAATTGCATAATAAAGTACTGAATTTTCCGCTTTATAACACGCACCCGATGATAAGACGCACCCAGCATTTAGAGGAGGAAAATAAGAAAAAATATATTTTTCATCAGACCTCATATCAGATCCTCAGATCAGACCCCCATAAATATCAGGACATCACATCAGACCCCCATATCAGCCCTCCATGTCAGACCCCCAACAGACCTCAGAACAGCCCTTTTCTTTTAGACCCCCATCAGACCTCAAATCAGCCATTTTTTTTAGACCCCTATAAGACCCCCATCAGACCTTTTCTTTCAGACCCCCATCAGACCTCAGATCAGTCCTATTCTTTCAGATCCCCATCACACCTCAGGTCAGCCCTGTTCTTTCTTACCCCCATCAGACCTTAGCTCAGCCCTATTCTTTCAGACGCCCATCACACCTCAGGTCAGCCCTGTTCTTTTAGACCGCCATCAGACCTCAGATCAGCCCTTTTCTTTCAGACCCCTATCAGACTAAAAAAAGCAACTTATCTTACCTCTCCTGCGCCGCGGGTCCGCTCTGGGTCTGGCGGTCTCTTTAGAAGTCGCACTCCCCTGTTTTCTCCGGCCTACGCTGCACTGTCACCTGACTGCGTGCAGCGTCAGGTCATAGCGCTTCACTCCCTACTCCCAGCACCTAAAGCATACTAGTGAGCGCTTCCATAATGTAAGCGCTCACTAGTATTCGCTTTATAAGACTCACAACCATTTTCCCCCTACTTTTGGATACATTAGGATACAATATTTTCAACATACAATGGTCTTTTCGGGGCCATCGTAAGTTGAAACTAGACTCATACAATGTCTCAGACTCAGATCCAACCATTGAAGGTTACTTCTTTGATAAAATAGTTGTATTATTTGCTAGTTAGCAGCTATTCCTGGTTGTTATATGTAAGGACGTGTTTTATCTGTTTTAGTTATCTGCTTATTTTTCATAATTCTTTTCTTTTCTCTTATCTTGGATGACATTTTGGGGCTTTGGAAACGATTACTGAAGTTACAATGGTTTCAACATACAATGGTGGCCCTGAAACTAATTAATGTTGTATGTATCTTGGGGGATCACTGTATAGTGGCAACATATTCAGCAGCGCTTTACAATCAGAGGGTACCTGTGCAGACAAAATCAGACATATAGAGTAAGAAACTAATCAACAATTCATGAGATAACAGTGAAGGTCTTTCTCAACATACACATTAGTCTAAAATTGATCAAAATAGACGATTTCAACTAAAATGAATGTTCATTTGTTGAGATTTAACAAAGGACAATTGTTTTAGCTGACATGTGATAAACTGTTATCGTTTCAAAAGAAGAAGGGCAACGGAGCGGGAAGCAGCCGCATCGAAATGTGGCTTGATTTAGGGGGAAGTTGGAAGGGGTTAAGTTGGTTTGAACTGGGAGGTGGACTCTAGTTTACAGTTTCAAGGGGAGGGAGGATGGAGCAGGTTAAGGATTTGGTGGGTAGTATTTAACAGGAAGTTAGGGGAAGTGGTTCCTCACTTGCCAAGAGACCAGTGTTAGATGTTCCCGCCCGTCCACCCTTGTTGATGTCAGGCTGCGTTTAAAGTCCTAGCGGGTACAGCTCAGACTCCTGTTTCAGCAAAAGGCCTGCAGGGGTATGTAAGGTATTTGATGATTTGGTGCCCTTGGGTCAGTTAGTACGGCCAAGGGTAAGGTTTGGAATACAAGTGGAGGTTGCTAGTAGAGGCGGCAGTTCTGGGTTGGATTCCCTTCTAGGATCGTAGGCTATAATGTGTAGAATGTTTGGATTGGAATCTTATGGCACTTTAAGATTTGATACCATAGCAGGCCCCAAAGGTACAGGATAAAAAATTTGGAGCTGCCTTTGGAGTCAATAACTTCCCACTAGGGTCTGTTTCTTTGAATCAAAACCCATTAGACTGTATTGAAGATATGGGGGTTGGACCCCGAGAATACTTTCCCTGCCCGACCCTGAGTGTTTGTTTTGTACAATGTTCCAGTCACCTTTTATAAAAACACAGTAGTACAAATAAAAGCGCATGAGCCTGTCACTAGATAATATCTCTGTATGCAGTGCATAAGGGTGCAAGGAGTGAGGAGAATACTGTTGAATGACGAGATCAGGATCTGAGAAATAATGTTGGGGGGGGGTCTAAAAGGAAAGAAGGCAGATTAGAGAATATGATAGGCCTGTTTAAAAAGAGAGTTTTTAGAGCACACATAAATCTGTGAAATGAACATGATTTGGAGGGTATCATATTCCAGAGAACCAGTGCAGTCCAATAAAAGACTTGAAAATGAGAGTGGGAGGTTTAGAATATGGAGGAAGTTAGACTTAGATCTACAGAAGTGTTGAGCGAAGTTATAGGAAATTCGATTTGGCTGCTTTGCTGAATTTTACAAAACTATTTCCCTTGAGACTAATTACTTTGTCACGAAGATCATTTCTTTGTAAGTACTGAGTGCCGCCGTCATTGTACACCTCAGATGCAGCGTTCATCGCTGATCTCGGCATCTGACTTTAATATTTAAGTCTGTAATAAAAAAAATATTAATTAAATTATACTTACCTCATCCATTTAATTGTGAAGAGCCTGTCGCCGCCATCTTGATTGATGGGATTTCGCGCGGGATCTTCAATCACAATGGCGGCAGTGGGCTCTTCGCACTCAAATGGATGAGGTAAGTATGATTATTTTTTATCCCATTTCAGGAAAATATGATTTGTTACCACAAAGCACTAGGAAATTCGGCTTCGCAGCAAATCAAATTTTCCCTGAAATTCGGATCGAAGTCCACTTTGTGAACTTCAATTTGCTCAACACTAATCTTCAGGATAGAGAGCACATGCAGGTGTCACGGAAGGTGTACAGGAAACAAGACAATGCAAAATGAATATATGACTCACTGGATCCAAAACTAAGGAACAAAAGGGAGACCCCTGCATAAGACCTGGCACTCTCCCTGACTGCTCAGCCTATGCGAAAATCCCAATGGTGGATGATAGCATATCCTCGTACCTCGACTATATACCACCTTAACACCCTACAATAGTGAGGGGACACGACCACCGGCTCCCTACACTAGACACGGAGGGATTTAGGGTCACCTGGGATCCAGCAAACAGAAAATCACAAATAAATGTACAGCACTTATCTTGTAGAAGACTGGAAAATGGGATCAGCATGCACACACACTCCAGGAAGTTGTATAAGCCGCACACTAATGCATTATGGGGAGGAATTTAAAGGGATGCAATCAGTCCAACTACATGACAGCTGAGAGAGGCTAACGAGATGAGGAACTGAAAACCAAAACAAAGAAAACTCAAGGAGGAGGTTCTGAAAGGCTTCAGTCAGAGCTTCTCAGCTGTCTGGTTGTGACAGTACCCCTCCCTCTACGAGTGGACTCCGGACACTCAGAGCCCACATTCTCAGGATGGGACCTATGGAAAGCCCTGATGAGACGAGTGGCCTTAATGTCCGTCACTGGGACCCACATCCTCTCCTCAGGACCATAACCCTCCCAATGAACGAGGTACTGGAGAGAACCGCGGACAAGACGAGAATCCACAATCCTAGAGACCTGAAATTCAAGATTCCCATCAACCATAATCGGAGGAGGAGGCAAAGGCGAGGGTACAATGGGTTGAACATAAGGTTTCAATAAGGACTTATGAAAAACATTATGGATCTTCCAAGTCTGAGGAAGATCAAGACGGTAGGCAACAGGATTGATGACAGACAGGATTTTGTAAGGCCCAATAAACCTAGGACTCAACTTCCAGGAGGGAACCTTCAATTTGATATTCTTGGTAGACAACCACACCAGATCACCAACATTCAGGTCCGGACCAGGCACACGTCTCTTATCTGCCACACGCTTATATCTCTCACTCATGCTCTTTAGATTATCCTGAATCTTTTGCCAAATAGATGACAAAGACGAGGAGAATCTGTCCTCATCAGGTAAACCAGAAGACCCCTCTCCCGAGAAAGTCCCAAACTGCGGATGAAACCCATATGCACCAAAAAATGGTGACTTATCAGAGGACTCCTGACGACGGTTATTTAAAGCAAACTCAGCAAGGGACAAAAAAGAACACCAATCCTCTTGATTCTCCGCCACAAAACAGCGCAGATATGTCTCCAGATTCTGATTGACGCGCTCTCTCTGGCCATTCGACTGTGGGTGGAAAGCAGAAGAGAATGACAACTGAACCCCCAAGCGAGAACAGAAAGCCTTCTAGAATCTGGAAACAAACTGCGTGCCCCTATCAGAGACTATGTCTGAAGGAATACCATGCAATTTGACAATGTAATCAATAAATGCCTGCGCCAGCGTCTTAGCATTGGGAAAACCAGGAAAAGGGATGAAATGCACCATTTTGCAAAAACGGTCCACCACCACCAGAATCACAGTCTTCCCCGAGGAACGAGGCAGGTCCGCTATGAAGTCCATGGACAGATGTGTCCAAGGACGGGAAGGAATGGGTAAGGGAAGGAGAGGACCTGATGGCTGTGAATGAGGGACTTTGGCACGAGCGCAAGTCTCGCAGGCTGCCACAAACCCCTCAACCGACTTACGAAGCGCAGGCCACCAGAATCTCCGAGCGATGAGATCCACTGTGGCTCTTGCCCCCGGGTGCCCAGCAAGGACCTTATCGTGGTGTTCCTTAAAAATCTTGTTTCTTAAAGCGAGAGGCACAAACAACCTCCCAGGAGGACAAAGATCAGGAGCCTCTGACTGGGCTGCCTGCACCTCTGCCTCCAATTCAGGAAAAAGAGCAGAGACCACCACACCTTCAGCCAAAATGGGACCCGGGTCTTCAAAATTCCCACCTCCCGGAAAACAACGTGACAGGGCATCTGCCTTCACATTCTTAACCCCAGGGCGGAACGTGACAACAAAATTAAACCTTGAAAAGAACAAAGACCATCTGGCCTGTCTCGGGTTCAGACGCTTGGCTGACTCCAAGTAGGCCAGATTTTTATGGTCAGTAAACACGGTAACAGGGTGTCTGGCTCCCTCTAGCCAATGGCGCCATTCCTCAAAAGCCAACTTGATGGCCAACAATTCCCTATCTCCCACATCGTAATTTCTCTCTGCGGAGGAGAGTTTCTTCGAAAAAAAAAAAAAAAGGCACACGGTCGCCATTTGGCAGGAGAGGAACCCTGAGACAAGACCGTACCCACACCCACCTCAGAAGCATCAACCTCAACTATGAAGGGTAGAGAAATATCAGGTTGTACCAAGATGGGAGCGGAAGCAAAACTCTCCTTGATATTAGAAAAGGCCTTACGCGCCTCTACCGACCAGGAAGAAAAATCTACCCCCTTTCTGGTCATATCAGTGAGTGGTTTAACAATAGAGGAATAATTCAAAATAAACTTCCTGTAATAATTGGCAAAGCCCAAAAAACGCATCAGCGCCTTCTGATTCTCAGGAAGCTCCCACTCAAGCACAGCGCGGACCTTCTCGGGGTCCATGCGAAAACCAGAAGTGGAGAGAAGAAACCCCAGAAATTTAATTTCTGGAACCGCAAACACACATTTTTCCAGTTTCGCGTATAATTTATTCTCCCGCAGGATGAGCAAGACCTGACGTAAGTGTTCCTTATGAGTTTTGAAATCAGGAGAAAAAATCTAAATGTCATCCAAATACACTAATACAAATTTTCCGATTAAATTATAAAAAAATGCTGTTCACGAAATGCTGAAAAACGGCTGGGGCATTTATCAAACCAAAAGGCATAACCAAATTCTCAAAATGGCCCTCAGGGGTATTGAAGGCCGTCTTCCATTTGTCTCCTTCTCTGACCCTGACCAGGTTGTATGCCCCTCTTAGATCTAATTTGGAAAAGACTTTAGCCCCAACAATCTGGTTAAACAGGTCCGGGATCAGAGGAAGCGGATAAGGGTCACGAATAGTGATACTGTTCAGCTCTCTGAAGGTCTTAAAGAACCATCTTTTTTCCTAACAAAGAAAAAACCAGCGGCAACAGGTGACTTCGAGGGTCGTATGTGTCCTTTTCTCAGACTCTCCGAGATATAAGCACGCATAGCGACCCTTTCAGGTTGGGAAAGATTGTATAGCCGAGATTTAGGCAGCTTGGCGCCTGGGATGAGATTAATAGGGCAATCGTACTCCCTGTGCGGGGGCAAATCCTGAACTCCACTCTCAGAGTAGACATCCGAAAATTCAGAGAGAAAAGATGGTACAGTCTTAGTAGAAACCTCAGAAACAGATGTCGTGAGGCAATTCTCTCTGCAAAAGTCACTCCAACCATTTATTTGCCTCGCTTGCCAATCAATGGTGGGGTTATGTTTAGTGAGCCTGGGTAGCCCCAACACAAGAGGAGTAGGTAATCCGCTAAGGACGAAACATGACACATCCTCAACATGAGCATCACTCACAATTAGAGTTGAGCGAACACCTGGATGTTCGGGTTCGAGAAGTTCGGCCGAACATCCCGGAAATGTTCGGGTTCGGGATCCGAACCCGATCCGAACTTCGTCCCGAACCCGAACCCCATTGAAGTCAATGGGGACCCGAACTTTTCGGCACTAAAAAGGCTGTAAAACAGCCCAGGAAAGAGCTAGAGGGCTGCAAAAGGCAGCAACATGTAGGTAAATCCCCTGCAAACAAATGTGGATAGGGAAATGAATTAAAATAAAAATTAAATAAATAAAAATTAACCAAAATCAATTGGAGAGAGGTTCCATAGCAGAGAATCTGGCTTCCCGTCACCCACCACTGGAACAGTCCATTCTCAGATATTTAGGCCCCGGCACCCAGGCAGAGGAGAGAGGTCCCGTAACAGAGAATCTGTCTTCATGTCAGCAGAGAATTAGTCTGCATGTCATAGCAGAGAATGAGGCTTCACGTCAGCCACCACTGCAACAGTCCATTGGCATATATTTAGGCCCAGCACCCAGGCAGAGGAGGGAGGTCCCGTAACAGAGAATCTGTCTTCATGTCAGCAGAGAATTAGTCTGCATGTCATAGCAGAGAATGAGGCTTCACGTCAGCCACCACTGCAACAGTCCATTGGCATATATTTAGGCCCAGCACACACACAGGCAGAGGAGAGAGGTCCCGTAACAGAGAATCTGGCTTCATGTCAGCAGAGAATCAGTCTGCATGTCATAGCAGAGAATGAGGCTTCACGTCAGCCACCACTGCAACAGTCCATTGGCATATATTTAGGCCCAGCACACACACAGGCAGAGGAGAGAGGTCCCGTAACAGAGAATCTGGCTTCATGTCAGCAGAGAATCAGTCTGCATGTCATAGCAGAGAATGAGGCTTCACGTCAGCCACCACTGCAACAGTCCATTGGCATATATTTAGGCCCAGCACCCAGGCAGAGGAGGGAGGTCCCGTAACAGAGAATCTGTCTTCATGTCAGCAGAGAATTAGTCTGCATGTCATAGCAGAGAATGAGGCTTCACGTCAGCCACCACTGCAACAGTCCATTGGCATATATTTAGGCCCAGCACACACACAGGCAGAGGAGAGAGGTCCCGTAACAGAGAATCTGGCTTCATGTCAGCAGAGAATCAGTCTGCATGTCATAGCAGAGAATGAGGCTTCACGTCAGCCACCACTGCAACAGTCCATTGGCATATATTTAGGCCCAGCACACACACAGGCAGAGGAGAGAGGTCCCGTAACAGAGAATCTGGCTTCATGTCAGCAGAGAATCAGTCTGCATGTCATAGCAGAGAATGAGGCTTCACGTCAGCCACCACTGCAACAGTCCATTGGCATATATTTAGGCCCAGCACCCAGGCAGAGGAGGGAGGTCCCGTAACAGAGAATCTGTCTTCATGTCAGCAGAGAATTAGTCTGCATGTCATAGCAGAGAATGAGGCTTCACGTCAGCCACCACTGCAACAGTCCATTGGCATATATTTAGGCCCAGCACCCAGGCAGAGGAGGGAGGTCCCGTAACAGAGAATCTGTCTTCATGTCAGCAGAGAATTAGTCTGCATGTCATAGCAGAGAATGAGGCTTCACGTCAGCCACCACTGGAACAGTCCATTCTCAGATATTTAGGCCCCGGCACCCAGGCAGAGGAGAGAGGTCCCGTAACAGAGAATCTGTCTTCATGTCAGCAGAGAATTAGTCTGCATGTCATAGCAGAGAATGAGGCTTCACGTCAGCCACCACTGCAACAGTCCATTGGCATATATTTAGGCCCAGCACCCAGGCAGAGGAGAGAGGTCCCGTAACAGACAATCTGGCTTCATGTCAGCAGAGAATCAGTCTTCATATCATAGCAGAGAATCAGGCTTCACGTCACCCACCACTGTAAGAGTCAATTTTCATAAATTTAGGCCCAGAACCCAGGCAGAGGAGAAAGGTCCCGTAACAGACAATCTGGCTTCATGTCAGCAGAGAATCAGTCTTCATATCATAGCAGAGAATCAGGCTTCACGTCACCCACCACTGTAAGAGTCAATTTTCATAAATTTAGGCCCAGAACCCAGGCAGAGGAGAAAGGTCCCGTAACAGACAATCTGGCTTCATGTCAGCAGAGAATCAGTCTTCATATCATAGCAGAGAATCAGGCTTCACGTCACCCACCACTGTAAGAGTCAATTTTCATAAATTTAGGCCCAGAACCCAGGCAGAGGAGAAAGGTCCCGTAACAGACAATCTGGCTTCATGTCAGCAGAGAATCAGTCTTCATATCATAGCAGAGAATCAGGCTTCACGTCACCCACCACTGTAAGAGTCAATTTTCATAAATTTAGGCCCAGAACCCAGGCAGAGGAGAAAGGTCCCGTAACAGACAATCTGGCTTCATGTCAGCAGAGAATCAGTCTTCATATCATAGCAGAGAATCAGGCTTCACGTCACCCACCACTGTAAGAGTCAATTTTCATAAATTTAGGCCCAGAACCCAGGCAGAGGAGAAAGGTCCCGTAACAGACAATCTGGCTTCATGTCAGCAGAGAATCAGTCTTCATATCATAGCAGAGAATCAGGCTTCACGTCACCCACCACTGTAAGAGTCAATTTTCATAAATTTAGGCCCAGAACCCAGGTAGAGGAGAAAGGTCCCGTAACAGACAATCTGGCTTCATGACAGCAGAGAATCAGTCTGCATGTCATAGCAGAGAATCAGGCTTCACGTCAGCCACCACTGCAACAGTCCATTGTCATAAATTTAGGCCCAGCACCCAGGCAGAGGAGAGAGGTCCCGTAACAGACAATCTGGCTTCATGTCAGCAGAGAATTAGTCTGCATGTCATAGCAGAGAATCAGGCTTCATGTCAGCCACCACTGCAACAGTCCATTGGCATATATTTAGGCCTAGCACACAGGCAGAGGAGAGGTTCATTCAACTTTGGGTAGCATCGCAATATAATGGTAAAATGAAAATAAAAATAGGATTGAATGAGGAAGTGCCCTGGAGTCCAATAATATATGGTTATGGGGAGGTAGTTAATGTCTAATCTGGACAAGGGACGGACAGGTCCTGTGGGATCCATGCCTGGTTCATTTTTATGAACGTCAGCTTGTCCACATTGGCTGTAGACAGGCGGCTGCGTTTGTCTGTAATGACGCCCCCTGCCGTGCTGAATACACGTTCAGACAAAACGCTGGCTGCCGGGCAGGCCAGCACCTCCAAGGCATAAAAGGCTAGCTCTGGCCACGTGGACAATTTAGAGACCCAGAAGTTGAATGGGGCCGAACCATCAGTCAGTACGTGGAGGGGTGTGCACACGTACTGTTCCACCATGTTAGTAAAATGTTGCCTCCTGCTAACACGTTGCGTATCAGGTGGTGGTGCAGTTAGCTGTGGCGTGTTGACAAAAGTTTTCCACATCTCTGCCATGCTAACCCTGCCCTCAGAGGAGCTGGCCGTGACACAGCTGCCTTGGCGACCTCTTGCTCCTCCTCTGCCTTGGCCTTGGGCTTCCACTTGTTCCCCTGTGACATTTGGGAATGCTCTCAGTAGCGCGTCTACCAACGTGCGCTTGTACTCGCGCATCTTCCTATCACGCTCCAGTGCAGGAAGTAAGGTGGGCACATTGTCTTTGTAGCGTGGATCCAGCAGGGTGGCAACCCAGTAGTCCGCACAGGTTAAAATGTGGGCAACTCTGCTGTCGTTGCGCAGGCACTGCAGCATGTAGTCGCTCATGTGTGCCAGGCTGCCCAGGGGTAAGGACAAGCTGTCCTCTGTGGGAGGCGTATCGTCATCGTCCTGCCTTTCCCCCCAGCCACGCACCAGTGATGGACCCGAGCTGCGTTGGGTGCCACCCCGCTGTGACCATGCTTCATCCTCATCCTCCTCCACCTCCTCCTCATCCTCGTCCTCCTCGTCCTCCAGTAGTGGGCCCTGGCTGGCCACATTTGTACCTGGCCTCTGCTGTTGCAAAAAACCTCCCTCTGAGTCACTTCGAAGAGACTGGCCTGAAAGTGCTAAAAATGACCCCTCTTCCTCATCCTCCTCCTCCTCCTCCTCCTCCTGGGCCACCTCCTGTTCCATCATCGCCCTAAGTGTTTTCTCAAGGAGACATAGAAGTGGTATTGTAACGCTGATAACGGTGTCATCGCCACTGGCCATGTTGGTGGAGTACTCGAAACAGCGCAACAGGGCACACAGGTCTCGCATGGAGGCCCAGTCATTGGTGGTGAAGTGGTGCTGTTCTGTAGTGCGACTGACCCGTGCGTGCTGCAGCTGAAACTCCACTATGGCCTGCTGCTGCTCGCACAGTCTGTCCAGCATGTGCAAGGTGGAGTTCCACCTGGTGGGCACGTCGCATATGAGGCGGTGAGCGGGAAGGCCGAAGTTACGCTGTAGCGCAGACAGGCGAGCAGCAGCAGGATGTGAACGCCGGAAGCGCGAACAGACGGCCCGCACTTTATGCAGCAGCTCTGACATGTCGGGGTAGTTGTGAATGAACTTCTGCACCACCAAATTCAGCACATGCGCCAAGCAAGGGATGTGCGTCAAATTGGCTAGTCCCAGAGCTGCAACGAGATTTCGCCCATTATCACACACCACCAGGCCGGGCTTGAGGCTCACCGGCAGCAACCACTCGTCGGTCTGTTGTTCTATACCCCGCCACAACTCCTGTGCGGTGTGGGGCCTGTCCCCCAAACATATGAGTTTCAGAATGGCCTGCTGACGTTTACCCCGGGCTGTGCTGAAGTTGGTGGTGAAGGTGTGTGGCTGACTGGATGAGCAGGTGGAAGAAGAGGAGGAGGAAGCCGAGAAGGAGGAGGTGGCAACAGGAGGCAAAGAATGTTGCCCTGCGATCCTTGGCGGCGGAAGGACGTGCGCCAAACAGCTCTCCGCCTGGGGCCCAGCTGCCACTACATTTACCCAGTGTGCAGTTAGGGAGATATAGCGTCCCTGGCCGTGCTTACTGGTCCACGTATCTGTGGTTAGGTGGACCTTGCCACAGATGGCGTTGCGCAGTGCACACTTGATTTTATCGGATACTTGGTTGTGCAGGGAAGGCACGGCTCTCTTGGAGAAGTAGTGCCGGCTGGGAACAACATACTGTGGGACAGCAAGCGACATGAGCTGTTTGAAGCTGTCTGTGTCCACCAGCCTAAATGACAGCATTTCATAGGCCAGTAGTTTAGAAATGCTGGCATTCAGGGCCAGGGATCGAGGGTGGCTAGGTGGGAATTTACGCTTTCTATCAAATGTTTGTGAGATGGAGAGCTGAACGCTGGCGTGTGACATGGTTGAGACGCTTGGTGACGGAGGTGGTGGTGGTGGTGTTGGTGGTACATCCCCTGTTTGCTGGGCGGCAGGTGCCAACGTTCCTCCAGAGGCGGAGGAAGAGGCCGAGGCGGCAGCAGCAGAATAGGCCGAGGCGGCAGCAGCAGAAGAGGTAGCAGGGGGAGCCTGAGTGACTTCCTTGGTTTTAAGGTGTTTACTCCACTGCAGTTCATGCTTTGCATGCAGGTGCCTGGTCATGCAGGTTGTGCTCAGGTTCAGAACGTTAATGCCTCGCTTCAGGCTCTGATGGCACAGCGTGCAAACCACTCGGGTCTTGTCGTCAGCACATTGTTTGAAGAAGTGCCATGCCAGGGAACTCCTTGAAGCTGCCTTTGGGGTGCTCGGTCCCAGATGGCGGCGGTCAGTAGCAGGCGGAGTCTCTTGGCGGCGGGTGTTCTGCTTTTGCCCACTGCTCCCTCTTTTGCTACGCTGTTGGCTCGGTCTCACCACTGCCTCTTCCTCCGAACTGTGAAAGTCAGTGGCACGACCTTCATTCCATGTGGGGTCTAGGACCTCATCGTCCCCTGCATCGTCTTCCACCCAGTCTTGATCCCTGACCTCCTGTTCAGTCTGCACACTGCAGAAAGACGCAGCAGTTGGCACCTGTGTTTCGTCATCATCAGAGACATGCTGAGGTGGTATTCCCATGTCCTCATCATCAGGAAACATAAGTGGTTGTGCGTCAGTGCATTCTATGTCTTTCACCGCTGGGGAAGGGCTAGGTGGATGCCCTTGGGAAACCCTGCCAGCGGAGTCTTCAAACAGCATAAGAGACTGCTGCATAACTTGAGGCTGAGACAGTTTCCCTGGTATGCATGGGGGTGATGTGACAGACTGATGGGGTTGGTTTTCAGGCGCCATCTGTGCGCTTTCTGCAGAAGACTGGGTGGGAGATAATGTGAACGTGCTGGATCCACTGTCGGCCACCCAATTGACTAATGCCTGTACCTGCTCAGGCCTTACCATCCTTAGAACGGCATTGGGCCCCACCATATATCGCTGTAAATTCTGGCGGCTACTGGGACCTGAAGTAGTTGGTACACTAGGACGTGTGGATGTGGCAGAACGGCCACGTCCTCTCCCAGCACCAGAGGGTCCACTAACACCACCACGACCATGTCCACGTCCGCGTCCCTTACTAGATGTTTTTCTCATTGTTATGGTTCACCACAACAACAAATATATTATTTGGCCCAATGTATTGTATTCAAATTCAGCGGGATATAAATTTGAGGCCTAGTATTTAGGCGCTGGGTGACCGGTATGGATTTAGTGACAGAATTAGACTTGGAAATGCACAGAAGCGTGTGTGTGTGAAGTTATTCTGAATGACCCAATGTGCACCTTGAATATTATATACCCTTTTAGGGATAGATTTCAAATAGCTCTGATATAGCAGAAACCACTAAATTATGAAATTGCTAAATTGGGAATTGTACTTCAACCCAGAACAAAAAATGTGCTTTGACGGACACTAAATATCTTGCCCAGCAACAACAGTACAACGGTGGGTAACGAGAGATTTAGAGGGAATTAAATTTGAGGCCTAGTATTTAGGCGCTGGGTCACCGGTATGGATTTAGTGACAGAATTAGACTTGGAAATACACAGTAGCGGGTGTGTGTGAAGTTATTCTGAATGACCCTATGTGCACCTTCAATATTATATACCCTTTTAGGGATAGATTTCAAATAGCTCTGATATAGCAGAAACCACTAAATTATGAAATTGCTAAATTGGGAATTGTACTTCAACCCAGAACAAAAAATGTGCTTTGACGGACACTAAATATCTTGCCCAGCAACAACAGTACACCGGTGGGTAACGAGAGATTTAGAGGGAATTAAATTTGAGGCCTAGTATTTAGGCGCTGGGTCACCGGTATGGATTTAGTGACAGAATTAGACTTGGAAATACACAGTAGCGGGTGTGTGTGAAGTTATTCTGAATGACCCTATGTGCACCTTCAATATTATATACCCTTTTTGGGATAGATTTCAAATAGCTCTGATATAGCAGGAACCACTAAATTATGAAATTGCTAAATTGGGAATTGTACTTCAACCCAGAACAAAAAATGTGCTTTGACGGGCACTAAATAACTTTCCCAGCTACAACAGGACAACGGTAACGAGAGATTTAGAGGGATTTAAATTTGAGGCCTAGTATTTAGGCGCTGGGTGACAGGTATGGGTTTAGTGACAGAATTAGACTTGGAAATACACAGTAGCGGGTGTGTGTGAAGTTATTCTGAATGACCCTATGTGCACCTTCAATATTATATACCCTTTTTGGGATAGATTTCAAATAGCTCTGATATAGCAGAAACCACTAAATTATGAAATTGCTAAATTGGGAATTGTACTTCAACCCAGAACAAAAAATGTGCTTTGACGGACACTAAATATCTTGCCCAGCAACAACAGTACAGCGGTGGGTAACGAGAGATTTAGAGGGAATTAAATTTGAGGCCTAGTATTTAGGCGCTGGGTCACCGGTATGGATTTAGTGACAGAATTAGACTTGGAAATACACAGTAGCGGGTGTGTGTGAAGTTACTCTGAATGACCCTATGTGCACCTTCAATATTATATACCCTTTTTGGGATAGATTTCAAAGAGCTCTGATATAGCAGGAACCACTAAATTATGAAATTGCTAAATTGGGAATTGTACTTCAACCCAGAACAAGAAATGTGCTTGAACGGACACTAAATAACTCGCCCAGCTACAGCACTAGGGACAGATTTAGCTGGATATAAATTTGAGGCCTAGTATTTAGGCGCTGGGTGACAGGTATGGGTTTAGTGACAGAATTAGACTTGGAAATACACAGTAGCGGGTGTGTGTGAAGTTATTCTGAATGACCCTATGTGCACCTTCAATATTATATACCCTTTTAGGGATAGATTTCAAATAGCTCTGATATAGCAGAAACCACTAAATTATGAAATTGCTAAATTGGGAATTGTACTTCAACCCAGAACAAAAAATGTGCTTTGACGGACACTAAATATCTTGCCCAGCAACAACAGTACAGCGGTGGGTAACGAGAGATTTAGAGGGAATTAAATTTGAGGCCTAGTATTTAGGCGCTGGGTCACCGGTATGGATTTAGTGACAGAATTAGACTTGGAAATACACAGTAGCGGGTGTGTGTGAAGTTATTCTGAATGACCCTATGTGCACCTTCAATATTATATACCCTTTTAGGGATAGATTTCAAATAGCTCTGATATAGCAGAAACCACTAAATTATGAAATTGCTAAATTGGGAATTGTACTTCAACCCAGAACAAAAAATGTGCTTTGACGGACACTAAATATCTTGCCCAGCAACAACAGTACAGCGGTGGGTAACGAGAGATTTAGAGGGAATTAAATTTGAGGCCTAGTATTTAGGCGCTGGGTCACCGGTATGGATTTAGTGACAGAATTAGACTTGGAAATACACAGTAGCGGGTGTGTGTGAAGTTATTCTGAATGACCCTATGTGCACCTTCAATATTATATACCCTTTTTGGGATAGATTTCAAATAGCTCTGATATAGCAGGAACCACTAAATTATGAAATTGCTAAATTGGGAATTGTACTTCAACCCAGAACAAAAAATGTGCTTTGACGGGCACTAAATAACTTTCCCAGCTACAACAGGACAACGGTAACGAGAGATTTAGAGGGATTTAAATTTGAGGCCTAGTATTTAGGCGCTGGGTGACAGGTATGGGTTTAGTGACAGAATTAGACTTGGAAATACACAGTAGCGGGTGTGTGTGAAGTTATTCTGAATGACCCTATGTGCACCTTCAATATTATATACCCTTTTTGGGATAGATTTCAAATAGCTCTGATATAGCAGAAACCACTAAATTATGAAATTGCTAAATTGGGAATTGTACTTCAACCCAGAACAAAAAATGTGCTTTGACGGACACTAAATATCTTGCCCAGCAACAACAGTACAGCGGTGGGTAACGAGAGATTTAGAGGGAATTAAATTTGAGGCCTAGTATTTAGGCGCTGGGTCACCGGTATGGATTTAGTGACAGAATTAGACTTGGAAATACACAGTAGCGGGTGTGTGTGAAGTTACTCTGAATGACCCTATGTGCACCTTCAATATTATATACCCTTTTTGGGATAGATTTCAAATAGCTCTGATATAGCAGGAACCACTAAATTATGAAATTGCTAAATTGGGAATTGTATTTCAACCCAGAACAAGAAATGTGCTTGAACGGACACTAAATAACTCGCCCAGCTACAGCACTAGGGACAGATTTAGCTGGATATAAATTTGAGGCCTAGTATTTAGGCGCTGGGTGACCGGTATGGATTTAGTGACAGAATTAGACTGGGATATGGCCAAAAAATGAACAGACTATTGCTGGTTAAATGCACTTGGTGTGACAGCTTCACCCTGATGTAGGCTTTAGCCAAAAAACAACCACACCATTGAGGGTTAAATGCACTTGGTGACAGGCGCAGCTTGCCCCTGATTTTGTATATGGCCAAAAAATGAACAGACTATTGCTGGTTAAATGCACTTGGTGTGACAGCTTCACCCTGATGTAGGCTTTAGCCAAAAAACAACCACACCATTGAGGGTTAAATGCACTTGGTGACAGGCGCAGCTTGCCCCTGATTTTGTATATGGCCAAAAAATGAACAGACTATTGCTGGTTAAATGCACTTGGTGTGACAGCTTCACCCTGATGTAGGCTTTAGCCAAAAAACAACCACACCATTGAGGGTTAAATGCACTTGGTGACAGGCGCAGCTTGCCCCTGATTTTGTATATGGCCAAAAAATGAACAGACTATTGCTGGTTAAATGCACTTGGTGTCACAGCTTCACCCTGATGTAGGCTTTAGCCAAAAAACAACCACACCATTGAGGGTTAAATGCACTTGGTCGCAGCTTGTGCTGGCGCACCACAAGACACAAAATGGCCGCCGATCACCCCAGAAAAATGAGACTGACAAACGGTCTGTGCAGCCTAAAAACAGTGAGCAATTGAGGATCAGCAGCTCAATGATCCACAGCTGCAGATCGATCAGTTAATCAAGTCCTTTGGAGGAGTTAATCTGCCTAATCTCGCCCTACTGTCGCAGCCGCAACCTCTCCCTACGCTAATCAGAGCAGAGTGACGGGCGGCGCTATGTGACTCCAGCTTAAATAGAGGCTGGGTCACATGGTGCTCTGGCCAATCACAGCCATGCCAATAGTAGGCATGGCTGTGATGGCCTCTTGGGGCAAGTAGTATGACGCTTGTTGATTGGCTGCTTTGCAGCCTTTCAAAAAGCGCCAAGAAAGCGTCACAAAAGCGCGAAGAAAGCGACGAACACCGAACCCGAACCCGGACTTTTACGAAAATGTCCGGGTTCGGGTCCGTGTCACGGACACCCCAAAATTCGGTACGAACCCGAACTATACAGTTCGAGTTCGCTCATCCCTACTCACAATTAAACGAACATTGTGAACTATGCCCTTTAATGATTTCTGAGAAAGTAGAGCAGAATCAATAGCAAAAACAGGAATATCCTTTCCCAAAGTACACACCTGGAAACCATGAGTTATCGCAAAATGATTATCAATGAGATTGACAGCTGCTCCACTATCTACAAAAATCTCACAAAAAATGTTCTTGCTCTCTAGCGCCACCCTGGCAGGCAGGACAAAACGGAAACTACAAGCAAACGGAAAACCTTCAATTTCCGCCTCAACCCTGCCAATAGTAACAGATGGAACATTTTTAAAAGATTTTTTCCTTTTTGTTTATTACTCCCAGAAAACTGCATGAATCTCCTAGAGGGACAAACATTTGCCAAATGATTTATACCTCTACAACAAAAACAAACCTTCCCATGCGGGCTGAATCTTCTATTGTCAGAGGCAATCAACCCCAGCTGCATGGGCTCCTGCTCAGAAGGGGCTGACAGCGACTGAGACCCCTGCACACAGAATGAGACCGCTGCACTGTCCTGGGACTGAGTATGACAGGGAGGAGAGATCTCTCCTTTCTCTCTAAGACGCCTGTCAATACGAACGGCCTGAGACATAGCAGAGTCCAAGGAGATAGGCCTCTCATGAAAGGCAAATGCATCTTTCAATCCCTCTGAAAGACCATGGCAAAATTTACTTCGGAGTGCAGCATCATTCCAACCAGCATCAGCTGCCCATCTCCGAAATTCTGAGCAGTATATCTCTGCGGATTGTTTACCCTGGCATAACAGACGTAGTCTAGACTCAGCCAAAGCAACACGATCCGGATCATCATATATCTGACCCAGGGCTTAAAAGAATTCATCCACTGAACGGAGGGGCCGTGCCCCCACCGGCAGCGAAAAGGCCCACGACTGAGCGTTACCCCTGAGCAGCGATATAATGATCCCCACCCTCCGTTCCTCATCACCAGAGGAATGGGGAAGAAGGCGAAAATTGAGTTTGCAAGCCTCTCTGAAACGCACAAAATTCTCACTACCCCCGGAGAACGTATCCGGGAGCGAGATCTTAGGCTCAGAACAAACTCCATGAACGCAAGCTGAAACGGTCACTTGAAACTGAGAAAGAGTCTTACGGAAAGACCCTGGAAGCGTTCGGCCAAAAGTGAAACCGGATCCATGCTTGAGACGGTTTTGGCGGCTTATAATGTCACGGAAGGTGTACAGGAAACAAGACAATGCAAAATGAATATATGACTCACTGGATCCAAAACTAAGGAACAAAAGTGAGACCCCTGCATAAGACCTGGCACTCTCCCTGACTGCTCAGCCTATACGAAAATCCCAATGGTAGATGATCGCATATCCTCGTACCTCGACTGTATAACGCCTGAACACCCTATAATAGTGAGGGGACACGACCACCGGCTCCCTACACTAGACACGGAGGGAGTCAGGGTCACCTGGGATCCAGCAAACAGAAAATAAATAAATATGTACAGCACTTATCTTGGAAAAGACTGGAAAATGGGATCAGCATGCACACACACTCCAGGAAGTTGTATAAGCCGCACACTAATGCATTATGGGGAGGAAATTAAAGGGATGCAATCAGTCCAACTACATGACAGCTGAGAGAGGCTAACGAGATGAGGAACTGAAAACCAAAACAAAGAAAACTCAAGGAGGAGGTTCTGAAAGGCTTCTGTCAGAGCTTCTCAGCTGTCTGGTTGTGACAGCAGGTTGGTAAGCAGAGTTGAGGGAGAAGTTATGAGCGGTGCAGGAATGTGGTGGGGGAAACAGATTAGTATTGAGTTACAGTAATAAAGATAAAAATGAATGTGTAAGAAAAGGTGGATTGTAGAGAAGTTTTTAAGGTGCAGTCGGTAAAAGAGCGCAAATGATTGAATTTAAGGATTGAAGGATCACCACATGGCAGGATGGAATGCTGCCTAGTAGTGCTACACACTGAGATGGAAACATGAAGTTTAGATAATTAGTGATCAAAGGGGTAGAATCACAAAAGGTTTAGCTTTTGGAAAATTAAATTTTAGATAAAGAGAGGACATGATATTAGAGATAGTGGGCAGACAATCTGTGACATTTTGTAGTAGTGCAGGGGCAAAAGTCGCGGGATGAGGTGTCATCAGCCAGGGGCGTAGCTAAAGGCTCATGGGTCCTGGTGCAAGAGTTCAGCTTGGGCCCCCTTCCCTCAGTGCTTTGTGGCCATGGGCATGGAAGCACATTGCCTTCATGCTGCCTGAGGCAAAAATCAAAACGGCACCTCCCATGCTAAATTCTTGACCTAACCCCTTTCCTCCAGCCAGAGGTGTAACTTGACCAGCATGCACTTTCTATAATGCCAGTGTCTTCTTATGTGGCACAAGGGTCTTTGGGCCCCCTCAGGCTCCTGGGCCCAGTAGCGACTGTTACCTCTGCACCCCTTTTAGCTAAGTCCCTGGAGGAGAGAGGCACCTGATACTGGCACCTGGGGGGGGGGGAGGGGGGGTTGGCACCTGATACTGGCACATGGGGGGGAGAGAGGCACTTGATACTGTCACTTTTTTGTGCGGGGGGGGGGGAGATGGCACTATGATACTGGGACATGGGGGGGAGGAGAGAGGCACTGGATACTGGCATGTGGGGGGGTTGGCACTTGATACTGGCACATGGGTGGGTTTGGCACTATGATACTGGCACATGGGGGAGAGAGGCACTTGATACTGCCACTTTTTTTGGAGGGGGAGATGGCACTATGATACTAGGACATGGGGGGAGAGAGAGGCACTTGATACTGGCACATGGGGAGGTTGGCACTATGATACTGGCACATGGGGGGTGGGAAGGAGAGAGGCACTTGATACTGGCACATTGGGGGGGAGATGGCACTTGATACTGGCACATGATGGGGGGGGCATCTATGGGGACACTTACTGGCACATTATTGGGGGGCATTATGGGGGACACTAGGCCGGCAGCCTATCAGAGGCCGGACACTGAGGGGCATCTAATGGGGGCACTATATAGGAGTATTTTATACTGGCACATTATGGGGGCACTATGGGGACATTAGCTCAACTGGGGACATTACAAGGGGGTATTTTTGCACTGTCACATTATAAGAAGAATTATTACTACTGGTGGGGCATTATGGTGGGCTTTATTACTCCCCCATGGTATGACCCCCTAGTAGCAGCACCATCCTCTCCCTGCTCTGCTATTCTTCTGCCCCTTCTCCAAATCCTTATTATGAAATCTTTCTTATTAGGATAAAACACAACATCAGCTCCGCCGAGCCCTCGGCCAAAGTGTGGAAGTGGTGTCCGAGATCTCCAAGGGCCAAGTAACTGTAAGTTTTTATATGAAATATGTTTATGTTATACACACATAGCCTACACTGTGCCACACAATATACAGTATCCCGCTACACTGTGCCAAAGGAGTGTGGTTTACACAGGAGGAGGGAGGTGCGAAGCACGCTGGAGGGGCCCTTACAAATATTTGCTGTGGGCCCCAGTCACTTCTAGTTACGCCCCTGCATCAGCATACAGTGTAGAGATGATGCTGAAAACCAAATCTACAGTCAATAGGGGCTCTGTAGAAAGAAAAGAGGAAAGGACCTAGGACTGAACTGTGAGGAACTCAGAGGGAGAGGAGGGGAAGTAGAGCCCGCAAATGAAAGAGTAGCTGCAGAAACTGGAAGAAAACCAAGAGAGAACAGTGTCCTTAAGGACAAACATATATCTGCTTGGCATATATTACCAAGATATCATCACAGTAGGGCCATACAGGGTCTATTAGAGTGATGTTTGAGAGCCTGGTTGGAATGCATGGTTGAAGAGCATGATTGCCATTTGAGGAGCAGTGATTGTCCAATATCTAGGGAGAACTAGGTCTGAGGGCCAGTGTCAGTATGTCTTGTATTAAGTTCTGTTCCTGGAGGAAATTAATTTGAGCCTAATCCATCTATACAGAACATGTTAGTGTCCACAAAGTTCCTGGCAAAAGTCCAAGAGGTAATGCTAGAGAATTGTCAGTGTCAAGTCCAGATTAACAACAGAAGTTAACACCCAGATCTCGCCTTTAGTGTCCAAACCTATGGAAACAAAGCCGCTTAGGATGTAGTTAAATGCTTAGTTTATGTTTAGATTGGTGTTATTTAGGCTACTGTATTATGTGTGAGCTATATGGTGCCTCATAATGGGGAAGGTAAGTGAAGGTAGAACTCAAAGCACCAATCAGCTTGAGACCCCCCTGAGAAGACTTTCAGTGATATTCATTTAACACAAAGCCTTGGCATTTTCATTACAGAAAACCACCCTTGGCTCTATGTTCTAGGACTTAGCAGTCTCTTAGCTGTTGAGTTTTGAAAAATGAAAAATTATGAAAAGTTCCTTGTTTGCCCAACAGCTGGAAGTACACTTGATTAAAGCCAATTTTTTTAGAGGACCAAGAAATATGACCATGTCATTAATAATGATGATATTTCTCAATCAACACTTTCTGCACAGAATGTGCAAATGTAGGACATAAAGCATCACTATTTCATGACATCTGGTTTAGAGATGGGCAAATTTCTTGAGATTTATTTCAGGCAAATCAGAAACCAACGAATAACAACCAATGCTGCAGTGCAGATACGAGGTGGCCGGGACCGTGGGAGCTCACATAGGTACGCATGTTCAGCAGTCCTGGCCACCTATAATGTGCAAGCACGACCACCACTGCTGGATTGCAGGGTGGTCATAACCCCTGGAAACGAGCAGTGTATAATGTGATTTGAAAATGAATTCAGCCAGCAAAGGAGTCAATATGGACAATCACAATACATTTGTAAGTGGCTTGTATTAACTATCTCTACATGATAACTGCTATTTGCTGAAGTGAGACAACCTATTTAAGTGTCAAGCTAAAGTCGGCAATATATGTCGCCTGAAGATATCTTTAAAAAAAAAAAAAAATAGTTGCTAAATTATATTTCTTCTGTAAATTTCAATAGGTTTGAGAGTACCATTTGACAAATATTACAATATATTACAATATTACAATATAACAATTTTTAAACCAAGTGGAAGTGGGCCATGCTGTAGACAAAAGGCCCCATCCCCTAATTATACTTCATACAGACTCGAGCCACTGCCCTGCCTTCTGACTCCCTGTAGATATTAGGGGAAACCACTCAGTGCGCCACTTTTCTGGTGTTAAATTGTCACAAGGCATGTTCTCCTTAAATGACATGGGGTAAAAATTTTATTGATTACTTTTATACACACACAAGGATTATTAATAGGGATGAGCGAACCCGAACTGTATAGTTCGGGTTCGTACCGAATTTTGGGGTGTCCGTGACAAGGACCCGAACCCGAACATTTTCGTAAAAGTCCGGGTTCGGGTTCGGTGTTCGTCGCTTTCTTTGCGCTTTTTGAAAGGCTGCAAAGCAGCCAATCAACAAGCGTCATACTACTTGCCCCAAGAGGCCGTCACAGCCATGCCTACTATTGGCATGGCTGTGATTGGCCAGTGCAGCATGTGACCCAGCCTCTATTTAAGCTGGAGTCACGTAGCGCCGCACGTCACTCTGCTCTGATCAGTGTAGGGAGAGGTTGCAGCTGCGACGTTAGGGGGAGATTAGGCAGTGATTAACTCCTCCAAAAGACTTCATTCATTGATCGATCTGCAGCTGTGGGTCATTGAAATGCTGATATTCAATTGCTCACTGTTTTTAGGCTGCCCAGAGCGTTTTTCATTCACTTTTTTCTGGGGTGATCGGCGGCCATTTTGTGTCTTCTGGTAAGCCAGCACAAGCTGCCACCAAGTACATTTAACCCTCAATAGTGTGGTTATTTTTTGGCTATATCCTACATCAGGGTCAAGCTGTCACCAAGTGCATTTAACCCTCAATAGTGTGGTTATTTTTTGGCCATATACTACATCAGGGGCAAGCTGAGCCTGTCACCAAGTGCATTTAACCCTCAATAGTGTGGTTGTTTTTTGGCTATATCCTACATCAGGGTGAAGCTGTCACACCAAGTGCATTTAACCATCAATAGTGTGGTTATTTTTTGGCCATATACTACATCAGGGGCAAGCTGAGCCTGTCACCAAGTGCATTTAACCCTCAATAGTGTGGTTGTTTTTTGGCTATATCCTACATCAGGGTCAAGCTGTCACACCAAGTGCATTTAACCATCAATAGTGTGGTTATTTTTTGGCCATATCCCAGTCTAATTCTGACTGTAAACGTATACCTGTCACCCAGCGCCTAAATAATAGGCCTCAAATTTATATTCAGCTAAATCTGTGGTTATTGCTGTGGCTGGGCAAGTTATTTAGTGTCCGTCAAAGCACAGTTTTTGTTCTGGGTTGAAATACAATTCCCAATTTAGCAATTCTCTAAATTAGTGGTTTCTGCTGTATCAGGCCTACTTTAAATTTATCCCTAAAAGGGAATATTAGATTCAAGGTACTGATAGGGTCATTCTCAATAACTTCACACACACGCTACTGTGCATATCCCAGTCTAATTCTGTCCGTAAACGTATACCTGTCACCCAGCGCCTAAATAATAGGCCTCAAATTTATAGTCAGCTAAATCTGTGGTTATTGCTGTAGCTGGTCAAGTTATTTAGTGTCCGTCAAAGCACAGTTTTTGTTCTGGGTTGAAATACAATTCCCAATTTAGCAATTTCCTAATTTAGTGGTTTCTGCTGTATCAGACCTACTTTAAATCTATCCCTAAAAGGGTATATAAGATTCACGGTGCAGATAGGGTTATTCTCAATAACTTCACACACACGCTATTGCGCAATTCCAAGTCTAATTCTGTCCGTAAACGTATACCTGTCATCCAGCGCCTAAATACTAGGCCTCAAATTTATAGTCAGCTAAATCTGTCGTTACTGCTGTGCCTTTATTAGTGTAATACGGTACCTAAATAGATAGCCAGATAGTGTTAGGTGTCTGTAAAAAAAGGCCTGAATTTGAATACAATACATTGGGCCAAATAATATTTTTCTTATTGTGGTGAACGGTAACAATGAGGAAAACATCTAGTAAGGGACGCGGACACGGACATGGTCGTGGTGGTGTTAGTGGACCCTCTGGTGCTGGGAGAGGACGTGGCCGTTCTGCCACAGCCACACGTCCTAGTGTACCAACTACCTCAGGTCCCAGTAGCCGCCATAATTTACAGCGATATTTGGTGGGGCCCAATGCCGTTCTAAGGATGGTAAGGCCTGAGCAGGTACAGGCATTAGTCAATTGGGTGGCCGACAGTGGATCCAGCACGTTCACATTATCTCCCACCCAGTCTTCTGCAGAAAGCGCACAGAAGGCGCCTGAAAACCAAGCCCATCAGTCTGTCACATCACCCCCATGCATACCAGGGAAACTGTCTGAGCCTCAAGTTATGCAGCAGTCTCTTATGCTGTTTGAAGACTCCGCTGGCAGGGTTTCCCAAGGGCATCCACCTAGCCCTTCCCCAGCGGTGGAAGACATAGAATGCACTGATGCACAACCACTTATGTTTCCTGATGATGAGGACATGGGAATACCACCTCAGCACGTCTCTGATGATGACGAAACACAGGTGCCAACTGCTGCGTCTTTCTGCAGTGTGCAGACTGAACAGGAGGTCAGGGATCAAGACTGGGTGGAAGACGATGCAGGGGACGATGAGGTCCTAGACCCCACATGGAATGAAGGTCGTGCCACTGACTTTCACAGTTCGGAGGAAGAGGCAGTGGTGAGACCGAGCCAACAGCGTAGCAAAAGAGGGAGCAGTGGGCAAAAGCAGAACACCCGCCGCCAAGAGACTCCGCCTGCTACTGACCGCCGCCATCTGGGACCGAGCACCCCAAAGGCAGCTTCAAGGAGTTCCCTGGCATGGCACTTCTTCAAACAATGTGCTGACGACAAGACCCGTGGTTTGCACGCTGTGCCATCAGAGCCTGAAGCGAGGCATTAACGTTCTGAACCTTAGCACAACCTGCATGAACAGACACCTGCATGCAAAGCATGAACTGCAGTGGAGTAAACACCTTAAAAACAAGGAAGTCACTCAGGCTCCCCCTGCTACCTCTTCTGCTGCTGCCGCCTCGGCCTCTTCTGCTGCTGCCGCCTCGGCCTCTTCCTCCGCCTCTGGAGGAACGTTGGCACCTGCCGCCCAGCAAACAGGGGATGTACCACCAACACCACCACCTCCGTCACCAAGCATCTCAACCATGTCACACGGCAGTGTTCAGCTCTCCATCTCACAAACATTTGAGAGAAAGCGTAAATTCCCACCTAGCCACCCTCGATCCCTGGCCCTGAATGCCAGCATTTCTAAACTACTGGCCTATGAAATGCTGTCATTTAGGCTGGTGGACACAGACAGCTTCAAACAGCTCATGTCGCTTGCTGTCCCACAGTATGTTGTTCCCAGCCGGCACTACTTCTCCAAGAGAGCCGTGCCTTCCCTGCACAACCAAGTATCCGATAAAATCAAGTGTGCACTGCGCAACGCCATCTGTGGCAAGGTCCACCTAACCACAGATACGTGGACCAGTAAGCACGGCCAGGGATGCTACAGTCATGTGAAAAAATTAGGACACCCTTTGAAAGCATGTGTTTTTTTGTAACATTTTTAATAAAAGGTTATTTCATCTCCGTTTCAACAATACAGAGAGATTCAAGTAATCCAACTAAACAAAAAAAACTGAAGAAAAGTCTTTTCAAGATCTTCTGTAAATGTCATTCTACAAAAATGCCTATTCTAACTGAGGAAAAAGATAGGACACCCTCACATGTATTCCCTCTTAAATTGGCTCAGATCTCACACAGGTATATCACACCAGGTGCACATAATTAGTAGATCGTTACTCTGCATGTTGAATGAGGCTTGCCCTATTTAAACCTCAGACATTTAGTTTGGTGTGCTCCTGACTGTTGAAGTGAGAGTGAGCACCATGGTGAGAGCAAAAGAGCTGTCAGAGGACTTCAGAAAAAAGATTGTAGCAGCCTATGAGTCTGGGAAGGGATTTAAAAAGATCTCAAAAGATTTTGAAATCAGCCATTCCACTGTCCGGAAGATAGTCTACAAGTGGAGGGCTTTCAAAACAACTGCCAACATGCCCAGGACTGGTCGCCCCAGCAAGTTCACCCCAAGAGCAGACCGCAAGATGCTAAAAGAGGTCTCCAAAAACCCTAAAGTGTCATCTCGAGAACTACAGCAGGCTCTGGCTACTGTTGATGTAGAAGTACATGCCTCTACAATCAGAAAGAGACTGTACAAGTTTAACTTGCATGGGAGGTGTGCAAGGAGGAAACCTTTGCTTTCCAAGAGAAACATCGAGGCCAGACTGACATTTGCCAGAGATAAAGTTGACAAAGACCAGGACTTCTGGAATAATGTTCTTTGGACAGATGAGTCCAAAATTGAATTATTTGGACACAACAGCAAAGGACATGTTTGGCGTAAACCAAACACAGCATTCCAAGAAAAGAACCTCATACCAACTGTGAAGCATGGAGGTGGAAGTGTCATGGTTTGGGGCTGCTTTGCTGCAGCAGGACCTGGTCAGCTCACCATAATAGAATCCACGATGAATTCTACTGTGTATCAGAAGGTGCTTGAAGAACATGTGAGACCATCAGTTAGAAAATTAAAGCTGAAGCGGAACTGGACCATGCAACATGACAATGACCCAAAACATACTAGTAAATCAACCAAAGATTGGCTGAAAAAGAAGAAATGGAGAGTCCTGGAATGGCCAAGTCAAAGTCCAGATTTGAATCCCATTGAGATGCTGTGGGGTGACTTGAAAAGGGCTGTACGTGCAAGAAACCCCTCAAACATCTCACAGCTGAAAAAGTTCTGCATTGAGGAGTGGGGTAAAATTTCCTCAGACCGATGTCGAAGACTGGTAGATGGCTACAAGAATCGTCTCACTGCAGTTATTTCAGCCAAAGGAGGTAACACTCGCTATTAGGGGCAAGGGTGTCCTATCTTTTTCCTCAGTTAGAATAGGCATTTTTGTAGAATGACATTTACAGAAGATCTTGAAAAGACTTTTCTTCAGTTTTCTTTGTTTAGTCGGATTACTTTAATCTCTCTGTATTGTTGAAACGGAGATGAAATAACCTTTTATTAAAAATGTTACAAAAAACCACATGCTTTCAAAGGGTGTCCTAATTTTTTCACATGACTGTATATCTCCCTAACTGCACACTGGGTAAATGTAGTGGCGGCTGGGCCCCAGGCGGAGAGCTGTTTGGCGCACGTCCTTCCGCCGCCAAGGATCGCAGGGCAACATTCTTTGCCTCCTGTTGCCACCTCCTCCTTCTCGGCTTCCTCCTCCTCTTCTTCCACCTACTCATCCAGTCAGCCACACACCTTCACCACCAACTTCAGCACAGCCCGGGGTAAACGTCAGCAGGCCATTCTGAAACTCATATGTTTGGGGGACAGGCCCCACACCGAACAGGAGTTGTGGCGGGGTATAGAACAACAGACCGACGAGTGGTTGCTGCCGTTGAGCCTCAAGCCCGGCCTGGTGGTGTGCGATAATGGGCGAAATCTCGTTGCAGCTCTGGGACTAGCCGGTTTGACGCACATCCCTTGCTTGGCGCATGTGCTGAATTTGGTGGTGCAGAAGTTCATTCACAACTACCCCGACATGTCAGAGCTGCTGCATAAAGTGCGGGCCGTCTGTTCGCGCTTCCGACGTTCACATCCTGCCGCTGCTCGCCTGTCTGCGCTACAGCGTAACTTCGGCCTTCCCGCTCACCACCTCATATGCGACGTGCCCACCAGGTGGAACTCCACCTTGCACATGCTGGACAGACTGTGCGAGCAGCAGCAGGCCATAGTGGAGTTTCAGCTGCAGCACGCACGGGTCAGTCGCACTGCGGAACAGCACCACTTCACCACCAATGACTGGGTCTCCATGCGAGACCTGTGTGCCCTGTTGCGCTGTTTCGAGTACTCCACCAACATGGTGTCACGGCCACGGTTATGGCCGTGACTCCTTGGGAGCCGCATACAGTTGCCCGCGGTTTTGGTAGTTGTTTCAACCGCAGCTTGAGGCATGTTGTTGTTTGCCTCAAGTGCGGTTGCCACGGACAACAGTGATGTGTGTGGTTTCCTTGGAGTTGTGTGCGTATGTGTATGCACGTTTGTATGTCTGGTGTGCACTTTGTGTGTTCTGGTGTGCACTTTGACACTTTCCCTTCACTGTGGCTGCCCGTGGCAACGTTTGGTATGTTGTACATGTGGTGGCAGTGTCCCGGCCTTCGGGCTGTCTCCCAGGACGGCAGCCACCCATGTCGTTGCCTGCGGCAACAGCCACAGTGTGATCTTTGTTTGGTCACTTCCCCATTATGTGTGTTTCCCTTCTGTGGTGCTGGAAGGGTTAACTCCCTTCCCAGTGTGTGTGTGATGTCACTGGGTGTGTCCGACTGTGGGGTGTGGCTTCTTGGCCTATATAGCCTTGGTGTTTGGCATGGCTCAGGAGGTTGCTTCAGTCATGCTTGGCTGGAGCACCCTCCTGTGCATATTACCTGCCAGTGAGAGCCACCCCTGTGGTCAAAAAGATATATGTGTGTTGATGTTGTATGTTATGTTCTGTTGGGACCTTCCTATGTGTTTTGCTGCAGCTTACGGTTCTGGATTCCTGTTTGCGCAGGGATCCAGTCAGCAAGGCTGTGACAGGTTGGTGGAACTAATAGTTCGCCTGTCATTCCCGTAAGGCTGTATGAGTTCCCCTTTTCCCAACAGCTTGGCCATGGAGACTCCTGCTCCTCCGTGCCTAGGAGGAGTAGGTCGTCTTACCCAGCTCCTAGCTCAGGGATCTGCGGAGGGTAATACAGGGCTCCGAGGTTCCTGCGCATGGGTCCTCCTACCTTTAAGGTCGGCCCATGCAGGTAGGAGTTAGGGTCAGGTTAGGGATGCTTGAGGAGGTGACCTGCTCCCTATCCTGTTCTCATGGCCGAGTAGCCACAACATCATCTGGCATCGCACGGCTGAGGGTTTCCCCCATCCTCAGCCGTGACACATGGCCAGTGGCGATGACGCCGTTATCAGCGTTACAATACCACTTCTATGTCTCCTTGAGAAAACACTTAGGGCGATGATGGAAGAGGAAGTGGCCCAGGAGGAGGAGGAGGAGGAAGAGGGGTCAATTTTAGCACTTTCAGGCCAGTCTCTTCGAAGTGACTCAGAGGGAGGTTTTTTGCAACAGCAGAGGCCAGGTACAAATGTGGCCAGCCAGGGCCCACTACTGGAGGACGAGGAGGACGAGGATGAGGAGGAGGTGGAGGAGGATGAGGATGAAGCATGGTCACAGCGGGGTGGCACCCAACGCAGCTCGGGCCTATCACTGGTGCGTGGCTGGGGGGAAACGCAGGACAATGACCATACGCCTCCCACAGAGGACAGCTTGTCCTTACCCCTGGGCAGCCTGGCACACATGAGCGACTACATGCTGCAGTGCCTGCGCAACGACAGCAGAGTTGCCCACATTTTAACGTGTGCGGACTACTGGGTTGCCACCCTGCTGGATCCACGGTACAAAGACAATGTGCCCACCTTACTTCCTGCACTGGGGCGTGATAGGAAGATGCGCGGGTACAAGCGCATGTTGGTAGATGCGCTACTGAGAGCATTCCCAAATGTCACAGGGGAACAAGTGGAAGCCCAAGGCCAAGGCAGAGGAGGAGCAAGAGGTCGCCAAGGCAGCTGTGTCACGGCCAGCTCCTCTGAGGGCAGGGTTAGCATGGCAGAGATGTGGAAAAGTTTTGTCAACACGCCACAGCTAACTGCACCACCACCTAATACGCAACGTGTTAGCAGGAGGCAACATTTCACTAACATGGTGGAACAGTACGTGTGCACACCCCTCCACGTACTGACTGATGGTTCGGCCGCATTCAACTTCTGGGTCTCTAAATTGTCCACGTGGCCAGAGCTAGCCTTTTATGCCTTGGAGGTGCTGGCCTGCCCGGCGGCCAGCGTTTTGTCTGAACGTGTATTCAGCGCGGCAGGGGGCGTCATTACAGACAAACGCAGCCGCCTGTCTACAGCCAATGTGGACAAGCTGACGTTCATAAAAATGAACCAGGCATGGATCCCACAGGACCTGTCCATCCATTGTGCAGATTAGACATTAACTACCTCCCCTTAACCATATATTATTGTACTCCAGGGCACTTCCTCATTCAATCCTATTTTTATTTTCATTTTACCATTATATTGCGAGGCAACCCAAAGTTGAATGAACCTCTCCTCTGTCTGGGTGCCGGGGCCTAAATATATGACAATGGACAGTTCCAATGTTGGGTGACGTGAAGCATGATTCTCTGCTATGACATGCAGACTGATTCTCTGCTGACATGAAGCCAGATTCTCTGTTACGGGACCTCTCTCCTCTGCCTGGGTGCGTGGGCCTAAATATATGACAATGGACTGTTCCAGTGGTGGGTGACGTGAAGCCTGATTCTCTGCTATGACATGCAGACTGATTCTCTGCTGACATGAAGCCAGATTCTCTGTTATGGGACCTCTTTCATCTGCCTGGGCCTAAATATATGACAATGGACTGTTCCAGTGGTGGCAGACGTGAAGCCTGATTCTCTGCTATGACATGCAGACTGATTCTCTGCTGACATGAAGCCAGATTCTCTGTTACGGGACCTCTCTCCTCTGCCTGGGTGCCTGGGCCTAAATATATGACAATGGACTGTTCCAGTGTTGGGTGACGTGAAGCCTGATTCTCTGCTATGACATGCAGGCTGATTCTCTGCTGACATGAAGCCAGATTCTCTGTTACGGGACCTCTCTCCTCTGCCTGGGTGCCTGGGCCTAAATATATGACAATGGACTGTTACAGTGGTGGCTGACGTGAAGCCTGATTCTCTGCTATGACATGCAAAGCCAGATTCTCTGTTACGGGACCTCTCTCCTCTGCCTGGGTGCGTGGGCCTAAATATATGACAATGGACTGTTCCAGTGGTGGGTGACGTGAAGCCTGATTCTCTGCTATGACATGCAGACTGATTCTCTGCTGACATGAAGCCAGATTCTCTGTTATGGGACCTCTCTCCTCTGCCTGGGCCTAAATATATGACAATGGACTGTTACAGTGGTGGCTGACGTGAAGCCTGATTCTCTGCTATGACATGCACACTGATTCTCTGCTGACATGAAGCCAGATTCTCTGTTACGGGACCTCTCTCCTCTGCCTGGGTGCCTGGGCCTAAATATATGACAATGGACTGTTACAGTGGTGGGTGACGTGAAGCCTGATTCTCTGCTATGACATGCAGACTGATTCTCTGCTGACATGAAGCCAGATTCTCTGTTATGGGACCTCTCTCCTCTGCCTGGGTGCCTGGGCCTAAATATATGACAATGGTCTGTTACAGTGGTGGCTGACGTGAAGCCTGATTCTCTGCTATGACATGCAGACTGATTCTCTGCTGACATGAAGCCAGATTCTCTGTTACGGGACCTCTCTCCTCTGCCTGGGTGCCTGGGCCTAAATATATGACAATGGACTGTTAAAGTGGTGGGTGACATGAAGCCTGATTCTCTGCTATGACATGCAGACTGATTCTCTGCTGACATAAACCCAGATTCTCTGTTATGGGACCTCTCTCCTCTGCCTGGGTGCCTGGGCCTAAATATATGACAATGGACTGTTACAGTGGTGGCTGACGTGAAGCCTGATTCTCTGCTATGACATGCAGACTGATTCTCTGCTGACATGAAGCCAGATTCTCTGTTACGGGACCTCTCTCCTCAGCCTGGGTCTAAATATATGACAATGGACTGTTACAGTGGTGGGTGACGTGAAGCCTGATTCTCTGCTATGACATGCAGACTGATTCTCTGCTGACATGAAGCCAGATTCTCTGTTAAGGGACCTCTCTCCTCTGCCTGGGTGCCTGGGACTAAATATCTGACAATGGACTGTTACAGTGGTGGGTGACGTGAAGCCAGATTCTCTGCTATGGGACCTCTCTCCAATTGATATTGGGTAATTTTTATTTATTTGATTTTTATTTTAATTCATTTCCCTATCCACATTTGTTTGCAGGGGATTTACCTACATTTTGCAGCCCTCTAGCTCTTTCCTGGGCTTTTTTACAGCCTTTTTAGTGCTAAAAAGTTCGGGTCCCCATTGACTTCAATGGGGGTTCGGGTTCGGGACGAAGTTCGGGTCAGGTTCGGATCCCGAACCCGAACATTTCCGGGAAGTTCGGCCGAACTTCTCGAACCCGAACATCCAGGTGTTCGCTCAACTCTAATTATAAAGTAAAGTCTTTAACCAAGATTTAAATTTCTCTCCAAAACCGAAGGTCTTAGAAACAGACCACATCTAGTGCCACTCAACTGCTCAGGCAGCATCAAGTGACAGCACAGCCCATGCGCTCCCTTTCTAAGCTGAAGAAGATAACAGAATATTTTCCATACAGGACTGGCCTCTTTATCCCCTTCAAAACCAGGTGAGTTTCCATTTTTTCATTCAAATTTTTTACTCCCAGCCTTCCCAAAGCCATAACATTTTTATTTTTTCCATTCACATAGCATTATAATGCTTGTTTTTTTATTGTAGGACAAGTTTTACTTTCTAATGGTACCATTTGCGGTTGCATACAATGTAGTAGGAAGCAGGGGGGAAAATTTTTCAAATAGTAGGGTGGAAGTAAAAAAAGAACACAATTCCATCACAATTTTATGGATTTTGTTTTTACAGCGTTTAATATGCGGTAAAACTGACTGTTTACTTTAATTCTCCAGGTCAATATGATTAAAACGATCTGTACTTTTCATTGATATCACTAAGATGTGTTTCACTTTGCTGATCGCATTTCATTTGATGTTTTGTGGGAGGTGAAGCAATGAAAAAATGGAGAATGGGCCTTTTTGCCTTTTTTTTCCGTTTCGTTGTTTGCTGTGTGGGATAAAAAAAAAAATATTTTAATCGTATGAGCATTTTTTCATGTGGTGATGCCCTCGATTTTTTTATTTTTATTATTGTTTATGTATTTTTTTTTATTTTTTTTTAAATTCTACACTTTTTAATAGTTTCCCTATGGAACTTGAAGAAGCAATCATTAGATCGCGTCTCTCATAGATCGGTTGTTGATCTTCCAGATGCCGTTATCTTTAAAACAGCAGGCACCCAGTGGCTATGGAGACCTCTGTGCTCGTGAGAGGGTGCCATCTTTAAATGCCCAACTGCCAATGTAAATTTTCGCGAGGCAGTAGGGAAGGGGTTAAGGAGATTCAGCACCCTGCCTAAGCCGCTTCCAAGGCATTGCACAGAGTCAGCTAGCGAGAGGCAAGCACCCCGAAACAGTTGTCTACAGATGGATATCTGGCTTGTCTATTTTCCCTTGTCAAATCCCAAGACTTGTTGGAAAGTTGGATCATGACTCATAGGGAGACAATTCCAATAGGTGGCTCTAGCGAGATGGTTCCCTTTCTTGGGAGATAATGCTTTGCATATTCATTTCCCATGGAGCATTGCCAAAAAATTTCCATGCAGGACTAATCCCTAGGGTGAAATCCAGCAAAATTTGCAGCAAATCTGCATATAATTGATGCTATATTGTCACAGAATTTTCTGCAAGAACTTATGCCCCATGTGGCTGATTTGATAGATAAAATTTTTATATCTCATAACACAATTCCTGCTGAAATCCTTGCACAATATGAGTTCAGAATCTCAGTTATCTGCCAGTGGATTTCCACAATGAGGTTGGATTTTATGAGCCAGAATTTATTTAACATTGTATTCCTTCCAATAAAGAACATTTCTCCCTCTACTAGTATTTTGGTTCCCATACTTCTGTTACAAGTAAGCTCACAGCATTGCCTTACACTCCATGAGGCTGCAACACAGATCCTTTGTTTTTCTGCCTTTCATGAAGTTGAGTGAGAACAATCAAACAAGAGGACAAAAGTGCCCAGGGCATTGGTGATTCTCGATCTGATTTCATTTGGGGAAAATTCAGGAAGTCAGCAAAATGCATGATATAACACGTGTTCTCCATCATGAATGCACAAAGGGGGGCATTTATCATTCTTAGTGCACCACTTTTCTGGAAGAAAATTGGTGCATATTTTGATGCATGTCTTTTTGTTGTGCAAATTTCCACGACATGTATCCTCCCCCCCCCCCCCCACCCCCCCACCCCCCCATGCCACATGTCTACACTTTTTAGTTTGGTGCGTTTAAAGGAATAGTTTAGTGTTTTGGTCTTTTTTGTCACAAGTCGCCAAAAAATTCATATATCCATGCCAGGCAATCTCCATTCACAGTGGCAAAACCAGATTATACTTGCACCAAATTTAATAAAAATGAGCACCATTTCATAAATTTGACGCAACACAAACCAAAAACAAACCAGTGAAACCAAAAATGCAGCAAATTATAAATTCTTTAATTATATCTAAAACAGCTCCTATGGGCTCAATGATCATATTATAAGAGATATGGACATTTGATCACAATCAGGTACTTCTTCAGCCATTTAAGTAAAGAGCCAACAGAGTAGGCAATTATCGGAAATGAACTGTTTGTTCCTGACTGCTCGTTGGAGGAGTTGAAGGCTGCATTCACATGCAGCAATCATCTTCTCTACATGGTGATGGGTGTTTGCTACAGTAATCACTCATCTCCATACAAATTAATTACTGTCCCTGTTTATACATCACAATTTGTTGCCCAGAAATATTTATTTTGATGTCCACATCAAAGATGCTTTTACCCAATGAATGAGAGTTTACACATTCATCAGGTAACCGGCAAACAATCCTTCCCAATATCACTGGCCCTTGTAGGGGTACTTTCACACTAGTGTTTTTCTTTTCCGGTATTGATTTCCATCCTAGGGGCTCAATACTGGAAAAAAACGGATCATTTTTATCCTAATGCATTCTGAATGGAGAGCAATCCGTTCAGTACTGTATGCATCAGGATGTCTTCAGTTCAGTCACTGTACGTTTTTTGGATGGAGAAAATACTGCAGCACGCTGTTGTATTTTCTCTGTCCAAAATACCGGAACACTTGCAGGAATGCCGGATCCGGCATTATTTTACATTGAAATGCATAAGTGTTCCGGAAAAACTGATCCTGTTTTGCGGTCTGCGCACGCGCAGACCGTTAAAGATGTGGAAAAAATAAACACTGGATCTCTTTTTCTGGATGATAACCGGAGAGACGGATCCAGTATTGCAATACATTTGTGAGACGGATCCGCATCCGGATCCGTCTACAAATGGTATGCGTTTGCATACAGATTGCCGGATCTGAACTGCCTGCCGGAATCTAGCGACGCTAGTGTGAAAGTACCCTGAAGGACCCTTTAGGTCTGCCATTATTTTAGGATAAGCTTACCATCCAAATTAGATACAAATATCAGTGCTCATCAACCAATGATGACTGAAACATTTTTGAGGGTTGTATCTAGTGTTGAGCGAGCATGCTCGTCCGAATACCAGTTCGGCTCGAGCATCTCTATGCTCGGCACATGGCGGTACTTGGCTGAGTACCGCATGTGCTCAAGCGCAATGCTCGAGTCTCCTCCCCGTACGTTTCGCGGTTGCTAACTAATCAGCCAATTAACGTGCAGGTAAGTACTGCCATCACTGTAATGCCAGTAGCCATGTTGGCTACTGGCATTACAGTGATTGGCTGGCCGGAACATGTCATCGGGTGCTATATAGCCCCCGATGACGTGTGTTCGGCTCATTCTAAGTCAGGGAGAGCTGAGCATAGGAAGGGACAGAGAGTGTAGGAAGTGTAATCGAATATTATGAGTGTACAAAAACGTTTCGGAGACCCAAAAGTCCTTCTAAGGACTATTGTGTGTGACAGCAGCAATATATGTTTGTAGCGCAACCTGCGCTAAATTGCTCAGTGTTAGGGAGAGCTGTGCATAGGAAGGGACAGACAGTGTAGGGGGTGTAATAGGAAGATTTTTTTACCCAAAAATTTTCATAGACCCAAAAGTCCTTTCAGGACTATTGTGTGTGACAGCAGCAATATATATTTTTAACGCATCCTGCGCTAAATACTGTGTAATAGGCCGCTGCGGACAGGTAACTTATCCGCGCCACATCTCCTGTTTCAAGTGTGCGCATCCCTAAAATATCAGTGACATGCAGTGCACTTTTTCCGTAGATGGTGTCTGCTGTGTACAGTTAAATTATCTGCGCCACATCTCCTGTGTAAAGTGTGCGCATCCCTAAAATATCTGTGACATCCAGTGCAGTTTTTCCGTAGACGATGTCCGCTGCGGACTGTTAAATTATCTGCGCCACATCTCCTGTGTAAAGTGTGCGCATCCCTAAAATATCAGTGACATCCAGTGCACTATTTCCATAGATGGTGTCCGCTTCTGACAGTGACCTTACCAGGGCCACATCTGCTGTGTAATGTATGCGCTTTTAAAATATTTCTGTGACATAAAATTTATTTTTTCAATAGACGTTGTCCTCTTCTGACAGTCGGGAGTGGGTAATTTGTGCGCCCCCCACTTGCCTTCCTCGGATGTGGTAGCCATTTCTCAGGCTCCCTCTCCGGAATCAAACACTGATTCCCCGTTACCCGTGGTCACCATGTTAGGCGCATAAAAGAACATCGAAAGTTGATAGGGCAGACTTCCAAATGGATCATCGACGTCACGGGGATGTGCGATCAGGCAGAAGTTATCTAGAGTCAACAAAGCCCAGCAGGCCCTCCCCCATAATATTTGCAATTGTCAGCTCACCTGCAGGCCCTCAAACCATCATTTTTTCAATGGTCAGCTAAGCAACAGGCACTTTCCCATAAGAGTCTGGTCAACCCAATCCTTATTACCGGGGGTCACGTAACTAATTAGCACGGAGGAGTCTCGTTGGTTATCGGAATTAACCAGACAAATCGCTCCACCAACTCAGAACGGCCATGCACCACCACCCACAGAATCAAGAAAAAGCTATCAATCTGTCAATCCTTTCCGTGTCCGGGCTGGGTGAGGTTTACCGTGTTGAGTCATTTTAAGACGCAGGCTCCACTCCTTGTGGTGCTCTTCCGTCATTTAGTTTAAGTTTCAGCTTTGCAACCATACTCCCAGGACCCAAAGACTTTGGTTTTCCGGAAGCTGCTCAGCAGGTCATGGGAATAACGCCGCCAGATCGCCTGTCAGATCGTCTTAGAACCTCCGACTTTCGTTGAAGATTAATGAAAACATTCTTGGCAAATGCTTTCACTGTGGTTCGTCTTGCGCCGGTCCACGAATTTAATCTCTGACGGCCCCAGTTCCGAAAATCAACATAATTTTTGGGCTGAACTTGCACTTTATATACAAGTAAATATAAAGGAAAGAATGTTTCCTAACAATTTTTCCTCTAAAATCGATTTTATCTTCGGTTTTGTGCGTATTATTGTCAGTCTGTAAAAGTGGCCTACTAATGGGACAACATCGTTCCCAGCAGCGACGTGGGAGTCCAAGATGCATCCAGACATCCTCCCCATGCTGTTCCAGAACCATTTTGGTGGTGTTTCCATCAATTTATGACATTTTCCTATGAACCAGGCACCCTCCCCTCTTCAGAGCAGGGGGTACCTGGTTTAATGCTCCCATTGACTTCCATTATATTCGGATGCTCGGTAGATGTGTTCGGCCAGAGCACCCGAGCACTACGGTGCTTGATCGACACTAGTTGTATCCAGGGACGGCTCCAGGTTCATGTGGGCCCTTGGGCGATAAATCCCAGTGGGCCCCCATGAGGCATTTTTTTACATTGACATGTCCCCCTGTGGCTCCCACACGGTATAATTACCCCCAGTGGCCCCTATACAGTATAATGACTACTAGTGGCCCTTCACACAGTATAATGACTACTAGTGGCCCTTCACACAGTATAATGAACCCCCAATTCCCCCCCCCCCACTGTATAATGACCACCTGTGGCCTTGCATTCAGAATAATAACCCCCAGTCGCCCCCATTCAGAATAATGACCCCCAGTAGCCCCCACACTGGGGGAATACTGTATGGAGGGGGCTCTGGGGGTCATTACACTGAATGGAGGGTCATTGGTGATCATTATACTAAATGGGGGACACTGGGGGTCATTATACTATGTAAAGGGCCCTCACAGTATAATTACCCCACAGTGGCCCTCCATTCAGAATAATGACCCCCAGTCGCCCCCACACTGGGGGTTATACTGTATGGAGGGGGCACGAGGGGTTATTATATTTAATGGGGGCTCTGGTGGTCATTATGCTAAATGGAGGGTCAATGGGGATCATTATACTAAATGGGGGGCACTGGGAGTCATTATACTGTGTAAGGGGCCCTCACAGTGTGATGAATGACCCCCCGGTGGCCCCCTCACATACCTATCATTGCAGGGGAGCTGGCGGTCCTGTCATTCACTAACTGCAGCTCCCTGCGCTCCTTCTCTCCGGCAGCCGCTGCAGCAGTGAGCCAGGCCTGGAGGAGAGAAGGAGATGTGCAGTGATGTAGCTGGAACTGACTGGGCCCCACAGCAAATTTTAGTACGCCCCCCTCCCCCCCAATGTGTGTTCACATCACGTTTTTACTATCGGTTTGATGTATACAAATGTGCAGCACTCCACGTTTTTGTATCCTGCAGAGTCAAGTAAAAAATGCATACGTTAACGTAAATGTTTTTTTACCATGGAACTGTATGGTGAACGGACGCCACTGTACGGCATCAGTCTGAGGCACCTGTTAACGCATAGATTTTTGGTATGCATTAAATGGATGGCACAAATGGGATGTGAACCCAGCCCTAGTGTCAGAATAAGCACCAGTGCACAGCGGAGCAGCGTGGCGGAGAGGGGAGGCCGCCATGTACTGACAGAGCGCTACCTGGTCCTGGTGGTCAGGGATGAGGACTATGTTTACCAAGGATCATTTTCTACTGGGAAATACAGAGCACAGTATAATACACTAGAATCTATATAATATAGATATTAGCCCTACCCCCGAATAATAATACAATTAGGTGGTCATTTATTATATAGAAATACGTCTATATTAGGCGTATTTCTGACACAGATTGTGTCGCAAAGGTCCTTAACACAGCAATCTGTATCTTTTCCCGCTCATGCCAGGTCTAAAAAAAGTGGTGTGGGTATGGAAGGGGATACAGTTATGGCCATGCAGTTATTGGATACCACCGCCATATAGTGATAACACCGCCATACAATGATAAAACCACCATACAGTGACCGGATAAAAGGGTATAAGAGGGCACAGTACAGGGAATGACTATGGGCACTGCACAGGGTGTGGTAAGAGGGCACAATGCAGGGTATAAAGGGGCACAGTACGGGGTGGGGGGCACAGTCACATGACCCTGTGACGTAAGAAGGTCCTTATGGTGAATGCTGTTCAGATGCCACCATAATGAGAGGCAGAGGAGTGAGACAGGGGCCCTGGATGGACAGGAGGGGTGGACACAGCAAGTAGGTGGAAGGGGCTCTGAGGGGGATTCATACAAGAAGTAGGGGCAGGAGGTCTGTGCAGGGCAGCAACAGGAGATAGGAGGGTGGAACAGGAGCTCTGGATACATGAGGGAGGAAAGGAGACAGCAGGGACTCCATGAGGATGAGATAGGACAGGATATGTGGGGGGGGGGGGGCAGGTGTCATGGAGACAAACTGGTTAATGAAACAGTAACACAACTAAATAGAATGAAGCAGCAGCAGATCATAGAGTCCCCCCTTCTGTCCCACAGACAAGAGACAGTCACAGTGCAGACTCACTCACAGACTGTCTTCACACTTCTCTGCTCCAGCCCTGCGGTCTCTCTCCTCAGGCAGCATGTGTCCTGTGTAGAGGGGGCGTGTCCTGTGTAGAGGGGGCGTGTTCGGTGTAGAGGGGCGTGGTCTGAGTCTCTGCAGCTCAGAGGGCCCACCAGGGGGGTACTGCACAAGTGAAGTGACAGCAGTGAGAGCTCCCATCTGTATTGATGGAAGTGCTCATAGCAGCTCAGTGGGCCCCCCCAGGAGCATTGGGCCCCGGCACTTGCCCGGGGATGCCGGGTTATGACGCCGGCCCTGGTTGTATCCTCTCTGCTTTAGACACTGGTTAACTCAAAAATTGCCTGCTTGATGATAATAATTTCATACATGTTATGTGTTAAGTTTGAAAGTTATCTTTGATCCAAAGAATGATGTTAAAACATGAACTTCTGCGCTCCATGTTGAAGCTTGGTAGATAAGATAATCTCATTGACGTTAATTTAAGGCAACATGTATGTGTTATATTTCAAATTAAGTGACCTTTATCAAACACTGATGCCACTACTGGTATAGGGAAGAATCATTTGGCACAATGAAAGGGTGAATAATCAACAGGGAGAATAAGATTACTGTATCATCTGAGCTTCAACATGGAGTGCTAAAGTTCATGTTTTTGCATTATATTAAGGTGTGGGATCCTAACCAAAGCACAGAATTATTTTTATACCTATCTTAGAGATCTATCCACAGGATAGGGAGTAACCAACTGATTTGTGAGTGACTGGGGTCAATTAATATTGGGCAGCCATTGCTATTTAGCTACCATGAGGTTAATATTCTTTTTAACATATTAAGAAATTTTGAAGAGTAAAATATCAGATGATACGATGAAGTAATTAACAGAGAAGACTATTATTATGCTGATTAGTTTAGAGAAAAATTTGGACAAAGAAGTGACAAATGGGGTATAACCTGATAAACGTAAGGTTGTGCACATGGGGAGGGAAAATCTATCTCACTATCTCACAGGTCTTACAGTATAGATCCTACAAAAGGTCCTACAACATTGGTCCTACAAAGATTCTACAATATTGGTCCTTCAAAAGCCCTACAATATTAGTTCTTCAAAGGTTCTATAATATTGGTCCTACAAATCTCCTACATTATTGGTCTCACAAAGGTGATTCAACATTGGCAAACAAAAGTGTGAACAATCAACCAAAGGATGAAGGGAATGAGATGGTGGCAAACAAGCACAATGTTAATATTTTGTGTGTTTTGTTGATTGGTTATTTTGTATTTCAGTTTGTATTTCAATGTTGCTGACTAGTCACTTTATGTATTTATAGTTTCATGATTATTTTATTGCAGGTACCACGATAATTTGGAATCATTTATTACCTTGCCTTCCCATAGTCTAAATTATTTATCCTAAACATGCAGAGAGATAATATATTTTCAGACACTTCCTGGACCCTAAGTGATTCAGTTTCAAGTATGAACAGTATTCCCTCTATGTCAAGTGACTGATATTTGTTCTGCTTAATAATACATACCGCACCTGTGTTTTTATCATTTCTGCAATTTGTTTACCTGTATGAAGAATAAAAAATACAAAAGCTTCCCACTTTGTCACATTTTCCACTAGATATATTACAGCACTCACTATGCAAGAGCAAAACAGACAGTGCGCTCTACTACCATCACTATTCTCCATTAGGATTTTGTACAAAATCAATATTAAAGTAACCAAGGTCTAGACACAGAAACGCCAAACTCTTTCGCATGAAAAGCAGAACCAGATAAAACTGTTTCATCAAGAGCATCTTTTCAGAATATATAATAAATTAACCACTAATTGTCTACCTATAAGTAAACCTGTGATTTTTGTTATTTCACTGTGTTATTAAGGGGTATTCCCATTTCGGATATTCATAGCATATGCACAGGAAATGCCATAAATATCCAACCTGTGCGGGTCTGACCTCTAGCATCCACACCAATCATGAGAATGGGGCCCCATCTTCTATGAGCATCTCTATTAGAGATGAGTGAAGTTTTAAAAAATTCGATACAGCTGCTTTGACGAATTTTACAAGAAAATTCAGTTTGTGACAAATTACTTTATCACAAAGCCCATTTCTTTGTAAGTAGTGGGTGCAGTGACAGGGAGAGGCTATTGCGTCGCTCCCCGTCATTGTACCCCTAAAATGCCACGCTCATCGCTGATCGTGGCATCTGATATTAATATTAAGGTTTGTAATAAAAATTAATAAATAAATGAATAAAATCATACTTACTTCAACCATTTGATCATAAAAAGCCAACTGCCGCCATCTTGATTAAAGATCCAGCACAAAATTTTGTGTGGCGCGTGGTGACATATGTCACCGTTAGTCGAGCACCAAAGTGCTCGTGTAGAACGTTTCCCGATGCTCGGGTGCTCTACAGAGCACTCAAGCACAATAGAAGTCAATGGGAGAACCCGAGAATTAAACCAGGCACCCCCTGCTCTGAAGAGGGGAGGGTGTCGGGACTCTAGTTTGGCTTAGGAGTCCCTGCTCTGACTACATATATAGCTATGTCCATATATGGAATCAGTGCTTGGGGACACCCAGTGTATTTAAATGTAATTTAGCCTCTATTTCTGAAAATCTTCTGGCAGAATTCAAACTCACACCCTTCTACATTACAGCCAAGAATCTTAACCACTACACCATAGAGCTGCATGGCTAGTTACTTTAAAAATAAATAAAAATTAGACTTTTGCTGTATAGGAATACTTGCTGTATAAGTATTACTATACAGCAGAACTCTCATATATATATGTTTTTTTTTAAGTAACTGACCACGCAGCTGTATTGTGAAGTGGTTAACATTCTGGCCTACAGTGTATAAGGTTGTTAGTTTGAATCCCGTCAGAAACTTTTCAGAAATAGAGGCTAAATTTAATTTAAACATATATATATGTTTTTAGCGATAATATATTTACATATATTATTATATATTTAGAATATATAATATGTTATAATATATTATGGCTAAAACATTAGTAGTAGTTTCCCACATATGCATTCATATATATCAGAAGTATGATTTTCTCTCTCTCTCTCTCTCTCTCTCTCTCTCTCTATATATATATATATATATATATATATATATATATATATATATATATATGTATATATATATATATATAATTGTAATTACTAATATATATATATAATATATATATATATATATATATATGTCATACTTCTGATATATATATGAATGCATAATAATGTGGGAAACTACTACAGATTTTTTATCCATAATATATTTACATATATTATAATATATTATATTTACATATATTATAATATATTATATTTACACATATCATAATATATTATATATTCTAAATATATACAATATATGTAAATATACTTGCATATATGTTTAAATTAAATTTAGCCTCTATTTCTGAAAAGTTTCTGATGGGATTAAAACTCACAAGCTTCTACATTACAGCCCTGAATGTCAACCACTACACTATACAGCTGCATGGCCAGTTCCTTTAAAAACAAATATATATATATGAGACTTCTGCTATATATGAATATTTATACAGCAGAAGTCTCATATTTTTATTTTTCTGTATTTTTTTAAAAGTAACTGGTTATGCAGCTTTATAGTGTAATGGTTAACATTCTGGGCTGTAATGTAGAAGGTTGTGAGTTCAAATCCTGCCAGAAACTTTTCAGAAATAGAGGCTAAATTAGATTTAAATACACTGACTCAAGCACAAGCGATATTAGGCTGAGCATAGTGATGCTTGTGCTGAACTGGTGTTCGGCCGAGCATGCTTACCCAACACTAGTCACCCTCATGAGATTTTGCACAGAATATTTTAATCATGAATTTTTATAGTGAATATCGGCACTTTGAGAATTCACGAAGATTTACAATATAGTGCTATATCGTCGTAATCGCAAATATTCTAGATTTTGTTTCATCAGTACCCTCACTGGTTCTGGCCAATGAGAAGTCTGCAATAGCTTTGTCTGAGCTTAGCAACATCCCTAGCAAACAATAGGAAAGTTGCCTACCCCTTACTATATAAGAACCTTTTCTGCTGTTTTTTGCAGCTCTGAGGGAGAGAGAGAGAGAGAGAGAGAGCAGTGACATTGCTGTGCTCTGAGCTTTGTTGAGTCATCTGGATCCTTATTCAATTACATTAGATAGTTAGCTCATATATATAATAAAGATAGTTAGTGGGAGATGTATAGGTTAAATAGTGATATAGTGTTCCAGTGCTGGGTGTTAGGTAGTGTGATAGGAATTACTGTGCTGTGATAGGGATTAGTGTCTTTGTCTTTCGTGTTTATAAAAAAAAAGTAATTTGCTGTCTGTTTTTTCTGTGCTATGATAGGGATTACTGTGCTGAAAAATTTAGCAAAAGTGAGCCACACCTGTATTGCGCACGCAATATGTGCATATTACATTGCCAATTTTTGTAATCAAGAAAATAATGACTGGAGATCACGAATTCTAGAATTTGCTAATTTATGGTGAATATTAGGCCCAAAATTTGCAAATTATCTCATAAATTAATATTGCCTATGCTGCTCATCACTAATTTTCAATCAAGATGGCATCAGCAGACTCTTTGTGCTCAAACAGATGAAGTGAGTATAATTTTTTTAGCACAATGAACCGCTTCTTGGTTCGAAACATGTTGATGGGAGGTGTCGGGAGTTGAAGTGCCACTGCTTTGTATTGTTGTTTCTACGCTGGAATAAAGACTGCTGGAATTACAATTTTTCTGTGCTGGATTTTCTTCTCTTGCAAAAGACGATTTTTTTACCCCATTTCAGGGAAATTGATTTGTTACCACAAATCACAAGGAAATTCGGCTACGCAGCAAATTTTATTTTCCCTGAAATTCGGATCGAAGTCCACTTCGGACACTTCCATTCGCTCAACACTAATCTCTATCCATTCACTGCTATGACAGTTCATAGAATATTCAAGTCAGCAAGCTCAGCTATTTAAAAAATCCAATGGAAGTAAATGAGGAGACTTGCATATGCATGGCCACTTCTCCATTTACAATCGGACGGGGGCCTATTTTTTGCGGATCCATCTGACAAATGCATTAAAATACCGGATCCGTCTCTCCGGTGTCATCAGGAAAAACGGATCCGGTACTAAATTTTTTTGCATTTTTAAAGGTCTGCGCATTTTCTGGAACACTTAATGCCAGAACTAATACACTTTATTGGAAATTAATGCCGGATCTGGCATTCCGGCAAGCAATCAGTATTTTTAGCCGGAGAGAAAACTGCAGCATGCTGCGGTATTTTCTCTGTCCAAAAAACGTAAGAGGGACTGAACTGATGCATCCTGAACAGAATGCTCTCCATTCAGAATGCATTAGGATAAAACTGATCAGTGACGGAACTCAATACCGGAAAACAAAAACGCTAGTGTGAAAGTACCCAAACATGAATATGTGTACATATATAGGCAGTCTTCTCAGCCTGCTTCTTATCTCACTGCCCCAGTCCCTGGCACTCTATCAGGGTGAAGCTGTCACACCAAGTGCATTTAACCAGCAATAGTCTGTTTTTTTTTTGGCCATATACTACATCAGGGGCAAGCTGCGCCTGTCACCAAGTGCATTTAACCCTCAATGGTGTTGTTGTTTTTTGGCTAAAGCCTACATCAGGGTGAAGCTGTCACACCAAGTGCATTTAACCAGCAATAATCTGTAAATATTTTGGCCATATACTAAATCAGGGGCAAGCTGCGCCCGTCACCAAGTGCATTTAACCAGCAATAGTCTGTTCATTTTTTGGCCATATACTACATCAGGGGCAAGCTGCGCCCGTCACCAAGTGCATTTAACCAGCAATAGTCTGTTCATTTTTTGGCCATATACTACATCAGGGGCAAGCTGCGCCTGTCAGCAAGTGCATTTAACCCTCAGTAGTGTGGTTGGTCAAGCTGTCACACCAAGTGCATTTAACCAGCAATAGTCTGTTCATTTTTTGGCCATATACTACATCAGGGGCAAGCTGCGCCCGTCACCAAGTGCATTTAACCCTCAGTAGTGTGGTTGGTCAAGCTGTCACACCAAGTGCATTTAACCAGCAATAGTCTGTTCATTTTTTGGCCATATACTACATCAGGGGCAAGCTGCGCCTGTCACCAAGTGCATTTAACCCTCAGTAGTGTGGTTGGTCAAGCTGTCACACCAAGTGCATTTAACCAGCAATAGTGTGGTTATTTTTTGGCCATATCCCAGTCTAATTCTGTCACTAAATCCATACCGGTCACCCAGCGCCTAAATACTAGGCCTCAAATTTATATCCCGCTAAATCTGTCGCTACCACTGTACGATACGTGGACCAGTAAGCACGGCCAAGAACGCTATATCTCCCTAACTGCACACTGGGTAAATGTAGTGGCAGCTGGGCCCCAGGCGGAGAGCTGTTTAGCGCACGTCCTTCCGCCGCCAAGGATCGCAGGGCAACATTCTTTGCCTCCTGTTGCCACCTCCTCCTTCTCGGCTTCCTCCTCCTCTTCTTCCACCTGCTCATCCAGTCAGCCACACACCTTCACCACCAACTTCAGCACAGCCCGGGGTAAACGTCAGCAGGCCATTCTGAAACTCATATGTTTGGGGGACAGGCCCCACACCGCACAGGAGTTGTGGCGGGGTATAGAACAACAGACCGACGAGTGGTTGCTGCCGGTGAGCCTCAAGCCCGGCCTGGTGGTGTGTGATAATGGGCGAAATCTCGTTGCAGCTATGGGACTAGCCAATTTGACGCACATCCCTTGCTTGGCGCATGTGCTGAATTTGGTGGTGCAGAAGTTCATTCACAACTACCCCGACATGTCAGAGCTGCTGCATAAAGTGCGGGCCGTCTGTTCGCGCTTCCGGCGTTCACATCCTGCTGCTGCTCGCCTGTCTGCGCTACAGCGTAACTTCGGCCTTCCCGCTCACCGCCTCATATGCGACGTGCCCACCAGGTGGAACTCCACCTTGCACATGCTGGACAGACTGTGCGAGCAGCAGCAGGCCATAGTGGAGTTTTAGCTGCAGCACGCACGGGTCAGTCGCACTACAGAACAGCACCACTTCACCACCAATGACTGGGCCTCCATGCGAGACCTGTGTGCCCTGTTGCGCTGTTTCGAGTACTCCACCAACATAGCCAGTGGCGATGACGCCGTTATCAGCGTTACAATACCACTTCTATGTCTACTTGAGAAAACACTTAGGGCGATGATGGAAGAGGAGGTGGCCCAGGAGGAGGAGGAGGAGGAGGAAGAGGGGTCATTTTTAGCACTTTCAGGCCAGTCTCTTCGAAGTGACTCAGATGGAGGTTTTTGGCAACAGCAGAGGCCAGGTACAAATGTGGCCAGACAGGGCCCACTACTGGAGGACGAGGATGAGGAGGAGGTGGAGGAGGATGAGGATGAAGCATGGTCACAGCGGGGTGGCACCCAACGCAGCTCGGGTCCATCACTGGTGCGTGGCTGGGGGGAAAGGCAGGACGATGACGATACGCCTCCAACAGAGGACAGCTTGTCCTTACCCCTGGGCAGCCTGGCACACATGAGCGACTACATGCTGCAGTGCCTGCGCAACGACAGCAGAGTTGCCCACATTTTAACCTGTGCGGACTACTGGGTTGCCACCCTGCTGGATCCACGCTACAAAGACAATGTGCCCACCTTACTTCCTGCACTAGGGCGTGATAGGAAGATGCGCGAGTACAAGCGCACATTGGTAGACGCGCTACTGAGAGCATTCCCAAATGTCACAGGGGAACAAGTGGAAGCCCAAGGCCAAGGCAGAGGAGGAGCAAGAGGTCGCCAAGGTAGCTGTGTCACGGCCAGCTCCTCTGAGGGCAGGGTTAGCATGGCAGAGATGTGGAAAACTTTTGTCAACACGCCACAGCTAACTGCACCACCACCTGATACGCAACGTGTTAGCAGGAGGCAACATTTCACTAACATGGTGGAACAGTACGTGTGCACACCCCTCCACGTAATGACTGATGGTTCGGCCCCATTCAACTTCTGGGTCTCTAAATTGTCCACGTGGCCAGAGCTAGCCTTTTATGCCTTGGAGGTGCTGGCCTGCCCGGCGGCCAGCGTTTTGTCTGAACGTGTATTCAGCACGGCAGGGGGCGTCATTACAGACAAACGCAGCCGCCTGTCTACAGCCAATGTGGACAAGCTGACGTTCATAAAAATGAACCAGGCATGGATCCCACAGGACCTGTCCATCCCTTGTGCAGATTAGACATTAACTACCTCCCCTTAACCATATATTATTGGACTCCAGGGCACTTCCTCATTCAATCCTATTTTTATTTTCATTTTACCATTATATTGCGAGGCTACCCAAAGTTGAATGAACCTCTCCTCTGTCTGGGTGCCGGGGCCTAAATATATGCCAATGGACTGTTCCAATGTTGGGTGACGTAAAGCCTGATTCTCTGCTATGACATGCAGACTAATTCTCTGCTGACATGAAGCCAGATTCTCTGTTATGGGACCTCTCTCCTCTGCCTGGGTGCTGGGCCTAAATATCTGACAATGGACTGTTGCATTGGTGGCTGACGTGAAGCCTGATTCTCTGCTATGACATGCAGACTAATTCTCTGCTGACATGAAGCCAGATTGTCTGTTACGGGACCTCTCTCCTCTGCCAGGGTGCTGGGCCTAAATTTATGAAAATGGACTGTTGCAGTGGTGGGTGACGTGAAGCCTGATTCTCTGCTATGACATGAAGACTGATTCTCTGCTGACATGAAGCCAGATTGTCTGTTACGGGACCTCTCTCCTCTGCCTGGGTGCTGGGCCTAAATTTATGAAAATGGACTGTTGCAGTGGTGGGTGACGTGAAGCCTGATTCTCTGCTATGATATGAAGACTGATTCTCTGCTGACATGAAGCCAGATTGTCTGTTACGGGACCTCTCTCCTCTGCCTGGGTGCTGGGCCTAAATTTATGAAAATGGACTCTTACAGTGGTGGCTGACGTGAAGCCTAATTTTCTGCTATGACATGCAGACTGATTCTCTGCTGACATGAAGCCAGATCCTCTGTTACGGGACCTCTCTCCTCTGCCTGTGTGCTGGGCCTAAATATATGCCAATGGACTGTTGCAGTGGTGGCTGACGTGAAGCCTGATTCTCTGCTATGACATGCAGACTAATTCTCTGCTGACATGAAGCCAGATTGTCTGTCACGGGACCTCTCTCCTCTGCCTGGGTGCTGGGCCTAAATTTATGAAAATGGACTCTTACAGTGCTGGGTGACGTGAAGCCTGATTTTCTGCTATGACATGCAGACTGATTCTCTGCTGACATGAAGCCAGATCCTCTGTTACGGGACCACTCTCCTCTGCCTGTGTGCTGGGCCTAAATATATGCCAATGGACTGTTGCAGTGGTGGCTGACGTGAAGCCTCATTCTCTGCTATGACATGCAGACTAATTCTCTGCTGACATGAAGCCAGATTGACTGTTACGGGACCTCTCTCCTCTGCCTGGGTGCTGGGCCTAAATTTATGAAAATGGACTCTTACAGTGGTGGGTGACGTGAAGCCTGATTCTCTGCTATGACATGAAGACTGATTCTCTGCTGACATGAAGCCAGATCCTCTGTTACGGGACCTCTCTCCTCTGGCTGGGTGCTGGGCCTAAATATCTGACAATGGACTGTTGCATTGGTGGCTGCCGTGAAGCCTCATTCTCTGCTATGACATGCAGACTAATTCTCTGCTGACATGAAGCCAGATTGTCTGTTACGGGACCTCTCTCCTCTGCCTGGGTGCTGGGCCTAAATTTATGAAAATGGACTCTTACAGTGGTGGCTGACGTGAAGCCTGATTTTCTGCTATGACATGCAGACTGATTCTCTGCTGACATGAAGCCAGATCCTCTGTTACGGGACCTCTCTCCTCTGGCTGGGTGCTGGGCCTAAATATCTGACAATGGACTGTTGCATTGGTGGCTGACGTGAAGCCTGATTCTCTGCTATGACATGCAGACTAATTCTCTGCTGACATGAAGCCAGATTGACTGTTACGGGACCTCTCTCCTCTGCCTGGGTGCTGGGCCTAAATTTATGAAAATGGACTCTTACAGTGGTGGGTGACGTGAAGCCTGATTCTCTGCTATGACATGAAGACTGATTCTCTGCTGACATGAAGCCAGATTGTCTGCTACGGGACCTCTCTCCTCTGCCTGGGTGCCGGGGCCTAAATATCTGAGAATGGACTGTTCCAGTGGTGGGTGACGGGAAGCCAGATTCTCTGCTATGGAACCTCTCTCCAATTGATTTTGGTTAATTTTTATTTATTTAATTTTTATTTTAATTCATTTCCCTATCCACATTTGTTTGCAGGGGATTTACCTACATGTTGCTGCCTTTTGCAGCCCTCTAGCCCTTTCCTGGGCTGTTTTACAGCCGTTTTAGTGCCGAAAAGTTCGGGTCCCCATTGACTTCAATGGGGTTCTGGTTCGGGACGAAGTTCGGATCGGGTTCGGATCCCGAACCCGAACATTTCCGGGAAGTTCGGCCGAACTTCTCGAACCCAAACATCCAGGTGTTCGCTCAACTCTAGTTACAAGGCTTAGAAGTTTAGAAAGAATATCTTCTTCCCACTTTTTAGGGACCAGTTCAGGTCTGAAGTCAGTTTGTGAGGCTAACATAATAGAAACCACCCAAAAATGACCCCATTCTAGAAAATACACCCATCAAGGTATTCAAAACTGATTTTACAAACGTTGTTAACCCTTTAGGTGTTCCACAAGAGTTAATGGCAAATGGTGATATCATTTCTGAATTTAGATTGTTTGGCAAATTTTCCATTTTAATAATTTTTTTTCCAGTAACAAAGCAAGGGTTAACAGCCAAACAAAATCTTATATTTATTGCCTTGATTCTGTAGTTTGCAGAGACACCCCATATGTGGGCGTAAACTACTGTACGAGCACACAGTAGGGCGTAGAGGAAAAGGTGCGCCGTATGGTTTTTGGAAGGCAGATTTTGCTGGCCTGGTTTATTTACACCATGTCCCATTTGAAGCCCCCCGATGCACCCCTAGAGTACAAACTCCATAAAAGTGACCCCATCTAAGAAACTACACCCCTCAAGGTATTCAAAACTTATTTTTACAAACTTTGTTAACCCTTTAGGTGTTGCACAAGCTTTAATGGAAAATAGAGATACAATTTAAAAATTTCACTTTTTTGGCAGATTTTCCATTTTTATATTTTTTTTCCAGTTACAAAGCAAGGGTAAACAGCTAAACAAAACTAATTATTTATGGTACTGATTCTGTAGTTTACATAAACACCCCATATGTGGTCGTAGACTGCTGTACGGGCACACGGCAGGGTGCAGAAGGAAAGGAATGCCATATGGTTTTTGGAAGGCAGATTTTGCTAGACTGTTTTTTTGGACACCATGTCCCATTTGAAGCCCCCCTGATGCACCCTTAAACTAGAAACTCCTAAAAAGTGACCCCATTTAAGAAACTACAGGGATAGGGTGGAAGTTTTGTTGGTACTAGTTTAGGGTACATATGATTTTTGGTTGCTATATATTACACTTTTTGTGAGGCAAGGTAACAAGAAATAGCTTTTTTGGCACGTTTTTCTTTGTTATTTACAACATTCATCTGACAGGTTAGATCATGTGGTATTTTTATAGAGAAGGTTGTCACGGATGCGGCGATACTTAATATGTATACAATTTTTTTATTTATGTAAGTTTTACACCATGATTTCATATTTGAATTAAAAAAAATCATGTTTTAGTGTCTCCATAGTCTGAGAGCCATAGTTTTTTCAGTTTTTGGGCAATTATCTTAGTTAGGGTCTCATTTTTTGTGGGATGAGATGACGGTTTGAATGGCACTATTTTGGGGTGCATATGACTTTTTGATCGCTTGCTATTACGCTTTTTGTGACGTAAGATGACAAAAAATGCCTTTTTTTACACCATTTTTTTTTTTTTTTCTTACAGTGTTCACCTCAGGGGTTAGGTCATGTGATATTTTTATAGAGCCGGTCGATACGGACGCGGCGATACCTAATATGTATACTTTTTTTATTTATGTAAGTTTTACACAATGATTTTATTTTTGATACAAAAAAAATCATGTTTTAGTGTTTCCATAGTCTAAGAGCCATAGTTTTTTCAGTTTTTGGGCGATTATCTTGGGTAGGGTATGATTTTTGCGGGATGAGATGACGGTTTGATTGGCACTATTTTGGCGTACATGCAACTTTTTTGATCACTTTTTTACCTTTTTTGGGACGTAAGGTGGGCAAATTTTCAATTTCCTCATAGTTTTAATTTTTTTATTTTTATGGCGTTCACCGTGCGTGGAAAGTAACATGACCGTTTTATAGATCAGGTCGTTACGGACGCGGCGATACCTGTTTTTTTTCATCTTTACATTTTTTTTACCCAGACCCACTTGGTTCTTGAAGATCCAGTGGGTCTGATGTCTGTATAAAACAGTACAGTACACTATATAGGGTATTGTACTGTATTTTACTTACACTTTGTCTGAACAGATCTATGCCTTTAGCACAGATCTGTTCAGCACCATGGACAGCAGGATGCCTGAGAAGGCATCCTGTTGCCATGGGAACCTTCCCTGTCTGCCACAACTGAGCAGACGGGGAACAGTAAGGAGGGGAGCTGTCTGGGGGCTCCCTCCCTCTGTCACCCCATCCTGTCTGGGGGCTGCTGAGGCACAGCAGCCCCCCAATGGGAGAGGGAGGGGGCTCCCTGACTGTTAACCCTTTCCATACAGCGGTCCGTACGGACCGCTGTATGGAAAGGGTTAAACGGCTGACATCGCAGCACAGATGTCAGCCATTTATACCAATGTGCTGACACTCTGGTATAACCACTGGACACCAATGAATATTCAAGAGGAGGTGGGCGGGGGGTCGCGATCCCGCCTGCCGCACCGCCCGCCTCCAGCACCGCCCGCAACACCCCCCCTGCACCACCCGCCAGCATAAAATCATTCAGGGGTGCAGGGGGGTGAAAATCTTTATTTTGGGCATTTGAAAGTTTCTGATCCCCGCGATCAGGGACCGCGGGGATCAGAAACTGCAGAAAGTGCAGCAAACCGAAGGTCTGAATTGACCTGAGGTTTGCTGCGATCGCCGATATGGGGGGGTCATATGACCCCCCCGGCATTGTGACAGGATGCCCGCTGTCATGCCCCACTCTGACGCTGTACGGGGGTCGGCCATGATAGCAGCACAAGTTTAGTGGTTGCTTTGGAGCCGTGCTGGATCCGCCTCTAATCAGGTGCACTGGGTGGGGTCATTAGTTTAAATAGCACACCGCCCAGTGCCCTGAGCGGATTATACTGTTCATTCTGTCTGGGAAGCGTGGAGAGAAAGTTGGCTGTCTGTTAGTGCTCTCTGAGATAAGTGTCATTGTTAGTTTGGTTGTTTGTGTCTTCTTGTCTATCCAGGTTCTGTGCGAGCAGACTGCTCCTATCTCCCCACTTCACCATCTTAGGGAATTCAGGGTTTTTGCTAGCCCAGGCTGGAGAACACTAGCACACCTACCTTTAAGGTCTGCTGTGGGCTGAGCAGTGCAGGGAAAGAGGTCAGGGATTAGCTAGGAGGTGACCCTTCCCCTGTCTCTCGTCCAGAGCCTGGTTGGTGTGTTATCTTTGGTACTAGTGTACGTCCGCCGTGACATCCTGTTCCGATTAACCCCCGCATTTCCGCGGTCCCGTTTTAAACTCATGACGTACCGGTACGTCATGGGTCCTTAAGGACTCCGGAAACATGCTGTACCGGTACGTCATGCGTCCCTAAGGGGTTAAAGAGGACCTATCACCACTCCAGACATGTCTGTTTTAATAGGCCTGTCAGGAGTGGTGAAAGGTCCTCTCCAAAGTTGGGGGGTGTGTACCTGCACAGTCTGAAAATAGCAGCATTGATTGGATAGAGTGAGTCTGTGCAGGTACACACCCCCAACTGGTTACCTCCCCTCTGTACCCTTACTGCAGACTGCTAGCAATTCATTCATAACTTCTAGTAGAAATAATAAAGGATTGACACAACATAGAGCCATAAGAATAGAGGCTCCAGAATTATTATTACATGGGGAATGCATGACGCTATTGAAACAGCCGTGTCAGGAAAGGTGAAAGGTCCTCTTTAACAACACCCATTGCTCTCTGGAGGCAATGTTTACATTAGCATATTGTTTTTGGCTTATAACTGAGCCATGACAGGCTACCTGGTTCTATGTTCAAAAGGATAATGAGGAATCTCAATGTAGCCTGTTGTCTTTAATGGAGTCCTTCAGGGTTCAAATATTTTTTATGTAAAAATTGTACGGCAACTGTGCTACTCCTGCAATCAAAAATACTACAAAAAGACTGATGGAAGCCCTAGAGAAGGCTCTCAGGAAGCCTATTAAGTACAGTTAGCACTATACTGTATAAGTGTAGTTCATTCTAAATACAAAAGTATTTGCAAAGGCTAAAAGGATGGTCCATCTTTCAATAGCTGGGACAGGTCAGTTGGCCTCTTAGATCCTTGGTCCTTGAATTTGTCTTCATTTTTTGGGATTTTTTTTTTTTTGATTTGTCGGTCTTGGCATACCTTTTTATTGAAGAAAATCTGTATTCCATTGGGTAATATTAATTTTTAAATGAAACAATTGCATTTTTATGAGAGCTGTTGCTGAGTTTATGAGGACTGTTGGCTTAATTGCATTTTCTTTCTTGTTAAAGGGGTTATCCCATCATTAATGTAAAAACAAGAAAAAACAGACACCATATAGTACATGACAACCTCTTATTAACAAAGCTAGAACCAGCCCTGGACCTGACATGGATCCAGACATCTCCCCATTCATTGCTTTAGTTGTTCTTCTAGATTTATTATAGGCTAGCAGCTCAGGGGGCATGTCTTTTTTCAGGAGTGTGTACTTTCTACCTAAGCTCTCTACCTATCACAGCATAGGGATGTGTCCATAATTGGGGGGTTGTCCTTTTTGCTGCAACTTTCCCCGTGTAACTGTCACATCTTCTAACAGTCGATACATCTGGTGGCAGTTGAAGGATGGGACTGGGCATGTGCGACCACCTTAGCAATGTAACTGCGGTGGACAGAGAAATATGGAAAAGAACAAACAGAAGGTGGCACTATATAGATAGATTTTTTTAAAATAACTCATTGGCTATAATTAATATTTAAATGATATGCCGTTACAAAAATATTCAGATCCACGGGCTGTTTTGAAATAGCATACAATATTTTTCATTGGTCAACCCTCATAAGTCACAATTGGTAGGGCAAATATGCAAGCGCAGCTAAGTTGGAACATTGTGGGTCAACATGTCACCTGGAAGCCATTGATGTGATGGCGTTCAGTAGATTGTTTTGGTTAGCTGAACTGTTTGCTAACGCCTGCAATTCCTTTTCATTAGATAGGTCCCTTGAGTTTTAAACAATCACAGAGTATGATTCTGCTGGAATCCCTAGACATTGTCTGTTATCTATGAATGAACCAGAAAGCAAGTGTTTAATTTAGTCTACTTTCACACTGGCGTTTTGGCTTTCCGTTTGTGAGATCCGTTCAGCACTCTCACACGCGGTCCAAAACGGATACGTTTTTCCCTAATGCATTCTGAATGGAAAAGGGTCCGCTCAGAATGCATCAGTTTGCCTCCGTTCTGTCTCTATTCCGCTTTGGAGGCGGAGACCAAAACGCTACTTGTAGCGTTTTTGTGTCCGTCTGACGAAACTGAGCCAAACGGACCCGTCCTGGCATACAATGTAAGTCAAAGGGGACGGATCCATTTTCTCTGATGCAATAGAAAACGGATCCGTCTCGAATTGACTTTCAATGGAGTTCATGATGGATCCGTCTTGGCTATTTTACAGATAATACAAACGGATCCGTGCATACGGTTGCATTATTGTAACGGATACATTTTTGCAGATCCATGACGGATCCGCCCAAAACGCGAGTGTGAAAGTAGCCTTACCTGTAGAACCAAGCACACATCCTTTTTGCAGCAATTGTAATGTCTGTCAAATAGATGGCAATCTTGAACGAAAAAGTTCCCTATATTAAAGAGCACCTGTCAGCAGCTTCAACCCTACAGAACCAGGCATACGGCCCGGGATTCTGCCATTTGACGGAAAGTAAGACTTTTAAAGCTGAAAATGTAAGGTGCACCAAAGGGGCTTGGTGCACTGAAGCCCTTATCTGCATACAGAATAAAAGGGTCCCCCTTTCCCCCTTTCCTTTTAGGAATGCTATAGCCTCTTTTCACAAGACAGCTATTATGTTAATCATTAGGATCAGCCCTACAAGGCAGTATGCTTGGTTTAATAGGGTTAAATCTGGTGACAAGTGCTCTTTAAAGGGGCTGTCCAAATATTGCAAAAAAAATTGCAAAAAGGAAATGATTGTAATAACATAACATAGAAATTAAAACTCCAGTGCCGCTATTCCTATACCTCCCTTTGGTGTTTATTTACAAGGCTGCAGCCAGGGGCGTAGCTATAGGGGGTGTAGAGGTAGCAGTCGCTATCGGGCCCAGAAGCCTGAGGAGGCCCAAAGACCCTTGTGCCACATAAGAAGACACCGGTATTATAGAAAGTGCATGCTGGTCAAGTAAACCCTCTGGCTGGAGGAAAGGAGTTATGTCAAGTATTTGGCATGGGGGGGAGTGAGGTACAGTTTCAACTGTTTCAGGGGCAGGGAAGGCAATGTGCTTCCCTGCCCCTGGCTACAATGCACTGAGGGAAGGGGGCTCAATCTAAACTCTTGCACCAGGGCCCATGAGCCTTTAACTACGCCCGTGGCTGCAGGGTGATGTGCCCACACATTAAATGGCACAAGACCACTGAGGACAGTGGTTGGCTGCAGTGGTCACATGTGTATGCAGGTATGCAAAATCTGGAGGATGGCATACGAGCGCTATGCTTGGTTGTAGTTGGCTGTGTTCCGGGCTATTGACTATTTTTGCATTACTCAGATAACCCCTTAAAAAGTAATTCTAAACCTTACAACTCCTTTAGGATTAAACCATTTTAGGCCCCCATTGTTTTGGGGTACATAAACATTTGCTTTAGGGTGGTGTCACACACAGGTTTTATTTTTGCCTTCTTTAAAAAAAAAAGTGCCAGTGTATGTTGTGCTTTATACAGGGCACTTTTTGTAAAATGTATTTTCTCCATCCTGGTTTGCAGAGGAAGTGACATTAATAAGGGACATACTTTGCAATAAAAATAAATAAATCACAAGGCATAGAAAAAATGCCAGCAATAAACACCAGTTGGTAAAACACACTATATAGCAAGAAACTGCTTGAAATTGCCAAAAATAAATCCTACAAAAACTCTAAGCAAGTCAACACAAAATCAGATATCTGCAACGGTACCACTGAATAAAAGAGAAGAGAAGAAGGAGTTCAGTGAATGGCACCCCTCCCACCTCAGACCCATAGCCGTCATGTTATCTGCCTTCATCATAGATCTGGTCACTATTCAAAAATACTTACTCACGACCAGCAACTAATCCTTTGCAGGGTTGGTGTAAGCCTCTCCTGGTGTTTTTTTCTCTCTCCAGGTTGGACTGGATCACTAGACTACCAGAGGATCTTCTGCTAGACCAGGGGCACAGTGGGAACATAAAGTGGCCCTGGAAAAAAAACGAAAAGTGGCCTCATTTTGTAGTCAGGTGCATATTGACAGAACGCAGGGCCAGCAATACCATATTGCAGCACATTATACAACCCCAGGAGAGCCAAATACAAAATACATCCCTAAAGACTGCCACTGGTTGACCAAAAGGAGGACTCAGGTGGCCTATGGGCATCGGCCCACTGGAAAGTTTCCCTGTAGAGTTTATGGCCAATCCGCCCCTGTGCTAGACCCATGTCCTGATACAATCATTGTCCTCCCTGGTCTAGGGTTTCTTATGGGTTAGTTCTCAAATACCTCATAGACTTTATTGGTGTCCTATCCTGTGTGTACCATTATAACAACAAAGTCCACAAGTCATACATTACTTTTTTAAAGATGAAGGGTGGCCCTCAGATTCATTTCCATGCCCTGGGTTATATGAAAACGATGGACATCTGTCTTGATAACATCCACATTTCCTGATCTGTAAATGCAAAGACTCTGACATAACAGTCCTTGGAAAAGATTCAGAAACTGGTATTTTTAGGCTCTCCGTCCAACATATGAAACACTCTAGAAATGCTATTTGTCCTGCAGTCTACATCTTTTAGTAAATTGACCTTACATGATAACATTCATAGGATAAATGCTTAATTTATTTGTGTTTGACCTTTAAGCTAGCATTAAAATGTTAAAGTGATTTATTCTGTTGAAATTCATTGAGCAAATTATGTGACAATAACTCTTATACAATTTGAAGCAATTTTGATGATCTTTAAAGATAGTGGATGGTATTTCTGATAACGGCTCTAAGCGCCTTTATATCACAGCTGTGGTGAGGCTTAATGTGGCAGGAACTGTCAGACCCAATCAATACATGCTACTCAGGATTCTTTGCTTCCATAATCCCAGCAAGTACTGACCTCATGAGCAGCGTACAGTCCTGTTGTTCTTTTTTCTGTTGTGTTAATTGAGAATGTATGGGCTTAGACAAATGACAAAGATTGGCAAAACCCTAATTATGAAAGAAAAACTATTAAGTCAGGGGTGAGTCTGGGTCAGCTACTGTATAACATTGCCCAACAATTCCTGTCTCTCGTCTTGTAATGATCACGCTACTTATTCATTTTTTCCCATGCGAAAAAAATCTCGTGAGAAATAAGACATTTGGATCTTTGGTCTAACCAGTGGAAGGGAATTGAATTGTACTAGATAATATTGGATTCTATTGATGGTATATTGAAATTATTTTTCAAACTCCATTGGGTACATTTTTGAAGTGAAGAATTAGAATACTCTGGAAAATTAAAGGTATTATCCAGAGAGCAAAAAAATGAAAATAAAAAATTGAGAAGGGTTCAGAAGGCTTCAATAAATGAAAAATGTAATGATCAAGTCTCCGATCCTCCACCAATCGCCGTTCCAATGCTTTCCAGTTCCCTTGCCATTATATCTACTTCCCTCTCAACACAGGAAATGTGACCACTTAAAGGGGTTATCCCATGACTAATGTAAAAAATGAAAATCAGACATCATACAGTAACTTGACAATCTCTTTCTAACAATGCTAGAACCAGCCCTGTACCTCACATGGATCCAGAGATCTCCACATTCATTGTTCTGCTATATCAAGCTGACAGCTCAAGGGGAGTGTCTTTGATGCTGCAGCTAAGGGGGCGTGTCTCAGCTCTCCCTATCACAGCTCAGGGAGCGTGTCTCAGCTCTCCCTATCACAACTCAGGAGGCAGTTGAAGGATGAAACTGAGCATGTGCGGCCGTCTCAGTGAACAGGACAAAGATATAAGAAAATATCAAACAGCAGGTGGCGCTATACAGATACATTTGATTGAATAACTCAGTAGCTGTGCTAAATTTTTAATTACACGCAATTACAAAAGGATTCAGATCCAGGCACTGGTTTGAAAACCATAGAATATTTTTTGTGGGACAACCCCTTTAATCACTGGTTGCAGAATGGACCCACTGCAGCCAGTGATTGGTATTGTTGAGCGAGCATAGCGATGCTTGGCAAATCGCGGTGTTTGGCCGAATACCGAGTGTGCTTAGCGCGATGCTCGATTCTCCTCCCCGCACATTTGTTGGCTGCTACACAGCACCCGATGACACGTGGCTCGGCTCAGACTTAGTCATGAAGAGCTGTGCTGTAGAAGGGACAGATAGTGTAGGGAATTTAATAAAAAAAAATTGTTAGGCAAGGTTGGTGCTAGAGACCCAAAAGTCTTTTTAAGCACTATTGTTGTGTCTGGCAGCAATATATATTTTTAGCACAACCTGCGCTAAATTACGTGTAATTGTAGAGACCCAAAAGTCCTTTTAAAGACTAATGTTGTATCTGGCAGCAATAATATTATTAGCGCAACCTGCGCTAAATTGCGTGCAATTGTTAGAGACCCAAAAGTCCTCTTAAGGACTAATGTTGTATCTGGCAGCAATATATATTTTTAGCGCAACCTGCGCTTGCAATTGTTTGGCCGCTGCAGACAGCGACATAATGTACGCTACATCTCCTGTGTAACGTGTGCACAGCCTAAAAACATCAGTGACATCCAGTGTACTTTTTCCGTAGACGGTGTCTGCTGTGGACAGTGACATTACCTGCGCTACATCTCCTGTATAACATTTGAGCATCCTAAAAATAGACTGTGACATCCAGTGTACTTTTTCCTTAGACGCTGTGGACAGTGACAGTATCTGCGCTACATCTCCTGTTTAACGTGTGCGCATATTAAAAATAAATGTGACATCCAGTGTACTTTTTCCGTAGACGGTGTCCGCTGCGGACAGTTACATTACCTGCGCTACATCTCCTGTATAACATTTCTGCATCCCAAATATCTGTGACATTGGCTGTATTTTTTCTTAGCCACTGGTTACAGCAGCGCCATAAACTGTGGTACCTCTCCTGTATAACGTTTCCGCATCCCAAATATCAGTGACATTAACTGAAATTTTTTCTTAGCCACTGGTGACAGCAGCGCCATTACCTGTGGTACCTCTCCTATATAACGTTTTCCGCATCCCAAATATCTGTGACATTGTACAAACCGGATTCCAGAAAAGTTGGGACACTATACAAATCGTGAATAAAAACTGAATGCAATGATGTGGAGGTGCCAACTTCTAATATTTTATTCAGAATAGAACATAAATCACGGAACAAAAGTTTAAACTAAGAAAATGTACCATTTTAAGGGAAAAATATGTTGAATCAGAATTTCATGGTGTCAACAAATCCCCAAAAAGTTGGACAAGGCCATTTTCACCACTGTGTGGCATCTCCCCTTCTTTTTACAACACTCAACAGACGTCTGGGGACCGAGGAGACCAGTTTCTCAAGTTTAGAAATAGGAATGCTCTCCCATTCTTGTCTAATACAGGCCTCTAACTGTTCAATCGTCTTGGGCCTTCTTTGTTGCACCTTCCTCTTTATGATGCGCCAAATGTTCTCATCTTGTTGAAAAATGCAGGGTCTTCCCTGAAAGAGATGACGTCTGGATGGGAGCATATGTTGTTCTAGAACCTGAATATATTTTTCTGCATTGATGGTGCCTTTCCAGACATGCAAGCTGCCCATGCCACATGCACTCATGCAACCCCATACCATCAGAGATGCAGGCTTCTGAACTGAGCGTTGATAACAACTTGGGTTGTCCTTGTCCTCTTTGGTCCGGATGACATGGCGTCCCAGATTTCCAAAAAGAACTTCGAATCGTGACTCGTCTGACCACAGAACAGTCTTCCATTTTGCCACACTCCATTTTAAATGATCCCTGGCCCAGTGAAAACGCCTGAGCTTGTGGATCTTGCTTAGAAATGGCTTCTTTTTTGCACTGTAGAGTTTCAGCTGGCAACGGCGGATGGCACGGTGGATTGTGTTCACTGACAATGGTTTCTGGAAGTATTCCTGAGCCCATTCTGTGATTTCCTTTACAGTAGCATTCCTGTTTGTGGTGCAGTGTCGTTTAAGGGCCCGGAGATCACGGGCATCCCGTATGGTTTTACGGCCTTGACCCTTACGCACAGAGATTGTTCCAGATTCTCTGAATCTTTGGATGATGTTATGCACAGTTGATGATGATAGATGCAAAGTCTTTGCAATTTTTCGCTGGGTAACACCTTTCTGATATTGCTCCACTATCTTTCTGCGCAACATTGTGGGAATTGGTGATCATCTACCCATCTTGGCTTCTGAGAGACACTGCCACGCTCAGAAGCTCTTTTTATACCCAATCATGTTGCCAATTGACCTAATTAGTGTTAATTGGTCTTCCAGCTCTTCGTTATGCTCAAATTTACTTTTTCCAGCCTCTTATTGCTACTTGTCCCAACTTTTTTGGGATTTGCTGACACCGTGAAAATTTGAATCAACGTATTATTTTTTTTTAATTATACATTTACTCGGATTAAACGTTTGATCTGTCACCTACGTTCTATTACAAATGAAATATTGACATTTGCCATCTCCACATCATTGCATTCAGTTTTTATTCACAATTTGTTTGGTGTCCCAACTTTTTTGGAATCCGGTTTGTAATGTTTTCTTAGCCGCTGTTGACAGCAGCGCCATTACCTATGGTACATTTCGTGTATAATGTTTCCTTATCCCAAATATCAGTGAAATTGTAATTTTTTCCTAGCCGCTGTTGATAGCAGCGCCATTGCCAGTAGTACCTCTCCTGTATAACGTTTCTGCATCCCAAATATCTGTGACATTGACTGTAATTTATTTAAGCATACACTGAAAAAACTGCGCTACTGTACGTGTGACATACTTGCAAGCATATATAACATTTAATATGATAAGGGCAAGCAATAAGGGATGGGGAAGTGGCCGTGCTGCTGGGCTCGGTGAAACTGTGCCTTCTGGCAGAGCACAAGAAACACACTCATCCACGATTTCTAGCTTCATGTCCCAGTTTGCAGGGCAGCGCAAGACACCACTATTGAAGTCAGAACGGTGTTAAGCAACACCCTGTCTTCCACAAAGTTCAGTCTCAGTAGCCAAGAGTCTGGTCAGCAGAATCCTGGCCCGATCCTCCTTCCTCCCACCATGTAGAGTCTTTGCAAACAAGTGATCCCACACTCAGATATTCCGAGGAGCTCTTTTCATCGCCATTCCTTAATTTGGGCCTCTCGCCAAGCCCGCTTGAAGAGGGACATGAGGAGATCTTGTTCCCTGATTCCCAAACTCTTGAGCATCCACAGTCCACAATCCAAGAAGATGGCGGTGGGGAACGGCAATTAGTGTTTCATGAGGTGGATGATGATGAGACACAGTTGCCAATAAGTTAACGGCAATTAGTGTCTCAAAAGGTTGATGATGAGGATGAGACCCAGTTGTCAATAAGTAAGGTTGTTGTTAGTTCAACAAGTCAGGAGGATGACCAGAATGAGAAATTGGAAGAGGAGGTTGTGGATGATGAAATCACTGATGAGCGAGGACAGTAGTACAGAGGGGGAGGACACCAAACAGGCCCGCAACTGTTCCCTGGAGCACCCCCTTGCGGCAATCTCCCTTGCCAAGGGGGAGGTGTACCGCAGTCTGGTGCTTTTTTTTATGAAAGTGCGGACCATAAAAGAATTGTCATTTTTAGGCCTCATGCACACGACAGTATTTTGTCACGGTCCGCAAAAACGGGGTCCGTAGGTCCGTGATCCGTGGCCGTTTTTTCATCCGTGGATCTTCCTTGATTTTTGGAGGATCCACGGACATGAAAACGTTGTGGCAGCCGGGAGCGAGTTGTAGCCTGGAATGGCACAGGTGCTACCGACACCAATTATTGTGAGCCCTACTTCCAACAGGATTTCCACCACCACTCACATTAGTGGCTGCAAACCCCCCTTCTCCTCCTCCACCTCCTCCTCCACTTCCACCTCTGAATCATCATCTTGCAGCAGCAGCCAGCCATTAGTCAGTAGCTGGAAGCAGTGTAGCACTGCAGTGGGGAAGCGAAAACAGGCTGTGCTGAAACTTATTTGCTTAGGTGACAAATAGCACACCACCGCAGAGCTGTGGCAGGGGATAAGGGACCAGACTGAGCTGTGGCTCTCACCACTCAACCTACAACTAGGCATGGTTATGTCTGAAAATGGCTGCGTGTGTGCCCATTTCAGAAAGTCATCTACAGCTTCTGCCGGTCTGACAACGCTGCAGCAGCGCTTGCATTTGCCAGCTCACCGACTGTTGGCCAGGCTTTTTGGGCAGCAGAGGGCAGTAGTGGAATACCAGCTGCAACATGATTGTCACATTTCCAGTCAGCTTCCGCTCTTCACAAGTGACGTGCATGGATGTCTGACCTCTGTGAGGTTTTACGCAACTTTGAGGAATCAACACAGATGGTGAGCGACGATGCCGCTATTATCAGTGTAACCATCCCACTTCTGTGTCTAATAAAACGCTTGCTGATCACAATGAAGACGGACGCTTTGCATGGGGAATAGGTGGTAATGGGGGAAGACAGTACACAGGGTGATAGCCAGACCACCCTCCGTTCGTATTCTCAGGGCTAATTGAATGATGATGAGGAGATAGAGCAGGAGACGGTTTCCTCTGCTACAGAGGGTAGTACCTATAGCAGATTTATTCCATCTGTTCAGCGTGGATGGGCAGAAGAGGAAGAAGAGGATGAGGAGATTGAGAGTCACCCTCCTGATGAGGACAGCGAAGTCTTGTGTGTTGGGACACTGACACACATCGCTGACTTTATGTTATGCTTCCTTTCCCGTGACCCTCGTGTTGTACGCATTTTGGCCAAAACCAATTACTGGTGGCTCACCCTTCTCGACCACCACTACAAAGAGAACTTCTCATATCTCATTCCTGTGGTGGAGAGGACTAGGAAAATGGTGCAATACCAGAAGGTCCTTGTGGAAAAATTGCTCCAAAAATTTTCAGCTGACAATGCTGGCGGAAGAGTACGTAGTTCCTTGGCCAACCGAGGAGGGGGGACGAGGGGAACACACAGCAGTTCCAACATAGGCAGGGCAACACTCTTCAAGACCTGGGACAGTTTCATGACCCCCCCCCCCAGCACCCTCACCCTGGTCCCTGATGTGTGGCCTAGTGTCACAAGGAGTGAAAAATTTTGGAAGATGGTGAAGGAGTATGTAGCAGACCATGTCTGCGTCCTCAATGATCCCTCTGTGACTTACAACTATTGGGTGTCCAAGCTGTACACGTGGCACGAACTGGCGCTCTACGTCTTGGAGGTGCTGGCCTGCCCTGCCGCCAGCGTTTTGTCAGAGCGGGTATTTAGTGCTGCTGGGGGCATAATAACTGAAAAGCGCATCCGACTGTCAACTGAAAATGCTGACCAGTTGACTCTTATCAGAATGAACAAGGCCTGGATTGCCCCTGACTTCTCTACTCCACCAGAGTAAAGCGGCTGAACATAAAGGCACTTTAAATGTGGCTTTTATGGTGTATTGAATACACTGTATTCCCATGCACCCCTTCCACCACAAAAAAAGGTATATGGTTCAATCTTCCTTTTCTTGTCCTCCTACTCCTCCTCTATCATATCAACATGCTTATTAGACTGCCCTCACTCCTAATGTTTTAGAGGGTCAGCTCAGCAGCAGGCCGTCAACCATAATTTTTTCGATGGCCAGTTCAGCAGTAGGCCCTCACCCATAATTTTTTCCATGGTCAGATAAGCAGCAGGCCCTTGCCCTTAATGTTTTATAGAGTCAGCTCACCAGCAGCCCCTTAACCATAATTTTTTTGATGGTCAGCTTATCAGCAGCCCTTCAACCATAATTTTTTCGATGGTCAGCTCAGCAGCAGGCACTCACTCATGATGTTTTAGAGTCATCTCAGCAGCAGACCCTCACCCCTAATGTTTTAGATGGTCAGCTTAGCAGCAGGCCCTCGCCAATAATTCTTTCCATGGTCAGATCAATAGCAGGCTCACCCATGATGTTTTAGAGTCATCTCAGCAGCAGACCCTCACCCCCTAATGTTTTAGATGGTCAGATCAGCAGCAGGCCCTCTCTCCTAATGTTTTAGAGGGTTACCAGTAGACCCTTGCTCCTTATGTTTTTGAGGGTCACTAGCAGGCCATCAATCATAATTTTTCAAGGGTGTGTATTTATATGTAATAAATGATGTTTCTGAGTGCCGGTGTAATTTTTGGCAGCCCTTTCACTTAGGGCATAGGCTTTATAAGTGTAGGAGTCCCACTACCTAAACAATTATACAACAATGTGAATGAGTCCCTCTTTTATGCGATATACAGGTTGTATCGGAGTGCCTCTTCCTTGTAATTTTTGGCAGCACTTGCACTTTATATACAAGTAAATATATAGGAAAGAATGTTTCCTAACAATTTTTCCTCTAAAATCGATTTTATCTTTGGTTTTCTACGTATTATTGTCAGTCTGTAAAAATGGCGTACTTCTTGGACAGTATCATTCCCAGCAGTGACCTGGGAGTCCAAGATGCTCGGTAGAGCACCCGAACATCCCAAGGTGATCTACTCAAGCACCTAAGCACTTTGGTGCTCGATCAACACTAATGATTCACTGAAGGAGAACATGGCTGTGTTGAAAGGAACAATGAAGTGGTGGGACTGGTGGGAAACCAGGAAAGAATCAGAAAACGTGAGCAGAAAGGAATGAGTAAGGTATGTAATACTTATACGTTACTTTTAAACTTTCTGACATTAGTATATATATATATATATATATATATACTAACAGACATCCTTTTTAATATAATGTTAGTTCTTTGCATTTCTACACAGATTACAATCATCTGGTCTAAGGTGTGCTTCCTTATGCATAGTCCAAATTTGATTGGACCACCCTACAAATGAGGCATGATCATATCTAAAAAAGGGGTGTTTCTTGGTGGTTTGGGGATAGTCTCAGGTGAAACCAGGACAGGGATTAAATATTCTGTACAGCAGCACACAGAGGTCCATGAGAGAGCTGGGCCAGTGATGGCAGGGCTCCCTATAGAGAAGGCAACTAAAGGCCTTTCTCACATTAGCTAATGTTAATGTTGATGAGTCTATGATGAGGGAGGAAACCGAACAACAATGTCTTGCATGGCTGGACTACAAGGAGAAAGCTGCTGCTCTCCAAAGAGAACATTGCTACCCATCTGCAGTTTGCTAAAGATCACCTGGAAAAGTCACAAGGCAATAGAAAAATGTTTTGCGGATGTATGAACTTTCTAGTTTATCCTCCCTGGTGGAACGATATCTTCATTAATTTTATACCCGGAGCGGTACAAACTTCCGGACCACGGCTGAAAGTTCCCGCCAGGCTCTGGAAATGAGGATGCGGACAGCACACTGTGTGCTGTCCGCATCCATCCCCGCGCTATTCAATTTAACTCATGGTGGTGCCGAGTGTGGCTCGGGGGTTACCACTGCTTGCAGTGTAATGTGACCCCGAGCCACAATCAGGATTACCGCTAAGGAGGTTAAATGAGAAACGTTATGCTTGGGACAGGGAAACACTCTATTCCAGCATAAAAACCTCATCCCATCCATGAATCAAGGTGGAGGAAAAATTATTGTTTGAGCCTGTTTTTTGCATCTGGACCAAGATGGCTTTCAATCATTGATTGATCTATGAATTTTGAATTATGTCAGCAAATTCTAAAAGAAAATGTTGGGAAATCTGTCCATGAGCTGAATCTCAAGAGAAGGTGAGTCATGCAGCAAGACAATAACCCTAAGCGCACACATCATTCTACCAATGAATAGTTAAAGAAGAGTAAAGTTAAGGTTCTGCAATGGCCAAAGTCTTGACCTTAATCCAGTAGAAATGTTGTGAAAGTCCCTTACGCAAGCAGTTGGGAGGAAAGCCACCAACATAAGACAGTTGAAGCTGTTTTCTATGGAAGAATGGGCTACAATTCCTCTAATCTGATGTTCAGAACAATTATGGGAAACATCTAGTTGTTGATATTGCTGCACAAGGAGGGCAAACCAGACACTGAAGGCAAAATTTCACATACTTTTCCCACTCTCAGGCATGTGATATTCTGATTGGTTTACAAACTTTCAAACACTACTGTTTGTTCTGACTAGATTGCAATAAACTAAAGGGGTATTCCCATCTAAAACATGCCATAAATGTCTGGTAGGTGCAAGTTCCACCTCTGGGAACCCCACCTCCAGAACGGGAGTTCCCCATGACCACATTCCTCCTGGATGTGACAGGCAGAGACGGTCAGAACTACTGTACATAAATAGCCGAGCATGCTGTGCTATGCTTTATCTATAGCTCCAATGCAAGTTCATGGGAGTTACATAAACAGGACTAAATTACAGAAATACCATAGCACAGCCTTGAGCTGCTTTCATAGACCTGACCACCTCTGGCATTGAGGTGTTTTAAGATGGAATCCCCCTTCATTCCCACCCTGTAGATGTATCTTATGAATGCATATAGTTTTATATATTATTATATGCATACACTAGTTGGCTCAACTCTGCTTTGCTTATGAAAATTCCCCACTCTTAATTGCATTCATGTATCCATATTTCAACACTTAAAAAATAACTATTAATGCAAAATATATAGTCTTGATTTAAACACTGTAATATGGGGCTGTAAGGCAGCCAGGTTCATCCATGCATGTAATATGAAGACAAAGACTCCCATAACAGCTGCTGTGCTTACATTGGTGGATAAGGTGAGCCTTGGTAGCGTAAGACGTCACTTTGCGAAATTCTTGCACTTGGTCTTTTTTGGTGACCCAGTTTCAATGCATATATAATGTCATCAGGCACATGCAGTCATTTAAATGCAATTCCCCCATTGATGTCTTCTCAAGCGTGACATTCTTCATGCACAGTTCACTGATAAATTCACATATTCATGTAGAATACAAGTATTATTACAGCAATACTAAGCCCTATTTACTTTACTTTTTCCGGACAATATACCAATATCTACTGTATGTATCAGCTGAAGATATCAAATAGCTTTTCTGCATGTTCTCTTCTTTTCAGTTTATGGTTGATTTAGTCATGGCCTTACTAAGGCTGTGATTATATGACATGCCCATAAACTTCTATTAGCCAGGAGCATGCCAAAATAGTGTCTTTGTAACATACATTAGAAAAGTACACGTTGGCAGCCCCTATTTTTAAAGGGAATAAATATATCATGCAATTCATCAAATTTTCATGAGTTTAGATGTAGAATCAGCTTATGTTGGTTTCTGGCATGAACTGAACCCACTTTCTGCAAAAATTGCAAATTGTAAAAAAAAAATAACTTTTGAAACTATGCTCGGCAAAAGATGAAAATATGATCGTGATTTACCCGGAGTGGACGTGGTCTAAATCTTTTGGACAGATTTATTAATGTTAAAGCCAGAAACTGATTCAAATTTTGGTGCCAATCTACGTCTGCTCATAGCAAAATCCATGAATTGTATTAAGAACTATGGGGGTCATTTATTAAGACCGGCATTTTAGACCGGCGCTTGCCTCTACATAACTTCAGTGGATTCACTGCCACTTCTAAATCTATGCAAGCTCCCTTGCTGGCATAGATTTAGACCATTTTCTACACCTAAAACAGACATAGAAAATGATGACCTGGTGTGAGCAGGGAAAAGTCACAGATTGCAGAAAATGTGTTTAGGAAATAAAACTAGGCTCAAATATTGTAATTTTTTTATTATAAATAAAAAAATACTTAACATGCAAAAAAGAAACACCTAAAAAATAAAGAAAAGAATAATCAAGAAAAATCACACAAGAATAATCCTGTTTAGGCCTCATGCACACGACTGTTCCGTTTTTTGCGGTCCGCAAACCACAGATCCTCAAAAAATGGAAGCCGCCCGTGTGCCTTCCGCAATATGCAGAACAGAACAGGCGGCCCATTGTAGACATGCCTATTCTTGTCCGGAAAATGGACAAGAATAGGACATGCTATATTTTTTTTGCGGGGCCACGGAACGGAGCAACGGATGCGGACAGCTGTCCACATCTTTTGTGGCCCCATTGAAGTGAATGGGTCCTGCACCCGAGCCGCAAAAACTGTGGCTCAGATGCGGACCCGAACAACGGTTGTGTGCATGAAGCCTCAGTCTCACATGACAATAACAAGTGAGAAAAATTGAAATGATTCTTCATGTGTAGTGTCCCACTCCAAGTGCTAATGTCACTGCATTTCCTACATTGTAAATCCCAAAAGCTGTATATGGAGAGTAGTAGGTTCTTAGCCAATGTGGCTAGGTAGGACTGGCATCACACCTTACTCTCTAGCAGGTAGTAACTCAGTGAAGAATGAGCTATGGATGTTTGTGCAGCAAAGAGAAGAGCTCCCATGTGGATTACAAAAGTATAACGCTCAGTGGCCATATAAAGAGGGTTTGTGTGCATTTGGGAGGGAAAGGTAATGTTCCTACATTGTGGCTACAGACTTCTCTGCATTCTGGTGGGAGCGATAAGCTTCGGGTTCTCCCATTATATTAAAAAGGACAGAAAGGCCCTCTGTTCAGACATTGTACTCCACTGAGGATACTGGGAAATATGTGTATATATATATATATATATATATATATATATATATATATACAGTTAAAACTAGAAGTTTACATACACTATATAAAAAGACACAATATCTGATATGAAATCAGAATAAACCTTTCCTGTTTTTGGTCAATTAGGATTACCATAATTATTATTTGGCAAATGCCAGAATAATGACAGAGAGAATGTTTTAAGGCATTTTTTATTACTTTCTGCAAAGTCAAAAGTTTACATACACTAAGATTACTATGCCTTTAAACAATTCTGGACTGCCTATATGATAATGTAATGTGTCTGGAAGCTTCTGTTAGGTTTGGTGGCAACATCTGAGACACACCTGTGGATGGATTTAAATGCACACCTGAAACACACTGCTTTTGTGTAGCATCATGGGAAAGTCTAAAGAAATCAGCCAAGATATCAGGAAGAGAATTGTGGATTTGCACAAGTTTGGCTCAACTTGGGTGCAATTTCAAGATACCTGATACAAACAATTATACTCAAATACAAACAAGATGGGAATGTCCAGCCATCATACCGCTCAGGAAGGAGACGGGTTCTGTGCCCCAGAGATGAACGTGCTTTGGTCCGACATGTGCATATCAACCCAAAAACAAAGGCAAAAGACCTTGTAAGGCTACTTTCACACTAGCATTCGTCGGTCCGCTCGTGAGCTCCATTTGAAGGGGCTCACGAGCGGACCCGAACGCAGCCGTCCAGCCCTGATGCAGTCTGAATGGAGCGGATCCGCTCAGACTGCATCAGTCTGGCGGCGTTCAGCCTCCGCTCCGCTCGCCTTCGCACGGACAGGCGGACAGCTGAACGCTGCTTGCAGCGTTCGGGTGTCCGCCTGGCCGTGCGGAGGCGTGCGGATCCGTCCAGACTTACAATGTAAGTCAATGGGGACGGATCAGTTTGAAGATGCCACAATATGGCTCAATCTTCAGGCGGATCCGTCCCCCATTGACTTTACATTGAAAGTCTGGACAGATCCGTACGAGGCTATTTTCACACTTAGCTGTTATATGCTAAAATAATGCAGACGGATCCGTTCTGAACGGAGCCTCCGTCTGCATTATTATGATCGGATCCGTTCAGAACGGATCCGATCGAACGCTAGTGTGAAAGTAGCCTAAAGATGATGGCGAAAGCTGGTAAGATTGTGTCAATATCCACAGTGAAACGAGTACTGTATCAACAAGGGCTGAAAGGCTACTCTGCCAGGAAGAAACCATTACTCCAAAAGAAGCATAAAAAAGTCAGATTAATGTTTGCAAATACACACAGGAACAAAGACCTACATTTTTGGAGACATGTTCTGTGGTCTGACAAAACTAAAATGGAACTTTTTGGCCATAATGACCATCGTTACGTTTGGAGAAAAAAGGGAGAAGCTTAGAAGCCTAAGAACACCATCCCAACTATGAAACAAGGGGGTGACAGCATCATGTTGTGGGGTTGTTTTGCTGCAGGAGGGACTGGTGCACTTCACAAAATAGATGCCATCATGAGGAAAGAAGATTATGTGGAAATACTGAAGCAACATCTCAAGACATCAGGACATCAAGAAGTTAAATCTTGGGTGGAAATAAGTCTTCCAAATAGACAATGGCCCGAAGAATACTGCCAAACTGGTTACAAAGTGGCTTAAGGATAACAAAGTCAATGTTTTGGAGTAGCCATCACAAAGCACCGGATCTCAATCTTATTGAAAATGTATTGGCAAAGATGACAAATTGTAGATTCACACTGAAGGCATCAAAACTATGAATTAACACATGTGGAATTATATACATAACAAAAAAGTATGAAACAGCTGAAAATATGTCATATTCTAGGTTCTTCAAAGTAGCCACCTTTTGCTTTGATTACTGCTTTGCACACTCTTGGCATTCTCTTGATGAGCTTCAAGAGGTAGTCACCTGAAATGGTCTTCCAACAGTCTTGAAGGAGTTCCCAGAGATGCTTAGCACTTATTGGCCCTTTTGCCTTCACTCTGCGGTCCAGCTCACCCCAAACCATCTCGATTGGGTTTAGGTCCGGTGACTGTGGAGGCCAGGTCATCTGGCGCAGCACACCATCACTCTCCTTCATGGTCAAATAGTCCTTAGACAGCCTGGAGGTGTGTTTGTGGTCATTGTCCTGTTGAAAAATAAATGATGGTCCAACTAAACGCAAACCGGATGGAATAGCATGGCGCTGCAAGATGCTGTGGTAGCCATGCTGGTTCAGTATGCCTTCAATTTTAATAAATCCCCAACAGTGTCACCAGCAAAGCACCCCCACACCATCACACCTCCTCCTCCATACTTCACGGTGGGAACCAGGCATGTAGAGTCCATCCGTTCACCTTTTCTGCGTCGCACAAAGACACGGTGGTTGGAACCAAAGATCTCAAATTTGGACTCATCAGACCAAAGCACAGATTTCCACTGGTCTAATGTCCATTCCTTGTGTTCTTTAGCCCAAACAAGTCTCTTCTGCTTGTTGCCTGTCCTTAGCAGTGGTTTCCTAGCAGATATTCTACCATGAAGGCCTGATTCACAGTCTCCTCTTAACAGTTGTTCTACAGATGTGTCTGCTGCTAGAACTTTGTGTGGCATTGACCTGGTCTCTAATCTGAGCTGCTGTTAACCTGCGATTTCTGAGGCTGGTGACTCGGATGAACTTATCCTCTGCAGCAGAGGTGACTCTTGGTCTTCCTTTCCTTGGGAGGTCCGCATGTGAGCCAGTTTCTTTGTAGCGCTTGATGGTTTTTGTGACTGCACTTGGGGACACTTTCAAAGTTTTCCCAATTTTTCGGACTGACTGACCTTCATTTCTTAAAGTAATGATGGCCACTCGTTTTTCTTTACTTAGCTGCTTTTTTCTTGCCATAATACAAATTCTAACAGTCTATTCAGTAGGACTATCAGCTGTGTATCCACCTGACTTCTCCACAAGGCAACTGATGGTCCCAACCCCATTTATAAGGCAAGAAATCCCACTTATTAAACCTGACAGGGCACACCTATGAAGTGAAAACCATTTCAGGTGACTACCTCTTGAAGCTCATCAAGAGAAAGCCAAGAGTGTGCAAAGCAGTAATCAAAGCAAAAGGTGGCTACTTTAAAGAACCTAGAATATGACATATTTTGAGTTGTTTCACACTTTTTTGTTATGTATATAATTCCACATGTGTTAATTCATAGTTTTGATGCCTTCAGTGTGAATCTACAATACAGAAAACTCTTTGAATGAGAAGGTGTGTCCAAACTTTTGGTCTGTACTGTATATATATATATATATATATATATATATATATATAGATTGAGAGAGAGAGAAAAAGAGGGAGTTGAAAAAGGGAGATTGTATAGCCTGATAAAAGAGAGAGAGACCAGCCTTCCATGCACAGTAAAGTAAAGTGGACTTGCATAAAACCCAGCCTCATCATGTGTGCACCAACTCATCTACAGCAAAGGCATCACACCTAACATCAGACAGGAGCTCCATAACCAGGGAAGAAAAGGTGTGCCCTTCCTATGACTCCACAGCTCGGGGAGAGACATAGCAAGGACTGTCACCGTGAGTACAACTCCGCCCCACCCCTCAGAACTGAACCCGGACATCCCATTTTCACCCAGACAGCCCCTCTGAAATGAGTATCGGAGCAATTCATGCCCTGATGCTCTCCCTTGCCCTGAGCTGTATTGCGCAGGACAGGGGTTTTTTTGTTTACATTTTTCACTGCTAGGCGGAGGCTTCTGCCTAGCAGTGTTGCTGGTGATATCACTGGCACTAATGGGCGGGCTGTTTTACAGGCTAGTGCAGCGCTAAATCCCGCCCATTAGTGCTGGTGACGTCACCGGGAACACTACTAGGCGGAAGTCTTCGCCTAGCATAGATCCGGTATGTCACTGGATCTGTAGAAAAAAGCCCTTGCCCTACATGATTCAGCGCAGGGCAAGGGGGAGCATCTCAGGGGGGCTGTCTGGGTGAAGAAGAGGATATGTCCAGGTTCAGCTTTGAACCTGGACAACCGCTTTAACAATACTGGAAAACACTTTTCAGTACAGCGAGATCCCCCCCCCCCCCCCCCCCAAAAAAAATAATAAAATGTACCATGGATTTGGAGACAATCATATGTTAAAGATAGACATATGTTCTGGGGCATAAATTTGGCAGCACACTTTAAATGAACACACCAACCAGACAGTACTCAAGTCATATCAGTGTTTAACAAAATAAAATCATACTCAGAAAATATACTGGAAAAAAGCTATATTTAATGGCTAATAAAATGTTACTAGCTATTTACTGGAGAAATATTCACAGCGAAAAAGCATGTTGAGTGCATCATTGAGTCAGTGATTTATACGCATCATTATTTTTGGCTAAACATCCAGATAAAAAGGCTTTGCTGTAGCTTTTCATTTTTCACAACAGATGGTCTATGATTGATTTTTCATACCCCAAAGGAAAAATCAGCGCGAGCAACAACAACTATAGTACACCAGGAACTATTTGTGAGGTTGAAGGTGGGAGAGATTTTGCAATTTAAAGGGCAAACATGCACACAGAGCTGAAAGTGGTGGTGGGAGCAGTTGTGGAGGAATGTCAGGACAGTAATTGTAATGATTTATGGAAAGATTTACTGCGTATCTATCCAGCCATTCAATTTATGGGCTGCATTAGGATTAACTGGCATTGATAAAATATACGCTATATAGAAAGTAATCATATCACATTAATTGAATCCACTAAATAATCAGCCATCAGCCATAAAATTAAAAACACTGAAGTGAATAGCATGGCACCTGTCAAGGGGTGACATATAATAAGGAGTAAGTAAACAGTCAGTTCTTGATGTCGATGTGCTAGAAGAAGGACTGCATCGCTAGGTCACAGCATTTCAAAAATGGTAGGGCTTGTGGAGGGTTCAAGGTATACAGTGGTTTCTACTAGAAATGAGCGAATTGATTCTAAAATTCAAGATTCTTCTAAGAAACCTTAAAGGGGTTGTCTGGTTTCAGAGCTGAACCCGGACATACACATATTTTCACCCAGACAGCCCATCTGATGTTAGCATCAGAGCATGTCATGCTCCGATGGGCTCCCTTGCCCTGCACTGAATCACGTAGGTCAAGGGCTTTTTTATTTACAATAATACACTGCTGGGTGTTATGCAAGCGGGTGTGGACCCACTGCACCACTGACTGGCTATACTCTGGAGGGGCATGACTAAGCAACTACCTGGTCTTCACTAGAGCCTCTGATGGTGAGGATAGGCTTGGGCCGTTAGAGTAGTTGCCAGGTGCCACTCCAGAGCAGTCAGTGGCAGCTGACCAGGGGGTCAAAGATACCGGTGCAAGCACCGAGGGGATGTGCGTGGTCAGGAAGTCTGGGGTCAGGGCAGGCAGCGATCAAACAAGGTCCGTAAACGAAGTTCAAGGTCAGAGGCAGTTGGCAAACAAGCAAAATCCGATGATTCCAAAAGCAGAGTCCGGTACACAGCAAAGCTGAACTTCAAAAACACCTTCACACTTGGAACTAGACAAGCTAGTGACCATGAGTTGCTCAGGCATCTTCCTGTGGCAGGAAGCGTTTTTAAATACCTCCTACAATCCAGCCATAGGCTGGTGAGACAGAGGGCGTGTACGTGCTGCCGTACAAGTGAGGAGAGACACACCCATACAAGCCCTAACAACAGTACAGGTCTCCAGCAGGAAGTAAACTCTGGTGTGGAGAATAGATGCAACAGTTAAGCTACCTGCTGCCCGCGCTTGTCAGCGCTAGTGTTCAGCACGAATATTCGAAAAGCAAATTTTTATCTCAAATATTGCAACTTCGAGAATTCACAAATATTTCGAATATAGTGCTATATATTCATTATATCGAATATTCATAATTTTTGCCATCTGAACACATGATTCCTAAAAAACGGATAAACGAATATATAGCACTGTTTTCGTTTTTTAGAAGATTCATCATTTTTTTCCATCTGAAGTTAACAGTGTTCACTTCAGATGGAAAAAAATGACTAATATTCTAAAATACGAATACCGTATATAGCACTATATTGAATATTAATTAGTCATTGGCCCACAAGCAAGAAGTAGGGAGGAATCATGTGTTCAGATGGAAAAAATGACGACTATTCTAAAAACAAATATATAGCACTATATTCGTTTTTGACCCACGCCTGTATTGATCGCGTAATATTTGCATATTACGCGATCATTACCTTGCAGATTTTTGAGTAAAAAAAAGAATGTAGAATATAACGAATACTCGAATTCGCGACTATTCAACAAATATTCTACAAAATATTTGTGGAATATCACGAATTTGAATATGACCCCTGCTGCTCATCACTAGTGAGCATGGTGCATGGCAGCAGGAGGGAAAGAGGGAGACTGGTGCCCGTGCCCGCGGGTAGGGGCAGCAGCACCGGCACAGACCGCTGGGCTAACACTGGGAGGAAGCTTCCGCCCAGCAGTGTATTCGGTGACGTCACTAGCTCTGATGGGCCGGCTTTAGTACTGCCCTAGACGTTTTACAGGCTAGGGCAGTGCTACAGCCCGCTCATCAGTGCCTGTGAGACCGGGCTCACTGCTGGGCATAAGCCTCCACCTGGCAGCCCTAAGGAGAGCATGAAATGCTCTTTTCAGGGGGTCTGCCTGGGTGAAATTCTGGGTATGTCCAGGTTCAACTCTGAACCTGGACAACCCCTTTAATTTTGTGTGATTCTATTCCTGAGAATAGAGAGATAGAGCTTTCCAGGCATCTGAGGCACTTTTTTGATTCCTGTTGAATTTATTCATACCTGAGTCAAACTGGATGGCTAATTCATACGAATTGGACCCGAATCGAATTTTAAGAAATTTGCTCATCTCTAGTTAGTATCAGAAATGGTTCAAGGAGGGACAACCAGTTAACCAGTGACATAATTATGGGCATCCAAGGCTCATTGATATGCATGGAGAGCAAAAACTAGCTATTGTAGCACAGGTGTTTTGCCACCATAAGCATACACATGACCATAAGGCCTCTGTGCCCGTGTTGAAGAATGTAAACCTCGGATCCACAAAACATAGGCACTGGCCATGTCACTCTGCATTGAAGTGCTAAACTATTGACTTCAATGGGTCCACCATCCGCAAGAAAAATAGGACAAGTTCTATCTTTTGCGGTGTGGAGGCACAGACTCGGAATCCTACAGAAGGGTTACTATGAGCTTCTGGGTCCATGCTTTCATGCTGCAAAAGATAGGACATCTTGTGGATTGTGGACCCTTTGAAGTCAATGGGTCCGTACTGCAATGCGGAGTGCACTGGCCGGTGCCTGTGATTTGTGGACCCGCAGTTTGTGGGCATGGCTATCTCACAGTCATGTGCAGGAGACCTGAGGCTGATTAAATGGTTTAATTGTTCTGCCTGTTGGTGTATAATTAGATTTCCATTTGACAAAAATGTAATAGCTTTAAATAATAACATGACGAATTATGAAGTAATAACATTGCTTTGGAGGATAAATCTATAGATAGATATTAATATTTAATATTAACCCCTTAGTGACCACCCATACGCCTTTCTACGGTGGTCAATAAGGAGCCTTAGGCTGGGCCGCTGCTTTTTTACGGCGGCCTGCCGCATATAAAGTGCTGACAGAGGAAGTCTCCCATCGGCACCCCGCAAATATGATCGCGGGGTGCCGATGTGTGTGAATGCTGCCAGGGGTCTGATGTAAGCCCCAGATCAGCCTTGTGTAATTTCCAGCAGGCTGCGCCTCTCTGGCGCAGCCTGCTGCTCAATGTCAGAATAGTACTGACATTAAAATGCAATGCACTATAGGGATAGTGCATTGCATTTTAAAATCAATCAAAAAGATGTCTGTTATAGTCCCCTTGTGGTAAAAAAAAAAGGTAAAAAAAAATAACTTTAAAAAACATAAAAAATTATGCTTTTTTTCCATTGAAAATAAGTTTTTCAATAAAAAAAATTGCAAAAAAATGCTCTCCCTATATGTTTAGTATCGACGCATCCCTAACGACCCGGACTACATAAATATCCTGTAAATTATCTCCTACAGTGAACGCCGTAAAAAAAAAAAAGACAAAAAAAAAGACTAAATTGCTCATTTATTCTTAGTTGCCACCGAAAAAACGTAATAACGAGCGATCAAAAAGCATAATTTACTCCAAAATAATACCAATGAAAATACAAGTTGTCCCACAAAAATAAAGACCTCACACAACTCCATAGAAAGAAAAATAAAAAAGTTATGGGTCTTGGGATGCGGCAATGCAAAAACATTTTTTTCTTTTAAAAAAATTGGGTTTTATTGCAAAAAAGTAGTTAAACGTAAAAAAAATAAAAATATATGTATTTGGTATCACTGTAATCGTACTGACAGAAATTAAAGATATTATATTGTTCCATAAAATTTATAACGTAAAAACATAGTGGCAGTATTGCAGTTTTTCCCATCTCCCTCCCAGAAAGAGTTAATAACAGTTAATCAGAAAGTGTACCCCAAAATGTCACCATTAAAAAACTACAACTTGACAGAAAAATAAAAAAGTTATAGCTCTTGGAACGCGACGATGAAAAAAGGAAGAAAAACGCTTGGTCAGTAAGGCCCAAAACAGGCTGGTCACTAAGGGGTAATAAAAATAACTGTAACAATATAGCTTCTCCTGCACTAGACTCTTCTGCAGAACTAAATTATGGCTCTGTGCAACCTTTTAGTAGTTCAGAGTCTTAGTACAACAGTCATGGAAGTCTCTGTTGCCCTTCTCTTCTTCTGTATGTCTCCAACTGTAATGATTCATGTATCAACACTGGCAGGCAACATGTACACAGAAATACCTCACCAATAGATGACAGAAACCAAATGATGATGGTGGCAATACATAATGGGAATGGAAGTCCTTCAAGATAACAGGTGGAAGATGGTAATGGGATCCAGGTACAGAGCAGAGAATGACAGTAAGCAGAGAAAAATTACATAGGACTAACCTTAATTGGCAATATAACCCGGCAAGACAGCCAAGACCAGTCAAAACCAAAGAAAAAACAGAAACCCCAACAAACACAATTACTATGCTAGCAGCAATGAAAGACCATAGAAACATAGGTTCCACGATGTACTGATACAATACCATTAGACTAAACTATGAGACAAGGATCTGGAAACAAATGCACAGAGATTTCACTATACCCGGCGAGGAGGCACAGAAACTCAGAAGATCAAAAGGAGGGTTAATCAATCAAAACTTCCTCCCTTATTAACCAGGCCGAGAAGGTAAAGAAGATTAAGGTGTAGGCATTTGCACAGTATTTTCCATAAACTACACATATGTCCATCCTTACATTTTCTCTCGTCTTGGTAAATTCAGAGATGCGGGACATGAGATGACCCTCTTTTTAAAAAGACAACAAAAAAACAAACATGATTTTATATACTCTCTATATATACTCTTTTCTTTTTATACTGTATGATTCTATGTGCAGCCACTTAATGGTTCTGTTGTGATTTGCAGCCCGACTAAGCTTTTGCTAGCATGCTGTGATAATGTAATGAATTTGTTTCATGAGAAATGTATAACCAAATTCAAGTTAAAGAAAGGGTGGACACATATGCACAATGGAGAGACACTCATGGGCCGTCACATCACCACATCTGTTCTTCTGTGGAGTGGCAAGCAAAAAAAAAGACCTCAAATATCAGAGTTTTACAGGGGGTATGCAACTCCAGCAGTGGCATGCCAAGGGTGTTTGGCACTGGGGGCGGATCCTTTCTCTGGCACCCCTCCAATACTTTAAAAAAAATGGTACCCCCTCACAGTAGTATTGCCCTTATTGTACAACCTTCACAGTAGTTTTGTACAGATTTGTGCCCCCTCACAGTAGTTATGCCCTCATTGTGCCCTCTCACAGTAGTTATCCCCACATTGTGCTCCCCTCACAGTAGTTATGCCTTCTCTGTGGCCCTTTCACAGTTGTAATGCCCTCTTTGTGCCCCCTTCACAGTAATAATCCACATTGTGCCCTTTCACAGTAATAATCCCCATTGTGCCCCCTTCACAGTGATAATCCCCATTGTGCCCAATTCAAAATAATAATCCCCATTTGTGCCCCCTTCATAGTAATAATCCACATTGTACCCCCTTCATAGTAATCATTCCCACTGTGCTCCCTTTATAGTAATAATGCCCATTGTGCCCCCTTCACAGAAAAAATGCCCATTGTGCCCCTTAATAGTAGTAATGCTCTGTGCCCCTTCACAGTAATAATGCCCATTATGTCCCCTTAATAGTAGTATTGCCTACTGTGCTAGTAATGCCCTCTGTGCCCCCTCCATAGTAGAAATCCCCATTGTGCCTCCTTCACAGTAATAATGCCCACTGTGCTCCCTTCACAGTAACAATGCCCACTATGCCCCCTTCACAGTAATAATGCCCTCTGTGCCCCCTTCATTGTAGTAATGCCCTCTGGCTCTGTGCTCCCTCCATAGTATTACAGTCCTCTGTGCCTCCTCCATAGTAATAAAGTCCTCTGTGCCCCCTCTGTATTAAAAATTAATTTTTTTTAAAAACAGTAACTACTCACCTTGTCCCGTTCCTGAAGCTCACATACCTCTCTTCCTTGCCGGGACAGATTGCTCTGCAGCACTGTGTGGGCGGAGCTTATGCAGATTACAGGGCTGCAGGCTCGGTCCACAAAGTCCGGCAGCGCGATCTGTGCCTGCAGGATGAATGGTGGAGCAGGGAGAAGTCTTCCTGCTTCACCATTCAGAGCGCCGCTGGCCTGAAGGAAGGGAGGAGCGCGAGGAGCAGAGCGGTGAGTGACAGGACAGCAGCTCCCTGCGCTCCAGCAATGAGCGCTTCTATCTGTATTGATGGAAGTGCTCATTGCTTCTGGCACCCCCCTGAGAGCCAGCACCCAAGGCGGACTGCCCCCCCCCCCTTCCCCCGACACGCCACTGAGTTCCAGAGTTTTTGCAACACTTCACAGGCGAAACATACTGCTGAATGCAAAGTATCCACTGCTCCATACCTGGTAGTATATCTTGTCCAGGGGTGCTGGTGACAAGGAAAACTACATGGTAAGACTATCAAATGCTTATAAGCTGTACAGTCGTGGCCAAAAGTTTTGAGAATGACACAAATAATAGTTTTCACAAAGTTTGCTGCTAAACTGCTTTTAGATCTTTGTTTCAGTTGTTTCTGTGATGTAGTGAAATATAATTACACGCACTTCATACGTTTCAAAGGCTTTTATCGACAATTACATGACATTTATGCAAAGAGTCAGTATTTGCAGTGTTGGCCCTTCTTTTTCAGGACCTCTGCAATTTGACTGGGCATGATCTCAATCAACTTCTGGGCCAATTCCTGACTGATAGCAACCCATTCTTTCATAATCACTTCTTGGAGTTTGTCAGAATTAGTGGGTTTTTGTTTGTCCACCCGCCTCTTGAGGATTGACCACAAGTTCTCAATGGGATTAAGATCTGGGGAGTTTCCAGGCCATGGACCCAAAATGTCAACGTTTTGGTCCCCGAGCCACTTATTTATCACTTTTGCCTTATGGCACGGTGCTCCATCGTGCTGGAAAATGCATTGTTCTTCACCAAACTGTTGTTGGATTGTTGGAAGAAGTTGCTGTTGGAGGGTGTTTTGGTACCATTCTTTATTCATGGCTGTGTTTTTGGGCAAAATTGTGAGTGAGCCCACTCCCTTGGATGAGAAGCAACCCCACACATGAATGGTCTCAGGATGCTTTACTGTTGGCATGACACAGGACTGATGGTAGTGCTCACCTTTTCTTCTCCGGACAAGCCTTTTTCCTGATGCCCCAAACAATCGGAAAGCGGCTTCATCGGAGAATATGACTTTGCCCCAGTCATCAGCAGTCCATTCACCATATTTTTTGCTGAAAATCAATCTGTCCCTGATGTTTTTTTTGGAGAGAAGTGGCTTCTTTGCTTCCCTTCTTGACATCAGGCCATCTTCCAAAAGTCTTCGCCTCACTGTGCGTGCAGATGCGCTCACACCTGCCTGCTGCCATTCCTGAGCAAGCTCTGCACTGGTGGCACTCCGATCCCGCAGCTGAATCCTCTTTAGGAGACAATCCTGGCGCTTGCTGGACTTTCTTGGATGCTCTGAAGCCTTCTTAACAAGAATTGAACCTCTTTCCTTGAAGTTCTTGATGATCCTATAAATTGTTGATTGAGGTGCAATCTTAGTAGCCACAATATCCTTGCCTGTGAAGCCCTTTTTATGCAACGCAATGATGGCTGCACTTGTTTCTTTGCAGGTCACTATGGTTAACAATGGAAGAACAATGATTTCAAGCATCACCCTCCTTTTAACAGGTCAAGTCTGCCATTTTAACCCAATCAGCCTGACATAATGATCTCCAGCCTTGTGCTCGTCAACATTCTCACCTGAGTTAACAAGATGATTACTGAAATGATCTCAGCAGGTCCTTTAATGGCAGCAATGAAATGCAGTGGGAAGTTTTTTTTTGGGATTAAGTTCATTTTCATGGCAAAGAAGGACTATGCAATTCATCTGATCACTCTTCATAACATTCTGGAGTATATGCAAATTGCTATTATAAAAACTTAAGCAGCAACTTTTCCAATTTCCAATATTTATGTAATTCTCAAAACTTTTGGCCACGACTGTAGGTTCTGATGCCAACCTAACCTCTTTGACTCTTAGCAACAAACACAATACAGCACAATTCTACTTCTTTCTTTCTCTATAGCAGAATGTTTCCTACTTTTTCCAACCCTGTAAAAGCTACTGTCTCAATCCAGTATGTTCTCCATTGTTGAATGGTCTTTTGAGTATATTAGGTACATTTGGTAACTACTTCAATAAGTCTGCTTGTCTCGACTCTCCACCCTTAATAAGAAGCTTTTGTAATAATAGGAAAAGAGTTGTTGAAAACATTTACATTTTGGTTACCCACAGCCAACATCTCTTTGAAAATGATGCCATGCCCAGAGGTTCTAATGTTGCATATAAACAAAAAAAAAAAAGCAAGAGCACTGGTAGCATTTAGGCTCCTATCCATGATCAAAGCTCAGGAGGTGCCGTCTAGACAGCTAAGGTGTGGAATAGCAAATGGCTTTTATTAAAAGTTCTCTGCACTGGGGCCATTGTTCAGTACTGCTCTTCTTCACTCAGGTCTGTGATTGATTTCCACTGTAGTGCCCAATTGCCTTTGGCAATGGTGTAGTACTTACAGGGTGTTCTTGTTCTGACAAAGTATGGTGCTTGCCTATCACACAAGCTAAAAGCGACACTTTCATCTGCTAACAGTGGCCTTTGAAACATATACTTTTTACTTCAGTGCTGGCTCTTGGAATCTGGATGCACAGATTCAAATCTACATGAAATGTTCTGAGATCATTGCAGAAATTAAAGTATCTCCTTACATAAGGGGAGGGATATTTCTTGTTCTGATTGAGACTTTGAGAGTCAATCATATCAGTTTTTCACTTCAGGCAAATCTATTAGCCAGTATTTTGCATGTACCGTAAGTTTAATACAATTCTTTACTCAAGCAATATAGTCAAGACCTTCTGCTTACAATAAATAAGTGAATGTATCCAATATGTAGAATGTATCCAATATGCACTGCATACTATTTCAATTGAATATTGCAGCTTGGGAATGTGTTCGTCACAAATGAGGGTCTTGGTTCTCTTTGTATGGGAGCAGAGATTTTTTTGGCACAGTGTGCACATAAATCATGTGCTGCATGTGCCTTAAACTCAACATGCACACACACCGTGCATATTGTACTGAATAAATACAGATATGGAAAGTTATAGCACAGCATTAACAAGGACTGAGTCACTGTACTTTCACACAGTTTTATTTCATGTAATAGAGTCTATTTTATTTTATATAATATTTTATATATTATAATATACAGATGTAGCAGGGTTAGCACTTAAACTCATCGCGTTATCTGGAGACAAAAGCCATTGAAAGCAATTGAAGGTGTTTGCTTAACGCATTTAGTTTAGATAACACGTCTCATAAATCATGTTAAAGAAAACCTGTCACCGGGATTTTGTGTATAGAGCCGAGGACATGGGCTGCTAGATGGCCGCTAGCACATCCGCGATATACAGTCCCCATAGCTCTGTGTGCTTTTATTGTGTCAAAAAAAGATTTTATATATATGTAAATGAGGCAAGTAAGAAGCCCAAGGAAATGTAACTAAGATTTCTGGAGCCCAGCCACGCCCAATGTGGAGGAGCCCAGCGCCGCCCCGCATCCTCCTGAATCTCCTCCTTGCTCCCCGACGTCACAAAGCTAGAGCGCCATAATCTTCCGATGCGCAGGCTAGCGCATGCGCAGTGTCGGCATAGTGTTCTGTCCCTGTGCTGACATCAGACTCAGGAAACGAACTGCACATGCGCTAGCTCGCGCATCCCGATATTATGGCGCTTTAACTTTGTGACGTCGGGAGCAAGGATGAGATTCGGAGGATGCGGGGCGGTGGTGGCTCCTTCACAGTGGATCAGAGTCAGAGAACACTGGACTCATCTCTGAAGCACGGAGGAGACAGGACTCATCTAAGGTTAATTTACATATCTATAACATCATTTTTTTGACACAATAAAAGCACACAGAGCTATGGGGAATAGAAATTGAGGATGTGCTAGCTGCGATCTAGCAGCCCATGTCCTCAGCTCTATACCCAAAATCCAGGTGACAGGATCCCTTTAACTCTACTACATACATATATATATATAATTTTTTATAAACAATGGTGTAAATAGCAAATTTCTAAATTGCCCCATTTTAATAAATCTGCCTGCATTCACCAAATAAAAAGGCTGTAAAGTCATGGTCACTAAGGGGTTTTACTTCAACCTGATTTTCAGTCGACTGCCTGTTGTCAGAAAAGATCCGCCCCTAGTAACAAAGACAAAAAAGATGACAAAGAGGGAGTGGGGGCGTGTCAGAGCTAGTTGATATCCTAAGCCTGATAAAGGAACTGATTCTAGAGCTGGTTCTGGAAATAACAGGAGTGTCCTTTCTTTCTATAAGTGTGATTTCCCCCTTCTTATCTGTTCTGTGAGCTCCAAATCTAAAAACAAACATAGTGGGAAGTAAGGGAAAGGATGTCACAGCAGTACAGAGCCAGCAGATTCCACAGAAGGGAGGCGTCCCTTGTTTCTGAGTGAAATGCATCTAGCTGTGCAGCTAAAGAGGGGAATAATTAGCCTAATAAAACATTAGTGAAGCCCAAGAAGACATGTTCTTCCACAGTTTTGACTGTACAAAGATGCACAACCATTATGCACATTTCTTTTTTGAAAATTCAGGTACGTTTTAAGGGTAGTATCACATTATGTCTTTTTTTGCAAAAATGCTGCATTCAGATGTTATATGCTGGCCAATAGGAAATTGTAAAATGCCCTACAAACATTGAATTTTTTTATAGTGGCAGTTTAAGACACTTACCTTGCGTTTTTTCCCAGATGTTTTCCAATGCATATCTCCATTGGAAAAAAGTCTGAAAAAAAGTTGCATGACTAAAAAAAACATCTTAAATAATGTTTGTGATATATACCAGATTTGGTGGCATTCTTTACAAGCCAAAGAGAACGGCTCAGTTGTAATCATTTGCTATTATGTCTTAAAGGGGTTGTCTCACTTCAGTAAATGGAATTTATCATGTAGAGAAAGTTAATACAAGGCACTTATTAATGTATTGTGATTATCCATATTGCCTCCTTTGCTGGCTGGATTCATTTTTCCATCACATTATACATGGCTCATTTCCATACAATCCATCAGTGGTGGTCGTGCTTGCTCACTATAGGAAATAGCGCTGGTCTCTCTGTTGGCCGGGACCATGGGAGCGCACATGGGCTAGTGCTTTTTCCCATAGTGTGCAAGCGCAAACATCACTGATGGATTGCAGAGTTGTCGTAACCATGGAAACGAGCAGTGTATAATGTAATGGAAAAATGAATCCAGCCAGCAAAGGAGGCAATATGGACAATCACATTACATTAGTAAGTGCCTTCTATTAACTTTCTCTACATGATACATGCCACTTACTGAAGTGAGAACAACCCCTTTAATTGTTTGCAAGAGAATGCTACTTTTAATATTGACAAAATTAGAGCACTGATGTCGGGTAGCTTGTTGCCAACGTTAACATCATGAACTAAGTCTACTTTCACACTGGCGTTTTGGCTTTCCGTTTGTGAGATCCGTTCAGGGCTCTCACAAGCGTCCAAAACGGATCAGTTTGCAGTCTAATGCATTCAGAATGGAAAAGCATCCGCTCAGAATGCATCAGTTCAGTCTCCATTTCACTTTGGAGACGGACACCAAAACGCTGCTTGCAGCCAAACGGATCCGCCCTGGCACGCAATGTAAGTCAATGGGGACGGATCCATTTTCACTGACACAATCTGGCACAATAGAAAACGGATCCGATCTCCATTAGCTTTCAATGGTGTTTAAGACGGATCCGTCTTGGCTATGTTAAAGATAATACAAACGGATCCGTTCTGAATGGATGCAGACGGTTGTATTATCTGAACGGATCCATCCATGAGTGTGAAAGTAGCCTAAGAAAACACATATGTACCAATATGTGTTTAAACTGATGAATAATTCTGCTGACCTTGACTGGTTCCATTGCCACCTCCACTCACCAGGACCAGGCCTCGTCTGCTGCTCCACTACCTTGCTGGATTGGGATGTAGCACTTTTGCTGTAGCTTCATAGCAGTATTGATGAAGAAGATGATGTTAGACATGGCAGCCTACGTAAAGGACAATCAACCACCACTACTGTGCCTGCTGGTTGAAGTTTATATACTTTTTCACTTTTCTGTCTCATGTTTCAGGTGCTTCTGATCCTGGTTCCTCATTAACCCTGATCCTCACCTCAACCTTTTTCCTTGTCCTTGGATTTGTCTGGTACCTGTTGTCCTGCTTCTGACTCTGTAGCTCATCCTTAGTGTGGAATCTACTGACTATTGTAACAAACAGCATTAAATGTGTCTCCTACCATTGCTCTGTAGTGTTCTGCTTGTTCTGTTATGTAGATTCTTTTATTTATTTTTTACAGTTCATGATCATGACATTTTTCCAATACACAGAAACAGCTCTCCAGCTTGCACATTATGCACACACTGCTCTGCAGCACATTCATTATATATATATATATATATATATATATATACTGTGACAACTTGGGGGTCATTTAGCTCTCCAGGATCGCCGTCTTCTCTACATAGACGGTTGGCACACATCAAGAGGCCACTCCAACACTGCAGATTTGGATGTAAACTGGCCACGGCCAGCTTTATTATCACTTTTACAGCAGACCAAAAACATAAGGCATAAACAAAACTCCTCAGCCGTCTGGCCACTGACTAAACAGAAGTTCACCCTCTCTATCAGGATCTGGGTCTACCACTAGGGATGAGCGAACTCGAACTGTATAGTTCGGGTTCGTACCGAATTTTGGGGTGTCCGTGACACGGACCCGAACCCGGACATTTTCGTAAAAGTCCGGGTTCGGGTTCGGTGTTCGTCGCTTTCTTCGCGCTTTTGTGACGCTTTCTTGGCGCTTTTTGAAAGGCTGCAAAGCAGCCAATCAACAAGCGTCATACTACTTGCCCCAAGAGGCCATCACAGCCATGCCTACTATTGGCATGGCTGTGATTGGCCAGAGCACCATGTGACCCAGCCTCTATTTAAGCTGGAGTCACATAGCGCCGCCCGTCACTCTGCTCTGATTAGCGTAGGGAGAGGTTGCGGCTGCGACAGTAGGGCGAGATTAGGCAGATTAACTCCTCCAAAGGACTTGATTAACTGATCGATCTGCAGCTGTGGATCATTGAGCTGCTGATCCTCAATTGCTCACTGTTTTTAGGCTGCCCAGACCGTTTGTCAGTCACATTTTTCTGGGGTGATCGGCGGCCATTTTGTGTCTTGTGGTGCGCCAGCACAAGCTGCGACCAAGTGCATTTAACCCTCAATGGTGTGGTTGTTTTTTGGCTAAAGCCTACATCAGGGTGAAGCTGTCACACCAATTGCATTTAACCAGCAATAGTCTGTTCATTTTTTGGCCATATACAAAATCAGGGGCAAGCTGCGCCTGTCACCAAGTGCATTTAACCCTCAATGGTGTGGTTGTTTTTTGGCTAAAGCCTACATCAGGGTGAAGCTGTCACACCAAGTGCATTTAACCAGCAATAGTCTGTTCATTTTTTGGCCATATACTAAATCAGGGGCAAGCTGCGCCTGTCACCAAGTGCATTTAACCCTCAATGGTGTGGTTGTTTTTTGGCTAAAGCCTACATCAGGGTGAAGCTGTCACACCAAGTGCATTTAACCAGCAATAGTCTGTTTATTTTTTGGCCATATCCCAGTCTAATTCTGTCACTAAATCCATACCGGTCACCCAGCGCCTAAATACTAGGCCTCAAATTTATATCCCGCTAAATCTGTCCTTAGTGCTGTAGCTGGGCGAGTTATTTAGTGTCCGTTCAAGCACATTTCTTGTTCTGGGTTGAAATACAATTCCCAATTTAGCAATTTCATAATTTAGTGGTTTCTGCTATATCAGAGCTATTTGAAATCTATCCCTAAAAGGGTATATAATATTCAAGGTGCACATTGGGTCATTCAGAATAACTTCACACACACCCGCTACTGTGTATTTCCAAGTCTAATTCTGTCACTAAACCCATACCTGTCACCCAGCGCCTAAATACTAGGCCTCAAATTTATATCCAGCTAAATCTGTCCCTAGTGCTGTAGCTGGGCGAGTTATTTAGTGTCCGTTCAAGCACATTTCTTGTTCTGGGTTGAAATACAATTCCCAATTTAGCAATTTCATAATTTAGTGGTTTCTGCTATATCAGAGCTATTTGAAATCTATCCCTAAAAGGGTATATAATATTCAAGGTGCACATTGGGTCATTCAGAATAACTTCACACACACCCGCTACTGTGTATTTCCAAGTCTAATTCTGGCACTAAACCCATACCTGTCACCCAGCGCCTAAATACTAGGCCTCAAATTTATATCCCGCTAAATCTGTCCTTAGTGCTGTAGCTGGGCGAGTTATTTAGTGTCCGTTTAAGCACATTTCTTGTTCTGGGTTGAAATACAATTCCCAATTTAGCAATTTCATAATTTAGTGGTTTCTGCTATATCAGAGCTATTTGAAATCTATCCCTAAAAGGGTATATAATATTCAAGGTGCACATTGGGTCATTCAGAATAACTTCACACACACCCGCTACTGTGTATTTCCAAGTCTAATTCTGGCACTAAACCCATACCTGTCACCCAGCGCCTAAATACTAGGCCTCAAATTTATATCCCGCTAAATCTGTCCTTAGTGCTGTAGCTGGGCGAGTTATTTAGTGTCCGTTCAAGCACATTTCTTGTTCTGGGTTGAAATACAATTCCCAATTTAGCAATTTCATAATTTAGTGGTTTCTGCTATATCAGAGCTATTTGAAATCTATCCCTAAAAGGGTATATAATATTCAAGGTGCACATTGGGTCATTCAGAATAACTTCACACACACCCGCTACTGTGTATTTCCAAGTCTAATTCTGGCACTAAACCCATACCTGTCACCCAGCGCCTAAATACTAGGCCTCAAATTTATATCCCGCTAAATCTGTCCCTAGTGCTGTAGCTGGGCGAGTTATTTAGTGTCCGTTCAAGCACATTTCTTGTTCTGGGTTGAAATACAATTCCCAATTTAGCAATTTCATAATTTAGTGGTTTCTGCTATATCAGAGCTATTTGAAATCTATCCCTAAAAGGGTATATAATATTCAAGGTGCACATTGGGTCATTCAGAATAACTTCACACACACCCGCTACTGTGTATTTCCAAGTCTAATTCTGGCACTAAACCCATACCTGTCACCCAGCGCCTAAATACTAGGCCTCAAATTTATATCCCGCTAAATCTGTCCTTAGTGCTGTAGCTGGGCGAGTTATTTAGTGTCCGTTCAAGCACATTTCTTGTTCTGGGTTGAAATACAATTCCCAATTTAGCAATTTCATAATTTAGTGGTTTCTGCTATATCAGAGCTATTTGAAATCTATCCCTAAAAGGGTATATAATATTCAAGGTGCACATTGGGTCATTCAGAATAACTTCACACACACCCGCTACTGTGTATTTCCAAGTCTAATTCTGGCACTAAACCCATACCTGTCACCCAGCGCCTAAATACTAGGCCTCAAATTTATATCCCGCTAAATCTGTCCCTAGTGCTGTAGCTGGGCGAGTTATTTAGTGTCCGTTCAAGCACATTTCTTGTTCTGGGTTGAAATACAATTCCCAATTTAGCAATTTCATAATTTAGTGGTTTCTGCTATATCAGAGCTATTTGAAATCTATCCCTAAAAGGGTATATAATATTCAAGGTGCACATTGGGTCATTCAGAATAACTTCACACACACCCGCTACTGTGTATTTCCAAGTCTAATTCTGGCACTAAACCCATACCTGTCACCCAGCGCCTAAATACTAGGCCTCAAATTTATATCCCGCTAAATCTGTCCTTAGTGCTGTAGCTGGGCGAGTTATTTAGTGTCCGTTCAAGCACATTTCTTGTTCTGGGTTGAAATACAATTCCCAATTTAGCAATTTCATAATTTAGTGGTTTCTGCTATATCAGAGCTATTTGAAATCTATCCCTAAAAGGGTATATAATATTCAAGGTGCACATTGGGTCATTCAGAATAACTTCACACACACCCGCTACTGTGTATTTCCAAGTCTAATTCTGGCACTAAACCCATACCTGTCACCCAGCGCCTAAATACTAGGCCTCAAATTTATATCCCGCTAAATCTGTCCCTAGTGCTGTAGCTGGGCGAGTTATTTAGTGTCCGTTCAAGCACATTTCTTGTTCTGGGTTGAAATACAATTCCCAATTTAGCAATTTCATAATTTAGTGGTTTCTGCTATATCAGAGCTATTTGAAATCTATCCCTAAAAGGGTATATAATATTCAAGGTGCACATAGGGTCATTCAGAATAACTTCACACACCCGCTACTGTGCATTTCCAAATCTAATTCTGTCACTAAACCCATACCTGTCACCCAGCGCCTAAATACTAGGCCTCAAATTTATATCCCGCTAAATCTCTCGTTACCGCTGTCCTGTTGTGGCTGGGAAAGTTATTTAGTGTCCGTCAAAGCACATTTTTTGTTCTGGGTTGAAATACAATTCCCAATTTAGCAATTTCATAATTTAGTCGTTTCTGCTATATCAGAGCTATTTGAAATCTATCCCTAAAAGGGTAGATCATATTGAAGGTGCACATAGGGTCATTCAGAATAACTTCACACACACGCTTCTGTGCATTTCCAAGTCTAATTCTGTCACTAAATCCATACCGGTCACCCAGCGCCTAAATACTAGGCCTCAAATTTATATCCCGCTGAATTTGAATACAATACATTGGGCCAAATAATATATTTGTTGTTGTGGTGAACCATAACAATGAGAAAAACATCTAGTAAGGGACGCGGACGTGGACATGGTCGTGGTGGTGTTAGTGGACCCTCTGGTGCTGGGAGAGGACGTGGCCGTTCTGCCACATCCACACGTCCTAGTGTACCAACTACCTCAGGTCCCAGTAGCCGCCAGAATTTACAGCGATATATGGTGGGGCCCAATGCCGTTCTAAGGATGGTAAGGCCTGAGCAGGTACAGGCATTAGTCAATTGGGTGGCCGACAGTGGATCCAGCACGTTCACATTATCTCCCACCCAGTCTTCTGCAGAAAGCGCACAGATGGCGCCTGAAAACCAACCCCATCAGTCTGTCACATCACCCCCATGCATACCAGGGAAACTGTCTCAGCCTCAAGTTATGCAGCAGTCTCTTATGCTGTTTGAAGACTCCGCTGGCAGGGTTTCCCAAGGGCATCCACCTAGCCCTTCCCCAGCGGTGAAAGACATAGAATGCACTGACGCACAACCACTTATGTTTCCTGATGATGAGGACATGGGAATACCACCTCAGCATGTCTCTGATGATGACGAAACACAGGTGCCAACTGCTGCGTCTTTCTGCAGTGTGCAGACTGAACAGGAGGTCAGGGATCAAGACTGGGTGGAAGACGATGCAGGGGACGATGAGGTCCTAGACCCCACATGGAATGAAGGTCGTGCCACTGACTTTCACAGTTCGGAGGAAGAGGCAGTGGTGAGACCGAGCCAACAGCGTAGCAAAAGAGGGAGCAGTGGGCAAAAGCAGAACACCCGCCGCCAAGAGACTCCGCCTGCTACTGACCGCCGCCATCTGGGACCGAGCACCCCAAAGGCAGCTTCAAGGAGTTCCCTGGCATGGCACTTCTTCAAACAATGTGCTGACGACAAGACCCGAGTGGTTTGCACGCTGTGCCATCAGAGCCTGAAGCGAGGCATTAACGTTCTGAACCTGAGCACAACCTGCATGACCAGGCACCTGCATGCAAAGCATGAACTGCAGTGGAGTAAACACCTTAAAACCAAGGAAGTCACTCAGGCTCCCCCTGCTACCTCTTCTGCTGCTGCCGCCTCGGCCTATTCTGCTGCTGCCGCCTCGGCCTCTTCCTCCGCCTCTGGAGGAACGTTGGCACCTGCCGCCCAGCAAACAGGGGATGTACCACCAACACCACCACCACCACCTCCGTCACCAAGCGTCTCAACCATGTCACACGCCAGCGTTCAGCTCTCCATCTCACAAACATTTGATAGAAAGCGTAAATTCCCACCTAGCCACCCTCGATCCCTGGCCCTGAATGCCAGCATTTCTAAACTACTGGCCTATGAAATGCTGTCATTTAGGCTGGTGGACACAGACAGCTTCAAACAGCTCATGTCGCTTGCTGTCCCACAGTATGTTGTTCCCAGCCGGCACTACTTCTCCAAGAGAGCCGTGCCTTCCCTGCACAACCAAGTATCCGATAAAATCAAGTGTGCACTGCGCAACGCCATCTGTGGCAAGGTCCACCTAACCACAGATACGTGGACCAGTAAGCACGGCCAGGGACGCTATATCTCCCTAACTGCACACTGGGTAAATGTAGTGGCAGCTGGGCCCCAGGCGGAGAGCTGTTTGGCGCACGTCCTTCCGCCGCCAAGGATCGCAGGGCAACATTCTTTGCCTCCTGTTGCCACCTCCTCCTTCTCGGCTTCCTCCTCCTCTTCTTCCACCTGCTCATCCAGTCAGCCACACACCTTCACCACCAACTTCAGCACAGCCCGGGGTAAACGTCAGCAGGCCATTCTGAAACTCATATGTTTGGGGGACAGGCCCCACACCGCACAGGAGTTGTGGCGGGGTATAGAACAACAGACCGACGAGTGGTTGCTGCCGGTGAGCCTCAAGCCCGGCCTGGTGGTGTGTGATAATGGGCGAAATCTCGTTGCAGCTCTGGGACTAGCCAATTTGACGCACATCCCTTGCTTGGCGCATGTGCTGAATTTGGTGGTGCAGAAGTTCATTCACAACTACCCCGACATGTCAGAGCTGCTGCATAAAGTGCGGGCCGTCTGTTCGCGCTTCCGGCGTTCACATCCTGCTGCTGCTCGCCTGTCTGCGCTACAGCGTAACTTCGGCCTTCCCGCTCACCGCCTCATATGCGACGTGCCCACCAGGTGGAACTCCACCTTGCACATGCTGGACAGACTGTGCGAGCAGCAGCAGGCCATAGTGGAGTTTCAGCTGCAGCACGCACGGGTCAGTCGCACTACAGAACAGCACCACTTCACCACCAATGACTGGGCCTCCATGCGAGACCTGTGTGCCCTGTTGCGCTGTTTCGAGTACTCCACCAACATGGCCAGTGGCGATGACACCGTTATCAGCGTTACAATACCACTTCTATGTCTCCTTGAGAAAACACTTAGGGCGATGATGGAAGAGGAGGTGGCCCAGGAGGAGGAGGAGGAGGAGGAGGAAGAGGGGTCATTTTTAGCACTTTCAGGCCAGTCTCTTCGAAGTGACTCAGAGGGAGGTTTTTGGCAACAGCAGAGGCCAGGTACAAATGTGGCCAGCCAGGGCCCACTACTGGAGGACGAGGAGGACGAGGATGAGGAGGAGGTGGAGGAGGATGAGGATGAAGCATGGTCACAGCGGGGTGGCACCCAACGCAGCTCGGGTCCATCACTGGTGCGTGGCTGGGGGGAAAGGCAGGACGATGACGATACGCCTCCCACAGAGGACAGCTTGTCCTTACCCCTGGGCAGCCTGGCACACATGAGCGACTACATGCTGCAGTGCCTGCGCAACGACAGCAGAGTTGCCCACATTTTAACCTGTGCGGACTACTGGGTTGCCACCCTGCTGGATCCACGCTACAAAGACAATGTGCCCACCTTACTTCCTGCACTGGAGCGTGATAGGAAGATGCGCGAGTACAAGCGCACGTTGGTAGACGCGCTACTGAGAGCATTCCCAAATGTCACAGGGGAACAAGTGGAAGCCCAAGGCCAAGGCAGAGGAGGAGCAAGAGGTCGCCAAGGCAGCTGTGTCACGGCCAGCTCCTCTGAGGGCAGGGTTAGCATGGCAGAGATGTGGAAAACTTTTGTCAACACGCCACAGCTAACTGCACCACCACCTGATACGCAACGTGTTAGCAGGAGGCAACATTTCACTAACATGGTGGAACAGTACGTGTGCACACCCCTCCACGTACCTACTGATGGTTCGGCCCCATTCAACTTCTGGGTCTCTAAATTGTCCACGTGGCCAGAGCTAGCCTTTTATGCCTTGGAGGTGCTGGCCTGCCCGGCAGCCAGCGTTTTGTCTGAACGTGTATTCAGCACGGCAGGGGGCGTCATTACAGACAAACGCAGCCGCCTGTCTACAGCCAATGTGGACAAGCTGACGTTCATAAAAATGAACCAGGCATGGATCCCACAGGACCTGTCCGTCCCTTGTCCAGATTAGACATTAACTACCTCCCCATAACCATATATTATTGGACTCCAGGGCACTTCCTCATTCAATCCTATTTTTATTTTCATTTTACCATTATATTGCGAGGCTACCCAAAGTTGAATGAACCTCTCCTCTGCCTGTGTGCTAGGCCTAAATATATGCCAATGGACTGTTGCAGTGGTGGCTGACGTGAAGCCTGATTCTCTGCTATGACATGAAGACTGATTCTCTGCTGACATGAAGACAGATTCTCTGTTACGGGACCTCCCTCCTCTGCCTGGGTGCTGGGCCTAAATATATGCCAATGGACTGTTGCAGTGGTGGCTGACATGAAGCCTGATTCTCTGCTATGACATGCAGACTAATTCTCTGCTGACATGAAGCCAGATTGTCTGTTACGGGACCTCTCTCCTCTGCCTGGGTGCTGGGCCTAAATTTATGACAATGGACTGTTGCAGTGGTGGCTGACGTGAAGCCTGATTCTCTGCTATGACATGCAGACTGATTCTCTGCTGACATGAAGCCAGATTGTCTGTTACGGGACCTCTCTGCTCTGCCTGTGTGCTAGGCCTAAATATATGCCAATGGACTGTTGCAGTGGTGGCTGACGTGAAGCCTCATTCTCTGCTATGACATGCAGACTGATTCTCTGCTGACATGAAGCCAGATTGTCTGTTACGGGACCTCTCTGCTCTGCCTGTGTGCTAGGCCTAAATATATGCCAATAGACTGTTGCAGTGGTGGCTGACGTGAAGCCTGATTCTCTGCTATGACATGCAGACTGATTCTCTGCTGACATGAAGCCAGATTGTCTGTTACGGGACCTCTCTGCTCTGCCTGTGTGCCAGGCCTAAATATATGCCAATGGACTGTTGCAGTGGTGGGTGACGTGAAGCCTCATTCTCTGCTATGACATGCAGACTGATTCTCTGCTGACATGAAGCCAGATTCTCTGTTACGGGACCTCTCTGCTCTGCCTGTGTGCTAGGCCTAAATATATGCCAATGGACTGTTGCAGTGGTGGCTGACGTGAAGCCTCATTCTCTGCTATGACATGCAGACTAATTCTCTGCTGACATGAAGACAGATTCTCTGTTACGGGACCTCTCTCCTCTGCCTGGGTGCCGGGGCCTAAATATCTGAGAATGGACTGTTCCAGTGGTGGGTGACGGGAAGCCAGATTCTCTGCTATGGAACCTCTCTCCAATTGATTTTGGTTAATTTTTATTTATTTAATTTTTATTTTAATTCATTTCCCTATCCACATTTGTTTGCAGGGGATTTACCTACATGTTGCTGCCTTTTGCAGCCCTCTAGCTCTTTCCTGGGCTGTTTTACAGCCTTTTTAGTGCCGAAAAGTTCGGGTCCCCATTGACTTCAATGGGGTTCGGGTTCGGGACGAAGTTCGGATCGGGTTCGGATCCCGAACCCGAACATTTCCGGGATGTTCGGCCGAACTTCTCGAACCCGAACATCCAGGTGTTCGCTCAACTCTATCTACCACCCAGCTCCCCAAAACACAACATGGTGCTTACCCCACACAGGGTCAGAGGGTCCCGGCTCCCACAGGCCTTGGCGCAGCCTGTTACTTCCCCAGCCCTGATTGAGGAGCTCAACCCACATTTACCTGAGCTCCTCAGCTGGCTGCCAATTACCTTCAGCCTAGCGGCTGCAAACAGTGGGAAAAACCTATTCTCCCAGCCTTTCCTGTTCTCACCCAGGCTCCTCTGGGTGAGATACACAATTTCAATGGCCTTCATATGGCCCTCTGGCAGCTCCACTTCCACAATACACACACAATGCTGCATGCGCAGCTGAGACACACACACACACACACACACACCTTTGCTCCATACATAAACACATAGAGATGCTGCATACACACACATGTAGCTCTACTACACACACACAGCTTTGCGCCATACATAGACACATAGCCATGCTGCATACACACACATGTAGCTCTGCTACACACACACACACACGTTTGCTCCATACATAAACACATAGCAATGCTGCATACACACATGTAGCTCTGCTACACACACACACAGCTTTGCTCCATAGATATACACAAAGCGATGTTGTATACACACATGTAGCTCTGCTACACACACAGCTTTGCTGCATACACATGCAGCATTGTGGTATATACATTACGCACATAGCTGAACTGCATAACTACACTCCCACACACACATGCATCTGTAATACAACCTCACATTTCACTCTTCCAGATCTGGCTCCTCTCACTGGTGACATCACTGCAGTGAGTTAGAGCTTTCTTTGCTTTTACTGCAGCTTGGAGACCATCAGCATGTAGAGGATTGTGTTTCTCCCAGTCCTGTTCATGTTCACTCACCCTTGTCTCCTGCCTGCACTGATCAAACAGATCGGGGACAGAGAGAGGTGTGCAGACACACACCTCTCTAATTGATCAGGCAAAGAGCTGTATGACTGCTCTGTGGGATCATAAAGGCAGTAGTCAGGGAAGTCTGGCACTGCTGGACCACTCTGACTGTGGACTATAAGATGCTGATAGTTTTCAGCAACATTTCTTCTTATGAAAAATGTGTTATTGTCCAAAAAATGCAATATATTGTCTGTGTAACTTGTCCATTTTGAATTAAAGGGGCTCTCTGGGACTAAAACCCATCAATATTCAATCTGTGAGGGATCAGAATGTAAGGTGTAGAGGAGGATTGCTAAAAGGTCATTCTGGTAGATGGGGCCTCATGCTGGGCCTTGCTATAGGGTACAGTGGTTTCTTTTTGTGCAACTATTTCTCTATTTAACAAGAAGGGTGTACTTCAGACAGGGTGGGATGAAAATTAGTGGAGGTCTATAGTCTATAGTCAAAATCCTCCGTTTTGCTCTGGGAATAGCTGGAAAGTGGGGGAGACCCTCGGTAAATGTCCTTTTGCGCTTCCTATAGTCCAGCCCTAACTGCAAGTTCAGTAAGAAAAAAGTAAACAATTTTTACTTGAATTTTGGAACCTACCAGTGATTACATTTGAGATAATATTTCAGATTTCTGACCCTCTAATTGGCGAAACAGGGATGTAAATATGTTGACTGCTTACCCAGTTATATATTGTAAATCATTATTTTGCTGACAATTGAATAAAACAATTTGGTATAAGGTATAGATTTGTAAATATAGGCATTGTCAATGTGCTTGAATGAAGAAAGACCTGAAAGCAGCTATATTTTATGACAAGTTCTCTTTCCTCGTGCTTACAATACTTTAAAACCACCTGAAGCTAACATCTTTTGCAAACATATCTTCTCTTTTTATTCTATTTTTATCAACTTTTATGAGAACATTAAAAAAAATTTTAAAATCTTGTGTAAATGGCGATGTGAAAGCTAAAACTGAAATCTTATACTATAAAATGCAAGTGATCTCAAAGGCTATGAACACCTTTAGGGGCAATTTATTTCTCATCCTATTTTGGTCATTTTGGGCTAAAATTATTTTTTTCAGTCGGTCTTTAGTGAAAATTTTCAATAGTTTTTGTTCTACAGCTTTCTCTTTCAGTATATCTGCAGACTATCTGGCTTGAATATGTCAGGGAGTTGCTCTGAGGCTTCATGTGTAGCCCTTATCTCTGATCTCTGGACAGATCATAAACACTTATTATTGCTAAATTCTTACCAAATTGATATGATTATGTCCAATTGACCAAAATGAGTAAAATGTAATCCTAAAGAAAAATGGTCTCTGAAGGTGCACATAACTTTTAACCCATTAACCCACCATGATGTACCTGTATGTCATGAGTAGTGTTGAGCGAATCGAAGCATCTGAAGTGGAATTTGATCTTAAGTTTAGGAAAAATTTGATTTGCCACAAATCCAAATTTTCAGCACCCGTCCTGACCTCCCAGCACTGACGGGGTCACATAGCATTATATTGATTTATGATAATAAATGTAAAGCAATTTTCTTAATGCTTTCTACAGCTCAGGCAAGATGTCCACCCCCATAATCATGTTCAGGAAATAGAATAAAAATATCTGCAATCAGAAAATAAAAACAGATTAGAAAAAAGGATACATGCTAATATCTGGTTTCAACCCCTTAAGGACCCATAACGTACATACACGTCATCTCTGGCCGTGATGTAAGGACCAAAGAAGTACATGTACGTCATGGTGATTGGGCAGGTGCAAGAGCTGCGCCCGCCCAATCAGTGGCAGGGGTCCGACAGTCACTGTTAGCCGGACCCCTCCTGCATGTGCCGGCATCGGCGAAATCACCGATGCCAGCGCATGAACCCCTGCATGTGCAATGTCCGTGCAGCGAGAAAAAAAAAACATCAAGTCCCCGTGCTGCTGTGATGGGGACCCGATGGCATGAAAGGCAGCATGATGCCTTCCTTAGGCATCGTGGCTGCCTTCTGGGAGAGCCTGTGAGATCTAGCCCCCTGGATCTCACAGGCAGGAAGGCTGTAAGTGTATTACAGTGTGTAATACACTTACAGCCAATGCATGACAATACAGAAGTATTGTCATGCATTGTAAAGGGGATCAGACCCCCAAAAGTTGAAGTCCCAGAATGGGACAAAAAAATAAAGTTAAAAAAAGTTAAAAAAAATAAAGTTTTCCTCAATTTTTTTAAAAGTTTCAAGTAAAATAAAAATATCCTTTTGCCAAAATAAAGGGGAAAAATGTAATAGCAAGCGATGAAAAAGTCATACGCACCCCAAAATAGTGCCAATAAAACCGACATCTCATCCTGCAAAAATCATACCCTACCTAAGAAAATCGCCCAAAAACTGAAAAAACGACACTAAAAAAGTAGTCATATTTGGAATTATCGCGTCCGTAACAACCTGCTCTAAAAAATACACACATGATATAACCTGTCAGATGAACATTGTAAATAAAAAATAAAAACTGGGCCAAAACAGCTATTTCTTGTTACCTTGCCTCACAAAAAGTGTAATACAGATCAACCAAAAATCATATGTACCCTAAAATAGTACCAACAAAATTGCCACCTTATCCCGAAGTTTCCAAAATGGGGTCAATTTTTTGGAGTTTCTACTCTAGGGGTGCATCAGGGGGGCTTCAAATGGGACATGGTGTCAAAAGTCCAGTCCAGAAAAATCTGCCTTCCAAAAACCGTATGGCGTTTCTTTCCTTCTGTGCAATGCCATGTGCCTGTACAGCAGTTTACAACCACAAATGGGGTGTTTATGTAAACTACAGAATCAGGGCATTAAATATTGAGTTTTGTTTGGCTGTTAACCCTTGCTTTGTTAGTGGCAAAAGATTTAAAAATCTGCCAAAACAGTGAAATTCTAAAATGTAATCTCCATTTTCCATGAATTCTTGTGGAACACCTAAAGGGTTAACAAAGTTTGTAAAATCTGTTTTGAATACCTTGAGGGGTGTTTCTAAAATGTGGCCATTTTTGTGTGGTTTCTATTATGTAACCCTCACAAAGTGACTTCCGACCTGAACTGGTCCTTAAAAAGTGGATTTTGGAAATTTTCTGAAAGATTTCAAGATTTGCTTCTAAACTTCTACCGTCCCCAAAAAATAAAATGGCATTCACAAAATGATCCAAACATGTAGTAGACATATGGGAAATGTAAAGTAATAACTATTTTTGGAGGTATTACTATTATAAAAGTAGAGATATTGACATTTGCAAATGTTGCAAAATTTTTGGTAAATTTTGTATTTTTTTATAAATAAAAATACTATTTTTTTACTTAATTTTACCACTGTCATGAAGTACAATATGTGACAGGAAAACAGTCTCAGAATGGCCTGGATAAGTAAAAGCGTTTTAAAGCTATAACCACATAAATTGACACATGTCAGATTTGCAAAAAATGGTCTGGTCCTCAAAGTGAAAAATGGCAGGGTCCGTAAGGGGTTAAACGGCAGATAACATTTTTAGTGACACATTTCCTTCCTGACAAAGCCTATTTTTGCAAATCTGATGTGCCACTTAATGTCGTAATAACTTTTGATTGCTTTTACTTATTCAAGCCATTCTGATATTGTTTTCTTGTGAGACATAATGTATCTTATATTAAAGGTAAATTTGACCTGAGATGCTTTACCTTTATTTATTTTTTTTAAATCCCAAATAGATGGAAATGTTTGAAAATTTTGCTATTTTCTAAATTTTAACTCATAATATCGTTATTAATTAACATTTACCATATGTCTACTTTATGTGTGCATCATTGTGTAAATGTCATTTTATCTTTTTAAGACGAAGGCTTACATTTTTTTAATCTATTTTTTAATTTTTTAAGAAAACTTTAAAAATCCACTTTCTTAAAGAGCAATTCAGTTTTGAAGTCACTTGGTGGGAATTACGTAGTAGAAACCACCCATAAATGACCTCATATTATAAACTACACCCTCAAGATATTTACAAACATTGTTAACCATTTACATGTTTCACAAGAATTAAGGGAAATGGAGGCGAAAATTTAAAATGTAACTTTTTTGCAGATTTTACATTTTAAATCCATTTTTCCTGTAAGACAGCAAGGGTTAACAGCAAAACAAACCTCAATATTTATTACCCTGATTCTGCAGTTTACAGAAACACCCAATATGTAAATTGCTGTGTGGGAACATGGCAGGGTTTAGATAAAAAAGGAGCGCCATATGGTTTTTGGATGGCAGATTTTGCTGGAATGGTTTTTGAGCATCATGTCACTTTTAAAGAGACACATTAAGGTACTCCTATAGTAGAAACCCCTCAAAAGTGACCCTCAAAACTACATCCCTCATGGAATTTATTGGCTCGGAAAATGAAATTTTCATTTCTTCCAATAAAATGTTGCATAAACTCCCCATTTTTCATTTTCAAAAGGGGTAACAAGAGAAAAAACATCCCACATTTTCTTAAGCATTTTCTCCTGAACATGGCAACATGGCAACATGTGGTTGTAAATTGCTGTTTGGACACATGGCAGGAATCATAAGAAAAGTAGCGCCATATGGTTTTTGGAGGGCAGATTTTGGTGGAATGGTTTACGGGCGCCATGTTGCTAGTGATCGGCCTCTGGATACCAGTACAGCCATCTTCTGACAGCCATATATTTTATTTTTCTCTCAACTGAGCCTTATCATTGGTTCTATTTTGGGGTACATACGATTTTTTGATCACTGTTTATTTAGCTGTTTGGGAAGCGGGATAAAGAAAAGGAGGCAACTCTACCAATGCTTCTTGGGTTTTGTTATTGCAGTGATCACCTTGCTGGAAAAATGCCTCTACCTTTATTTTGCTGGTCAGTACAATTAGGCTACATGCACACAAACTTTTTTTGTTTCCGTGTCTGTTTTTTTTGCGGATAGGATGTGCGTTCCGTTGCCCCGCAAAAAAAATAGTGCATGTTCTATTCTTTTCTACTTTGCGAACAAAGATAGGCTTTATTACAATGGATCCGCCCAAAAAACGGTTCTTAAAAAAAAACGGATGCCATCGTTTTTTTTTTGCGGATCTGCAATTTGCGGACCACAAAATGCATACGGCCGTGTGCATGCAATACCAATTTTATTTAGTTTGTTTTCACATTTTGCCCCTTTTGCACAAAGCATTTTTGACAAAAAAAAAATATCCTGGTTTGGTTTCGCCATTTTCTTAGAACTATATATTTTTTTCATTTTCTGCCAATTGTCTTTTTTGCAAGATGAGGAGACATTTTCAGTTGGGGTACATAGTACTTTTTGATCGTTAAGGGCTCATGCACACAAACGTATTTTCTTTCTGTGTCCATTCCATTTTTTTTGCAGGCCATATGCGGAACCATTCATTTCAATCGGTCCGCAAAAAAAAAGGAAGTCACTCTGTGTGCATTCTGTTTCCGTATGTCCGTTCCACAAAAATATAGAACATGTCCTATTATTGTCCACATCACGGACAAGGATAGGACTGTTCTATTAGGTGGCAGCTGTTTTGTTCTGCAAAATACAAAATGCACATGGACGTCATCTGTATTTTTTGTGGATCAGTTTTTTGCAGACCGCAAAATACATACTGTCGTGTGCATGAGCCATAAGGCCTCATTCACACGACCGTATGGCTTTTTCAGTGTTTTGCGGTCTGTTTTTCACGGATCCGTTGTTCTGTTTTTTGTTTCAGTTGGCATATACATGTATGGCATATACAGTATACAGTTATTACATAAAAAAAATGGTCTGGGCATAAAATTTTCAATAGATGTTTCCGCAAAAACGGAATTGATACGGAAGACATACAGATGCACTTCCGTATGTGTTCTGATTTTTTTGCGGACCTATTGACTTGAATGGAGCCATGAAACGTGATTTGCGGGTAATAATAGGACATTTTCTATCTTTCAACGGAACGGAAAAACGGAAATACGGAAACGGAATGCATACAGAGTACATTCCGTATACGGACCGTATGTGGAATTTAAAAAACGGCCCGTAAACAGAAAAAATAAATAGTCGTGTGAAAGAGGCCTAAGGCTGATCGAGTGGGTACAGTTTTTATACCCTGTCTGATTAGCGCACCATACCTGTACGGCGGCTGCAGGAAGTCACTTCTCACTACACCGTAAATGTATGGCGGCTGTTAGGAAGGACTTAAGAGAGTTGCAAATGTAAACATACTCAAAACTGTTTGAATCAGCCCTGTATTACTCCCATTCTGCATGTAATAAATAATTCCATAAATATGTACATCAGACAATAATTCCTTCCAAGTTAAATTTTTAGAAGATTTTTCAATTTCACAATTCTAGATTTCACAATTTGTTTTTCGATTTTTTTATTTTTTTTATTTGAACCTTACCAAGATGATCTTTGAAGCCCAGAATGAAAAACAAATGGTGGCATTTATCTTGCAATAATAATTATTTCCAAATCACGAGTTTTCAGCAATGCAATAAAGGGAACATTTGAGTTTAACAAAAGACATTTTAAAAACTACGGTGCTTCATCAAATTCTAATAAAAAGAAAAGATACCCCTAGATCTGCCGAATCCAGAGATGACGACAATTCCATTTGTGTTCAATAATTCACATGTGGAAATAAGTGTTATTACCAGAGACACAGGCCAACTTATATTTTCATATTCATTTAGATTGCAGGAAACAATTTCTGCCATGACTTTAATAATTAAGTGACTTGTTTCACATTATTGGGATGCAAAAAGTCCACTAAAGTGATCTCAATACTCACCGTCATACAAAACACTTATACACAGTTGGAAAATTTCTCGGCCTCTTAATGAGTTGCCTAGCACTCTGCAGTGAGGGATTTGAAATATTTATCACTTTTGGCACTTAAAGTGGTTGCACGATGCTCCTTGTCTCTGTGGGAATGAAATGAGGCAGGGGAATACTTCCGAAACTAGATCTAAATTGATGGTTATTTGAAGGAATCATGTAAGCAATGATCATAGTATTGAATGTCTCTTTTATGGTTTAGTATCCAGGTTTCTAAAACAATGCGGCAAAAAAAATTAATTGTTTCTATCATAAACGTTAATTTGTGTATGTTTTATTATTATTATTATCATTTACATATAATTAGTATTTTTTAGAGATGAGCGAATCGAATCCCACGAAGTGGAATTCGATCCAAATTTCAGGATAAATTTGATTCACTCGAAGCCGAATTTCCTCGTGCTTCGTGTCAGCAAATCAATTTAACCTGAAATAGTGTAAAAAAACAAAAAAATTCTAACTTACCTCCTCCATTTGCTCGCAACGGGCCGCGACAGGCCGTGACCGGCCGCCAGCCTCCATCTTGATTAAAGATCTTGGCCGAAATCCCATGCATGGTGACGTATGACGTCACCACGCCGGCCAGCGTGATGATGTAATTTCACGCCGTGCGAGATTTCGCTCCAGATCTTCAAGCAAGATAACGGAGGCCAGCTCGTCGCAAGCAAAAATATATATTATTGTTAATTTTACACAGTTTTTACTTGTATGAACTCGGCATCTGAGCGGTACAATAACGGGGGCGTTGCTATAGCAGCTTCCTGTCATTGCATACGCTACTTATTCGGCGAATCAGCCAAATCGAACTTTTAAATTATTCACTCATCTCGAGTATTTTTTAATTTTTAATATATTTATTATTTACTATCCTAAAATGCATTTAAAGGGGTGAGCTTTTCTCAGGATAGGTTATCAGAACATGACCAGTGGTGGTCTGGCTCCTGGCACTCTCGCCGTTTTGTTTTTTAAAGACCACTGTGGCCTCTTCACAGAATTCCAAGCAGAGCGCCAAACGCTGTATAGTGGCTGTGCTTGGTATTGCAGCTCAGTCCTATCCACCTGAATGGAACTGGACTGCACATAGGCCATGTGACTGATGAATCTGACATTGCTGCCCTTCAAACAACTGATGTGGTGGTGCCAGGAGTTGGACTTCAATCAGTCAGGAATTGCTGACATCTCCTGAGAACAGGTCATCAATATTTTAAGTCCCAGAAAACCCATTTGGCTCAGCTTGTTTATGAAGGTGGCCATGATGGAGTGAGACCCTATTCCATATTTTGCCATGTAGTCCCATGGTTACCTGATAAGCCCTTGCTTCTGCTAGATCTTATTGGATTTTTTTATGGTTGATGGCTGTTATTAGAATAATGCTTATTTGGATGGCAGCCCACTGATACGAACATTTACTGAGATACTGGTAATATAACTACTATTACTGTTCATAACAATAATTGACAAATAATTGTGTAATATGCTCATCCACATCTGTGCAGCCATATAAGTGAGCATTGCAATTAAAGATGAGCGAAGTTCTCTAAAATTTGATTTGGCTGCTTCACCAAAGGAGTGGAGCTCGGATGCAACGAGAGCAATGGTTACATACTCATTGCACCAAAGGCCTAATTTACATATTTTAAAAAAGGTGTCATAACTTGGGAATGGAGCCTCGGATCAACAAAAGAAAAATCAGCATTTTAATCAGGTGAAACACAGCTTGATGTCTATTCAAAGTTTGAAAGAAAGGTCCTGGTGACAGATTCGCTTTACAGGGTTTGTGCCACCATTTCCCTGCCATTGAAAAATAAAACTGTCTCTTTAAAAGTTGATGTGAAACGCAAGACAATCTCCAGCCCTGTAACAGACATGCACAATACTAACTAACCCTATCGTGTCCCTAGTGCTCAATCTAACTAAATAGATCTTCCAATCACTAAAATTGTCCCCATAAGACCCTAAAATGTCTGGTGTGTCTAATTGTTGTGTGTGTGACAGACACATTTTATCAAATCTGAGCTCAGAATAGCTTCTCTTCTTGGGACCTTACATAGTGCCAAATAGACCAGTCTAAATCATCCCTCCTTATTGGCTGGAAAGCTGACTACAAGGCATTATGGGAAAGCCCAACAGCCAAGGTCTCCCCCGGGGTCATGTGAACCATAGTCCGCCTACTACTACTTACAAAGAAAGGCGCTTCGTGATGAAGTAATTTGTCACTATGCTATTATTTTTTTTGTAAAATTCAGCGAAGCAGTCAAATTTCTACTTGTGATCCTCCGTTTTCATCTTTTTGGAGAATTTGTCCAAATTTGTCCGAATCAAATCATTAGAGTTTCAGCTTCGTTTGAAAGTAGAATTATTGGGAAGTTCGTAAGTAATCTGATTAATTTAGAATCGACTTTTTCATGCATTAAACCAAAAGATTAGTATTCGATTAGTAAATGCAATGCCTTCTCTTACAAGCAGATGAACAGAAATTCTGTAATATAATAAAAGGATAAGAGCTCTCCCCATAAAATGGTTGAAAAAGCATTAAAAGAAATAACAAGCCATGTCACAAACATTGAAGTGACACAGTGCCCCGTTCTCACAGAGCATATTGCACATATTAGAAGCCTACGGACACGAAATCATTCTTTCATGCCAATTAAACAGTCACTCTGGGTAACTGTCAGATGAGCGGACAATTTATGGCTATGTGTCTGCTGGAGAGAGATGCTTCACAATTATTCTTGTCCTCATTTCTCTTGTCTTTGTAGACAGTATATAAGCACAGTAGCTATAGTAAATGGTCCTCAGTAGCAAGCACTACTGCTTGGTCCTGTAAAGTGAACTGGTCGGCAGATGAATGGCTTGTATACGTGGCCAAATTTGGCTTTCTCATAAAAGGTCTATGCAGTTATCAAGACATGGGTCGGATGCAATGCTACCACTAGAGATGAATTACTTTATCACAAAGCGCATTTCTTTGTGAGTAGCATTTTTGTACTCACCGCTCCCTGGTCTTCTTCTGGAGACGCTGAATGCTGTATTGGGACTTGCGAACAGCGTGAGGATGTAAACATGGTCTGTGACCTCACACTGTACAATGTCAACTTGAATGAGTCCATGATCCATCCGCACGTAAAAAAAGAAAAAATGTCCTATTTTTTTGCACTTTATAGTGCTTCCAGGGGGTTACATGCCTCGGTTCCGCACCGCAGCTCCGGATAGCGGACCCATTCAAGTGAATGGGTCTGCATTCGTGATGCGGGGAGCACACGGCTGATGCCCGCATATTGCGGACCCGCTGACTGCGGGCCGCAATACAGCCACGGCCGGACAACGGCCGTGTGCCTGAGGCCTTAGGCATGCTTTTTCAGGCAGCTGCTATGACAGCTCTGGGAGCCTTTACAAGGCCCCAGGCTGCCATAGCAACCAATCAGAGCACCTCAATTTCAGCACAAGGGCTCCAACGGGAGGACAGAGGGAGGCCCTCCCTTTGGCTAACCACTCAGGTGCCTCAATTGCTATTGACTGTAGCAGCTGAGGTGTTAAATAACCAGGATCAGCATTATCTCTGATCACAGTCATTGTAGTAGGCTAGGGCTACACGACATGTGTTGCACGACATTTTGTCGCACCAATGTTGTGTGACAATTTTTATATTGATAGTCTACAGTGTCGCACTGCAACATGCGACATGCTCCGACTGCGACACAACAGTAGTGCGACACCATCGACTATCATTATAAAACTTGTTGCGCAACATTGGTGCGACAAAATGTCACGCAGCACATGTTGCAGTCTAGTTGTGCCCTATGTGTCTTGCGACACATGTCGTGCAGCCCTAGCCTTAAAAAGCCAGCACTCGCCGTGCATGGGGTGGGCTCAGTGTGTGATCTGTAGACTCACTGCATCAATGACATACAGTTACATTGTGGTACGTGTAGGGGTTTTTAAGGAAGCAGTGAAAATTTGCCCAGTTTTTATAAATGATTGGTTTTGAAGATGGCTAATATAATATTAATTCTTTCCAGTCCTTCTTTCCAGCATAGTTTACAATCCAGTTGCACACCAGAAAAAAAAAGTTATTTTTTCTTTTTTTAACTTGGAACTATATCAGCTCCGTTGGGTAGAACCACAACACCCGTTTGGTGCCCATATGCACTTAGGATCAGACACTGCAGAAACTATGTCTGAACTATTTACTATGGATAGTAGTTCTCAATAAAATGGCTTTATGACTAATAAAATTAAAATCAACTCAATTAAATTTGAGTTGAGCTCCAGATAAATATGAACATCCTGTGTCCCATCTGGGACCCAGCATAAGGATATAAAGTATTACTGAGGTCTAATTTGGTTCTCAGCTGAACATAATTACACCGTTTTATTGTTGCTGAGCATTGTAAATGGAAGAGAAGCAGCACACAAGCTCGATAAAGAGGGAAAAAGTCAAATGCATTAGCATCCACTGGACGGTAATATAACTATATTAATGATAGGCATTTGACCAAAAGCCAAACAAGCGGTGGAGTGTTTGCTATGGAGCCACAGAAAGGTTACAAAAAAGATGGCGTGAACTAGGAGAAATTTAATTTAACCCTATTGCTTCTACATTAGGCAGCTGTGACAGGTTTCACACTTCCGTTGTAAAAATAAAACTTGATTTATAAAATAAAAATAAAATATTTTTTACCTCCATACTTGAAACTGTCCCTTTTTCAAGATGTCTCCTATGGTTTTGCACTCATGACCACCTTTATGCAATTTTTTTTAATCAGATGTTCCTTTTTTATTAAAATAAATTGTTAAATTTCATCTCTGTGACTAATAATCTGATTCTAGCAGAGACTTAGGGTAGGTTCACACTGAGTTTTTTGTTTGGAAAATGTTTTGTGGCAGATTTTCTGGCAGATTTTTTTCAGCCAAAGCCAGAAGTGGACCCAGCAGGAAAGAGTAGTACAAGTTCTTTCTTTATACTGTATTTCAAATTCCTTTCCAATCTACACTTGGCTTTGGCTGGAAAAAAGGGTCCAAAAACAGAGCCCGATAAGTTTAACATCCGTCATGGGTAAACTGTTTGTAGGTTTTCTAAGAGATGCTAGCTTGGAGTACACCAATGAAAATAAGTAAATAACAACATTTCAGCATGGCTTCATGATGGGATTGGTCATGTCAAACTAATTTAATCAGTTTCTATGAGGAGGTAAGTTCTAAACTTGACCGCAGCGAATTAATGGATGTCGTATATCTGGACTTCTCCAAAGCATTTGACACTGTTCCACATAAAAGGTTAGTATATAAAATAAGAATGCTCGGACTGGGAGAAAACGTCTGTAAGTGGGTAAGTAACTGGCTCAGTGATAGAAAACAGAGGGTGGTTATTAATGGTACATACTCAGATTGGGTCACTGTCACTAGTGGGGTACCTCAGGGGTCAGTATTGGGCCCTATTGTCTTCAATATATTTATTAATGATCTTGTAGAAGGCTTGCACAGTAAAATATAAATTTTTGCAGATGACACCAAACTGTGTAAAGTGATTAACACGGAAGAGGACAATATATAGCTACAGAGGGATCTGGATAGATTAAAGGCTTGGCAGAGAAGTGGCAGATAAAGTTTAACACTGACAAATGTAAGGTTATGCACATGGGAAGGAATAATGCAAGTCACCTGTACATACTAAATGGTAAAACACTGGGTAACACTGACATGGAAAGGACCTAGAAATGTTGGTGAACAGCAAACTAAGCTGTAGAAACCAGTGTCAGGCAGCTGCTGCCAAGGCCTATAAGATAATGTGTTACATCAAAAGGGGCATAGATGCCCATGATAAGAACATAGTCCTACCACTCTACAAATCATTAGTCAGACCACACATGGAGTACTATGCACAGTTCTGGGCTCCAGTGAACAAGGCAGACATAGCAGAGCTGGAGAGGGTTCAGAGGAGGGCAACTAAAGTACAAACCGGATTCCAAAAAAGTTGGGACACTATACAAATCGTGAATAAAAACTGAATGCAATGATGTGGAGGTGCCAACTTCTAATATTTTATTCAGAATAGAACATAAATCACGGAACAAAAGTTTAAACTGAGAAAATGTACCATTTTAAGGGGAAAATATGTTGAATCAGAATTTCATGGTGTCAACAAACCCCCAAAAAGTTGGGACAAGGCCATTTTCACCACTGTGTGGCATCTCCCCTTCTTCTTACAACACTCAACAGACATCTGGGGACCGAGGAGACCAGTTTCTCAAGTTTAGAAATAGGAATGCTCTCCCATTTTATGTCTAATACAGGCCTCTAACTGTTCAATCGTCTTGGGCCTTCTTTGTTGCACCTTCCTCTTTATGATGCGCCAAATGTTCTCTATAGGTGAAAGATCTGGACTGCAGACTGGCCATTTCAGTACCCGGATCCTTCTCCTACGCAGCCATGATGTTGTGATTGATACAGAATGTGGTCTGGCATTATCTTGTTGAAAAATGCAGGGTCTTCCCTGAAAGAGATGACGTCTGGATGGGAGCAGATGTTGTTCTAGAATCTGAATATATTTTTCTGCATTGATGGTGCCTTTCCAGACATGCAAGTTGCCCATGCCACACGCACTCATGCAACCCCATACCATCAGAGATGCAGGCTTCTGAACTGAGCGTTGATAACAACTTGGGTTGTCCTTGTCCTCTTTGGTCCGGATGACATGGCGTCCCAGATTTCCAAAAAGAACTTCAAATCGTGACTCGTCTGACCACAGAACAGTCTTCCATTTTGCCACACTCCATTTTAAATGATCCCTGGCCCAGTGAAAACGCCTGAGCTTGTGGATCTTGCTTAGAAATGGCTTCTTCTTTGCACTGTAGAGTTTAAGCTGGCAACGGTGGATGGCACGGTGGATTGTGTTCACTGACAATGGTTTCTGGAAGTATTCCTGAGCCCATTCTGTGATTTCCTTTACAGTAGCATTCCTGTTTGTGGTGCAGTGTCGCTTAAGGGCCCGGAGATCACGGGCATCCAGTATGGTTTTACGGCCTTGACTCTTAGGCACAGAGATTGTTCCATATTCTCTGAATCTTCGGATGATGTTATGCACAGTTGATGATGATAGATGGGCACAGAGATTGTTCCATATTCTCTGAATCTTCGGATGATGTTATGCACAGTTGATGATGATAGATGCAAAGTCTTTGCAAATTTTCGCTGGGTAACACCTTTCTGATATTGCTCCACTATCTTTCTGTGCAACATTGTGGGAATTGGTGATCCTCTACCCATCTTGGCTTCTGAGAGACACTGCCACTCTGAGAAGCTCTTTTAATACCCAATCATGTTGCCAATTGACCTAATTAGTGTTAATTTGTCTTCCAGCTCTTCGTTATGCCCAAATTTACTTTTTCCAGCCTCTTATTGCTACTTGTCCCAACTTTTGGGAGATTTGTTGACACCGTGAAAATTTGAATCAACGTATTTTTCCTTTAAAATGATACATTTACTCGGATTAAACGTTTGATCTGTCATCTACGTTCTATTACAAATAAAATATTGACATTTGCCATCTCCACATCATTGCATTCAGTTTTTATTCACAATTTGTTTAGTGTCCCAACTTTTTTGGAATCCGGTTTGTAATAGTCAGAATGGATGGACTACAGTACCCTGAAAGATTATCAAAATTGGCTTTATTCACTTTAGAAAAAAGATGACTGAGGGGAGATCTAATAACTATGTATAAATATATCAAGGGTCAGTACAGAGATCTAAACAAGACCAAAAAATTGACCCTGACATATGTAAAGACGCTTAAATGTATATGTTCATATAGTCCTCAGACTATTATTGCCTTATCTTGACATATGTCTTATAACCCCATAAAACGTAACTTTTATTATAGCTGTAACAACTTTTGCTGACCATTAAACTATGCATTAAAACCATCAGTTGTGTAGCTCATTTTTGACATTGTGTCCTAAACATCTTGCTCTCACACAACTGCTAAAAACATAATAAGGGTCTGGCAACCGTGCGCTGGCTACAGGCTCCCTACTGTCCTAACTATACCTAGCGGCCAGTTGCTCTTTAATTATTAGACATTTTGCCTACACTTCTGTCCTAAAATTCAACCCTCAATGCGCAAACTGCCTAATTCCCTAAAGACGCCAAGTAGCTGACAAAACATGTCGGGGGGCAGTTATTAAGGGTTGAATTTTAGGACAGAAGTGTAGCCCAAATGTCTAATAATTAAAGAGCAACTGGCTGCTAGGTATATAGTCTGAGGACTATAGGTACATATAAAAGTACAGAGATCTATCCCGTCATCTATTTATCCCCAGGACTGTGACGAGGGGACACCCTCTGGAGGAAAGAAGACTTGTACACAAACATAGAAGAGGATTCTTTACAGGTAAGAGCAGTGAGACTATGGAAAACTCTGCCTGAGGAGGTGGTGATGGTGAGTACAATAAAGGAATTCAAGAGGGGCCTGGATGTATTTCTGGAGTGTAATAATATTACAGGCTATAGCTTCTAGAGAGGGGTCGTTGATCCAGGGAGTTATTCTGATTGCCTGATTGGAGTCGGGAAGGAATTTTTTCCCCTAAAGTCAGGACAATTGGCTTCTACCTCACAGAGTTTTTTTTTGCCTTCCTCTGGATCAACTTGCAGGATAACAGGCTGAACTGGATGGACAGATGTCTTTTTCTGGCCTTATATACTATAAACTATGTTACTAACCTACTAAAAAAAAACTCAGTGTTAATCTACCTTTAGGTGCAAAAGATTCAAAATATTCAAAATATAAACCTAAAGGATGTACAAAGTTTGTTCATGCCAATGTCTGCATGAATATATCTTCTCAAATTCACAACTTAAAAATAAAAATATTAAAGAAAATATGACCATAAAATGTACTATATATATATATATATATATATATATATATATATATAATTTTTTATTTTTTATCAAAGCAATGTAATAATTATAAAAGTTCTGTGTGGTAGTTTCCAGGCACGAACACCTTCATGCTACTTTATAACACAACTCACACTTCCTTGCAAAAGGTGGATTAACAATAACTTGATGTAAAATTTAGCTTTGAGTCAAATTTCTACCCTAATTTTAAGTATGTAAGTGTGAGAGGTGTATGGAGCAGGGTCCTCAGCTGGTCCCACTCCATATGTGGCAGCTGCCAACATTGTAATACAGCCAGCAACCAGCCACATGGACTAGGATCAGAGATAACTCTAATCCTGGTCACTTAACCACTAATATCCTGATAACAATAAATAACAAAAAATTGCCTTCTGAATGGAGCCCCTTTGGCAAAATAGTGTGGCTCTGTTCAGTTGCTATTACAGCATGGGCCTTGTGAAGGGTCCCAAAGCTGCCACAGCAAGCTGCCCAAAAAGCTGTGCCTGAGACACAACCTGAAAAAACTTTTTATAAGAAAAAACACAAAAATATAAAAAAAATCTTATGACCCTCTTTTCCAATTCTGCATATAAAAATAAATAATAAAAAAATAAACATAATAGTATTGCTACATGTGAAAATGCCAGAGCTATTATTAAAATATATATAAAAACAAAATTCTTGCCCAGTGACAGCTCTAACAAACAAAAAGAGCTATTACATTGTTTTGGTCACCTTATCCCCCGAAAAATATGAATAAAAAGTCATATATACAACACAATGCATAAAATAAACACTTACACAGCTCTTTAGCTGGAAATATATATATAAAAAAGTTATAGTTGTCAGAATATGGTGATGCAAAGAAAATATTTTTTCGAAGAATTTTATTTTTTTACAAGTACTGTGGTAAAACATAATAAAATAACAGGAATTCATAGTCATGATCATACTGACCTGCAGAATAAGGTTGTTATGCCATTTTTTTGTGTTTTTTCTTTTTCAATTTTACCCCACAAAGATTTTTATTTTTTTTCCGGTTTTTCAATACAAAATAAAGTAAATTAAATGGTGCCATTAAAAATGCAACATGTCCCACAAAAAATATGTCCTCATTTGGCTATGTGAAAAGAAAATGTAAAAGTTCTGGCTCTTGGAAATTGTTCCTGTCCAGAATGAAGCAAAGGATTACAAAGTGAAAGGTATAATTACTAGAGATGAGCGAATCAAAGTTGACGAAGTGGAATTTGATCCGAATTTCAGGAAAAATTTGATTCCCGCTGAATCCAAATTTCCTCACGCTTCTTGGTAACAAATCAATTTTTTTTCTAAAATGGCTGCTGCATGTGTGAGGACATGGAGCAAGGAACTCTGGGAATGAGGGATCACCCATAATGCCATGCATGCAGCCAATCAGCAGGCAGCCAGCCCTGTGATGTCACAGCCCTATAAATAGCCTCAGCCATCTTGGATTCAACCATTTTCCAGTGTACTTAGTGCAGGGAGAGACATCAGCAGGTGCTAGCGACAGCGGTAGAAAAGACTTTAAAACTTTTATTTTGCTGTACAGAAGTTCAGGGAAAGGATAGGGAGGAATCATTCCACAGTATTTAAGTAGAACAGGGTTCAGTAGGGGAGGTTACAGCCTGGGTAATAGGAACAATCCTATTACACCTGGCTGCACTGACTGCGGATCCAAATTGCCATTATACAGCTCTGTAATTCCAGCAAACCGTTCTTGTTATTGGGGTGCAAGTGCTGTTTGATACAGCCATTAACAGGGTATATTACAAGGAAATATTTCTAAGTCTTATTTGCCCTTGTGCGGTGCACTTACAGATGTAGCAGGGTTAACACACAAACTCTTAACTCAAATTTCTTAACTCATCGTGTTATCTTGAAACAAAAGCCATTGAAAAGCAATTGAAGGTGTTTGCTTAACATATTTAGTTTAGATAACATGTCTCATAAACCATGTGTGTTAACTCTACTACATCTGTATATGTTATAAAGCATTTGTTGGCTTATATTAGTGGCAAAAAAATGCTGCTACCCTAAACACTATGTCATCTTGCCACTCCGTGGTCTCCTGATGCTGCTGCTGCCTCAACAGTATGTCACCTTGCCACTCTGTGGTCTCCTGATGCTTCTGCTGCCACCTCCACACTGTCATTGTGCCACTCTGTGGCCACCTCCTGATGTTGCTGCCACCTCCTAACTCTGTCATTGCCACTCTGTGGTCTCCTCATACTGCTTCCACCTCTCCTACTATGTCGTAGGGCCACTCTATGGACTTCTCATGCTGTTCCCACCCACCCCACTTCATGACTGGGCCACTATTTTGCCTTTCGGCCTGGCTGACAACATAATTTATTTGACCCTTCTTCTGATCTGTCAGAAGGAAGGAAAAATGAGACGCACAATGGATCCTGTCTATGTAACAGCTGTAAAGCCTGCATGACATGGTCCCTAATTTGCTGGTCCCTAATTTGCATCAGAATTGGTTTATGATTTGGTAGCCAAAAGCAGGAGCAGGTACAAAACACAGAAGACATGCAAAATATTCCATTCACGTGTCATCTCTGTTTTGGATCCACTCTTGTTTTTTTTTTACTTTAGCAATACTGATGGATTACTGACCAAATGCTGACCGAGTGAAGTCGGATGCTCCACAGACAGGATCCGCTTACTGACTGGAGGGGTGGTTTATTTTGGTTTATAAAATGAGCCCTCTATGGCTGAAAACGGATGTTCCATTGCAACAGAATTAGTACTTTTATTTACTTTATTTTACTTTATTACTATATACATTTTTATCACAGCCTCATTTCACATCCACTGGTTACTTACACATAGACACATATACTGTAGCATACATATCTCCTGGCAGAGTAACACAAAAAAACCTTTGTTTTGTTTTTAGTTTTTAGTTTTTAAACTGGTCATCTTGAATTACTCTACTTTATTCAATTCAGTTATTATATTCATTTTTTGTGAATCAAATCTGATACATGCAAAGCTGTTTCTAGAAATATGAAGATATATTTACTGAATTATAAATTAACTTTTTTTAAGAAAAAGGGGAAGAAAAATAGAATAAAGCTAGAAAAAATAGGTTGGGTGAGTTAAATTCAATGAGGTGTACTGCTTGAATGAAAAATATGTTAATTTACATGAAAAATGTGCTCAACCCTGTCTTTAACTTACATTATACAATCCTCATTTCATGCAAGCACACATTACTACGCCTTTCTGATTCAGACTCCAGCTACACTTATTCCCAGTAACTTAAACTTTTCTTTTTTTTTTTTTTTTTAGCAAAACCACTACTGTTCAAGATGCCTGTGGCCACCAAGCTACGTCTTCCTGCAATTTAAGATCTAACATACCAGAGTGAAACTTTACCTTTGTGTAGGAGAAAATATTTTCCATCAATTGATATCTAAGTTGTGAGCTCTATTGTCAGCAGTTCATTATGGGAAATGTTTTATTTTAATGTATTGAAGAGCAGCTGCATTTAAAATTTCCATGGCTTTCAAACCAACCAGATTATAGTACATTTAAATATATCCTGCTCATGTATTTGTAAGAATGTACCGTAGTTCTTCAAAGTAATGCAAGTCAATGATTTGTCATTGAAGGGGTTGACATTCAACCTAATCATAAGAGATGGGGCATTCCCTAAAAAGTTTATCTATCAAAACAATAAAAAATCTAAATGATCTCAACAGCCAAAATGCCATAAAAATGGAAAATGGTAATGTCTTATGGCTGGGTTCACATGGACAATTTCTGCTTTAGTTTTAACTACGTCAAGTCATATATACCTTAGAAAAAAATCAAGTCATATATACCTTAGAAAAAAAATGTCCCCTTATATGTATGTATTTAGTATTCCTCATAAACATAGCATAAAAAAAAAAAATATCAAGAATCATTCAATTCTTTTCCATATGTGTAGGGCAGGCGTTAAATAAAAAGTTAATTCACCTGATGTAGTCTAGGCAGTAGATGTTCATTTTTCTTCTGTTCCTCTCTCATTTTGGTAGTTGCAACACTCTGAGAATTGTTTGTTCAAACATCATTCTTTTATTTTCTTGTTATTTTTTGTGGAAAATTACAGCCCTGAATTCTGAGTAAAAAATTAAAATCGATGTTTAATTGTGGTTTTTAGAATAATTTGTTCCATTAACTCCACTGGATGTTGACCATATTTGACCATATTTGTCCATATTTGTCTATTTGTGTCCAATTTATTTTGTCAAACGTGCAGAAAATGTATACAGAACTTCTGAAATAGGATCTACTGTATAATACATGTGTGGAAAGCAACATCCTTTAAACCACAGTTGGTTTTGATTTTTTGCAAATAAGTTTAAGACCTTATCTCTACCAAAAAAAAAAAATATAAATTTTGACGTGTACAACATGTAACTTCTAAACCTGTATCTCGCTCTTTAAGTAGGAATGTATTTCTTCCGAGACAGTCTCCCTATTGGGTTCAATTTATATCATCTCTCTGGTGTATATACAGTATCTCCTACTGTTTACATTAATGTGTCCATTGTATGCCTAACAGGGTTCCATTTGGTGAATATACGTCAAGATGTGCACCAAAAACTGTGTTGAAAATCATGACTGTCTACTTATTTCAATACAAATATATGTGAAAAGACGATGCAGAAAATAATAATAATGTAGTACCATGCTAGCCAGAACAATCTACAGTAGATGATATCAAAAACTTTTGTGTAAAAAAAGACTAAAGTATATACAGTGTACTATACCAATCAATGGTAGATGCACAGTATGCATTTATGAAGGCATACAGCTACATGCTTAGGCTGAACCATCTCCAGTGCAGGAATCATTTGACTATTGTATTTTAATACTTGAGCATAATTCTAGATAAAAAGTGTGGGCTTAGAACTAATAAGAGGTACCTACATGGCTACTTGGGTAATATAGCTTAATTTAAAAAAATAAATAAAAGTATTGACTTCCCTTGTGTTCAGTGCTGGGACCATAAGGAGCGGAGCGGGACTGCAGAGTTCAGCGCTGACAGAAGATGATATAAGCAGGGATTTACAGAGTTATAGTCCATCAATATAATGTAAAAGTACTGTTTTCACAAAAAGTGTGAACCTAAAGCATAGTAAAAACAACACCATGCTCTAAAACAATAGCACACAATTTCAATGTTAAATAATGAAATATTTGAAAGGAAAGTTAATACATTTTCCTTCACTAACTTGCCTTTGTTTCCATAAAAACTGCCAAAAATGCAATATATCATGCTGTCTGACTGCCCTTAGAAATATATTAAAATCATATTGTTACTTACTATTTAATTATTTACAAGCCACATAAAAATAAATAAAAAATTGTTGTGGAATGAAGCAAAAAAAAAAAAGAACGCTAAAAATATTTTAAGTGTTAACTTATAATGAACATAAAAAGTACTTTACAAAGGAAACACAACTTTAATAATGCACACATGTACATAGCCTTAAGCATATGCATTTGCTTTTGAACTTGGGAATAGAAATTGATTCAAGCTGATGACTATGCAATCAGTTGTGATTGATGAAGTCGAGTTTATAGGTAGACAAGAATATATCATGTATGTACTTTTTTATAAAAATATAAAAAAAAAATGCTGCCTGATGCGCAAATTTGATAATTTATCTCCAATTGGAATAAACAAAGTAAAGTAAACTGTGTTGTTTAACTTTGTATTAAACCAGATGTCTGTAAATCATAGTTTCAAAGAAAGGGAAGTGTTAAAATATTGCTTGTTCCAATTAAAGTTGAACGTTTTTACAGAGGGCAGATCAAATGTTAAACTATTCGAGTCATTAGGTGAATAATGGCTTTGAAATTAGCTCCCAAGAATTAAGAGTAACATATGTTTTCCAAAATAATCATTTCAAAGCATTTTTTTTTTCAAAGTGGAAGTAGGCTGACACAAAAAGTCATGCTCAATGCTCTGTTTAGCCTCCCTTTGTCAATTTTACACTCTCATTTTATTGTATGTGTTTTTAAAGGTTATAATGAAAGAAAAAATGATGGATGTACTTCACATGGAAAGAAAATATAAACTCTTCAAAGTTTTTTTCCAAAAATTAGCATTATGTCATCAATGAATAGCGTAGAGGTGATTGAATCAATGAATTAGAATAAAAATTGGGCAGAAGCAGAATTTTTTCAGATTAGTTTGGGTAGAATTTTTAAAGAGAGAAAAGAAAGGGAGAAAGAAAGTAAAGAAAGAAAATAACATTTCCCAGGCAGTTAAAGAACCTTCAATGTGTATATAATTGTTTTGTACCCACATTTTTTTTCTTGACCGAGTTGGATGAATTTGCCCAACATGAATTTAAGGAAATTCATTCTTCTCTAGTATAGTGATGTTAGATGTTCAATGTAATGACTCTGGTTGTTTGGAAGACTAAAGAACTTAACTTCAACTTTAGTAGAGTCTTTTCCCATGTCCTAATGACTCTTGGTACTTATAAACCCACAGTACATGAGTAGATCAGAAGGAAGTAACAGCTGGACACCACAATGAAAGATACTGTATATGAAGAATAATAAGCTCACCGATAGGTGAAAGAAAACTAGATGAGGAAGGTGAAAGAAAACTAGATGAGAAAGGCAACAGATAAGGGAGACGGTATCCGGCAATTGAAGAGACAGCAGCCCGTAGCAGCATGCAGTTGGAAGTGATAAATAAAGTGAGTAATAAAGAGGAATAAACTGACCATGGACTTCTTAGTCTAGCTAGACAGCAAAAAAAAATCACAAAACCCAAACAGAAGGATGAACTCTCAGAAAACAGAACTATGATACAATTAACTGTAAGATCAAGGAACCACAAATACAAAGGGGCATATTTCAGTTCTGGTACTTGTATTCTCTGAGATATACAACTATTAACAGGTATGTATAAAATGCCAGGGATAAATAAATATGAGGGAATTTCTTGAAATTGGTTTTGGGTCTAATTCTAACAAATTGGTTAGAAGATTTAGAAACTGCTTAGATTGCCCTGAAAAGTAGTATACAACATAGTTATAGGTAAATGCATGATTGACAGTGTTTATCCATACACACTGTAGTATTGGAAGGAGCAGTGGCTGGTTCTGAACAAGCAGTCCAAAAATTATGTCTTAAGGTACAGATGCCTAGCCCTGCTTATACATACTCGGTAGCATCTGAAAATGTAATGACTTGTTCTGAACAACAAATTGGTCAGAAATTAAACTTGGGTCTACCCAAATTAAAGGTGTTCAAATTGGTTTTGGTGTGTGACACTTTGAGATATCCTAGGATTCATATTTTTATTTATTGTCTTTCTTTCCTTTTTAAAAAATGTTTTTAATTTTTTTCTTTCTTTCTGTCTCTCAGCTTTCAAGCTTTTTAATGCAAAGACAACATAATGTCAGAAAATAATGTCAGAGTGGCACTGACATATAGTGTCGATCGAGCAACAAAGTGCTCGGGTTGAACACATCGGGATGCTCTGAAGAGGAGAGGGTGTCTGGTTTACATAAAAAGGTTAGAAATTGAAGGAAACACCTCCAAAACGGTTTGGAAACAGCATAGGGAGGACATCTGGATGCATCTTGGACTCTTTTTACCTGACATACAATAGACAACCACACAAAGGCTCTATTCCAAAATCTAGGTATGTGCAAGCCAACAATCTATCCATGAGACAAATACAGTCAGCATACCTTACAATGGCAGCCTTGTGCAATATGAGAGATTCAAAAACAGCTCTCATCTGACTGAGAGCCAGTAAGCCTCAAAGTTGCTTCATATCTGTTTGATGGCTTGGGTGGACCTGCGCACCTAGATCATTATTATTAGGGTGACAAAAAGTATTCTGATTGTCCTAACATAATATTTTATAACCTTTCTATAAAGTTTTGTCATGTAAACTAATTTTCATAAACAATATAAAATATTGTGACGCACAGGATGAGCCTAAGATCAAATGAGGTGCTCTCAGTAGAGTAGATTCACCCAATCTACTCAATAAAGTAGCAATTTTAACAAAAATACACTGGGCACTCTCCGATATCTCGACCAATACTGAATTTATTATTATTATTATTCATTATATATAATAAGTGCTACCCTATGGTGGAGGGTACTGGGCACAATAAAATATCACATAAAAATCGAGGACATTAACAATCAAACATCACAATAACAATAAAATCTATAAAATACTCGATAAAAGAATCGCTGAATGAAATGCCTATGCTAATTTTCGAACCATTAATGGAACAGCATGCACAATAAAAACATTCAATAGCAGCATTCACAGGTGTGGAATATAAAGCCTTCGAATCGGAAAGATCGATGGTTGTTCGATCAAGATTTATAGCATGAAGATAAAAGTCTTAATCCCATATGGATCACTTTAGAAGAACAATATTAGTCACTGGGAACTCATATGCAGCTTGTTGTAAGCTATTCCCCAACAAATTGTCCTAGCGGCGTCCCACTATAATAGAATCTCAGCGACGTCCCGCTGAAACACTTAGCTGTGTGTTCCCAACACACATAAGCCGGCATATAAAAATCGAACAGTCTTACCATTCGATGAAACGAATGCCCATACGTTGCTCTGGACGTTGGTCTTTCAGTAAAATCAACCGTAGTCTTACGAGTTTTGCGAATTTCTTCCGTCTGGATCTCCACGCCGGCGGCTTGTTTGCACGTGAACCTCGATAGTTGTGCACGATCTTTACTTCGACAAGCTTTAAGTCACCTATTGTGCGGCAGACGGTATTGGACGGGCAATTTCCTAAAATATTATTTCATCACACTTGGCAAGTGAACCTTTGGGGGTTTGAACCAGACGCGTTTCTGGGTATTAAATAACCCCTTCCTCAGTGGTTACTGGTCCCCCCAGAATGCCCCTCTTTTATAGGGGATATGATGTCATACAAAATCCGGTCTGGATCTTCTTGTTCTTGGAACCAAACAATAATTAGATATTAATCAAATATACTGTAGTCAATGCTGCTATGTATGAACAATACTATCAACCTCAGTTTATAAATATACAAAATCTGACCATCTGAATAAACATGAAATAAAACTATAAAAAATCATGATTAAAAACAATCACAAATAATATGCTAGCAGTGTTGAAACTTAAAATCCCACCATACAATTACACAACCCTAGTAGTACTCTTAATTGGTCGACAAAACACATCGGATCCTATGCAGTACCAGTGCGGTAGTGATGCGTTTAAAAAAAAAAGGGCTAAATGGAAAATCTACACTTATATCTCATATAACTAGGGGTCTATTAGAACTATAATATTACCATATAACCCATAATCTGTTATATTCAACATAATGTCCCATCTAAACATAAATATGTTTCTTTGTTGTTGGGAAGAACTTCTTAGTACAGAAAATAACGAAGCAAAGGGTGGGGGCCCCTTGCTAAGGGAAAACCAGCCAGGAAATTTAAAATACCTGGCAAAGTTGACCGTCAGCAAGGGGCGCCCACCTGATGTCTAGAGGAAACCAAAGAGTTTGAACTCTGCATTCAGACCACCAGGAAGTAGGGTGTTCAACTCAAAAATGTGTTGGGTTTCCAACTTCGACATCTTAGCAATATGATTTCCACCCCTCCAACCCTTTTCCACTTTATCAATGGCCGCAAATTTTAGGCCTGATGGATTCTTATCGTGGACAACCACTTTAAAATTGTCCACGAAAATTTGAGATAACAATTCACGATTACAATATTCGCGATCTACACTACTCATGAACAGCGCCATCTATTGGATTCATAGTCCTGAATAAGACTATGAAACCAATAACATATAAAGTTTCATCATTCCTTACATAAAGACGCACTACCATGAGACAACAAGACAATAAATCCACATAAACTCCAAAATAAGACGCTGTGCACCTCCAGGAATACCTATAATAAAAAGAAAACTTTAAACTACATCACCTGTATAGAAGGGAGGGAGGGTTAGGGGGGGAAGGGAAATGTTTAGGGAAAGGATTATTGCACTGTTTATATGTGTAAATCTGCACATATCTGTAAAAAAGGAATATGACCTGTAATTTGATACAATATGTACCTTTGAATGTAAATATGCAAATGATATCAAAACCTAATAAAATTCATAAAAAAAACGATGAAACCAATAGATGGCGCTGTTCATGAGTCATGAACAGCGCCATCTATTGAATTCATAGTCTTTTCATAAGACTATGAATACAATAAATGGCACTGTGCATGAGGAGTGTTGATCGCCAATTTTTATTGCGAATATTATTTATTTATTCTAATCCCATATTTTTATCGCAAATTTTCCATGCAAATGGTGTTTCAGCTGAAAAACAAGCAGATTCGGCTAATTTGCATATGCTCACAATTATGCAAATTAGTTTACATGTCAAAACTGTATAGAATGGATAATTGAATATTATGTTAGGACAATCAGAAAACTTCTTGTCACCCTAATGATAATGATCTAGGTGCGCAGGTCCACCCAAGCCATCCAACAGTTATGAAGCAACTTTGAGGCTTACTGGATCTCAGTCAGATGAGAGCTGGTTTTGAATGTCTCATAGTGCACAAGGCTGCCATTGTAAGGTATGCTGACTGTATCTGTCTCATGGATAGATTGTTGGTTTGCACATACCTGGCCTTTGGCATATAGCCTTTGTGTAGTTGTTTATTGTATGTCATAGGTAATGGGAGTCCAAGATGCATCAAGACATCCTTCCCATGCTGTTTTCAAACAATTTCGTTGGTGTTTCCATAAATTTCTAACTTTTTTCTGTGAACCAGACACTCTCTCTTCTTCAGAGCAAGGGGTGCCTGGTTTAATGCTCGGGTCTCCCTTTGATTTTCATTGTGTTGTTCAATTATGCTCGAGCATGCACAGTATTCGGCCGAACACTGTGATGTGCCGAGCATAGTGATGCTCGAGGCGAACTGCTCTTCGGCCAAGCATGCTTGCTCAACACTACTGACATATACAGCTATAGGTAAACACATGGTTGGTGGTATTAACAAATACTCTGAAAAAAAACTGTGCCATCAGACTTATGTTTTTTCTAATAAAAACATTAAAAAATAGTCCCTTATTGGGGACAGATGCTTGCTTGTGCTTATATACATTCAGCAGTATCCGAAAAAGCAATGGTTTGTTCTCAACAAGCTTTTTGGCAAAAATGCACAATGGGACGCAGTCTGCAGCACAAATATACATTGACTTGATGCTGCATGATATGTTAAGTCAGGTTTGGTACACTTATCAAAGGAAGAAACTTTGCAACAGGTTTATTGAATACAATGTGCAACACAACCAGTACATATATATTTTTTCTCTCTATCAAATAATAAGTCAATCTATCTAATTAAATCCCTAGCTTTTTCCCTATAAGTCCCTAAACATTCTATATTGTCTGTGTGTCTAAAGTGAACTGTCTCTCTTTTATTTATGAGTAGAAGAGATGTCCTACCCCATCAATGTCCAAGTTCAGAATGACATAACTTCCTTGTTTTGTCAGCTATGACACGTTTATACCCTCTTGATTGGCTGAGGCTGACTGCAAAGCATTATGGGTGATCCTGGTCCAGTTCCCCTTCAAGGGTCATGTGATCCTTTGTCTACCTCTTACCAGCCCTGCTGTACTTATTGCTATACTGTGATGTGTAAAATGGCAGGCACCATTTTGAGTAATTCATATGACTTGAATTTAAAAACTTTGGTTGATGAATTTTTAGGAAATGCTGAACAAATTAAATTAGTTTAGAATCAATACGCTCATCTCTAGTGATGAATAACAAAAATATTCAACAGTTTAATCTACTGACAGTGCCATGAGCCGCTCCTCTTTGCGGGTTTTTGTTTACATGGTTACAGCAAGGGCTGTATTTATGTTTCATGCTGCCCTAGGCACCTAGATTGAGTATGCCCCCATTTAGTTATCTGCCACATTTCGTAAAGGATGATACTATGAGTAATGTCAAAAAAATGGAAACCAGACCAAAACTAGAACCAGCCCTAAACTGTACATGGAACAGGAGATCTCCCCATTCATTGTTCCACTTACTCTGCTAAATTTTCTTCAGGCTGACAGCTCGGGGGGTGTCCTTTTTTAGGTGTCCTTTTTTAGGGCTGACCGCTCAGGGGTGTGTCCTTTTTTAGGGCATCTGTCCTTTCTCAGGGGTCAATAGATAGGGCTTTTGGCAGTTAAAGGATAGAACTGAGCATGTACATCCACCTCAGTGAGGTGGACATAGAAATAAGGAAAAGAATAAGACACAGGTGGTTCTATACAGATACTTTTTTTTTTTATTAACTCAGTGGCTATTGGAGATGAGCGAAGTTATGGAAAACTCGATTCTGCTGGTTTGCCGAATTTCAAAGTGCATTTCTTTGTATGTAGCAGGCGCAATTTTACGGGGTATCTTAAATCAAGATGCTACGGCAGCCTCTTTGCGTGTAAATAGATAAGGTGAGTATGTATTTTTTGTTTGTTTTTACCGCCATTTCAGGTAAAATTGATTCGTTACCATGAAGCATGAGGAAATTCTGATCAAATTCCACGGATACTTTGATTTGCTCAATGCTAGTGGCTATACAAAATATTTAATGAAATCGAATAACAAAAGTATTCAGATCCCAGTGCTGCAATATGTAAAATATGTTTTGTGGGAGAACCCCTTTAGCAGTTGTTTTTCATGCACTGGCAAAGAAAAATAGTCTTCTACTCGCATGTTTTCTAAGAAAGCTTACTAAACATTGCCCAACTAATGTCAGCTCTTAGAAAAGTGTAGGGGAACTACACAAGGTAAAATGTTACTGTTGGTCATTAGTGTTGCCTATGGCAGGGCAATATCAGAGATTGTATGATGATAACCATAGCATGTTAGATATCACAATAACTTTATACAGTATGTCACTATATGTAGACTCAGCTTAGAGATAAAAAATTACTTTACATGATAAAATACAGGTATACACTCACTAATACATGCACACACATCAGACACACACTGTATATAGGCACACAAGCACACTTATGCACACTATATACAGTGCTGCCCATAATTATTCATACTCCTGGCAAATTTTTACTTGAAGTAATTTTTTGATGGGAAATGACATAGGTGTCTCCCATAGATAATAAGACGATGTACAAGAGGTATTATTGTGGGGAAAAAAACATTTCTCAGCTATTATTTACATTTGAGCAAAATTACTCATACCCTTCACAAACTGTCACAGTCTGTGGGAAAATCAAAAGTTCTATACCATTCCAAATAGTCCAAGCTGTTCTAAAGCATCCTAATTACCCTGATTAATTGGGAACAGCTGTTTTATCAACTCAACAGGTGAAAAACAGCAGCTCTCTGCAGTTGGTTTGTGGACAGTCATGGCTAAGACAAAGGAGCTCAGTGAGGACCTGCGGCTGCGCATTGTGGCTGCTCACAAGTCAGGAAAGGCCTACAAGGCCATTTCTAAATGTTTTCAAGTTCCAGTGGCTACAGTGCAAAGTATTATTAAAAAATACAAGATGTTCCGCACTGTGGAAAATCTCAGAGGACGTGGTCGGAAGCCAAAAGTGACACCTGTGCTGGCCAGGAGGATAGTTAGAGAGGTAAAAAAGAATCCAAGGATCACCACCAAGGCCATCCTGGTGAATCTGGGCTCTGCTGGTGGCAATGTCTCAAGGCAGACAATCCAACGGACACTGCACACTGCTGGGTTCCACGGATGCAGACCAAGGAGGACACAACTTCTCCAGATAAAGCACACAAAAGCTTGCTTGGCCTTTGCAAAAGCTCATCTGGACAAAAACTTCTGGTCTTCTGTGTTATGGTCAGATGAAACAAAAATTGAATTGTTTGGTCACAATGATGTTTCCTTCATTTGTAAAAAGGAGAAGCCTTCAACCCAAAGAACACCATCCCCACGGTCAAACATGGTGGTGGGAACATAATGCTTTGGGGGTGTTTTTCAGCCAATGGACCAGGGAACCTAATCACAGTAAACGACACCATGAAAAAAGAGCAATACATGAGGATTCTCAACGACAACATCAGGCAGTCTGCAGAGAAACTTGGCCTTGGGCACCAGTGGACATTTCAGCATGACAATGACCCAAAACACACAGCAAAAGTGGTGAAGAAATGGTTAGCAGACAACAACATTAACGTTTTGGAGTGGCCCAGCCAGAGTCCAGACTTGAATTCGATTGAGAATCTGTGGAGGGAGCTAAAGATCAGGGTGATGGCAAGAAGACCCTCCAACCTGAAAGATTTGGAGCTCATTGCTAAAGACGAATGGGCAAAAATACCTGTGGAAACATGCAAAAAGCAGGTCTGCAATTATAGGAAGCGTTTGCTGTAATAGCCAATTAAGGCTTTTCTATTGATTATTGAGAAGGGTATGAATAATTTTGGACTGGACACTTTTTGCTTAAATTTAAATAAAAGCTGAGAAATGTTTTTGTTTTTTTTCCACAATAATGCCTCTTGTACATTGTCTTATTATCTTTTGGGAGACACCTATGTAATTTCCTGTAAAAAAATTACTTGCTGGTTGACTAAAAGTAACTTTAAGTCAAAATTTGCCAGGGGTTTGAATAACTATGGGCAGCACTGTACATACACACATGGACATTCATTACATCCACAGTTCCACACACACATTTACTACATACATGAGTACATGTGCAGTATGCGTATTAACGCCTCAATTCATACAGTCATGAATACTTGCAATGCAGTGGCCACATAATCAACAGGTGGCAACAACTACTTTTATTCATAAAAATAGGAGAAAAAAAATCACTCATAGTGCTGCCCCTAAATTGTTCTGTCCTAGGCACATGCCCTGGGGTGCCTTGTGTCAAATACAGCCTTGCTTATAACAGTGTTGTGATTGCATACCCCACTTGACATCTGCAGCCAATAAGGCAAGAGACTGTTGAGGCCAGTATTTTGTTGCAGCACATAATGGCTAAAGCCATATAAACAAAGACTGGCAGAGAGATCCAAGAGCGGTACTGGAATTGGCAGGGGCTTAAACTAGTGAGTATGACTATTTTTATTATTATTTAATTCATAGCAGTGGGCAAATGTTTAAAGAACCTTGCATTAATCAGCAGTACAGTGTATGTACATTAGGAATAACACTCTTTTTAATGATTATATAATATCCATCTGGCAATTTTAGCAGTTTTCCCTTGTGCATGCTGAATGACTCCACCGTGTTCCATATTATTATGCAAATTATATTTGTCTCTGATTTTCTTAAATTGTTGATGCAAAGTCTGTATAATTTTCACATCATCAACCGCCAAAGTATAAATCACATTTTATTGAACAAACCTCCCAATGATAACAGTATTTTTTCACAAATTAAAAAAATCTAAATGTTCCAACAGAGTTTAAAAACATTTTATAGGTTGTAAAGAACTGAAAATGGTCATTTGTTGAATTTGAAGAGGTTACATTTACTTAAATAAAAAGATATTTCAATCAAAAACATTTTAACAGTTACATGTTAACTACTCATGTTAACATAGGACCCCTTCTTTGATATCACCTTCACAATTCTTGCATCCATTGAACTTGTGAGCTTTTGGTGTTTCAATGTGAACTGTCTCCCACACTCAGCCAATGACTGAGAGGTAATCTTTGCAGGATGAGATGGTACATTGTCATGCATGAAAATGAATTTGCTACGGAAGGAACAGTTCTTCTGTTTGCACCATGGAAGAAAATGGTCAGTCAGAAACTCTATATACCTTGCCAACATCATTTTCACACATTCAGGGACCCTAAAGGGTCCTACCAGTTCTCTCCCCATGATTCCAACCCAAAACATAAGTCCACCACTTCCTTGCTGACGTCGTAACTAGAGATGAGCGAATTTTTTAAAAAATTGATTCGGACGGTTCGCCGAAATTTTTGAAAAAATGTGGTTTGATCTAAATTTATTGGCTATTTCCTGGCTGCAGAGAGCCTTTATAGTGGTGTAGTACACTGTGCCTTGTAGTTACACGCATAGGGAGTCTGATCTTGTGGTTAAATAATACTGTGAGTCAGTATGACATTCAGAAGACAGGCGTTGCTCTTAGAATCACTGCATACTTCACTTATTTGGGCAGTCACGGGGCCAAAACTAACCAAATAACTCAAGTATGAACTCAGACTTACAGATCGATGTTAGCGCCAAGAAGAAGCGCACTCCTTTTTACACCCTCGTCAGATGATTCCACATAGATGTCTACAGAACCTGTTCTATTAAATGCTTCTACAAGTAGAGCCCCCGACAGAGTGGAAAATGTGTCAGCAGTAAGTTTGTGTTGACGTCACTGATTATTTTGCCCTTCCTCTGATCCGTCTGAACAATAACCCCCAAAAAACGGATCTTCTCTGTTGAACATCCACCTTCACTCGGCCAGCATTTGGTCAGTAATTCATCAGTATTGCTAATGCCAAAAAAAAAAACAGGAGTGGATCCAAAACAGAGATGACATGTGAATAGAATATTTGCTTGTCTTCTGTGTTTTGTACCCACTCCTACTTTTGGCTAGCAAATCATAAGCCAATTCTGATGGGACCATACAGGCATTACAGCTGCTACACAGAGAGGATCCATTGTGCGTCTCATTTTTCCTTCCTTCTGATAGATCAGAAGAAGGGTCAAATAAATGATGATGTCAGCCAGGCCGAAAGGCAAAATAGTGGCCCAGTCATGAAGTGGGGAGGGTGGGAACAGCATGAGAAGTCCACAGAGTGGCACTATGACATAGTGGTGAGGTGGAAGCAGCATGAGGAGACCAGTCTGGAGGTGGTGGCAGCATCAGAATGAGGCCACAGAATGGCACAATGAAAGTCTGGAGGTGGCAGCAGCAGCATTAGGAGGCCACAGAGTGAACCGGTAACAAAGTGTGGAGGTGGCACCAGCATCAGAAGACCATAGAGTGGCAAGGAGACATAGTATGGAGGTGGCAGAAGCATCAGGAGACCAAAGAGTGCCAAGGTGACATAGTGTAGAGGTGGTAGCAGCATCAGGAGGCCACAGAGTGGAAAAATGACTGTGTGGAGGTGGCAGCATCACCATCTGAAGGCCACAGAGTAAGGGGACATAGTGTGGAGGTGGCAGCAGCATCAGGAGGCCACAGAGTGGCAAGGTGACATAGTGTTTAGGTGGCAGCAGCATGAGGAGACCACAGAGTGGCAAGGTGACATATTGTGGAGGAGGCAGCAGCGTGAGGAGACCACAGAGTGGCAAGGTGACATAATGTGGAGTTGGAAGCAGCATCAGAAGACCACAGAGTGGCAAGGTGACATAGTGTGGAGGTGGCAGCAGCATTAGGAGATCACAGAGTGATCCGGTGACAGAGTGGGGAAGGTGGGTGGCGATTCCAGTACCAGCTTAAGATGGTGGGTGAAATAAGGCGCACTTGGCATCAGATGTGTGGTATCACGCAGGTGGCAGCATCAGAATAGTAGCTGAGGCACATATTCAGAAGAAACCGGTCTCTTTTGTCAAACTGTTGGTGTTGCACCATGGATGATCTAGTCTGATGCATCAGGCATTGGTGGGTGGAAATCCTGGCTGATCCATGCCTGATTAATTTTGACAAAGGTCGTCTCTCCACATTTTGGATGGACAGGCGAGTTCTTCTTGGGGTAACTATGCCCCCACCGCACTAAACAACCGCTCTGATGCCACACTACTGGCTGGGCAGGACAGCTTTTCCAGGGCAAACTTGGCCAGTTGCGGCCACAAATACAGCTTGGCTGACCAGTAGTCCAGCGGATATTAAATGACGGCTGGCAGGGTGCACTCCAAGTATGCCACCATCTGCTGGTTCAGGTTCTGCTCTATGTCTAGCTGCTGGTGAGTAGTTTCTTCATAGGTGGGTGAAGAAAGCTGCCCATCAGCGACTCTAGACTCAGGCTGCTGCTGATGGAGCTGGTACTGCTCCTGCCATCCCTCGCCAGCAGCCATGGCAGTAGAACATGAGCACAGAGGGGCCCCCTGGTCAGATCTGCGAGAGGATGGATGATGGCGCAGATAGGAAGCGGCCAACTGACTACATAGGATGTCTCTAAAGTAGTTCAGTTTATCTTCCCTCCCAGCGGGTGGAAAAAAGGCTCCCATTTTGGACCGGTAGTGATGGTCCAACAAGGTGGAGAGCCAGAAGTCATTCCTCTGCCGAATGGTGACAATTCAGCTGTCACTACGCAAGCAAGCTATTTGTGCAAGTGACTCGGAGGGACTCCCTGCCTCCATCTCCATTCCATACTGCCACGGTGTGTCTGAGTCCTCTGCCTCCTCTTCCTCATTAGCCCTGTAGCTCTCTGACTGCTCCTACTCTCATGTCACCTGTGTAGAAAAACCACCCATTTTGCTACACATTGCTTGTGCTCCAAAGTCCTCCTCCACAACACACTTTGCCGAAATTCCCTGAGGACGCCAGTTTATCTGGTGAAACATGTTTGGGGGCAGTGTTTGAGCAGTTTTTAAGCAGTATGTGCATATGGATTCTTTTGAAGAAACTTCATGAGAATTATAGAGACACTATAGTGTAGGACTAGCTACTAAGGAGCAGGTGGTTAGCGCTCAGCTACCAGCTCCCTGTTAATAGCTGGACATATATAATAACTTGAAAAAGATTTACAAAAGACAAGAAAATATAATTATATAAATTATATATAAAAAATATATTAAAAAAAAAAATTATTCTTTATAAATTTTTTATTTTTTTAACTCATATGTATATATTAAATGTTATGTTTTAATAATTGGCATATGAAGCAAATAGGGCACTTATGGGTCTTTAGGACCATCTGTAAATAAATTTGGTATAAAAAACCCTGTACATGTGCCAAGGGTCTAAAACGGATTGATATTAGAAAATGCAGGGCGCGTGGCTAAGCCATTCTTGAAGCAGCGCCGAAACCATGTTCTTCCCGTTGTCGGTCACCATGGTTCCGATTTTAAGTTGTCGTGGAGAAAGCTAGGATTTGATTTCTTGATGAAGGACATGGAGCAGTTCCTCCCCTGTTTGACTCCGTTCGCCCAGGAAAATGAGGTGCAGAACAGTGTGACAATGCCGTGTCCTGCACATGTGGTATGCTGGAGGGGCACTGTGAATTGTCCCTGCAATGAAGGCTGAGGACACATGGAGGATGAGGAGGCAGAGGTGGACATTTTTGCAAACCAACGGCGTGAGAACGTGGAGGCGGAAGCAGCGTCACCTGGCCAAGTTGCTGGTGTGGCTGTGCAGGAACTACATTCACCCAGACCGTAGTTACAGCTCCACACGTCGGCGCTGCCGTGCACTTTGGCAGACACCAACAGGTCAAGAACTGTCCCACCTTCTGTTCTACATGTGTCTGCAGGGCTGGTACTGCCTTTTTGGCAAAGAAATGACGGCTTTGGACTCTCCATCTTGGCTCGGCACAAGCCATTAGTTCTCTGAAAGGTGAAGAGTCCACCACTTGGAAAGGGAGGGACTGCAGCACCAGCAACTTGGCAGAAGCATGGTCAGCTTTTGCGCTATTGGATGAGTGCACGCATACTGTTGTCTCTTGGCAATCTCTTCGGTAATCGACTGCTGACGGAATGAGTGATGAGGAGTAGGGGGGCGAGGAGCAGGAGCATCAGCACCAGCAGATGATAGGAAGGACAGACAGCTCCCTTCGCCTGAGGTGGTGGAGCCTTGACTGCCTGAAATCGGCTGCATGCCACTGGGTGATGCAGCGGTTGCTGCGGCAGGCTGGACCACCACATCGGAGCCACGGTTCTAACGGGCCACTTTATGGTGACGCTGCATATGTTGATGCAGGGTTGTGTTGCTAACATTGGCACCCTGGCCACGCTTCACCTTCTGCCCACAAATTCTACATATGGCCATGTTCACCTCCTTCAGCGGCTTAACAAAAAAGTGCCACACCGCCAAGTAGGTGATTTTACCCCCAACACACCCAACGCACTGACTGACTGCTACCACCGCTACCTCCGTGAACTCATGCACTGCTACTTCCCTGGCAGGTAGGCTCCTGCAAAGCGGGTGGTCTATCCTGGGCACATTTGGCTCCCGACCTCCCACTGCTGCCACCCTGATGACTCCAAGCCATGCTAGTGACTTGCTGGCTCCGTCGCTGCCTCACGAGCAAGCTGCCACCCTCTTCTCTAGATGATAATGAAGCCCCTTCATCACCCGACTCTCAAGTGCGATCAGCTACATCATCATAATCAAGTACTGTCTGCACGTCACTGATGTCCTCCTCAATGGTCTCTGGGTCACAAGCCTGACCGCTCGCAACACCAGCTCCCATGCCACTCTCCTCATCACTACTTGCCCACCTAGTGGAGGAAGCGGCAGATGTCTCCTCCACATCTTGGTTTGCCAGTAGCTGCTGACTGTCTTCTAGTAGCTCGTCCCCACTGTAAAGAGGAGCTGAGCGCACAGCATACAATACTTCTCTGGCTGAGGGAACAGAAGAGGACAGAGGCAGGTTGAGGACAGGTGAGGGCACAGGGCCTGTTCCCGGGCCATACCAACTAAGGGTTGTATCTCACGAACCAACTGACTCTTGGCTGGGGGTGTGTGATGTCACTTGCAATGAAGTAGAAGATCGAGTCAACCATTAAAGAACAGATAGGGTTTCTGGTCAAGACACGACCGCTAGCAGACACTGGGAGCTCAGGCCTCTCGAAGTGACCCCTGCTACCAAAGCCCCTTACCCTACAGAAAAATGTTGTCCTCTGCCACTCCCCTGTGCAGGGCCTGGCACTTCTCTGTCTGACATACTGTTAGATCAAATAAATAAATAAAAACACCCCAAAAAAGTCTGTAATGTTCTCATTTCACCACACAACAGCTAATAAGCCCTTTTTCCCCTCCACTATTACATAAAAAAAGGGCTTTATACCATGTAACTGCACCGCTGAACGGTAAATATATTTTTCTTTTGCCACTAGTATATGCCACAAAAGGCTTTAGAACATATAACTGCACCGCTGAACGGCAAATATATTTTTCTTTTGCCACTAATACAGGCTACAAAAGGCTTTAGAACATATAACTACACCGCTGAACGGCAAATATATTTTACTTTTGCCACTAATACACAACAAAAAGGGCTGTAATTTTCGCACTTCGCCACACAACGGCTAATAATCCCCTTTTATCCCACTAATACAAGAGAAAAAATGCTTAGAACATATAATGGTACTTTCACACTTGTGGCAGAGGATTCTGGCAGGCAGTTCCGTCGCCAGAACTGCCTGCCGAATCTGTCAAATCATATGCAAACTCATGGCATTTGTCAGACGGATCAGGATCCTGATCCTTATGACAAGTGCATTAAAATGCCGGATCCATCTCTTCGGTGTCATCCGGAAAAACGGATCCGGCATTTATTTATTTTCTAATTTTTTGCGGTCTGAGCTTGCGCAGACCGCAATTGCCAGATCTGTTTTGCCGGAACACACGGGGCTGGATCCAGCATTAATGCATTTAAATGGGAAAAAATGCAAGTGTTCCGGAATTTTGGACGGAGATAAAACATGCTGCGGTATTATCTCCGTCCTGAAAAGTAAAAAAGACTGAACTCAAGACATCCTGAAACATCCTGAACGGATTGCTCTCCATTCAGAATACATTAGGATAAAACTGATCAGTTCTTTTCCGGTATTGAGCCCCTAGGATGGATTTCAATGCCGGAAAAGAATAGCGCTAGTGTTAAAGTACCCTTACTGCTCCGCACAAGGGCAAATAAGACCTAGAAATATTTCCTTGTAATAAACCCTATTAATGGCTGTATCAAACAGCACTTGCACCCTAATAACAAGAATGGTTTGCTGGAATTACAGAGCTGTATAATGGCAATTTGGTGCCCAGTCAGTGCAGCAAGGTGTAATAGGATTGTTATTATTACCCAGGCTGTAACCTCCCCTACTGAACCCTGTTCAACATAAATGCTGTGGAATAATTCCTCCCTATCCTTTCCCTACACCTTGAATAATTTTTGCCTGCACTTTTAAATCCTTTTTTTTTTAGCACAATAAAGTTTTTTCTAGCACTTTCCCTAGCGCCTGCTGACGTCTCTCCCTGCACTAAGTACACTGGAAAATGGCAGAATCTATGAGGGCTGAGGCTATTTATAGGGCTGTGACATCACAGGGCTGGCTGGCTGCTGATTGGCTGCATACAAGGCATTATGGGTGATCCTGCCTTCCCAGAGTTCCTTGCTCCATGTCCTCACATGTGCAGCAGCCATTTTAGGAAAAACTGTGATTCATTTCCACTAAGTGTGAGGAAATTCGGATTCGGTGCAAATCAAATTTTTCCTGAAATTTGGATTGAATTCCACTTCGTCAACTTCGATTTGCTCATCTCTAGGTTCAGCCTTGTTGGGACATTGTAGCCATCCACCAACCATCCACTACTCCATCCATCTGGACTATCCAGGGTTGCACAGCACTCATCAGTAAACCAGTAAATAATGTGGAACATCCTTAAGTACAGTAATTTTCCTTTAATTGGGCTCACCTGGCAAACTAATTATCACAGGTGTTTGAGATTGATTTCAGTGTTCCAAAGAGCCTAAGACTCAATACCATCCATGAGTTGAATTGAAAAACAAAAAATTACAACTTTATGACAATTAAATCCAATTTGCATAATATTTTTTTTGAATTTGGAATTTGCATTTTTAACGCTGTGTAGTGTTCAGTTCTCCTAGATCTGAAGGGTGATCTGGTGGGTGAAGACTAGCTGCCATCTACTGCACACAGAAAGTAGAGGAGAATCTGCTTCCTAATTTTCTCACACTCACTCAGGATCCCAGGATCACGGAGGACATTACAAGTACTGACCTGTTATGGTTGGGAATAAAGAACTTGGGATGAGACAGAAACTGTCCTGCTCATTCTTTTCACCTCTATTCTCCATAGAATTATATTGACATATGTAACCTGATCCTTATGTTGATCTGATCCATCCTGTATGGATTTAAAGTAAATTTGAAAAAGAAAAACATTTTGAAAAGTGTGTGTGGGGGAGGGGGTTAAACAGCTGGTAACATAAGACATTTATCTATAATAAGCTATATTACAAAGTTTATTATGGCAGCTTGTAATTATTGAATATTGCAAATTGTGTGAAAAGTTAGTGACCATTTAAATAACCTTGGGCATATACGTGCTGTTAAAGCTACAGTTACAGTATGTGTCAATAATTTTTCTTGGTTTCTAGGTATTTATTTCTACCCAAGACATAGATTTACTGTCCTTTGCTGTCACATTGAACCTAACCTCCATTTTAATGATGGAGAGCTGTGGAAGTAAAGAAAGGAGAGGATACTGTTTTCAGAGCCAGATTCATGTGATAGCACAGAAGCAATTCTACAGAGTTGAGTAAATAGGGCCTCATGCAAGGCCATATTTGAGATCTGCACCACACAACCCCTGGGTAGGATAACAACTGAAATCTGTGGACCCATATTGTATTGTGTGTTTCTTTTATTTTTTGCAGTTTTTTTGCCAGTCTGTGAGAAAAAAAAGTGGTACGTAGCGGTTCGAATGCATCATAGAATATGATATCTCATAGATCCATTATTTTGTTGGTTCAGTGTATGTGTGTAGAGGGAATTCTCTCTTCCAAAATAGTAATTAATTACTGAATAACTTGTTGAGTTTACAATGTAATTATTCACAAATAATGAGTATTTTTTCAGCCACTGTTAGGTATGAATCAGCCTGAAAGTGTTTTTATTTCAACTGCAAAGGACTGGCTATGTTTGATCTCCATGTTTTTGTTACGTATATCTTTGTATGCTCAACATTTTATGTTTGACATGTTTCTGTTTCTTATTGTATATCATGTGCATTTTAACTTTTTCTTTTATTTACAGTATGCTGAACTTTTACAAAAACCTACTAGCAATGACTCTAAGCACTTGTGTGTTTTGTGTATTCAGCCTATGTTCAATGTACAAACCGGATTCCAAAAAAGTTGGGACACTATACAAATCGTGAATAAAAACTGAATGCAATGATGTGGATGTGCCAACTTCTAATATTTTATTCAGAATAGAACATAAATCACGGAACAAAAGTTTAAACTGAAAAAATGTACAATTTTAAGGGAAAAATATGTTGAATCAGAATTTCATGGTGTCAACAAATCCCCAAAAAGTTGGGACAAGGCCATTTTCACCACTGTGTGGCATCTCCCCTTCTTCTTACAACACTCAACAGGCATCTGGGGACCGAGGAGACCAGTTTCTCAAGTTTAGAAATAGGAATGCTCTCCCATTCTTGTCTAATACAGGCCTCTAACTGTTCAATCGTCTTGGGACTTCTTTGTTGCACCTTCCTCTTTATGATGCGCCAAATGTTCTCTATAGGTGAAAGATCTGGACTGCAGACTGGCCATTTCAGTACCCGGATCCTTCTCCTACGCAGCCATGATGTTGTGATTGATGCAGAATGTGGTCTGCCATTATCTTGTTGAAAAATGCAGGGTCTTCCCTGAAAGAGATGACGTCTGGATGGGAGCATATGTTGTTCTAGAACCTGAATATATTTTTCTGCATTGATGGTGCCTTTCCAGACATGCAAGCTGCCCATGCCACACGCACTCATGCAACCCCATACCATTAGAGATGCAGGCTTCTGAACTGAGCGTTGATAACAACTTGGGTTGTCCTTGTCCTCTTTGGTCCGGATGGTATGGCGTCCCAGATTTCCAAAAAGAACTTCGAATCGTGACTCGTTTGACCACAGAACAGTCTTCCATTTTGCCACACTCCATTTTAAATGATCCCTGGCCAAGTGAAAATGCCTGAGCTTGTGGATCTTGCTTAGAAATGGCTTCTTCTTTGCACTGTAGAGTTTCAGCTGGCAACGGCGGATGGCACGGTGGATTGTGTTCACTGACAATGGTTTCTGGAAGTATTCCTGAGCCCATTCTGTGATTTCCTGTACAGTAGCATTCCTGTTTGTGGTGCAGTGTCGTTTAAGGGCCCGGAGATCACGGGCATCCAGTATGGTTTTACGGCCTTGACCCTTACACACAGAGATTGTTCCAGATTCTCTGAATCTTCGGATGATGTTATGCACAGTTGAAGATGATAGATGCAAAGTCTTTGCAATTTTTCACTGGGTAACACCTTTCTGATATTGCTCCACTATCTTTCTGCGCAACATTGTGGGAATTGGTGATCCTCTACCCATCTTGGCTTCTGAGAGACACTGCCACTCTGAGAAGCTCTTTTTATACCCAATCATGTTGCTAATTGACCTAATTAGTGTTAATTGGTCTTCCAGCTCTTCGTTATGCTCAAATTTACTTTTTCCAGCCTCTTATTGCTACTTGTCCCAAATTTTATGGGATTTGTTGACACCGTGAAAATTTGAATCAACGTATTTTTCCTTTAAAATGATACATTTACTCGGATTAAACGTTTGATCTGTCATCTACGTTCTATTACAAATAAAATATTGACATTTGCCATCTCCACATCATTGCATTCAGTTTTTATTCACGATTTGTTTAGTGTCCCAACTTTTTTGGAATCCGGTTTGTATTATATTAAAAATGTGCTGTGTTATGCTGCCCCTCACACTGTTCACATGATATTTAATGGGTATTATTGTATTCAATCATAACACTAGGTGTCACTGTTACACTTATATGAGGGCTTGGTACATTATATAAGGTAATAGTGTGTAGCTGAGGGCACATGGTGTGAGACAGGAGACTAATGTAACAAGCAGTGGGCCATTACTAAGGATTTGAGTGGTAAGTAGAGATTAGTTAATCTGTTCTCTATAATCACAATTCAACCTGAATTTTTAGAAAAGGTCAATCAATTTGGGAAACTTTCTGTAGAGAGACAGATGGGAAGATTTGTGTATGGCATAGAAGTTGCAAGGAGGAACCCACTGGAGAACAGGATTTTGGCCTGGTCTGGCTCAAGGAAGAGTGAGTGTCATCACTATAGAGTGCTGAGTGCTCTACACCTGAGTGCTGAGTCTCGCAGTTACAGCCTAACCAACCTGACAGCAGGATGAAAATACATTTCAGTGTGCTGCAGGCCTAAGCAGATATTGAAGCCAATACCCGTCAAAGGATGCGACAAAATGACAAGATAAGACTTACTCACTTGGAAATCCCCCTCTCCAACAGTTTTTGTTGCTGTCCTGCAGTGATGATGTTACTTCAACTTGTATGTGACCCAGGGGCGTACCTAGAGCATTTGGCACCCGGGGCGAACCCTTTGTTTGGCACCCCCCCCCCCCCCCCCAAGAAAGTTAAGAAAACATGCACAAACTTTTTTCAATGTTTTCAATAATATTTATTACAAAACATTCAGACATCCGCATGTGTTTTGCGGATCCGATCCATGTATCAGTGGATCCGTAAAAATCATACGGACGTCTGAATGGAGCCTTACAGGGGGGTGATCAATGACGGAGGTGATCAGGGAGTCTATATGGGTGATCACCCCTCTGTCATTGATCACCCCCCTGTAAGGCTCCATTCAGACATCCGCATGTGTTTTGCGGATCCGATCCATGTATCAGTGGATCCGTAAAAATCATATGGACCTCTGAATGGAGCCTTACAGGGGGTGATCAATGACAGGGGGGTGATCAGGGAGTCTATATGGGGTGATCAGGGGTGATCAGTGGTTCATAAGGGGCATCTCCTCTCCTACATAGCGCCATATACCTCTTACATCCAGTGATGTCACCTTTTGATGTAGACGTTCTCTTTCCTCATCTTCTCCATTCAAACCAGACCGCCATGATGATTTTTCTGCCATCTCCCGTCTCTGCAGAGATTGAGAAACAGACATTAGTTTCCTGCCACCCCCAATACTATACTGCAGAAACAGTCCCCCTGGAAATACTACTATAGTGCCCTAGTAATCATGTTCCTCATAGCCCCCAGTAGTAGTATAGCTCCCCATGATACCCCCTAGTAGTACTAATTTTCCCTATAATATGACAGTACATGAAATACCCCCGCTTAGTGCCCGTAGTTGAGCTAATGTCCCCATAATGTATGCCAGTATAAAATACCCCTATATAGTGCCCCAGTAAATGCCCTCATACTGCTCCTCTCCCCCTTCCCCATAGTGTCCCCCATAATATGCCAGTAAAAAAATGCCCCTTAGTGCCCCCAGCAGATGCCCCTATAGTGCTCCTCCCCCACAATGTGTCAGTAAAAAAATGCCCCTTCTTAGTGCCACCATATGCCCCAATAGTGCCTCCCATAATGTGCCAGTAAAAAAATGCCCCCTTAGTGCCACCAAATGCCAGTGCCCCCCATAATGTTCCAATACAAAAGACCACTTTAGAGTCCCCACTTCCCCATAGTGCCCCCAAATAATGCCCCTATAGTAACACCAGATGCCCCATAGTGCTGCTCTCCCCTATAGTGCCCCCCAGAATGTGCCAATAATTAAAAAAAAAGCCCACAGATACCCCCATGGTGCCCCCCCATAATGTGCCAGTAAGAAATGTCCCCATAGTGCCAGCTCCCCCCCTATAGTGCCAGCTCCCCCCCCATAGTGCCAGCTCCCCCCCCATAGTGCCAGCTCCCTCTATAGTGTCAGCTCCCCTATAGTGCCAGCTGTCCCATAGTGCCCCCCCCATAGTGCCAGTTCCCCCATAGTGCCAGATCTCCCCCCATAGTGCCAGATCTCCCCCCTATAGTGCCAGATCTCCCCCCTATAGTGCCAGATCTCCCCCCTATAGTGCCAGATCTCCCCCATATAGTGCCAGATCTCCCCCCTATAGTGCCAGAGCTCCCCCCCTATATGCCCAGATCTCCCCCCCTATAGAGCCAGATCTCCCCCCCTATAGTGCCAGATCTCCCCCCCTATAGTGCCAGATCTCCCCCCTATAGTGCCAGAACTCCCCCCTATAGTGCCAGATCTCCTCCCCTATAGTGCCAGATCTCCCCCCTATAGTGCCAGATCTCCCCCCTATTGTGCCAGATCTCCCCCCTATAGTGCCAGATCTCCCCCCCTATAGTGCCAGATCTCCCCCTATAGTGCCAGATCTCCCCCCTATAGTGCCAGATCTCCCCCTATAGTGCCAGATCTCCCCCATATAGTGCCAGATCTCCCCCCTATAGTGCCAGATCTCCCCCTATAGTGACCCCCCATAGTGCTAGTTCCCCCATAGTGCCAGATCTCCCCCCCCCCCATAGTGCCAGGCCCCCCCCCATAGTGCCAGCCCCCCCCCCCCCCCCCAAAGAGGAAAAAAAAAAAAAAAAAACGAATACTTACCTCCATCAGCTCAGCAGCGATGCAAGCCTTTTCCGGCCTGTGTCCCTGCTGTGTGCTGCCGGTCTCAGGCGTCGCGATGATAATGACATCATCGCGCTGCCTGAGCCGGCCTCTGATAGGCTGCAGGCATTAGTGCCTGCGGCCTATCAGAAGAACAGGGGAGGGACACGCCTCTCCCTCCCCTGCCCCACAGCACACAGCGGCCGCAATTACATCCAGGGCCGCGCCGCCTGTGGCGATCGGCGGTGCGGCCCTGAAGAATAAAAAATATAATTTTTTTTTTTTAAAGACAGGCGGCCTGGCTGGCACCCCCCTTGTGAGTGGCACCCGGGGCGGCCCGCCCCCCCCTTGGTACGCCACTGATGTGACCTCTGCAGCTGATCAGCGGATAGTGATAGTGGCTGCAGTGGTCACCTCTGAGAATTTGCAATGACATCCCTGCAAGAAAACAACGGAAACTGGTTGGAACAGTGGTGGGGGATTGTGTGTAAGGCTACTTTCACACTTGCGTTGTTGTTTTCCGGTAATGAGATCTGGCAGAGGATCTCAATACCGGAAAAAAAAAATCCATTTAGTCCTCATGCATTCTGAATGGAAAGAGATCCGTTCAGGATGCATCAGGATGTCTTCCGTTCCGGCAGCATTCCGTTTTAGAACTGGACACAAAACCGCTGCAAGCTGAGGTTTTGTGTCCGAACGGAAAAAACTGGATCCGAAAAGGTGGATCAATTTTCATCCTATTTGATTTCACACAACTGCATCCTAACGGAACAGATGCATCCTGATGTGCAAAATCAAAATTGATACATTTGATTCCGGTATTGAGGTTCTCTGCCCGATCTCAATACCGGAATTAACAACACAAGTGTAAAAGTATCCTAATACTTTATGTTGTCACATTCTCTGATTTCTGCAAGATTTTAATGTGTCTTGGAAAACCCCTTTAAATTAACAAAAATCATTCTGTCATGTAGCAACATAAAAAATTGAGGGGGTCATTTACTAAGCTGAAATATGCCTAAATTAGGCGTATTTCAGGCACAGATGGCGCAGACTAACCGTTGCGCCACTATCTGCAACTTTGCCAAATTTGTCTCATTCACCATTTTCTTTGCCTGTTTTAGGGCAGAAAATTGTCTAAAGGTAAGAAAGCTCGGAAGCTGTCTTACATTTAGAACTGGCACTGTATGCACTGAAGTTATGGAGAGGCCGACACCTCTTCAAAACTCCGGCGGATCCACCACCAGCTATGGGGCTTTATTAAGACTGGCGTCTAAAATGCCACTTTTATTAAATGTGCCCCTGAGTCTTTTAGCTAAAATGAGCAAAAATCTATAATTCCAATGTTATTTCTTTGAAATTAGATAGATAGATAGATAGATTATTCCACTGCACTCCCAAAAAGTAAATCAAAAGAAGTGGTCTTAATCACCAGACAGCCATCTGGTGATTTAAGACCACTTTTTTTGATTTACTTCTTGGGAGTGCCATGGAATTTTTTGTTTATTCTTTGGATGTTGGGTCACCTCCGCAGCCGCTGGCACCCCGCTAAATTGACATTGCAGTGCTGCTCACAATATTAGGACTTTATTAGATAGATAGATAGATAGATACAGCATATGGTTACGGGGGGAAAAAAGTTTTCTGATACAGAAAGCAGTGATAAATAGTGATGGCCTTGCGAACATATGGCGATGTTCGCATATGCCATATTCTTTTGCATTGCGCCGAACTTTGACCCATGACACATCCATCAGGTGGGACAGGACAGCCAATTAAGAAGTTTAAGCACATGGACACACCCCCACCCTATAAAAGAAGCCGATCTGGCTGCCTTTTTACATTCTGTATTTTGTCAGTGTAGGGAGAGGTTGCTGTGTGGAGCAGGGACAGACTGTTAGGGACACCAAACGCTAGCTAATAGGGCAACAAAAGTCCTTTTAAGAACTGGTATAGGTGTGCTATCGATAGGTGTGATATACTTATAATATACTTTCTAACATAGAAAGTATATTATAGTGCATTTGTATTGTGCATCAGTTGTGTGCGGTTCTGCTGCGATACCGCAGGTATATAGAGGGACAAACGCTATTGGAACAACTAATTGCAATGGGTGGGATATACCAGTGGCCCCCAAAAAAAACTGATTGAGGCAGGGGTCTGATATACCTATAATATACTTTCTATATAGTGCATTTGAACTGTTCAGCAGTTGTGTGCGGTTCTGCTGCGATACCGCAGCTATTTAGAGGGACAAACGCTATTGGAACAACTAATTGCAACGTGCGTGATATACCTACCCCAAAGAAAACTGAGGGGAGTGTTATACCTTCTTCCACAAAAGACTGATTAAGGGGTCAGATATACCTGCTTCCACCAAATATTGATTGAGGCCTGCAATATACCTGCTTACACAAATACTGCTCTTCTCTAGGGACTTAGGCACAGGGTCATTTTGAAAATGACAGGCAGAGGAAGAGGCAGGCCATTCCGCAGGAGTCGTAGGGGTCGAACAGGTGCTCCAGGCCAGAGCCTAAGTGGGATGTTTGTTGAGTGGCTCACTCTCCCTTTCACTTCTGCACCCTCCTCATTCTCTGTATCTGCACCCTCCTCACTCTTAGCTGTGTGCATCCCCAAATCCACCACCACCACCACTATAGCCCCTCCATACGAGTCAGAGGAATTATTTTCCAATCCATTCCCAGACCTTACCGATGCACAGCCATTCTTGGCATCGGATGAGGAAGAGGAGGTATCAACGGCCGCCACCCAGCGGTCTGAAGACAGTACCCAGATCAGCCCAAGGAAGGAGGTCCCCACTGATGCTGTCTATTCTGAGATCTCAAATGTCAGTGGCGGTGAAGGTGAGGATGATAACGCGTTGATGGACGTCACATTGGTTCCCACAAGAGAGGAAGAGGAGGGGAGTTCAGAGGGAGGGATGGAGCAGCAGAGAGGCAGGAGAAGGAGGAGAAGCAGGCACAGCTCGCAGGGCACAGGAGACAAAAAGCAGACTGCAAATGTATCTGGAGCTAACCATCCACCATGCACAGTTACTTCTGGCGCTTCCAGGACGCTGGCACATGTTTCTGCAGTGTGGGCTTTTTTTAACGTGTCAGCTGCTGATAATAGTGTTGCCATCTGCAGCCTGTGCTGTCAGCGCATAAGTTGCGGTAAGCCCAACACTCACCTAGGGACGACTCCTTTAAGAAGGCACCTGGCCTCCCATCACCAAGCCCAGTGGGAGCAACGCCGTCAGAACCTACAAAGCCACACTCCCATCGCTCCACGTCCTGCCTCTTCTCCTCCTCTCTCCTCTCATTTGTCCTCCACTCCACCTTCCACTAAGCCATTGTTGCGTTCATTTGGCATAGGGCAGGCTTCCGTGGCCCAAATGTTCGAGTGTAAAAAGATGATGACGCCGGATAACCCTCTTGTCAAACTGCTAGCCCAACAACTACTGCCATATAAACTGGTGGACTCGGAGGCCATTTGTGGCCATTGGAACATAACAATGGAAGGTCCCCGGAAGGTAATATTTCTCCCAGAAGGGCATCCCAGAGCTATATGGCCACGTTCAGCGGCAAGTGAATATATCTCTGGCACACAGTATTGGTGCCAAGATACATTTGACCACAGACACGTGGTCTAGCAAACAGGGGCAGGGAAGGTACATAACTTTTACTAAATAAAAAGATAAGAGTCTCTTTTTGAAATACTTGTCCTCTCTAGCGCTGCAAATCCGAAAGACGATGTGGGAGAAGTCCGCTATGTAGATAAATGTGGAGGAGGATTGCGCTGCAGGAAAGGAATCTTCTTGTAAATGTAAGCTCCCTTATGAAAGTCTTAAACCATTGGGATCACAGACCAACTTTACAACCTTCACTGGTGTGGAAATCTGTGATATAGAAAACACACTATGGTGTAGCGAGTTCAAACATCAAACGCACCATGTGAACAGGATATACTCACAGGATTCCAGATAGGTAAGTGCACGTAGAGATCTAAACGATGTTTCCTATAGGGCTAGAGCTTCTCTGGAAAAATGCAAAAAGGATCCTGACAAAATCTTCACAAGCAGCCGGGCAGATCGAAAGGACGGAGGTCCAGAGACGTCAGTATAGGATTTTTCAATCAACTGATTGAATACTCCTATGCCTAGATGGTAACGAACCACAGCTTTCAGAACGCTCTCAGTAGAGGAATCGCAGATGTAATATGCACCAAGTGGTCAGATGAAAATGTATTTAATATACTTGATAAAAACAAAAAATTACAGCTAAAACTGCATGTAAAATATCTGAAAAGCCCGACCCGGGTTTCGCAATGCTGCTTCGTCTGGGGCATTGCATTTTTCCAGAGAAGCTCTAGCCCTATAGGAAACATCGTTTAGATCTCTACGTGCACTTACCTATCTGGAATCCTGTGAGTATATCCTGTTCACATGGTGCGTTTGATGTTTGAACTCGCTACACCATAGTGTGTTTTCTATATCACAGATTTCCACACCAGTGAAGGTTGTAAAGTTGGTCTGTGATCCCAATGGTTTAAGACTTTCATAAGGGAGCTTACATTTACAAGAAGATTCCTTTCCTGCAGCGCAATCCTCCTCCACATTTATCTACATAACTTTTACTGCCCACTGGGTGAATCTTCTGACGGCTGTCAAGCATGTAACCTGTGGCTCCCTTGTGGATTTGGTGTTACCGCCACGGATTGCATGCAGGCCTGCCTCTTCTTCTCCTCCTCATACTCCATCCTCTATCTCCTCCTCGGCTGACTCCTCCTTTTCTACTGCTACCGCCTCTTCCTCTGCGCCCCCCAAGCTCCCCAAAACCTATTTAATGTCCCAGGAGAGACATTGCCATGCTGTGCTGCGGATATTGTGCCTGGAAGCCAAGAGCCACACCGGTCCTGCACTGCTTTCAGCTCTGCGGTCACAGGCCGATCAGTGGTTAACCCCGCTCAATTTGACAGTTGGTAAAGTGGTGTGCGACAACAGTGCAAATCTGCTGAGTACACTGAAACAGGGCAAAATGACACACGTGCCGTGCATGGCACACGTCCGGAACTTAGTCAAGCAGCGATTCGTTGCCAAATACCACGAGGTCCAGGACATCTTGCGGCAGGCCAGAAAAATCTCTGACCATTTTAGAAGATCTTACTGACGTTCAGCGGCGACACCACTTGCCCGTCAGACGTCTGATTTGAGACAACCCGACGCGCTGAGACTCCACCTTGTATATGCTTGATAGGCTGCTCCAGCAGCAATGTGCCTTTAATGACTACCTGTACGAACTCTGCAGCAGGACAGGTTCTGGGGACCTTGGTTTCTTTTTACCATGCCAGTGGCTGCTCATGCGCGACGCATGCAGACTTCTGCAGCTGTTTGATGAGGTCCCCAAACTAGTCAGTCGCAGCCAGGGCGCCATCAGTGGATTGCACCTTACACCTTCTTTCTGGAGTGTGCATTGCGTTGTGTCATTGATCAAGCCATCGAGGAGCAGGAGCAGGAAGATGAGGAAGTCGCAATGCTGAATGAATTCCCAGGGGGGGCTACTCCATCCTAGACATGTCAGAAGGAGTCTGAAGAGGAGTCAGAGGAGGATGGTGGCTGGGGTGAGGAGGAGGAGCAAGAAGAGCAGGCTATGAGGGGGACTTCAAACTTTTTGAGGATCCATGGTGTTGTCCGTGGTTGGGGGGAGGAGACTGAGGACGACATTCTCCTGGGCGATGAGCAGTAGCCAGTGCGCTCCACCGCTTTCAATTTAGTGCAAATAGGGGCCTTCATGCTCCAGTGTTTGAAGGGGGACCCCCGTATAAAAAGCATAAAGGTCAAGGACCAGTACTGGGTGGCAACATACTTAGACCCCCGGTACAAACACAAAATGACAGACATGTTACCAGCATCTCAGAGGGCTGTCAGAATGCAGTACTTCCAGGCATTCTACTGTTGCTGGCGCTGGCAGAGGAATTTCCACCCACAGCGAAACAGGTGAGGGTACTAATCCTACTGCGCCTGCAAGAAGAGAGCGGTTTGAAGATGTGTTGGTCACTTCGGATATGAGATCATTCTTGCAAGCAACCCATCGAGAGCCGCCTAGACCGACAGGTGTCCCACTACATCGGGTTAACGGCTGATGTGGACGCTCTGAGAAGCGAGGAACCCCTGGACTACTGGGTGTACAGGCTTGACCTGTGGCCAGAGCTGGCACAATTTGCCTCGGAACTCTTGGCTTGCCCCTCGTCGAGTGTGCTGTCCGAAAGGACGTTCAGCGCAGCAGGGGTTATCGTGACCAACAGTGTGGACTAGCTCACATTTCTAAAAATGAATAAGGCATTGATCTTGGAGGAATTCAACACTTGTGACAACCACGTGTAATTGAATTTCCTCATGCCAGCCCACACATATCCGCCACCACCCAGAACAAAGAATGGTCCTTGTCTTATATATATACAGCGGCATAAAAGGCCTTTTCTGTCAGGTGAATGCCTAATTTTTGGGGCCTCTACTCCAGGGCCTACAGTTCCATTTTTATCCAGTGACCGCCTAATGTACCTCAAGCCACAGAATCACAAGTTCTTTTCTGTCAGATGAATGCCTCATTTTAGGGGCCTTTACTCCCGTGGCCTAAAATAAAAATTTCTAGGCTCCAGCAGGGCACATTTTTGAGCGTTTCCTTTTAAGACGCATAAAAATGGCCCCTGATTAAAATACATTTTTTGGGGGGGGGGGAATTTTTGTCAATGACCCCCCTCTGGTATATCACTGTCCATGTTGTGGGACTATTTGTGTACTTCTAGTAAGTGTTTGCTGGCTGCAAATATGACCTGAAGGTTTTTTAGCTTCGCCTGCTATTAAAATGAATGGGGCTCGCCGCGAATGAGGGGTTCGCGAACATTTGATGTTTCAATGTTCTTCTATCACTAGTGATGAATAGAAATCATGATACAGCTGAAAGAAAAAGTTTACTAGCCCTATGAACTCTCCAGTCTGGTGATCAATGTCTGAACACAGTCAACAGCCTTGTTTCTATTGTCAGGAGCAGTTATAGATCACTGAACAAGATAATTAGGAAGGAAGACAATGCAGAAAGCTTCCAGGCTAAATCATTGTAGCAAAAGTAATGATTATTTTCATAAACATCATTTCCCAAACTGATACATTACACAGCGTTCTCATCTCTTGTAATATGTACAATGCCTTTATTGCTATGGTAATCTAATCTACTTTGGTTATGCAGTGTTCTCGCATGTGAAATATAGGTTAGTTTGGTTGGTTGGTTGATATAACAATTTAAAGAGGTCATCATGCTTAGAAAACTCATTTTCAAATATACCGGAATTTCTGAGTTAGTAAAATGGTTCACATCTCTAACTTTAAGTCAGAGACCGGTGGTGTGCCTACTATGAAGGCAAACCACGCGACTGCAATAGGAGCCTAGAGGGTCGGGCCCAACATTTGAGAGTTTTTTATATTTCCTAAAACATAGACATAGATTAACTGCATTATCTGGCTGCCACCACTAGGGGGAGCCCAGTGCAAAGTGATAATGTACAGCTTCCATTGATATAAATAGTAACTGTATAAATCTCTGTGCATAAGGCTACTTTCACACTTGCGGCAGTGTGATCCAGCGGGAAGTTCCGTCGTCGGAACTGGCCGCCGGATCCGCCGATCTGCTGCTGACTGAAAGCATTTGTGAGACGGATCCGGATGCGGATCCGTCTCACAAATGCATTGCAAAGACGGATCCGTCTCTCCGCTTGTCATGCGGACCGACGGATCCGTCTTGTACATTTTTCTCATTTTCACCGATCTGCGCATGCCGGAACGACGGATCCGGCATTCCGGTATTCTGAATGCCGGATCCGGCGCTAATACATTCCTATGGGAAAAAATGCCGGATCCGGCGTTCAGGCAAGTCTTCAGTTTTTTTCGCCGGAGAGAAAACCATAGCATGCTACGGTTTTCTCTTTTGCATGATCAGTCAAAACGACTGAACTGAAGACATCCTGATGCAAACTGAACGGATTACTCTCCATTCAGAATGCATGGGGATATACCTGATCAGTTCTTTTCCGGTATAGAGCCCCTGTGACGGAAATCTATGCCGGAAAAGAAAAACGCTAGTGTGAAAGTACCCTAAAGCTCTCCCCAGTGGGCAGACAGTTTTATAATATACCGTGTGAAGAGAAGAAACTGATTTATTGATGTATTTATACTTGTTGTTTAAATACATAGAGAAATATAGGGGCAGATTTACAATAAAAAAAATTGCTAGTTTTTGGTGCATTTTGCATTAAAAAAATGGTGTGCATGTTTTGCATTTTATTTACAGTTTTACACTCTTTTCTAAGCATTTTATGCCTCCTCCAACAGGGGAGCATGGCTTCATGGGAAAAGACGTTGCTTCACTGGAAATGTGGTGTGGCCTAAATGCATCTCCGTGTGACAAAGAGGCACCAGACTTGTGGCACATTTTTTGCTGTGAAACTACGTACAACTTATAGGTGGTGTAAACTTAGACTGGACTGCTTTTTGGTGCACAGACAAAATCTTTTGGCACACGTTTGACTACATACATAATGCCACAAGAAGGCATACAAGTGCTTCCCCACAGCCCTATAAAAAAAGGCTCTCAGAGGCTACTTTTGGGTTTGTACCTCTTGGTGAGAGATCATTGACTGCTAGACATGCCTCTACAACACACTTGAAGACATTTGAGAGGGTGCGCTGAAAGAAGCAGAATGGTAATTTCAATGATTTGCCCACCATCTAGGTCATTCTGACCTAGCTGCAAGGAGGTATTGGGAGCAATGATTACATGAAGGCCCACATACATGGTAACTAGGCTCTGGGCAGCCGGGACAGACCACCAATAGAGAGGATCATTTGATCTGCCAACAAGCATGAGCAGCTCCCACAGTTTAGTTGTCCACCATCCAGACATGGGTAGTTCCTTCATTATACAGCCCTATCTCTGCCAGGACCATTTCCAGGTGCTTAACAGAAGGAAATTTGGTGTCACGACACCCATTACATATACAACAATTGACAGCCAGCCACCAATATCGCCTTTATTTGCAGTGGTGTCGTGAATGAGAAACCTGGATTGCTATGGATTGGAACTGTATCATCTTTGATGACAAATCCAGGTTCTGTTTGAGATCCAACAATGGTTTGCGTTCAAGTATTTAGGCCTCATGTTGAGCATTTCAATCCTGCTATTGTTGTGGAGAAAGATATTGCCCCAACTGCTTGCATGATGATTTAGGGAGCCATCGCATATGACAATCGGTTGCCCATAGTAGTGATATAAGGAAATTTACAACTCAGGATATGTGCAGGCCCAGCTGCAACATCTTTGGGCAGATGTGCTGCAGGAGACCATACAGAATCTGTATTCCTCCATGCCCAACCATATCTCATCTTGAATCCAGGCTAGAGGCGGCCAACTAAATTCTCAATAAATCTATCAGTATGTTTCTGGAGTGTTGGAATTTGGGGGGTACTACCTTTCCTTACAGAGAGCGCCTTAATCGGCATAAGGAGAACTATAGTCTATACATGATCCTCTGGAATTCTGGAAAGAAAGGGATGCAAAGGGGTTCTTAGCAAGGCCTGCCTCTGATGCCACCAGATGTAAGCCAGCTATCCTGTAGGTCAATGTTCAACCCTATAAATAGGCCTTGAGACATGACTTGAATATTAAATAAGCCAGTATCTCATCTGCAGACAGCTGTTTTGGGGTGATTGCCCCTCATCAATGCAGAGCAGAGAGTACTGGCTTGACTGGGTGAGAGACCTAGGTCAGGATTTGCGGGGTACTATCTCTCCTTTACGGAGAGCATCTTAATCGGTGTGAGGAGACTTTGGAAGAAGGCAGAGTACCTGGAGAAAACCCATACAAACAATGGGGAACTTACAAACTCCATGCAGATGTTACCCCAAATCTGCAAGGCAACAGTGCTAACCACAAAGCCATCATTCTGCCCTTGATCATCAGTGTATGTGTGTATGATTATGGTAGGAACTATCAGGTCAAGTCTTTGCAGAAGGCACTGTAAAGCATTCAGAGCTGTAAAAGCATAGCAATAACAAAATAACCAATGATGGACAGTTCTTTGGCTTAATAAGAAGGATATTAAGGATTTTAATTTAACAACTGGTTCAGTAATATCTTGAGTAAACTCCTCAATCTCGCAAACAAGAATTAGATTAGGTTATAACAGCAGGACGGCTGAATATGGGTCTATTTGTCAGCAAGTCTTTTAATAATCCCAGAATGACTATGTCTATTGAAAAAACAGAAGACTCAATGAGAGTAACCTTCAAATAGATCATTCAGCACAATCCGTAAACTGAGAGCAATATGCTAGATAAAAATAGGAGCAAATACAACTGCTTTTTTATCCCTATAATCTTTCCTCTTCTGGTAGCAATTTAACCATTAGAGCTGTCACATGTCATTTTCAGCTCATTAGGGGGGATTTTATAAATTTTATCTACAGTTGGAAGAGGTAATAAGCACTAAGAATCGGGAAGGTCAGATATTAAGAAAGCCATCATCATCCCTCATCACTTTCAATGAGAAATTCTTCTATAATTGTCAGAATGCTGCAAGAATATTTCAAAAAGATTCTTTTCTAAATGTTATGAGACTCTTTGTTGCAGCCTTCAGGTTTAAGTGCTGCTAATCTCATATAATCTCATATAATCTCCAGTTAATGTCTTTATGTTGTCTTTTACTTCAAATTATACCTTTTTCGGTGTAGTAGTAGTAGTAGTAGTAGAGTTAGAGTGAATCTCCACCTTTTTTCATTATGGTGTTTTTAGGCACAAAATTCTGTGTCCATTCATTTAATAATAATAATAGTAACATAGTACATAAGGCCGAAAAAATACATCTGTTCATCCAGTTCGGCCTGTCATCCTGCAAGTTGATCCAGTGAAAGGCAAAAAAAAAAACTGTGAGGTAGAAGCCAATTTTCCCCACTTTAGGGGAATAAATAATTCCTTCCCGACTCCAATCAGGCAATCAGAATAACTCCCTGGATCAATGACCCCTCTCTAGTAGCTATAGCCTGTAATATTATTACACTCCAGAAATACATCCAGGCCCCTCTTGAATTCCTTTATTGTACTCACCATCACCACCTCCTCAGGCAGAGAGTTCCATAGTCTCACTGCTCTTACCGTAAAGAATCCTCTTCTATGTTTGTGTACAAACCTTCTTTCCTCCAGACGCAGAGGATGTCCCCTTGTCACAGTCACAGTCCTGGGGATAAATAGCTGATGGGATAGATCTCTGTACTGACCCCTGATATATTTATACATAGTAATTAGATCTCCCCTCAGTCGTCTTTTTTCTAAAGTGAATAACCCTAATTTTGATAATCTTTCAGGGTACTGTAGTTGCTCCATTCCAGTTATTACTTTAGTTGCCCTCCTCTGAACCCTCTCCAGCTCTGCTATGTCTGCCTTGTTCACAGGAGCCCAGAACTGTACACAGTACTCCATGTGTGGTCTGACTAGCGATTTGTAAAGTGGTAGGACTATGTTCTTATCACGGGAATCTATGCCCCTTTTGATGCAACCCATTATCTTATTGGCCTTGGCAGCAGCTGCCTGACACTGGTATTTGCAGCTTAGTTTGCTGTTTATTAAAATTCCTAGATCCTTTTCCATGTCAATGTTACCGAGTGTTTTACCATTTACGTATGTACAGGTGACTTGCATTATTCCTTCCCATGTGCATAACCTTACATTTGTCAGTGTTAAACCTCATCTGCCACTTATCTGCCCAAGCCTCCAATCTATCCAGATCCCTCTGTAGTAGTATACTGTCCTCTTCAGTGTTAATTACTTTACACAGTTTAGTTTCATCTGCGAAAATTGATACTTTACTATGCAAGCCTTCTACAAGATCATTAATAAATATATTGAAGAGAATAGGGCCCAATACTGACCCCTGAGGTACCCCACTAGTGACAGATTATAATAATAATAAGTGCCCTCCCCTGCACTTTACCCTTTAACACCTATACAGATATCTGAACTCTGGAGGGGAACCACCAGGCCATCACCTCTTGGAGTAGTCTTTGTTCGGTGAATGTTACCCAAAGGAATCAAGAGACTCCACTGTGGAGCACCAAGAGATCAGCAAAACCATAGCCAAGAAAAAAGCCGAGGTTGGGACATGCAGCATGCAATCCAGTAAACAGTCCAAAGGTCAGGGTGGGCAGCTTAGGGTCAATACGAGGAACAGACAGAGGTCAGGTCGGGAAGAAAGGGGTCACATCCAGTCAACTAGCTGGGCCACGTATTAGCAGGAAACCAGCAACCAGAGCAAATTGCACAGGTCCCCTCCTTAGTGGAAAGGTGTCTTGTATACCTATAGAAAGGCTGGCACAGGCTGAGGGTAGATAAAAGGTGTGTATATGCTGACCCTTTAACCTTTTCTCAGGGCAATTTTCAGATTTTTAAAATTCTGCATTTTTCTCTACCTGCCTTTCTGGACCCATAACTTTTTATTTTTCCATTCACATAGATGTATTATGGGGCATAGATGGGACATTCAATATGTTCCTATGGAGGACACAGGCTATCTTAAGGAACGAACAGCTCCCCCAATCACTGTGCAGGGGAGCTGTTTGGGAAAGCTTTGGCTCCGAAGCAATAAATAAGGGGAATAATTGAGAGATAAAAGAATAACTAGAGTCCAGACCTTGAGATGAAGTTCAATGGCAGCTTTACTTTGCATAAACGTTCTCCAAAATGGTTTACAGGCTTTGTCTTGGTTCCAGCAGGCTTTAACATGAAGCTGGCAGGCAAACTCAACTCTGCTATATCTGCTTCTCTCTAAATCTGCTGTACTGACAGGCTGGCTGTATAACTCAGCTTCTTCTGTATGCTGCACTTCTTCTTTGTAGTCTGACTCTAGGTTATGCCAGGGAACTTTCCTCCTGGTTCCTGGGGCTTTAAGCTTTGGCCTCCATGTGTGTGTGACCCGGTGGTCATGCCACCAACAGCAGAGAGATCCTGTCAGGCACAGACCAGGTCACTGGTGTAACAGTTCAGTTATATTGAGTTGATGTGCGTATTACTGCACTATCCCTGGACTGTGCCCGATAGTCCCCATCCAACCCCACAGAGCTTGAGAGGATCTGCAGAAAAGTATGTCCCCAAATTCAGGTGTACAAACCTTGTGGCACTCAAGAAGACTAGAGGCTGTAATCGCTGCCAAAGAGGCTTCAACTAAGTCTTGAGTAAAGGGTCTGAATACTTATGTCAATGCGATATGTCAGTAAATACTTATGGCAGTTTTTTTGTATTAAATAAATTAGAAAGGTTTGGAACAGTCTGTTTTTTTTACTTTCTCATTGTGGGGTATTCAGTGCAGAATCATGGGGAAAAATCTGAACTTTTTTTTTATTTTTGCACAGGCTGCACCATCAGGGGTGCACTTAGCCTTTCTACTGCTTGAGGCGAAAACTGAAATGGCTGGCCTCCCTCCCCAATGCCAATTTCTTAACCTAACCCCTTCTCTTCAGCCCATAGCCTTTTGGCTGCCCCTCTCTTGCCCCTACCTGGTGCTGCCTGAGTTGATCGCCTCACCTGGCCTCATTGGTGGTGCACCCCTGTGCACCATAACAAAATGTGAAAAATGTGAAAGGGTCTGAAGACTTTTCGCTGTTTTGAGTTATAATACACTTGAAATTAATCATAATCCGCAATAAAGCATTGTATGGCAGCACCATGTAGAAGTTTTTCCCCCACAAAAACTGGATTATTTTTTACTTGAGTGGTCCCTCAACCCTTGGGCTCCATAGCAGTTGTTGTGGCTGCTACACCTTTGGTGTCACCCATGATTCTGAGGTACCCCTAGTGTTGGTGCAGACAGCGGTTGAAAGGTTTTGGAGCTCATTATAAAACACGAGTGATGACCACTATGAAGATATATAAAAAAATCTGCTATTAAACTCTTAGCGTGCCTCATGAAAAATAAAAATGGCAGTTTTACAGTAGTATGCGTTAGTAAACTTTTCACTGTGAGCATACAAGCCAGAATCGTATAGAGGTACTCTGAAATCTTAAAGGACCTGTACAGGATTGGAAAAACATGGCTGCTTTCTTCCAAATACAGCGCTAAGCCTTCACGGAAATTGTGGCCAGGTTGCTAATGAAAGTATAATGTGCTACTATACAGGTAGCCCTGTATCAGACATTTATGGAATATCCTGGGGACTAGTAATAGATGTCTATAATGAGAAAAACCCTTTTTAACTTTGTTACTGATTGTTAAAGGCTATTCCCCTCTTGAAATGTTTGTCATATACACAGCATATGCCATAAATATCTGAAAGGTGCTGGTTTCACCTCTGAGACCTGCACTTACTGTATGTTGAGAACATGGGACCCATCTAGTACTTGCTGTGAATAGAGAGGTGCCGTACATGAGCAGGTCTCCCCGTTCACTTCCATAGGATTTTTAAAGAAATACTCCAGTAAACGTTCTCGGCTAATTTAAAAACTCACAGAAGTATTGAAAATAGCCCTAGAAGTGAATGGAGAGAGCTTCACATGCATAGCCACCTCCCCTATTCAAAATGGCCACTAGATGAGGCTTCGTTCTTGAGATAAGTGCCAGTGGGACTTGCACCTACCGGAAATTTATGGCATGTTGTGTGCAGTGGTACATCTACATTTTCTACCACCTGAGGCGCGGTTTTAGTGACCCCTGTATTAGAATGCCCCCTGTAGTGCTCCGGTCTGTATTTTAATGTCCCCCTATAGCGCTCTCTGTATTATAATTCCTTCTGTAGAGTTTAGGCCTGTAGTATAATGCAACCTCTATATTGCCATAGTGCCCCCTGTGTTATAATTGCCCACCTGTAATGCCTTCTGTATTATAATGCCCCCTGTGGGGCTATAGTGCTTCCCATAGTGTCCCTGGCCTATATTATAGTATTATATTGTAGTGCTGTAGTGACCCCCCCCTCCCCCCATGGTGCCCTCTGCATTATATTACTCCTTGAAGTGCTGTGGTGTCCTCTGTGTTATATTTCCCCCTGTAGTGTCCACCTATAATGTCCCTTGTATTATATTGTCCCCTGTAGTACTATAGTGTCTCCTGTATTCCGTTGCCCCCTGTTGTGCTATAGTGTCTCCTGTATTCTGATACCCCCTGTAGTACTATAGTGTCCCCAGTAGAGTTGAGCGAACACCTGGATGTTCGGGTTCGAGAAGTTCGGCCGAACATCCCGGAAATGTTCGGGTTCGGGATCCGAACCCGATCCGAACTTCGTCCCGAACCCGAACCCCATTGAAGTCAATGGGGACCCGAACTTTTCGGCACTAAAACGGCTGTAAAACAGCCCAGGAAAGGGCTAGAGGGCTGCAAAAGGCAGCAACATGTAGGTAAATCCCCTGCAAACAAATGTGGATAGGGAAATTAATTAAAATAAAAATTAAATAAATAAAAATTAACCAAAATCAATTGGAGAGAGGTTCCATAGCAGAGAATCTGGCTTCCCGTCACCCACCACTGGAACAGTCCATTCTCAGATATTTAGGCCCCGGCACCCAGGCAGAGGAGAGAGGTCCCGTAACAGAGAATCTGTCTTCATGTCAGCAGAGAATTAGTCTGCATGTCATAGCAGAGAATGAGGCTTCACGTCAGCCACCACTGCAACAGTCCATTGGCATATATTAGGCCTAGCACACAGGCAGAGGAGAGAGGTCCCGTAACAGAGAATCTGGCTTCATGTCAGCAGAGAATCAGTCTGCATGTCATAGCAGAGAATGAGGCTTCACGTCAGCCACCACTGCAACAGTCCATTGGCATATATTTAGGCCCAGCACACACACAGGCAGAGGAGAGAGGTCCCGTAACAGAGAATCTGTCTTCATGTCAGCAGAGAATTAGTCTGCATGTCATAGCAGAGAATGAGGCTTCACGTCACCCACCACTGCAACAGTCCATTGGCATATATTTAGGCCTAGCACACAGGCAGAGCAGAGAGGTCCCGTAACAGACAATCTGGCTTCATGACAGCAGAGAATCAGTCTGCATGTCATAGCAGAGAATGAGGCTTCACGTCACCCACCACTGCAACAGTCCATTGGCATATATTTAGGCCTAGCACACAGGCAGAGGAGAGAGGTCCCGTAACAGAGAATCTGTCTTCATGTCAGCAGAGAATCAGTCTGCATGTCATAGCAGAGAATGAGGCTTCACGTCAGCCACCACTGCAACAGTCCATTGGCATATATTTAGGCCCAGCACCCAGGCAGAGGAGGGAGGTCCCGTAACAGAGAATCTGTCTTCATGTCAGCAGAGAATTAGTCTGCATGTCATAGCAGAGAATGAGGCTTCACGTCAGCCACCACTGCAACAGTCCATTGGCATATATTTAGGCCCAGCACACACACAGGCAGAGGAGAGAGGTCCCGTAACAGAGAATCTGGCTTCATGTCAGCAGAGAATCAGTCTGCATGTCATAGCAGAGAATGAGGCTTCACGTCAGCCACCACTGCAACAGTCCATTGGCATATATTTAGGCCCAGCACACACACAGGCAGAGGAGAGAGGTCCCGTAACAGAGAATCTGGCTTCATGTCAGCAGAGAATCAGTCTGCATGTCATAGCAGAGAATGAGGCTTCACGTCAGCCACCACTGCAACAGTCCATTGGCATATATTTAGGCCCAGCACCCAGGCAGAGGAGGGAGGTCCCGTAACAGAGAATCTGTCTTCATGTCAGCAGAGAATTAGTCTGCATGTCATAGCAGAGAATGAGGCTTCACGTCAGCCACCACTGCAACAGTCCATTGGCATATATTTAGGCCCAGCACACACACAGGCAGAGGAGAGAGGTCCCGTAACAGAGAATCTGGCTTCATGTCAGCAGAGAATCAGTCTGCATGTCATAGCAGAGAATGAGGCTTCACGTCAGCCACCACTGCAACAGTCCATTGGCATATATTTAGGCCCAGCACACACACAGGCAGAGGAGAGAGGTCCCGTAACAGAGAATCTGGCTTCATGTCAGCAGAGAATCAGTCTGCATGTCATAGCAGAGAATGAGGCTTCACGTCAGCCACCACTGCAACAGTCCATTGGCATATATTTAGGCCCAGCACCCAGGCAGAGGAGGGAGGTCCCGTAACAGAGAATCTGTCTTCATGTCAGCAGAGAATTAGTCTGCATGTCATAGCAGAGAATGAGGCTTCACGTCAGCCACCACTGCAACAGTCCATTGGCATATATTTAGGCCCAGCACACACACAGGCAGAGGAGAGAGGTCCCGTAACAGAGAATCTGGCTTCATGTCAGCAGAGAATCAGTCTGCATGTCATAGCAGAGAATGAGGCTTCACGTCAGCCACCACTGCAACAGTCCATTGGCATATATTTAGGCCCAGCACACACACAGGCAGAGGAGAGAGGTCCCGTAACAGAGAATCTGGCTTCATGTCAGCAGAGAATCAGTCTGCATGTCATAGCAGAGAATGAGGCTTCACGTCAGCCACCACTGCAACAGTCCATTGGCATATATTTAGGCCTAGCACACAGGCAGAGCAGAGAGGTCCCGTAACAGACAATCTGGCTTCATGACAGCAGAGAATCAGTCTGCATGTCATAGCAGAGAATGAGGCTTCACGTCACCCACCACTGCAACAGTCCATTGGCATATATTTAGGCCTAGCACACAGGCAGAGCAGAGAGGTCCCGTAACAGACAATCTGGCTTCATGTCAGCAGAGAATCAGTCTGCATGTCATAGCAGAGAATGAGGCTTCACGTCACCCACCACTGCAACAGTCCATTGGCATATATTTAGGCCTAGCACACAGGCAGAGCAGAGAGGTCCCGTAACAGACAATCTGGCTTCATGACAGCAGAGAATCAGTCTGCATGTCATAGCAGAGAATGAGGCTTCACGTCACCCACCACTGCAACAGTCCATTGGCATATATTTAGGCCTAGCACACAGGCAGAGCAGAGAGGTCCCGTAACAGACAATCTGGCTTCATGTCAGCAGAGAATCAGTCTGCATGTCATAGCAGAGAATGAGGCTTCACGTCACCCACCACTGCAACAGTCCATTGGCATATATTTAGGCCTAGCACACAGGCAGAGCAGAGAGGTCCCGTAACAGACAATCTGGCTTCATGACAGCAGAGAATCAGTCTGCATGTCATAGCAGAGAATGAGGCTTCACGTCACCCACCACTGCAACAGTCCATTGGCATATATTTAGGCCTAGCACACAGGCAGAGCAGAGAGGTCCCGTAACAGACAATCTGGCTTCATGTCAGCAGAGAATCAGTCTGCATGTCATAGCAGAGAATGAGGCTTCACGTCACCCACCACTGCAACAGTCCATTGGCATATATTTAGGCCTAGCACACAGGCAGAGCAGAGAGGTCCCGTAACAGACGATCTGGCTTCATGTCAGCAGAGAATCAGTCTGCATGTCATAGCAGAGAATCAGGCTTCACGTCAGCCACCACTGCAACAGTCCATTGTCATAAATTTAGGCCCAGCACCCAGGCAGAGGAGAGAGGTCCCGTAACAGACAATCTGGCTTCATGTCAGCAGAGAATTAGTCTGCATGTCATAGCAGAGAATCAGGCTTCATGTCAGCCACCACTGCAACAGTCCATTGGCATATATTTAGGCCTAGCACACAGGCAGAGGAGAGGTTCATTCAACTTTGGGTAGCATCGCAATATAATGGTAAAATGAAAATAAAAATAGGATTGAATGAGGAAGTGCCCTGGAGTCCAATAATATATGGTTATGGGGAGGTAGTTAATGTCTAATCTGGACAAGGGACGGACAGGTCCTGTGGGATCCATGCCTGGTTCATTTTTATGAACGTCAGCTTGTCCACATTGGCTGTAGACAGGCGGCTGCGTTTGTCTGTAATGACGCCCCCTGCCGTGCTGAATACACGTTCAGACAAAACGCTGGCTGCCGGGCAGGCCAGCACCTCCAAGGCATAAAAGGCTAGCTCTGGCCACGTGGACAATTTAGAGACCCAGAAGTTGAATGGGGCCGAACCATCAGTCAGTACGTGGAGGGGTGTGCACACGTACTGTTCCACCATGTTAGTGAAATGTTGCCTCCTGCTAACACGTTGCGTATCAGGTGGTGGTGCAGTTAGCTGTGGCGTGTTGACAAAAGTTTTCCACATCTCTGCCATGCTAACCCTGCCCTCAGAGGAGCTGGCCGTGACACAGCTGCCTTGGCGACCTCTTGCTCCTCCTCTGCCTTGGCCTTGGGCTTCCACTTGTTCCCCTGTGACATTTGGGAATGCTCTCAGTAGCGCGTCTACCAACGTGCGCTTGTACTCGCGCATCTTCCTATCACGCTCCAGTGCAGGAAGTAAGGTGGGCACATTGTCTTTGTAGCGTGGATCCAGCAGGGTGGCAACCCAGTAGTCCGCACAGGTTAAAATGTGGGCAACTCTGCTGTCGTTGCGCAGGCACTGCAGCATGTAGTCGCTCATGTGTGCCAGGCTGCCCAGGGGTAAGGACAAGCTGTCCTCTGTGGGAGGCGTATCGTCATCGTCCTGCCTTTCCCCCCAGCCACGCACCAGTGATGGACCCGAGCTGCGTTGGGTGCCACCCCGCTGTGACCATGCTTCATCCTCATCCTCCTCCACCTCCTCCTCATCCTCGTCCTCCTCGTCCTCCAGTAGTGGGCCCTGGCTGGCCACATTTGTACCTGGCCTCTGCTGTTGCAAAAAACCTCCCTCTGAGTCACTTCGAAGAGACTGGCCTGAAAGTGCTAAAAATGACCCCTCTTCCTCATCCTCCTCCTCCTCCTCCTGGGCCACCTCCTGTTCCATCATCGCCCTAAGTGTTTTCTCAAGGAGACATAGAAGTGGTATTGTAACGCTGATAACGGTGTCATCGCCACTGGCCATGTTGGTGGAGTACTCGAAACAGCGCAACAGGGCACACAGGTCTCGCATGGAGGCCCAGTCATTGGTGGTGAAGTGGTGCTGTTCTGTAGTGCGACTGACCCGTGCGTGCTGCAGCTGAAACTCCACTATGGCCTGCTGCTGCTCGCACAGTCTGTCCAGCATGTGCAAGGTGGAGTTCCACCTGGTGGGCACGTCGCATATGAGGCGGTGAGCGGGAAGGCCGAAGTTACGCTGTAGCGCAGACAGGCGAGCAGCGGCAGGATGTGAACGCCGGAAGCGCGAACAGACGGCCCGCACTTTATGCAGCAGCTCTGACATGTCGGGGTAGTTGTGAATGAACTTCTGCACCACCAAATTCAGCACATGCGCCAAGCAAGGGATGTGCGTCAAATTGGCTAGTCCCAGAGCTGCAACGAGATTTCGCCCATTATCACACACCACCAGGCCGGGCTTGAGGCTCACCGGCAGCAACCACTCGTCGGTCTGTTGTTCAATACCCCGCCACAACTCCTGTGCGGTGTGGGGCCTGTCCCCCAAACATATGAGTTTCAGAATGGCCTGCTGACGTTTACCCCGGGCTGTGCTGAAGTTGGTGGTGAAGGTGTGTGGCTGACTGGATGAGCAGGTGGAAGAAGAGGAGGAGGAAGCCGAGAAGGAGGAGGTGGCAACAGGAGGCAAAGAATGTTGCCCTGCGATCCTTGGCGGCGGCAGGACGTGCGCCAAACAGCTCTCCGCCTGGGGCCCAGCTGCCACTACATTTACCCAGTGTGCAGTTAGGGAGATATAGCGTCCCTGGCCGTGCTTACTGGTCCACGTATCTGTGGTTAGGTGGACCTTGCTACAGATGGCGTTGCGCAGTGCACACTTGATTTTATCGGATACTTGGTTGTGCAGGGAAGGCACGGCTCTCTTGGAGAAGTAGTGCCGGCTGGGAACAACATACTGTGGGACAGCAAGCGACATGAGCTGTTTGAAGCTGTCTGTGTCCACCAGCCTAAATGACAGCATTTCATAGGCCAGTAGTTTAGAAATGCTGGCATTCAGGGCCAGGGATCGAGGGTGGCTAGGTGGGAATTTACGCTTTCTATCAAATGTTTGTGAGATGGAGAGCTGAACGCTGGCGTGTGACATGGTTGAGACGCTTGGTGACGGAGGTGGTGGTGGTGGTGTTGGTGGTACATCCCCTGTTTGCTGGGCGGCAGGTGCCAACGTTCCTCCAGAGGCGGAGGAAGAGGCCGAGGCGGCAGCAGCAGAATAGGCCGAGGCGGCAGCAGCAGAAGAGGTAGCAGGGGGAGCCTGAGTGACTTCCTTGGTTTTAAGGTGTTTACTCCACTGCAGTTCATGCTTTGCATGCAGGTGCCTGGTCATGCAGGTTGTGCTCAGGTTCAGAACGTTAATGCCTCGCTTCAGGCTCTGATGGCACAGCGTGCAAACCACTCGGGTCTTGTCGTCAGCACATTGTTTGAAGAAGTGCCATGCCAGGGAACTCCTTGAAGCTGCCTTTGGGGTGCTCGGTCCCAGATGGCGGCGGTCAGTAGCAGGCGGAGTCTCTTGGCGGCGGGTGTTCTGCTTTTGCCCACTGCTCCCTCTTTTGCTACGCTGTTGGCTCGGTCTCACCACTGCCTCTTCCTCCGAACTGTGAAAGTCAGTGGCACGACCTTCATTCCATGTGGGGTCTAGGACCTCATCGTCCCCTGCATCGTCTTCCACCCAGTCTTGATCCCTGACCTCCTGTTCAGTCTGCACACTGCAGAAAGACGCAGCAGTTGGCACCTGTGTTTCGTCATCATCAGAGACATGCTGAGGTGGTATTCCCATGTCCTCATCATCAGGAAACATAAGTGGTTGTGCGTCAGTGCATTCTATGTCTTTCACCGCTGGGGAAGGGCTAGGTGGATGCCCTTGGGAAACCCTGCCAGCGGAGTCTTCAAACAGCATAAGAGACTGCTGCATAACTTGAGGCTGAGACAGTTTCCCTGGTATGCATGGGGGTGATGTGACAGACTGATGGGGTTGGTTTTCAGGCGCCATCTGTGCGCTTTCTGCAGAAGACTGGGTGGGAGATAATGTGAACGTGCTGGATCCACTGTCGGCCACCCAATTGACTAATGCCTGTACCTGCTCAGGCCTTACCATCCTTAGAACGGCATTGGGCCCCACCATATATCGCTGTAAATTCTGGCGGCTACTGGGACCTGAGGTAGTTGGTACACTAGGACGTGTGGATGTGGCAGAACGGCCACGTCCTCTCCCAGCACCAGAGGGTCCACTAACACCACCACGACCATGTCCACGTCCGCGTCCCTTACTAGATGTTTTTCTCATTGTTATGGTTCACCACAACAACAAATATATTATTTGGCCCAATGTATTGTATTCAAATTCAGCGGGATATAAATTTGAGGCCTAGTATTTAGGCGCTGGGTGACCGGTATGGATTTAGTGACAGAATTAGACTTGGAAATGCACAGAAGCGTGTGTGTGAAGTTATTCTGAATGACCCAATGTGCACCTTGAATATTATATACCCTTTTTGGGATAGATTTCAAATAGCTCTGATATAGCAGGAACCACTAAATTATGAAATTGCTAAATTGGGAATTGTACTTCAACCCAGAACAAAAAATGTGCTTTGACGGGCACTAAATAACTTTCCCAGCTACAACAGTACAGCGGTAACGAGAGATTTAGAGGGATTTAAATTTGAGGCCTAGTATTTAGGCGCTGGGTGACAGGTATGGGTTTAGTGACAGAATTAGACTTGGAAATACACAGTAGCGGGTGTGTGTGAAGTTATTCTGAATGACCCAATGTGCACCTTCAATATTATATACCCTTTTTGGGATAGATTTCAAATAGCTCTGATATAGCAGGAACCACTAAATTATGAAATTGCTAAATTGGGAATTGTATTTCAACCCAGAACAAGAAATGTGCTTGAACGGACACTAAATAACTCGCCCAGCTACAGCACTAGGGACAGATTTAGCTGGATATAAATTTGAGGCCTAGTATTTAGGCGCTGGGTGACCGGTATGGATTTAGTGACAGAATTAGACTGGGATATGGCCAAAAAATAAACAGACTATTGCTGGTTAAATGCACTTGGTGTGACAGCTTCACCCTGATGTAGGCTTTAGCCAAAAAACAACCACACCATTGAGGGTTAAATGCACTTGGTGACAGGCGCAGCTTGCCCCTGATTTTGTATATGGCCAAAAATGAACAGACTATTGCTGGTTAAATGCACTTGGTGTGACAGCTTCACCCTGATGTAGGCTTTAGCCAAAAAACAACCACACCATTGAGGGTTAAATGCACTTGGTGACAGGCGCAGCTTGCCCCTGATTTTGTATATGGCCAAAAAATGAACAGACTATTGCTGGTTAAATGCACTTGGTGTCACAGCTTCACCCTGATGTAGGCTTTAGCCAAAAAACAACCACACCATTGAGGGTTAAATGCACTTGGTGACAGGCGCAGCTTGCCCCTGATTTTGTATATGGCCAAAAAATGAACAGACTATTGCTGGTTAAATGCACTTGGTGTGACAGCTTCACCCTGATGTAGGCTTTAGCCAAAAAACAACCACACCATTGAGGGTTAAATGCACTTGGTCGCAGCTTGTGCTGGCGCACCACAAGACACAAAATGGCCGCCGATCACCCCAGAAAAATGAGACTGACAAACGGTCTGTGCAGCCTAAAAACAGTGAGCAATTGAGGATCAGCAGCTCAATGATCCACAGCTGCAGATCGATCAGTTAATCAAGTCCTTTGGAGGAGTTAATCTGCCTAATCTCGCCCTACTGTCGCAGCCGCAACCTCTCCCTACGCTAATCAGAGCAGAGTGACGGGCGGCGCTATGTGACTCCAGCTTAAATAGAGGCTGGGTCACATGGTGCTCTGGCCAATCACAGCCATGCCAATAGTAGGCATGGCTGTGATGGCCTCTTGGGGCAAGTAGTATGACGCTTGTTGATTGGCTGCTTTGCAGCCTTTCAAAAAGCGCCAAGAAAGCGTCACAAAAGCGCGAAGAAAGCGACGAACACCGAACCCGAACCCGGACTTTTACGAAAATGTCCGGGTTCGGGTCCGTGTCACGGACACCCCAAAATTCGGTACGAACCCGAACTATACAGTTCGAGTTCGCTCATCCCTAGTCCCCAGTAATGCTGACATGTACAGGTCCTTTTCAAAAAATTCGCATATTGTGATAAAGTTCATTATTTTCTGTAATGTACTGATAAACATTAGACTTTCATATATTTTAGATTCATTACACACCAACTGAAGTAGTTCAAGCCTTTTATTGTTTTAATATTGATGATTTTGGCATACAGCTCATGAAAACCCAAATCTCCTATCTCAAAAAATTAGCATATTTCATCCGACCAATAAAAGAAAAGTGTTTTTAATACAAAAAAAGTCAACCTTCAAATAATTATGTTCAGTTATGCACTCAATACTTGGTCGGGAATCCTTTTGCAGAAATGACTGCTTCAATGCGGCGTGGCATGGAGGCAATCAGCCTGTGGCACTGCTGAGGTGTTATGGAGGCCCAGGATGCTTCGATAGCGGCCTTAAGCTCATCCAGAGTGTTGGGTCTTGTGTCTCTCAACTTTCTCTTCCCAATATCCAACAGATTCTCTATGGGGTTCAGGTCAGGAGAGTTGGCAGGCCAATTGAGCACAGTAATACCATGGTCAGTAAACCATTTACCAGTGGTTTTGGCACTGTGAGCAGGTGCCAGGTCGTGCTGAAAAATGAAATCTTCATCTCCATAAAGATTTTCAGCAGATGGAAGCATGAAGTGCTCCAAAATCTCCTGATAGCTAGCTGCATTGACCCTGCCCTTGATAAAACACAGTGGACCAACACCAGCAGCTGACATGACACCCCAGACCATCACTGACTGTGGGGACTTGACACTGGACTTCAGGCATTTTGGCATTTCCCTCTCCCCAGTCTTCCTCCAGACTCTGGCACCTTGATTTCCGAATGACATGCAACAGTCCAGTGCTGCTTCTCTGTAGCCCAGGTCAGGCGCTTCTGCCGCTGTTTCTGGTTCAAAAGTGGCTTGACCTAGGGAATGCGGCACCTGTAGCCCATTTCCTGCACACGCCTGTACACGGTGGCTCTGGATGTTTCTACTCCAGACTCAGTCCACTGCTTCCGCAGGTCCCCCAAGGTCTGGAATCGGTCCTTCTCCACAATCTTCCTCAGGGTCCGGTCACCTCTTCTCGTTGTGCAGCGTTTTCTGCCACACTTTTTCCTTCCCACACACTTCCCACTGAGGTGCCTTGATACAGCACTCTGGGAACAGCCTATTCGTTCAGAAATTTCTTTCTGTGTCTTACCCTCTTGCTTGAGGGTGTCAATGATGGCCTTCTGGACAGCAGTCAGGTCGGCAGTCTTACCCATGATTGCGGTTTTGAGTAATGAACCAGGCTGGGAGTTTTTAAAAGCCTCAGGAATCTTTTGCAGGTGTTTAGAGTTAATTAGTTGATTCAGATGATTAGGTTAATAGCTCGTTTAGAGAACCTTTTCATGATATGCTAATTTTTTGAGATAGGAATTTTGGGTTTTCATGAGCTGTATGCCAAAATCATCAATATTAAAACAATAAAAGGCTTGAACTACTTCAGTTGGTGTGTAATGAATCTAAAATATATGAAAGTCTAATGTTTATCAGTACATTACAGAAAATAATGAACTTTATCACAATATGCTAATTTTTTGAAAAGGACCTGTATATAAAAAAAAATAAAAAAAAATAAAACCTGACTCCTTTTTCCCACCGTCTGGCTGTGGATGGGGTGTTTTCGCATCCCGGCACAGGCCGTCTTGATGACATCACTGTGACCATGGCGCCTGCGCTGAGACCCATTGCAGTAGTTTGTGATGGTGTCATTTCGGCCTCTTAGGCTGTTCTATTGAATGGCAGGTTTGTTTACATTGAAGTAGTAAGAAGCAGAACAGGCAGGCCTTACTGTATAACTTACAGACGTAGACGGGCTCATACATCCAGTGCATATATAATACAAAATACAAAAGAGCATTACTTGTGTCTCCTTATAAAGAGCCAACATATTAAAATCTTGAAGACCACGATCTCGACAGATGTTTGTATTCACTGCAGATTATTTCTCCTCTGAACAAGTCATAAATCTCTTTGTCTCTAGTCAATCATATGTGCAGATAACAAAGTAGTACATGCCCAGGGTCCAGTTACAAACATCTTGTGTACAACCCGTACATGAAATGCACAGAAATGCAGGTTTTCATTTATTTTCCTCTTTAGAACAAACTTGAAACACGTTTCGCTCCAAATCCCCCGTGAGAAAAAAAAAAAACAGGTCAAGCGAAGCTAACAACTGTTTTAGGTTTATACATATATACTTATATATTTGAAGACTGATTTAATGTCTTGCAGGAAAGACTCCAAGATAATTATTCTACAGATTTTCACATAGGGAACTCTAAAGTGATTAGTATCAGAAGGTTAAAATGTAACTCTAACTTTACCTAAAGTCTGATAGATGATAGATTATGTGGAGTAAATCAAATAAAGCAGTGTCAGACTGGGGTACTCAGGGCCCACCAGTGTAACTGATTCTGGGGGCCCACCTTAGGGCTCCTGCACACTAACTTAGTTTTTTTCCATGTCTGTACCGTTCACTTCACTTCAATGGGGCCGCAAAAAAATAAATAAAAAGACTCTGTGTGCATTCCGTGTCTGTATGTCCACGTGGCCCTTCTGCAAAATGATAGAACATGTCCTATTATTGTCCACATTACAGACCAGGATGGGACTGTTCTATTAGAGGCCGGCTGTTCTGTTCCACATAATGTGGAATGCACACACCCAGTATCCATGTTTTGCAGATCCGCAATTTGCAGACTGCAAAACATCCAATGATCGTGTTCATGAGCACTTACCGTGATAACAGAAATATTACAGATGAAGTAGTATGATGGCAGACACTCACAGCAAAATGCACAAACATACAGTCGTGGCCAAAAGTTTTGAGAATGACACAAATATTAGTTTTCACAAAGTTTGCTGCTAAACTGCTTTTAGATCTTTGTTTCAGTTGTTTCTGTGATGTAGTGAAATATAATTACACGCACTTCATACGTTTCAAAGGCTTTTATCGACAATTACATGACATTTATGCAAAGAGTCAGTATTTATGCAAAGAGTCTTCTTTTTCAGGACCTCTGCAATTCGACTGGGCATGCTCTCAATCAACTTCTGGGCCAATTTCTGACTGATAGCAACCCATTGTTTCATAATCACTTCTTTGAGTTTGTCAGAATTAGTGGGTTTTTGTTTGTCCACCCGCCTCTTGAGGATTGACCACAAGTTCTCAATGGGATTAAGATCTGGGGAGTTTCCAGGCCATGGACCCAAAATGTAAACGTTTTGGTCCCCGAGCCACTTAGTTATCACTTTTGCCTAATGGCACGGTGCTCCATCGTGCTGGAAAATGCATTGTTCTTCACCAAACTGTTGTTGGATTGTTGGAAGAAGTTGCTGTTGGAGGGTGTTTTGGTACCATTCTTTATTCATGGCTGTGTTTTTGGGCTAAATTGTGAGTGAGCCCACTCCCTTGGATGAGAAGCAACCGCACACATTAATGGTCTCAGGAAGCTTTACTGTTGGCATGACACAGGACTGATGGTAGCGCTCACCTTTTCTTCTCCGGACAATCCTTTTTCCTGATGCCCCAAACAATCGGAAAGAGGCTTCATTGGAGAATATGACTTTGCCCCAGTCCTCAGCAGTCCATTCACCATATTTTCTGCAGAAGATTAATCTGTCCCTGATGGGTTTTTTTTGGAGAGAAGTGGCTTCTTTGCTGCCCTTCTTGACACCAGGCCATCTTCCAAAAGTCTTCACCTCACTGTGCATGCAGATGCGCTCACACCTGCCTGCTGCCATTCCTGAGCAAGCTCTGCACTGGTGGCACTCCGATTCCGCAGCTGAATCCTCTTTAGGAGACGATCCTGGCGCTTGCTGGACTTTCTTGGACGCCCTGAAGCCTTCTTAACAAGAATTGAACCTCTTTCCTTGAAGTTCTTGATGATCCTATAAATTGTTGATTTTATATAACGCAATGATGGCTGCACGCGTTTCTTTGCAGGTCACCATGGTTAACAATGGAAGAACAATGATTTCAAGCATCACCCTCCTTTTAACAGGTCAAGTCTGCCATTTTAACCCAATCAGCCTGACATAATGATCCCCAGCCTTGTGCTCGTCAACATTCTCACCTGAGTTAACAAGACGATTACTGAAATGATCTCAGCAGGTCCTTTAATGACAGCAATGAAAGGCAGTGGAAAGTTTTTTGGGGGATTAAGTTAATTTTCCTGGCAAAGAAGGACTATGCAATTCATCTGATCACTCTTCATAACATTCTGGAGTATATGCAAATTGCTATTATAAAAACTTAAGCAGCAACTTTTCCAATTTCCAATATTTATGTAATTCTCAAAACTTTTGGCCACGACTGTACATGTGGCAGAATTTACACATATATGGATATCCTGCACTTAAGGCTACTTTCACACTAGCGTTCGAGCGGATCCGTTCTGAACGGATCCGCTCATATTAATGCAGACGGTGGCTCCGTTCAGAACGGATCCGTCTGCATTATAACTTAGAAAAATTTTCTAAGTGTGAAAGTAGCCTGAGCGGATCCGTTCAGACTTTACATTGAAAGTCAATGGGGGACGGATCCGCTTGAAGATTGAGCCATATGGTGTCATCTTCAAGCGGATCCGTCCCCATTATAAGTCGGAACGGATCCGCTCGCCTCCGCACGGCCAGGCGGACACCTGAACGCTGCTTGCAGCGTTCAGGTGTCCGCTCACTGAGCGGAGCGGAGGCTGAGCGCTGGCAGGCGGATGCATTCTCAGTGGATCCGCCTCCACTGAGAATGCATTAGGGCCAGACGGCTGCGTTCAGGGCCGCTCGTGAGCCCCTTCAAACGGAGCTCACGAGCGGACACCTGAACGCAGGTGTGAAAGTAGCCTTAGTCAGTCAGAAACAAGACACATGCAGCACACACTAATCACTCATTGGACACATGTGGGACACAAGACACTTATACATGGCTCACATGCCACTGATGTCACATACTGCACATACACCACTGATACATAGAACATATATAGCAAACTCCAATCACACATAGGAAACACACAATGCACACACCAAGACATTTATGCCTAACCCAATTAAGTGTAGCACACTTAAAGGGGTTAAAGGGGTCCTCTCACTTCAGCAATTGGCATTTATCATGTAGAGACAATTAATACAAGGCACTTACTAATGTATTGTGATTGTCCATATTGGCACTTTTCCATCACATTATACACAGTTCGGATCCATGGTTTTGACCACTCGGCAATGCAGCAGCGGTGGCCGTGCTTCCACACCATAGGTAAAGGTGTGTGGCCTGTGCGCACTTCCAGCCTTTCCCTATAGTGCAGGGGTGGCCAACCTTACAGAGCCAGAAAAAAAAAGTATGACTGCCAGGAGCCACAAGCTATACATTTACACAAATATGCATGCACACAACAGTATTACTGCAATTGAGTTATCAAACATTTAAAAGTGCATTTAAACCACCTTTCCTACCTGTAAAGGAGACTTCTGGCAATCTTTGTTTTTCACAATGTGTTTCAAGATTTCTCAGATGACCGCCCATGCACAGATGACACCCTCATGCTCAGATGACCGCCCATACTTAGATGACTGCCCATGCTCAAATGACCGCCCATGCTCAGATGACTGCTAATGCTCACATGACCGCCCATGCTCAGATGACTGCCCTATGCTCAGATGACCGCCCTATGCTCTGATGGCCTCCCATGCTCAGATGACCCCCCCACTCCCATTCTGAGATCAATGTATGACTGCCAGGAGCCACAAGCTATACATTTACACAAATATGCATGCACACAACAGTTTTTCACGATGTGTTTCAAGATTTATCAGATGACACCACCCCATGCACAGATGACACCCTCATGCGCAGATGACCGCCCATGCTCAGATCACTGCCCTATGCTCAGATGACGCCCCATGCTCAGATGACTGACCATGCTCAGATGTCTGCCCTAGCTCAGATGACTGACCTAGCTCAGATGACTGCCCACGCTCAGATGACTGCCCTATGCTCAGATGACTGCCCTATGCTCAGATAACCTCCCATGCTCAGATGACCCCCCCAACCCCATTCTGAGATCAATGTATGACTGTCAGGAGCCACAAGCTATACATTTACACAAATATGCATGCACACAACAGTATTACTGCAATTGAGTTATCAAACATTTAAAAGTGCATTTAAACCACCTTTCCTACCTGTAATGTAGACAACTTTAGTAAAACTTCTGGCAATCTTTGTTTTTCACAATGTGTTTCAAGATTTCTCAGATGACACCCCATGCACAGATGACACCCTCATACTCAGATGACCGCCCATGCTCAGATGACCGCCCATGCTCATATCACTGCCCTATGCTCAGATGACCACCCATGCTCAGATGACCGCCCATGCTTAGATGACTGCCCATGCTCAAATGACCGCCCATGCTCAGATGACTGCTAATGCTCACATGACCGCCCATGCTCAGATGACTGCCCTATGCTCAGATGACTTCCCTATGCTCAGATGGCCTCCCATGCTCAGATGACCCCCCCACTCCCATTCTGAGATCAATGTATGACTGCCAGGAGCCACAAGCTATACATTTACACAAATATGCATGCACACAACAGTTTTTCACGATGTGTTTCAAGATTTATCAGATGACACCACCCCATGCACAGATGACACCCTCATGCGCAGATGACCGCCCATGCTCAGATCACTGCCCTATGCTCAGATGACGCCCCATGCTCAGATGACTGACCATGCTCAGATGTCTGCCCTAGCTCAGATGACTGACCTAGCTCAGATGACTGCCCACGCTCAGATGACTGCCCTATGCTCAGATGACTGCCCTATGCTCAGATAACCTCCCATGCTCAGATGACCCCCCCAACCCCATTCTGAGATCAATGTATGACTGTCAGGAGCCACAAGCTATACATTTACACAAATATGCATGCACACAACAGTATTACTGCAATTGAGTTATCAAACATTTAAAAGTGCATTTAAACCACCTTTCCTACCTGTAATGTAGACAACTTTAGTAAAACTTCTGGCAATCTTTGTTTTTCACAATGTGTTTCAAGATTTCTCAGATGACACCCCATGCACAGATGACACCCTCATACTCAGATGACCGCCCATGCTCAGATGACCGCCCATGCTCATATCACTGCCCTATGCTCAGATGACCACCCATGCTCAGATGACCGCCCATGCTTAGATGACTGCCCATGCTCAAATGACCGCCCATGCTCAGATGACTGCTAATGCTCACATGACCGCCCATGCTCAGATGACTGCCCTATGCTCAGATGACTTCCCTATGCTCAGATGGCCTCCCATGCTCAGATGACCCCCCCACTCCCATTCTGAGATCAATGTATGACTGCCAGGAGCCACAAGCTATACATTTACACAAATATGCATGCACACAACAGTTTTTCACGATGTGTTTCAAGATTTATCAGATGACACCACCCCATGCACAGATGACACCCTCATGCGCAGATGACCGCCCATGCTCAGATCACTGCCCTATGCTCAGATGACGCCCCATGCTCAGATGACTGACCATGCTCAGATGTCTGCCCTAGCTCAGATGACTGACCTAGCTCAGATGACTGCCCACGCTCAGATGACTGCCCTATGCTCAGATGACTGCCCTATGCTCAGATAACCTCCCATGCTCAGATGACCCCCCCCAACCCCATTCTGAGATCAATGTATGACTGTCAGGAGCCACAAGCTATACATTTACACAAATATGCATGCACACAACAGTATTACTGCAATTGAGTTATCAAACATTTAAAAGTGCATTTAAACCACCTTTCCTACCTGTAATGTAGACAACTTTAGTAAAACTTCTGGCAATCTTTGTTTTTCACAATGTGTTTCAAGATTTCTCAGATGACTGCCCTATGCTCAGATGACTGCCCCATGCTCACATCTCCCCTATGTCAAATCACCCCCCCACACACACACACATGATCTCAGAATGGGGGTGGGTAATTTGACATGACCAATCAGACACTTATCTCCTGTCGTGTCATAGCTGTTGGACCTTTTCACATTCCCTATCCTTAAAGGTGTCATAGCTGTTGGGCCTTTTCACATTCCCTATCCTTAAAAGTTTTCTTAAAAAATAAATAAAATAGAAATTAAAAATCTGGCCCAAAATATGTGTCAAGCTAAAATAGAAATACTGGCCAGTTAAAAGACCTGTGTCCACTTTCCTAGTTATCCTCTATCCACAGGATCAGGAATAACTAAGTGATCCGTGGGGGCTGAACACTGGAGCCCCTACTGATCCCTCTTCTTGATTGAGTGGCAGGTCGAGCATATGCCCTTCCTCTTTATCCATTGTCTATGGGGTCACTGGAGATGGCGGAGTACAGCACTGGCTAGTTCCAGTGGTCCCAAAGAGAATAAATGGAGCAGCAGGGCATATGTGTGGCCTGTCATACCATAAAAATGGGGAACAGGACCTGTTACTGGGATCAGTGAGGGTCGCAAAATCGGATCCCACTAATCATATAGTTATGCCCTATGGTGTGGAGAGGATAACTTGAAAACCTTGACAACCCCTTTAAATCCTCCACCACCAGTATCTCTTTTCATGGCAGCAGTGATGCCTGTAAATATGGAATATCATCACTACCGCCATGTAAACCATACATGTCAATACTGGAGAATGTGGCGTACTGTGCAGAATTTTTCAATCATAAGCCTGAGAAATCAGCCCAGCACTGCAGAGGAGTCCTTCTCTCCAGCAACGACAGTTTTCTGACAGCAGGGAGGGCAGGAGGATGGCCAGACATTTTCTCTCCTCCTTTACTGCCAGCAGACCTGGAAGCTTAGAAGATACTGAGGGCATCCTGTACAATTTACACAAGTAGGAGGCTACATCACTGTCCGATACTGCCACCTAGTGGTTACAATAATTATCTCTCCTAAGAAACAAGAGAAATAATTACTCCTCCGTCTTATCTCCTGGTGCAGGAGACTGGGGGCCTACCGAGGAATCTCCCGCCTCCCCGGTGGGCCATTTGTATCACTGTGTCCCAGGGGTTTTGCCAAAACATAAACTTACCTCTATCCACAGGATAGGGAATAGGCTTCAGAGCAGTGGGCGTCTGACCACTAGGACCTCCACCAATCATAAGAATGAGGGTCATGTGCTCCTCCCTCATATAAATTGAGTGAAGGTAGAACAAGTGCACTGCTGCTCTATTCATTTCTATGGGACTGCCAGCGGTCCAGACCCCAACTGATTAAACACTTATCTACTTTCCTGTGAATAAGGGATACATTTTTTATCTTGGCACAACCCTTTAAAGAGGACCTTTGATATTTTAGCACCCATCTCCATGTAATACAAGAATGGCTTAAGTCTACCACAACAGCTCTCCATTCTTATTTCATAAGAGGTCTCCAAGGTGGACCACCTTCTCCATGACATTAATTTGTTCCAGTCAGGTATAATGACAGGGGTTGTACACATGGCTAAAGAGTGTGAGAGATATATAAAAAAAATAGAAGCTGAGAAACAGGATAATTTTACTTATCTAAGTACCCCATCAAATTTGAATTGGTGAACGATGCATCTCCATCCTCCGACTTGGTGAGAGTTCCAGAGGTAGGACTATCTATTAGGCATTTCATGCCATGTGCTAAACTGTAAATACCACTTTTTAAAGGGAACCTGTCCCTAGATATTTGCATATTGTGTTATAGTTATTTGTAATACCTTGCTAAATATGTCCCTGTCAATTGGGGGCAATTTTACTAGAATGACAAGTAAAATTGCCCCCCAAAAAAGAAGTTGTCTTCCTTTCGGGATCAATACAGTAATGTATTCCTGCCATCTAGCAGCAGCAGGTTGGGTCCATTCATGGCTGTCCGAGATGGCCACGGGCCCTGAGCAAAGATGGAAGTTTTTGTGAAGTCTACATAGCACTCAATGTAGTGAATTGAGGAAGCAGCAAAGACGCTAATTATATTGGACCTTGCAATCACATGATTGTCACAATTGCGGGTTATCTTCCCTTGTCACTAGAGATGCTTTGGATGCCTGAGTTATAGTGAGAAACTGCACAATGATACATTGTTCAATATATACAGTTGCAAGAAAAAGTATGTGAACCCTTTGGAATTATATGGATTTCTGCACAAATTGGTCATAAAATGTGATCTGATCTTCATCTAAGTCACAACAATAGACAATCACAGTCTGCTTAAACTAATAACACACAAAGAATTAAATGTTACCATGTTTTTATTGAACACACCATGTAAACATTCACAGTGCAGGTGGAAAAAGTATGTGAACCCTTGGATTTAATAACTGGTTGAACCTCCTTTGGCAGCAATAACTTCAACCAAAACGTTTCCTGTACTTGCAGATCAGACGTGCACAATGGTCAGGAGTAATTCTTGACCATTCCTCTTTACAGAACTGTTTCAGTTCAGCAATATTCTTGGGATGTCTGGCGTGAATCGCTTTCTTGAGGTCATGCCACAGCATCTCAATCGGGCTGAGGTCAGGACTCTGACTGAGCCACTCCAGAAGGCGTATTTTCTCATGTTTAAGCCAATTGCTGATTTACTTCTATGATTTGGGTCATTGTCCTGTTGCAACACCCATTTTCTGTTGCGCTTCAGCTGGTGGACAGATGGCCTTAAGTTCTCCTGCAAATGTCTTGATAAAATTGGGAATTCATTTTTCCTTCGATGATAGCAATCCGTCTAGGCCCTGACGCAGCAAAGCAGCCCCAAACCCACCACCATACTTCACAGTTGGGATGAGGTTTTGATGTTGGTGTGCTGTGCCTCTTTTTCTCCACAAATAGTGTTGTGTGTTTCTTCCAAACAACTCAACTTTGGTTTCATCTGTCCACAGAATATTTTGCCAGTACTGCTGTGGAACATCCAGGTGCTCTTGTGCAAACTGTAAACATGCAGCAATGTTGTTTTGGACAGCAGTGGCTTCCTCTGTGGTATCCTCCCATGAAATCCATTCTTGTTTAGTGCTTTACATATCGTAGATTCGCTAACAGGGATGTTAGCATATGCCAGAGACTTTTGTAAGTCTTTAGCTGACACTCTAGGATTCTTCTTCACCTCATTGAGCAGTCTGCGCTGTGCTCTTGCAGTCAACTTTACAGGACGGCCACTCCTAGGGAGAGTAGCAGCAGTGCTGAACTTTCTCCATTTATAGACAATTTGTCTTACCGTGGACAGATGAACAGCAAGGCTTTTGGAGATACTTTTATAACCCTTTCCAGCTTTATCCAAGTCAACAATTCTTAATCGTAGGTCTTCTGAGAGCTCATTTGTGCGAGGCATCATTCACATCAAGCAATGCTTCTTGTGAAAAGCAAACCCAGAACTGGTGTGTGTTTTTTATAGGGCAGGGCAGCTGTAACCGACACCTCCAATCTCATCTCATTGATTGGACTCCAAAAGAGTAGTATAAAATAAATTTTGTTGCTTAAAGAGGACCTTTCACCGATTATGACAATGTGAACTAACTATACAGACATGGAGAGCGGCGCCCGGGGATCTCACTGCACTTACTATTATCCCTGGGCGCCACTCCGTTCTCCCGCTATGCCCTCCGGTACCTTTGGTCACAAAATTATGGTAGGCGGAGTCTGCCCTTGTTCTGCTGTTTCGCTGGCCAATCGCAGCGCAGAAATCACAGCCTGGGAGGTTATTTTCTCCCAGGCTGTGAGCTCTGCAATGCGATTGGCCAGCGCTACAGCAGAACAAGGGCAGACTCCGCCTATCATAACTTAGTGACTGAAATCTCCGCCTACTATAACTTAGTGAGCGAAGATACCGGAGGGCATACCGGGAGAACGGAGTAGCGCCCAGGGATAATAGTAAGTGCAGTGAGATCCCCGGGCGCCGCTCTCCATGTCTGTATACTTAGTTCACATTGTCATAATCGGTGAAAGGTCCTCTTTAAAGGGGTTATCCAGGAAAATATATTTATGACCTCAGGATTGGTCATCAGATCTGTGGGGGTACAGCACCTGGGACCCCCGCTGATCAACTGTTAGAAGAAACATTGAACGCCACAACCTCTTCCTAGGTAGTGATGAGCGTCAGGGGTCATATTCGAATTCGCGATATTTCACAAATATTTTGTAGAACATTCAACGAATATTAGCAAATTCGAATATTCGTTATATTCTACATTATTTTACAAAAAAAATCGGCAATGTAATGATTGCGTAATATGGGAATATTACGCGATCAATTCAGGCATGGGTCGAATAGGAATATATAGCACTATAGAATATAGTGCTGTATATTTGTTTTTTAGAATATTCGTCATTTTTTGACAAGCAACTTAAGCAGGGAGGAATCATAACTTCAGATGGGAAAAAAAAAAGAATATTCTAAAAAACAAATATATAGCACTATATTCTATAGTGCTATATATTCCTTTTTGACCCACGCCTGTATTGATCATTATATTGCCGTTTTTTTTGTAAAAAAAAGACGAAAATTCGAAAAACGCATATATAACACTATACTCTAAATATTTGCGAATTCTCGAAGTTGCGATATTCGCGATAAATATTCTAGGTCAGCGACATGACTGTACATTGGTTACATGGCCTGAGTGCTTGAGTAAAAATAAAAAGTGTACCTTTTAGGCATCTACATAACCGTAAGAACCATAAGAATTAACAAATATTCAAGTAGCTAAAAAACATAAATTACACAGAAAAATTAAACAGCAAAACCTCACTCAGCTACGTATGTGAAGAAATAGAAAAGATAATGGCTATCAAAATACTGAGAGGCAAAAATGGAAAAATGAAGCTGGTTGTTAAAAGATGTTTTCTGGTCCTTTTATGGCCTGTCATCAGCATACTGTAGGTCACCAATATCTGATCAGCTGCGGTCATGGTGTCCTCGCTGTTATGCCTTTTCTGCCTTGACTGATGTGCTGCTCAGAAGAGCTGGCACTGGCATCACATGCCCAGGGTGAAGTCAAGCAAGGAAGAAATGGGCATGCCAAGACACTGTGACTAGTTACCACACGAACAACTCCCAGATGACAATTGGTGAACGCCATGGGCTATGTCGTAACATCTTTTTATTCAGCATGGTGAACTAGATTATTTCAACAGGGGCATATTTAGCAAGTTACACAGAACTATACATATTACACAGAACTATAATACCATGGGGCTGATTTCTTCTGCAAAAATGTATTGACCGGTTCCCTTTAAGATAAATTGAAACTGAACAAAGTTCTTACTTTTCTAAGCCTCTGAACAGTTAGCGGTCTACTAGACCTTCCACCCTTAGCCTCCTGCCATAGTTTGACCTACGACAGATATGCCTGTGGTTGTAAGCATTGTTTATCCGGTATCCTTTTAATCACGTAGCATGTAACATCAGGTGCACATGTCCAAGAACACACAACAGTGAATTTCACAATGATCTGGAACCTTCAAGGTGTATACTTTCATCACTAAGTGTCTGTATTTCCTTCCACCCCCTTCACTTTATTACATGGAAAAAAAAATCAACATTTGGACCAAACCAATTTTGTTCCATAGTAAAACAAAAGCTTCCTTTGTTAGAGAAATTTAATTAAAAGCAGATAAAAATCAAGAAAATATTTCTTGCATTCTTTTAAAATGGAACAAAATGTGCCTACAATTGCGAGTTGAAAAGGACCTGTCTATCTGTTTGCGAAAGGATAACTAAAGAAGTATTGTGTCATATTATCTCTATCTAACCCGTCTGTCATACAATACTGTTAGAAACTAGGACGCTATTTCATCTTGAGGTTTCTCCAACAAAAAATCTTATACCTGCCAGCAGGTCATTATATACCTTTTTGATAGTTTACCTGGTTGAGCCATACATCAATAAGCTGCTTGAGGGATGAAGGGGTAATATCATTTGTTTGAATGAAATCATGATTAAAGGATCTTTAGGCAAAAATCTACCCTCTTTACAATAATTGAAAACATCAAATTAGGCACAAAGAGCATTGTAGGTTGAAGACTCAACTCACCGTTGAGTAGACGATGACTAACCCATGGGTTAGAAAGGACACGTAAATAAAGGTGAACCAATAAATACATGTCTTGAAGACCTTACCTTTCCTGCATCTGAGGTTACCTGTTCTACACTTCCCTTCACAATAACTACAGGGTATTTGATACTCACAGACATTGCTTGGAGCTGAAATTCAACCCTGAAGAGCAACTTATATATTCACAAAAGATTAGTAAGGGCAACAAAGGTTGACAGAGAATTGGCAAGTGATCCATTTATTCACACTTGCAACCCTGGAGAGAAAAAAAAAAAAGATTCTCTTCTAAAATGTTGCAATCCAGAAGCATTCATTTTTATTTCATTCTCTTTCCACTGACACTTGATATCTCTTTTCATATACCTAAGAAGATGATGACTGCAATGTAACATAATGAAGAAGCCTCCTATAATAAAATGTCTTTGTCTAGACATTAAATCTGATATTGTTTCCTTAATCACAAATGTCAGTTATCTCATATATGTTACAGAGGATGAACCAGCAAATAACATAACTAATAAATGTGAAAAATATGTGATATATGTAACCGTCTCAGTTTATTGGGTTACCTTTTCAGTTAAAACATGAGTTCTTGGTAACTTATTGGTGTTTTGGGCTTCCATACTATTTTTATTTTTTTTGGACACATGGGAAGAACATTTTAGGGCTCTTTCACACTTGGGTTGTCCGGATCCGTCGTGTACTCCATTTGCCGGAATTACACGCCGGATCCGGAAAAACGCAAGTGAACTGAAAGCATTTGAAGACGGATCCGTCTTCAAAATGCGTTCAGTGTTACTATGGCAGCCAGGACGCTATTAAAGTCCTGGTTGCCATAGTAGTAGTGGGGAGCGGGGGAGCAGTATACTTACCGTCCATGCGGCTCCCGGGGCGCTCCAGAATGACGTCAGAGCGCCCCATGCGCATGGATGACGTGTCCATGCGATCACGTCATCCATGCGCGTGGGGCGCCCTGACGTCACTCTGGAGCGCCCCGGGAGCCGCACGGACGGTAAGTATACTGCTCCCCCGCTCCCCACTACACTTTACCATGGCAAACAGGACTTTAGCGTCCTGGCAGCCATGGTAACCATTCAGAAAAAGCTAAACGTCGGATCCGGTAATGCGCCGAAACGACGTTTAGCTTAAGGCCGGATCCGGATTAATGCCTTTCAATGGGCATTAATTACGGATCCGGCCTTGCGGCAAGTGTTCAGGATTTTTGGCCGGAGCAAAAAGCACAGCATGCTGCGGTATTTTCTCTGCCCAAAAAACGTTCCGGTCCGGAACTGAAGACATCCTGATGCATCCTGAACAGATTTCTCTCCATTCAGAATGCATGGGAATATTTCTGATCAGGATTCTTCCGGCATAGAGCCCCGACGACGGAACTCTATGCCGGAACAGAAGAACGCAAGTGTGAAAGAGCCCTTAAAGGGTTATACCCATCTTAGATATTACTGGCATATTGCTAGGATATGTCAATATTGTAAAATAGTGTAGGTGGGATTCCTACCTCTGGGACCCTGTCCTATCTCCATCCAATGTGAGCAAGAGCACACAGCGCATGTGCAGCATGCTCTCCATTCACTTCTATGGGATTTCCAAAAATAACCAAGCTATCATGCTCGGAAGGTCCCATATCGTTGAATGAAGTCACCACTCTTTTCAACGCTATAGGACTGCCAGAAATAGTCGAGCTAGCGCTTGGCTATTTTGGAGTTCCTATAGAGGTGTATGGAGGGTAGCTGCACTTTCACAGTACGCTCTCCTTCATTTTGGGGGGTCCGTTCTGGAAATAAGAGAGAGCCCCAGATGTGGGACTCACCATATCTGACACTAATCTCAATAAGAGCATCAATAAGAGTAAATGTTTGAGCATCCTAAGGAGGACCATGCACTAGAAAAGGAACTGGTGTAGAAACTTCTGGTGTAATGTGCAAAGGTATTGCGTATATTTGCACAAGCTCCTGAATCCACCATCTGTACATAATAGTTCTGGCTCCGTCCACAGCGGAAGTGACTAGTGATGGATGAACACTGGCCGGGAAGATTCGCGTACGCGCAAACGCGATCAAATGTTCGCGAACCGCAAGTTTGCAGCAGGCCCAATTTAATGACAGGCAAACCTGAAAAACCTTCAGGTCATTATTGCAGCCACCAAATACTTACAAGAAGTGCACAAATCGCCCCACAACATGGACAGTGACATACCAGAGGGGGGTCAATGTCAAAAGTTCCCACAAAAAATGTGAATTTTAATCAGGGGCCATTTTTATGCGTCTTAAAGGTAAACTCTCAAAAATGTGGCCTGCTGGAGCCTAGAAATTTTTTATTTTAGGCCACGGGAGTACAGGCCCCAAAAGTTAGGCATTCACCTGACAGAAAACATCAAGTGATTATGCGGCTGGAGGTATATTAGACGGTCATTGGATATCAATTTTACTGCAGGCCAGTAGAAATAGATGTCAAATACATATGTTTAAAAGAACAACAAATATAAAATTGGATTAAAAACATGGCTAAAGAAATCCCCCCTCTTGAAAAAAGAAAAAATGATAATAGTTGAAATTCGATAACACGTGGTGGTCACAGATGTTGAATTCCTCCGAGGTCCCAAACATTAGGCATTCACCTGACAGAAAAGGCCTTTTATGCCGCTGTATTTACCTAAGACAAGTACCATTATTTGTTCTGCGGGTGGCCGATATTTGTGGGCTGTCATGAGGAAACTCAATTAAACGTGGTCGTCACAGATATTGAATTCCTCCGAGATTCATGCCTCATTCATTTTTAGAAATGTGATGTAGTCCACACTGTCATGAGCTAGAAGAGTGCGCTTATCGGTCACGATCCCCCTGCTGCGCTGAACGTCCTTTCGGACAGGACACTCAACGATGGGCAAGCCAAGAGTTCCATGGCAAATTGTGCCAGGTCTGGCCACAGGTCAAGCCTGCACACTCAATAGTCCAGGGGTTCCTCGCTTCTCAGAGCGTCCACATCGGCCGATAACCCGATGTACTCGGACACCTGTCGTTCTAGGCGTTCCCTGAGGCTGGATCCGGAGGGCGGCTGTCGATGGGTTGGCTTTAAGAATGATCTCATATCTGAAGTAACCAACACATCTTCAAACTGCCCTCTTCTTGTATCCGCTGTAGGATTGGTACTTGCAACTGTTTCTCTGTTGGTGGAAATTCCTCTGCCAGTGCCCGCAACAGCAGAATGCAGCAAGACCTGGAAATGCTGCATTCTGACAGCCCTCTGTGATGCTGGTAACATGTCCGCCATTTTGTGTTTGTACCGGGGGTCTAAGTACGTTGCTACCCAGTACTGGTCCTTTCCCTTTATGCTTTTTATACAGGGGTCCCGCTTCAAATACTGAACATGAAGGCCCCCATTTGCACTCAATTGGAAGGAGATTGTCGTCCTCGGTCTCCTCCTTCCAGCCACAGACAACACCAGAAATCCCAGCAAAGTTTAAAGCCTTCTCTTCTTCCTCCTCCTCCTCCCCCCTTTCCCAGGCACTATACTCCTCTGACTCCTCCTGCTGACTTGTCTCACATGGAGTAGCCCCCCCTGGGAATTCATTCAGCATTGCGACTTCCTCATCTTCCTGCTCCTCAATGGCTTTATCAATGACAATACGCAATACACGCTCCAGTAAGAAGGTACGATGTCACTGATGGCGCCCTGACTGTGACTGACCAGTTTGGTGATCTCATCAAATGGCTGCAGAAGTCTGCATGCGTCGAGCATGAGCAGCGACTGGCGGGGTGAAAAATAACCAATCTCCCCAGAACCTGTCCTGCCGCAGAGTTCGTACAGGTAGTCGTTAACGGCACGTTTCTGCTGGAGAAGCCTATCAAGCATATACAAGGTGGAGTTCCAGTGAGTCGGGCAGTCTGAATCAGACGTCTGAAGTGGTGTCGCCGCTGAAGGGGAAGTGGTGTCGCCGCTGAACGTCAGCAAGGCGAGCCATGGCCGTGTAAGATCTTCTAAATTGGCCAGAGATTTTCCTGGCCTGCTGCAGGATGTCCTGGACCCCAGGGTATTTGGCAACGAATCGCTGCACGACTAAGTTCAGGACGTGTGCCATGCACGGCACATGTGTCATTTTGCCCTGTTTCAGAGTGCTAAGCAGATTGGCACCGTTGTCGCACACCACTTTACCAACTGTCAAATTGAGCGGGGTTAGCCACTGATTGGCCTGTGACCGCAGAGCTGAAAGGAGTGCAGGACCGGTGTGTGGCTCTTTGCTTCCAGGCACAATAGCCACAGCACAGCATGGCAACGTCTCACCTGGCATGTCGAATAGGTTCTGGGGAGCTTGGGGGTAAGGGAAGAGGCGGTAGCAGTGGAAAAGGAGGAGTCAGCCGAGGAGGAGACAGAGGATGGAGTAGGAGGAGAAGAAGAAGAGGCAGGCCTGCATGTAATCCATGCGGTAACACCAAATGCACATGGGTGCCACGGGTTACAAGCTTGACGGCCATCAGAAGGTTCACCCAGTGGGCAGTAAAAGTTATGTACCTTCCCTGCCTGTGTTTGCTAGACCGCGTGTCTGTGATCAGATGTATCTTGGCACCTTACATTCACTTGGCACCTTACATTCACTTATCGCTGAACGTGGCCATATTGCTCTGGGATGCCCTTCTGGGAGAAATATTTCCTTCCGGGGAACTTCCATTTCGGTGTACCAATGGCCACAAATTTTTTATAGGTCTTCGAATCCACCAATTTATATGGCAGTAGTTGGCGGGCTAGCAGTTCTGACAAGCCAGCGGTCAGCCGTTAGGCAAGAGGATTATCCGGCGTCATCATTTTTTTACGCTCGAACATTTGGGCCACGGAAGCCTGCCTTGTGCCAAATGAACGCAACAATGGCACGGTGGAAGGTGGAGTGGAGGACAAATGGGAGGAGAGAGGAGAAGGAGAAGAGGCAGGACGTGGAGCACCAGGAGTGTGGCTTTGTGTGTTCTGACAGCGTTGCTCCCACTGGGCTCGGTGATGGGAGGCCAGGTGCCTTCTTAAGGTGGTCGTCCCTAGGTGAGTGTTGGGCTTACTGCGACTTATGCGTTGACAGCACAGGCTGCAAATGGCAACACTGTTATCAGCAGCTGACAAGTTAAAAAAAGCCCACACTGCGGAGCCATGTGCCGACGTCCTGGGAGCACAAGATGTGACCATGCATGGCGGGTGGCTCGCTCCAGATTTGCAGGCTGCTTTTGCCTCCTGTGCACTGTAAGTTCTACCTGCTACTCCTTCTCCTCCCTATCTGCTACTTCGTCTCTCCCTCTGAACTCCCCTCCTCTTCCTCTCTTGTGGGCACCCACGTGACGTCCATCGACACGTCATCATCGTCACCTTCACCACCACTGACATTAGAAATCTCGGAGTAGGCAGCAACAGCGGGGACCACCCTCCTTGGGCTGATCTGGGTGCGTTTGTCAGACAGCTGGGTGGCGGCTGTTGCTATCTCCTCTTCCTCATCCGATGCCAAGAATGGCTGCACATTGGTAAGGTCTGGGAATTGATGGGAAAATATTTCCTTTGACTCGAGTGGAGGGGCTATGGTGAACGTGGTGGATTTGGGGGTGCTCACAGCTAAGAGTGAGGAGGGTGCAGATACAGAGGATAAGGAGGGTGCAGAAGCGGAAGGTTGAGTGAGCCACTCAACCAACTCTGGTGCATCCTTTGACGCAATCGCACGCACCTTCTCCAACTTCCCACTTAGGCGCCGGCCTGGTGCACCTGCCCGACCCCTACCTCCCCTGCGGAATGGCTGGCCTCTTCCTCTGCCTGTCATTTTCAAAATGACCCTGTGACAAAGTCCCTATAGAAGAGCAGTATTTGTGGAAGCAGGTATATAGAACCGCTTAATGATTATTTGCTGGAAGCAGGTATATCAAATCCCTTAATCAGTTTTTTTTGGGGGCAACTGGTATGTCACACTAGTTGAAATTATTTGTTCCAATAGCGTTTGTCCCTCTGCATAGCTGCAGTATCTCAGCAGAACTGCACACAACTCCTTCAAATTACAAATGCACTATACGGAAAGTATATTCTAGGTATATCACACCCCTGCCTCAATCATTTTTTTTTGGGGGGGGCAAATGTTATATCACACCAGTTGAAATGATTTGTTCCAATAGTGTTTGTCCCTCTGTATAGCTGCGGTATCTCAGCACAACCGCACACAACTGCTGGACATGTAATGTAATTTCTATGTTAGAAAGTATATTATACTGTAAGTATATCACACCCCTCAGTATGTCACACTTATCGATAGCACACATATTCCAGTCTTTAACTTTTGTGACCCCATTAGCTAGCGATTTGTGTCCCAACAGTCTGTCCCTGCTCCACACAGCAACCTCTCCCTACACTGGCAAAAGACTGAATGTAAAATGGCGGCCAGATCGGGTTTATTTATAGGGTAGGATGTGTGTCCATGTGCTGAAACGTCTCAATTGGCTGTTCTGTCCCACCTGATGGATGTGTCATGGGTCAAAGTTCGGCGCTACGCAAAAAAATATGGCGTGTGTGAATATTGCCAAATATTTGCATGCTCGGCGAATGGCGAATGAGCAAAGTTCGCCGCGAAACGATCGCCGGGCGAACCGCAAGGCCATCTCTAGAAGTGACATCCTGTCCTTATCCCAGAAACTTCATAAAGGACATGATATTGGAGGAAGCTGGATTTTCATAAGTGGAATGTCGCTTGAATGGGTTCCCGAAAGGACAATTCATGCAATTTCAGAACAGTAAGTATAGTACAAACTTTCTCCCACAGGGACCTATTAAAAAAAAAACCATAAACCGTTTATCCCATTAAAATTTCTTCTCATTTTCTAAGAAAAAGAAAACATGGATACATATTATTTCTATTGACGAGTATGTAGCGACCCAAACTATGAAAATGAATAAATAACAATGGTAGAATTGTTGTTGTTTTTTTGGTCATCTAGACTCTCATTACACTATATAGATAGAAAAATAAAAATGTTGATGGTATTAACAAACAACAAAAATAAATAAATAGCCATGTCCAGAAGACTACACTACGTGCAGAATTATTAGGCAAATGAGTATTTTGACCACATCATCCTCTTTATGCATGTTGTCTTACTCCAAGCTGTATAGGCTCGAAAGCCTACTACCAATTAAGCATATTAGGTGATGTGCATCTCTGTAATGAGAAGGGGTGTGGTCTAATGACATTAACACCCTATATCAGGTGTGCATAATTATTAGGCAACTTCCTTTCCTTTGGCAAAATGGGTCAAAAGAAGGACTTGACAGGCTCAGAAAAGTCAAAAATAGTGAGATATCTTGCAGAGGGATGCAGCACTCTTAAAATTGCAAAGCTTCTGAAGCGTGATCATCGAACAATCAAGCGTTTCATTCAAAATAGTCAACAGGGTTGCAAGAAGCGTGTGGAAAAACCAAGGCGCAAAATAACTGCCCATGAACTGAGAAAAGTCAAGCGTGCAGCTGCCAAGATGCCACTTGCCACCAGTTTGGCCATATTTCAGAGCTGCAACATCACTGGAGTGCCCAAAAGCACAAGGTGTGCAATACTCAGAGACATGGCCAAGGTAAGAAAGGCTGAAAGACGACCACCACTGAACAAGACACACAAGCTGAAACGTCAAGACTGGGCCAAGAAATATCTCAAGACTGATTTTTCTAAGGTTTTATGGACTGATGAAATGAGAGTGAGTCTTGATGGGCCAGATGGATGGGCCAGATGGCTGGATTGGTAAAGGGCAGAGAGCTCCAGTCCGACTCAGACGCCAGCAAGGTGGAGGTGGAGTACTGGTTTGGGCTGGTATCATCAAAGATGAGCTTGTGGGGCCTTTTTGGGCTGAGGATGGAGTCAAGCTCAACTCCCAGTCCTACTGCCAGTTTCTGGAAGACACCTTCTTCAAGCAGTGGTACAGGAAGAAGTCTGCAAGGTAAGAAAAACATTATTTTCATGCAGGACAATGCTCCATCACACGCGTCCAAGTACTCCACAACGTGGCTGGCAAGAAAGGGTATAAAAGAAGAAAATCTAATGACATGGCCTCCTTGTTCACCTGATCTGAACCCCATTGAGAACCTGTGGTCCATCATCAAATGTGAGATTTACAAGGAGGGAAAACAGTACACCTCTCTGAACAGTGTCTGGGAGGCTGTGGTTGCTGCTGCACGCAATGTTGATGGTGAACAGATCAAAACACTGACAGAGTCCATGGATGGCAGGCTTTTGAGTGTCCTTGCAAAGAAAGGTGGCTATATTGGTCACTGATTTGTTTTTGTTTTGTTTTTGAATGTCAGAAATGTATATTTGTGAATGTTGAGATGTTATATTGGTTTCACTGGTAAAAATAAATAATTGAAATGGGTATATATTTGTTTTTTGTTAAGTTGCCTAATAATTATGTACAGTAATAGTCACCTGCACACACAGATATCCCCCTAAAATAGCTAAAACTAAAAACAAACTAAAAACTACTTCCAAAAATATTCAGCTTTGATATTAATGAGTTTTTTGGGTTCATTGAGAACATGGTTGTTGTTCAATAATAAAATTAATCCTCAAAAATACAACTTGCCTAATAATTCTGCACTCCCTGTAAAGTAGGACATATCCTTTAACCTTTAAGTTCTTATTTTTGTCAAAAGTGGTCAAAAATAGGAAAGAAAAATGCAATCATCTTAATAATGTATTGTTCTGTGGTACCTTGTATAGTGAATGATATTCACCTAAAAAATTATTACTCTCCCTTTTAAATTTTTTTTAATTTTCATAGTTTTATTTTCTCAGCCAAGAAATATGAAACAATTCAGGGAAAAACATATGGCAAACTTTCTGTATTATGCTAAGGAAATCATTCAGTACATTCGGTACATTAACTGTTTTACTGCCCTAGACCACCAGGTATACTGACTTTAAGGGGTTTTCAAAGTAGTCACTCATGTGTGCCAGGTTGCCCAGAGGCAACGACAAGCTGTCCTCTGTGGGAGGTTTATCGTCTGTGTCCTCTGTATCCCCCCAGCCACAATCCAATGATGCCCATAAGCTGCTTTAGGTGCCACCCTGCTGTGAACACAGTTCCTCTTCATCATCATCATGATCCTCCTCCTCCTCCTCCTGCAGAACTGTGCCCTGGCTGGACAGTTGTGTACTTGGCCTCTGTTGGTGCAGGAACAAACCCTCTGAGCGACTTGTGAATGACTGGGCTGATAACCATGGAAATGATCCCTCTTCCTCCTCCTCTTCCTCCTGTGCCACATCCTCTTCCATCATCGCCTGAAATGTTTTTTCAAGGAGACATAGAAGTGGGATAGTAACGCTGAGGACTACGTCATCGGCACTGGCCATGTTGGTGGAGTACTCGAAACAGTGCATCACGGAACACACGTCCCGCATGGAGGCCCACTCGTTGGTAGTGAAGTGGTGCTGTTCCGTATAGCGACTCACCGATGCGTGCTGCAGCTGAAACTCCAATATCGCCTGCTGTTGCTCGCACAGTCTCTCCAGCATGTGCAAGGTGGAGTTCCACCTTGTGGGTAAGTCACATATGAGGCGGTGAACAGAAAGGCCGAAGTTACGATGCAGCGCAGACAGGCGAGCTGCAGTAGGGTGAGAACACTGAAAGTGCGCACATATGGCCCGCACTTTCTGCAGCAGCTCTCACATATCGGGGTAATTTTTCCGGAACATCTGCACCACCAAATTCAGCACATGCGCCAGGCAAGGGATGTGCGTCAAACCGGCTAGTCCCAGAGCTGCTACGAGATTTTGCCCATTATCGCACACCACCAGGCCAGGCTTAAGGCTCAGCAGCACCAACCATTCATCGGCCTGTTGTACCATGCCCGTTCACAGCTCCTGTGCGGTGTGGTGTTTTTCCCACAAACAGATGAGTTTCAAAACAACCTGCTGTTGTTTCCCCCTGGCTATGCTGAAGCTGGTGATGAAGGTGTTACGCTGACTGGATGAGGAGGCGGTAGAGGAGGGAGTGGACGAGAAATGTCCTGCAATCCTCAGTGGCGGTAGGACAAACTGCTATTCGTCTCAGGCCCAGCCGCCACTGCATTTACCCAGTTTGCAGTTAGGGAGATATAACTGCAACAGATGCACGGTGAGTACTGGGGTCCCTTTAAGATGAGATAAGTGTTTTGTGACGCCAGTTGCAATGACAACAACGGGACAGAGTCCCTTTAAGGAATGGTGTTGGTACCCAGGTGTAGGGATGGCCGAGTGAAATAGAGTGTCCTATAATGCCCCTTAATGTTTTGTTTACGTGTCACGGTGCTCCTACCTGGATATGCTGGAACCCCAGGCGTTGGCTCTGAAGCAGATAAATGAGGTAGTTGAATTGTGGAATGAAGAAAAAATGGAGTCCAGACCTTGTATATAGTTGAACAGTAGCTTTACTTGAATAAACGTTCATCAGAAGCAGTCTTCAAACTTTGTCTTGGTTCCAGCAGGCGTTAGCATTTAAACTGGCAGGCAAACTCGTGTCTGGTACATCTGTTGCTCTCTGGCTCTGCTTTACTGACAGTCTGGCTATATAACTCAGCTTTTAATGTATTCTGCACTTTTCTTCTGTAGTCTGTTTCTTAAGTTATACCAGGGAACTTTCTTCCTGGCTTCTGAGGCTTCAAGCTTCTGCCTCCATGTCCAGCTGAGCTTAGTGTGCTCTGGCTGGCTTGGTTTGGGCTTGGGTACGTCCCGAACGAGACGTGGCCCTGCACACCTTCACCTAGCTTGGGGTAAGCTAGGACTGACCTCTAACTAACTAGTTTCCACCCTTCCTTAGAGAGCGGGTTAGAATGGAAAGAAGGGTTCCATTCTCTCTAACTGTAGCTCTGCAATGCTTGCTACCACCTACTGGGGAACCAGGTACATTACATGAACATATACAGTTGCATAGAAATAGGAAATGCACAATGTGGAGGATTTGGAATAAATGCATAGATGAAATGATATAAGCATCCCCAGATAGAAGCAGGGCGTAGGAGTGGTAATGCCACTCGGGGGCGTTATATTACGTCCCTGCCCGTGCTTACTGAACCATGTATGTGGCGTTGCGCAGTGCACACCTGATTTTGTCCGCCACTTGGTTGTGCAGGGCAGGGATGGCTCGCCTGGAAAAGAATTGGCGGCTGGGAACCATGTACTGTGGGACAGCCACCGCCATAGGGTTTTTAAAAGTCTCTGTTTCCACCAGATGGAATGACAGCATTTCAAAGGCCAGGAATTTTTAAATGCAGGCAATCAGGGCCAGGGATCGCGGGTGGGTAGGGGGTACTTCCTCTTTCTCTCCAGTGTTTAGGGGATGGACAGCTGAACGCTTCCATGGGACAGTGTGGACATGCAGGGTGACGGTGTTGGAGGTGGTGGTGTTGCTGCCACATGCTCTGTTTGTAGGGTGGCAGGTGCCACTGTCACTCCAGAGGGTGAGGAAGAGGCCGAGACCACAGCACAGGAGCCTGAGATCTTTTGTGTTTTTTTAGGTGTGCACTCCACTGCAGCTCGTGCTTTGCATTTAGATGCCTGGTCATGCAGGTGGTGCTCAGGTTTAGAACATTTATGCCTCGCTTCAGGCTGTGGTTGCACAGCATGCAAACCACTCAAACCACTCGCGTCTTGTCGTCAGCACATTGTCTGAAGAACTGCCTCGCCAGGGAACTCCTTGGAGCTGGCTTTGGTATGCTCAGTCCCTGGGTACGGTGAACAGTAGCAGGTGTGCTGGCTAGGGGACAGCCACTCTGCTTTTGAACCCTGCTCCCTCTTTTGCTGTGTGGCTGGAGCTGTGTGACCACCACCTCTTCCTCCGAACTGCACACGTCACTCACATGACCTCATCATCCTCCACATCATCTTCTAACCACTCTTCACCCCTGCCCTTCTTGCCTGTCTGCACACGGCAGAAATCCGCAGCAGTTTGCACCTGTGTTTCGTCATCATCATCTGAGACGTACTGCAGTGGTCCTCCCATGTCCACATCTCGAAATATAAGTGGTTGGGCATCAGCTGCACTCAATCTCTTCCACTTCTGGGGCAGGGCTAGGTGGATGGCCCACGGAAACCCCGTCAGCAGAGTCATCAAAAAGCATAAGAGATTGCTGCATGACTAGGGGCTGATTTGAAAGTGGGTGAGGTGAAAGACAGATGCCCATAGGCTGCAGGTGCCAACTCTGCAGTTTCAGCAGGGAACCGGGTGGGAGACAATGTGAAGGAACTGTAGGCACTGTCAGCCATCCAATCTACTACCGCCTCTACTTGTTCTGGTCTCACCATTCGTACACCAGTAATCGGGCCTACAAAATTACGCTGAACGTCCTGGCACCTACGTGCATCTGAAGAAGATGTTTCATTTGGGCGTGTAGCTGGCACAGATCGACCATGTCCTCTCCCTGCAACAGGAGCTTCACCAGCAGCACCACAAGAAGGGCCATGTCCCTTATTTGATGCTCTCCTCATTCTTTGAGGTCACCCACCGAACTAGCAGATGGATTAACTATATTAATTTCCCTGTCACGTATGCAGTGCAGGTGTACCTCACACCAAAAATTTTAAAATGTCACCCCACCGAAAAAATAGATGGATTTACTACAGGGTGGGCCATTTATATAGATACACCTCAATAAAATGGGAATGGTTGGTGATATTAACTTCCAGTTTGTGGCACATTAGTATATGTGAGGGGGGAAACTTTTCAAGATGAGTGGTGCATTTGTAAAAGAAACCGCAGCACTCTCCAGTCTTGATTCTTTCCAAAAAAAATTCACCAACACTTTGCAACGTTTCGACCTGTGTGGTCTTTCTCAAGCAACTCAAGATGGGTGGTGACAATGGCGGCCATTTTGAAGTTGGCCATTTTGAATCCAACTTTTGTTTTTTCAATAGGAAGAGGGTCATGTGACATATCAAACCTTTTGGGAATTTCACAAAACAATGGTGTGCTTGGTTTTAACGTAACTTTATTCTTTCATGAGTTATTTACAAGTTTCTGACCACTTATAAAATGTGTTCAATGTGCTGCCCATTGTGTTGGATTGTCAATGCAACCCTCTTCTCCCACTCTTCACACACTGATAGCAACACCGCAGGAGAAATGCTAGCACAGGCTTCCAGTATCCGTAGTTCCAGGTGCTGCACATCTCGTATCTTCACAGCATAGACAATTGCCTTCAGATGACCCCAAAGATAAAAGTCTAAGGGGGTCAGATCGGGAGACCTTGGGGGCCATTCAACTTCAGTGCATAAAGAGGGAAACACATCATCATGTAGCAATTTCGCATATCCAGTGGCCTTGAGGTTTCCATTGATGAAGAATGGCCTCACTATCTTTGTACCCCATATACCACACCATACCATCAATTTTTTGGTTCCAACAGTCTTGGAGGGATCTATCCAATGTGGGTTAGTGTCAGACCAATAGCGGTGGTTTTGTTTGTTAACTTCACCATTCACATAAAAGTTTGCCTCATCACTGAACAAGATCTTCTACGTAAACTGAGGGTCCTGTTCCAATTTTTGTTTTGCCCATTCTGCAAATTCAGTGCGCCGATCTGGGTCATCCTCGTTGAGATGCTGCAGTAGCTGGAGTTTGTAAGGGTGCCATTTGTGAGTAGCTAATATCCGCCGAAGGGATGTTCGACTAAAGCCACTCTCCAGTGACATGCGGCGAGTGCTACGCTGCGGGCTCTTGCTGAATGAAGCTAGGACAGCCACTGATGTTTCTTCATTAGTGACAGATTTCATGCGTCCACATTTTGTCAAATCCAACACTGAACCAGTTTCACGAAACTTAGCAAGCAGTTTGCTAACTGTAGCATGGGAGATGGGTGGTCTCGTAGGCTGTCTTGCATTGAAATCTGCTGCAATGACCCGGTTACTGCGTTCACCAGACATCAACACAATTTCTATCCGCTCCGCACGTGTTAACCTCGGCGACATGTCAATGGCTGTAAACAAAGAGAAACTTGTAAATAACTTATGAAAGAATAAAGTTACGTTAAAACCAAGCACACCATTGTTTTTCTTGTGAAATTCCCAATAAGTTTGATGTGTCACATTACCCTCTTCCTATTGAAAAAACAAAGTTGGATTCAAAATTGCTGACTTCAAAATGGCCGCCATGGTCACCACCCATCTTGAAAAGTTTCCCCCCTCACATATACTAATGTGCCACAAACAGGAAGTTAATATCACCAACCATTCCCATTTTATTAAGGTGTATCCATATAAATTGCCCACCCTGTATATTAATTTCCCTGTCACGTATGCAGTGCAGATGTACCTCACACCAAAAATGGGTATATGTCACCCACCGAACTAACAGATGGATTAACTATGTTAATTTCCCTGTCACATATGCAGTGCACGTGCGTCTCACACCAAAAATGGGTATATGTTACCGGCCAAACTAACAGTCAGATTAACTATATTAATTTCCCTGTCATGTATAAAGTGCACGTGTATCTTACACCAAAAATGGGTATATGTCACCCATCGAACTAACAGACGGATTAACTATTATATTTTTGTGTCAGGGGTACAAAAATGATGCATTGCTCCCGCAAAAAATCACTATAGGTCACTCACAGAATTAACAGCCAGATTAATTTTTAATATTTTTCTGTGTCAGGGGTACAAAGATGGTGCATTGCACCCACAAAAAAATCGCTATAGGTCACCCACAAAACAAATAGCCAGATTCCTAACACTCTTCCTCGCTTCAGCTGCCTGCTTCCTGTCCTTGCACTACTCAGAGCTGATGGGCGGCACTACATGTGATCCAGCTTGTATAGAGCCTGGGTCACATGATGCTCCGGCCAATCACAGCCATGCAATCACTAGGCATGGCTGTGATGACTTCTGTGAGGAATATAGATTAATATTTACTGTCAGCCATGTCCTCACACCCCCATATACTGACAGATAGCAGAGGTAGTGAACTCCACAGGAGGGCCCTGCTTCAAAGCCCCAGCCCTGATTGTCATTTGATTCACCTCTTGGCATGTTCATCAGTGTACATGCAAAATAAGTTTCCACCCCTCCAGCCATCTAAGTTTCAGCTGGCAAGGAAGAAAGCCCCAGGGGTCCAGGCTTCAAGGAGGCCCCAGGTGGAGAATGTCACACCTCCATCCACCAGTTTGGACGCAAGCTAAATCCTGCAGGGAAAAAACCCAGCAGAAGGTCTCAGCTCTTGCCCAGGATCAATGATACCTTCCAGACATGTTGGTACTGTCACGACCACCCCCGTTTAAATCAGACTTCCGACCACCAGGACGCCCCAGCGTGGAGAAAAGCCCAACCGAGGGTGGACCGTGACAGGGGGGAGGTTCAGAATTACCCAAACAGTCAATCCTGGACCCCCCTTATTTTCTGCTGCCACCACGTTCGTGAGTGAACGACTCTATAATTGTAGGTATAGGGGTTCAGACCACTAACAGATCAGCCCCACTATCACACTACAAGCTAACCACAATCGAATCATAAAAACAGTTATGTCTCGAATATCAGTCGACTATAAGACAGGTAGGTCTCTTCAGGGCGTACGGGTACTTTGTTGCAGTGGGGCTTAGAGCAATAAGAGAGAGACAATTTAAAAGATATTAAAATATCTTTTACTATAAGTAACACAGAAGTGAAACAAACAATGCATACAAAAATTTACAGAAAAGATTACAATAGCGAGCTGGGAAGCATGTGGAAAATAAACAGGGATAAAAAGAGAAATACTATCTTGGATTTCGCCTATGCAAAATCCAGGCACAAACTTACGTTCCAACGGACAGCCTATGGGCGATGTGACCACAGGGCAAAAAGCTCTCCTCTCCCATTGCGCACTGACTTTTATGCCCCCATTCTGTGGGAGGGTAAGGGGGTTTGGCCCAGCCAATCGCTGGCCAAGGGCTGCACGGTGGGTGTTCCTGAAGGAGGGTTTGGGAGGGCTTGTTCGCCTCTCCCAGCTGCTGACCAGGCCAGTTTTCCCTAATTTTACAAAAATGTCCCATAACTTTGCCGGCATAATAAATATGAAAAACCGGGCACTTGTGCTGGGTCCCCCATGAATTTATGGACGATTCTATGGGTGACACCCCACCTCTCTCCCCTCCAGTTGACTAGTAAACCATTTCCCAGTCTGGGAAGACCACAGAGCTGTCAAGTTTGGACTCTCCTGGTTCCTCTGGGTGAGAGGTGCATTTTGAGGGTACCTACATTTTTGTGTTATCATTCCATATAGCCCCAATATGCTTTTTGGGGTTCTCAGAGCACGGTTCACATGTCTCTCCTATGCGCTCCTCCCTCCCAGCTATCTCTGCTTCTGATGTGTAAATTGAGCAGGCTGCAAGGAAGGGCCAACTAGCATGTGTTTAATTTTCATGGTTCCAAGGTGGGCAGGAGACGTATGGGCTGGGGTTTGTTATTAGAAGTTGTCCGAGGTGTGAAGTGATCTCAGCAGGGGGTGATTAGAGTCTGTGGTCTCCAAAGGGCTACAGGAACGACCATATATGGACGTCCTGTTCCCTGATTAGATGTGGCCCTCATTAGATGTGGTTCATTTTTTCTAAACTGACAGTCATTTTTTTAATAAGATCCGGATGGGGACGTGACATCGCGTCACACCTCCCCCTTTAGATGGCAGCAAGGACGGGATCAATCGATCCTGCCCGTCGCGGCCACGCCCACCTCCTCTAAGGTGAGTGGTTCACCTCCTTGCCGAGACAGCCCATCCGCGTTCGCGTGCAAGGAGCCTTTCCGATGCTGTATGGTGAAATCGTGTTGCTGGAGAGCTAGACTCCAACGCAGCAGTTTGCCATTCTCCCCAGAGACACGATTCAACCAGTGCAAGGGCTTGTGATCCGTGATCACTGTGAACTTCCGGTCGTACAGGTACGGCTGGAGTTTCCCCAAGGCCCAAACTATGGCTAGGCACTCTTTTTCGATGGTGGCGTAGGCCACCTCCCGGGGTAGTAACTTCCTGCTCAGGTATACTTTTTTTATAAGGGATTATGAATCGCCCGGCCATCGCAGGCGCAAACCGGAGACATATTTGTGTCCCGGTGGCCACGATCTACGTGCCCATGGGCTTTATTAGATGGGGGCATGCCAGGGAAAGGATATATCCATATCTCCCCACAGAAACCACATAACAGTACCAGGTTTGGACTCTACTTGTAGCCGTAACCCAGGCAGGTCCGTTGGTCCCAGAACCATCTCCCTGTGACCCCTGTTCTGGAGCTATGAACCCTAAAGGGTTTTGTGCCAGCAAGCGGGCGTGTCTTTCTCTGAAAGGGGGTCACATCTTGCAAATGTGTTTGGAGAGACCTGGAAATCGATGACATCACGGACCCCCTTTGACTGCAGCTAAGGACGATTCCACCATCATAGAACTTCCATTTACCCGGTAACTGACTTTTTCTCTGCTTAACCCTGTTATACCCATATAACCCGTATCTGTAACCTCAGACCACTGTATATATTCTCTGTGTATACTGTGTTAAATCTAGTGTGCCCTTACGGCGATTAAATATATAATTTAATCTTGTGCTGTCTTGTATCTCGATCACGAATCCCAACGTCCGTGTTTTGGCCTAGTTATAAGCTACCACGGGTTGGTTTCTCACCCTATATAATCCTGTTAGCGGACCGGGCTTATATTAAACGAGAAGCTGGTGGCAGATTTTCCGGTGTTTTCACTGCGGCAGTGAAAAGGCTCTCTCAGCTTGTTGCCTCTCTGTGCCCGCGTGGACAAGAGGTGTGTGTGTAAACTGTACCAAGCTGACCTTACGTGCTTCTCTGGAGGGCGTAACTTCACGTTTTTGGTAACCAGGGACTATACCGCATCTCGTGAGCTCGACGTAGGCGACGTCAAGCGGGCTTGAGGTGTGGTATTCGTCACAACTTCTAAGTGCCCACAGCTTGAAAGCTTGTTGATTGGCTGCCTGAGCCTTTCAAAAGCTTTATTAAATGCCTAAACACCAAACTCGAACCCAAACTTTTCCGGCAAAGTTCGGGTTTGGGTCCGGGTTACCCGAACTCGCAAAGTTCGGTACGGACCCGAACATTACAGTTCGGGTTCGCTCAACACTGATACGTGGCTAAGATCATAAAAAACAATTTTAACCAAATGGAAGAACTATGGGTGAAATTTATAATATGGCTTTTTCTGGCATAAAAAAGTCACGGATTTTGGTGTACAGTGGTTTTTACCCAAAAAGTTAGCAATTGCTTAGCAGATTGCTTAGCATGTGGGAGCCTGACAGATTCACCATAAATTACACTAGAAACTGATGTAAATTATAGCAAAAATCTACTGCAGTTGACCTAAGTTTTATTTTCTTGCATGGGCCAACAAAAGATGATTTATAAAGAATCCTGCTCTTTTAAAACGTTTGGTACATCTCACTTCACATCTGGTTTAGGCTGACATGAAACAATAGTCTAAGTAAATCTTCCACATGACTTCTGTATCTGACAAAATGTCTTCCACTGAGCCTTTATCTCAAAATCAACTTTAGAGAATACCACAAAATGAAACAGAAGAAGACTTGGATACAACTCTCCAAGAACTTCAACTAAACAGAATTGTACTTCAAGTAATTGATCCCTTCTTAAAGATAACAGTCACAACATGATTTTTGTGTAGGTATTGAAGGGATCTGCCCCAATGGTAGCCTTCAGGTAAGAACACAACAGCAGCCATTTAGCCGTGAAAGCAAAGCAATGATTGTCTTTTATTCTTGACAAAACAAGGCCGTAAACGGCAGTGACCGGCTTGCTCTAGCCAGCCTTAAAGAAGCAATAAAGTCACGTTTATAGAGTACATCCCAGGTATGGTATGGTATGGCAAAGTACCATAACCCCATGGGTTGTATGTGGACCTCGCTTTGTCCTTAGTCCTTCAGGCACTGCAACTCCAGTGCAGACTCTGATCCAACACAGCACTCCACAGAGCTCCACAGTCAGAGAGGTAATCACTCCCACCTGACACTGCTGGCTGTTTTGCAGGCCAGTCAAGACTCGGCCTGGAATGTGGGTAGTAGTCACCCACCCAGCACTATAACTAGTCCCAGTAAGAGCCGTCCCGGATCAGCTATTCACAGCTATACTAAATAACAAAGTGTCAATAAGCTGCTGCCGTTGACACATTTGAAATACTGGCTCCTACTTCAACGATGGTCCCTTGTGCCTTCCTACAGTATTTAGGGGGGCATTTATTAAGATCAATGTTTTAGACACTGGTCTTAATAAACCCCTAAACGGACAGTGGATCTGCTGGAGCTATGTAAAGCCATCGGCCTCATCATAACTTCAGCGAATACAGGGATGATGTTCAATTCTTCTGTAATTTTAGATCATTTACAGGGATTGCCAGAGCTGTAATTTAACTCGGACAACCTCTTTAAGACCTTATTACATTATAAATTAAAACTAGGTACAGGTACAGCATTTTTTCCTGTATTGGTGGTATTTCTAGATTGGGTGATTTACTTTTAGCTGATACCTTACCCTCTTTTGAATCTCTTTGATCTAGGGTCCCAAATGCAATATTATTCTGGCTAGAATATGAACAGTTACACTTATTCTAATGCATGTTTAATCGTGGAGATGGGGTTTCATTGCTTTCTACATTTAGTAATTCAGATTGTGCACCATAGTTCCAGAAGTGGGAGAGAGACTTGGAGGTTACCTTCTCTGGACCTGAGGTATTGAAGATGTGTACATTTGTACATGGCATTTCATTGGCATCTCAGGCGAAGGAAAACTTCAAAATACTGTTGCATTGGTACTACGGCTCAGTACTTGTTCATTGTATGAATCCATCTGTTCCTGAGACTTGTTTTTGGTGGTGTGGATCTAGGCATGGCACCATGCTACACATACTGTATGGTGGGCCTACCCTAGCATCAATACGTTCTGGGTTCACATTTTTTAGTTGTATAGGAAATTCACACTTGTACACTCTTATCCTTAATACCTGGGACACTGGCGCAATTCAAAAAATAATATTCTACACCATCTGCTTACAGTAACTATGATGGTTCTACCAATACACTGGAGTTCGATAATAGTGCTGTCTCTCCGTGAATGGTCTGAAGAGGTTAGACACATTCATAGAATGGAGGAATTGGTAGCGGATGCTTACAATTGCATATCTACTTTTTCAGCCCCCTGGAGCCCATGAATTCATTTCATGGTCCACAGAATATGACTCTCTGATCAGTGATTTTTTTGTTGTTCCTTCCCCTCCCCTCTTTACTCCTTCCTTTTTCTTCATTCACAACTAATAATTACTTTTCCAGATCATTTTCTGGGCTAGTCCTTATTATTTCCTCTCCAAATAGGGGGCCAAAATAGACAAGATTACTATCATTTGATATTGACATTTTGCGCTGTGTTATATGATTTGTTTCTAATTATATGAGAATTGTATTGCTAAAACTAGAATAGAAAACAATTATACATAAAACTAGGTATCAGGCTTGTGTTGACCCTCCGCTCAATCCCTGATGGAGCCTGACTGAAGTAGACAGCCTTGCCCAGACTGTTGAATGGAAAAAATGCAAAAACCATCAATTAACACCTTCATTATTAATTAATGTTACATTTCTCTTATAGATCTCTATGCACAAGGCCCAATATGCTGGTAGCAAGTATATTATAAGTTAAAAGCGAAAAGCCCTTTATGAAACAATAATTATGAACTTTTTTTTTGCGTTTCCCAAAAAAAGAATCAATTTTAAAGATGAAGGGGGTCATTTATTAACTTTTTGACACCACTTTTAGGTGCATTTATGTGTTTTGTGGCAAAATCTGCGTCTTTTCCCCGCTCATGCCAATTTTGCAGAGTTTCATAAAAAAGGGTGTATGGTATGGGCGGGGAAGAAGGGAGGCCTGCAAGCCCATCTCAGTTCATCATTTTCCACTCCAGTCTTTGGCGTGGAAAATTATGTTAACCTAAGCCAGCAAGGGTAGCTGGCATAAATTAAAGCATGCCGCATAGGGCGGCGGCAGCAAACGCTAAACTTATATAGAGACCGCGCCTCAACATAACTTTGGCGCATCTACTGGCAGTATTAATCGCCGGTCTTAATAACTGTCCCCCAAAATGTTTATGTATCCAAATACGTTCTATGTACAAACTAGAACTTTGCTACATTGTTACGAAAATAAAAACATTACATAGTTGAAAGCATGAAAGATGTACATGATACAGATACGTCTTGCAGGCCTTAGTATTTTCGTATTGCTATAGAGGACAATACTTGACAATACTTAAAAGAGAAGCTTAAACAAATAAATTTTGCAACTGAGGAATCAATATACTGTATAATGGGGTCGTACCTTAATAGTCATAGGGTAGCCACCAGGATTATCATTAACATTTCTTTGGCCTTTATTAATTTATGTTTTGCCTTTCATTGAAAAATCTATGTAAACTACTGCCATAAGGGAACACCTTTCCATTCATTTGCTTTTTACTTGTACTTGAATTATTTAGATTCATTAATGAATTTATATTGCTCTATGGTCATAGCAGTCTAGACATTCATGTTAGACAATGGCAAAATAAATGGGCGTCTTTTCATAGCGCCCACTCTAGAATGCTGACGTTAAAGGCGGTTGGTTTAACTGTTAGCTGAACACTTCCTTTAAAACATATATAAGGCTCAGAGGTGGAGACAAGCTGTCCAAGAAATGGGGTTGAAAATGTGCTTGCACCCTTTGTCCCTGAATGTCTTATAATAGACAATCACTCAATCAACTGATATCAGCTCTGATTCCCCTAGTAACATGCATGTTTGGCTCTGTTGAACATGCATGTTATGTTGGTTTATGTATCTTTTGTGTATGTGTGATACCCCAGAGTGGTATTACCATTCCTACACCCTGCTACTGTCTCTAATAAGCTAACCATAAAGTAATCTGGGTATTTATTCCAGGTGCATTAATTGTTCTGCTATGTTACTGTTATTTGTTGTATTACATGTTATCAATGTGATCTTTAGAAAGAATGGAACTTACCATTCCATTCTCCCCCTTTTGGGCAGAATTGGGCCATTCCCATTTCCTACCAAGGGAGGGGCTGCAGGAGGTTTTAGTGGAGTTGTTCAAGGCTAGTGGAAGCAGACTTGTCAAGATGTAGCAGCGAAGAGAAGGCCAACCCCGCTCCTTCAGCAGGAGTCTCTCCAACTGGAAGCAGCTCACAGAGCACCCTATCTCCTTACAGATTAAAAGATAGAGTATTGCAAGGGGGTCAACAGCCAAAGGCACCCCACTCCAAAGGTACCTAGAATCTCTGCAGAGTCCAGCTACCAGACTAAAGCAGAGTTTAGCACATCAGAGAAGGAGAAGGTAGAATATAACAATTTGTATGCCAGTTACTCCAAAACCTGCTGGAACCAAGAGAAAGACTGAATATTGTCTGAATGCAAGTTTATTCATGTAAAGTTTTCGAACTTCATTAAGTCTGGACTCGACACTATTCTTTACCTCCTACAGCTCTCCCCTTTATTGCTTCGGAGCCTAACCCTGGGGAGTGACGGGATCCAGGCAGGATATATAAAGAGGCCCGGCAGCACTACTGTACCCAAAATAAACCAATTGGGAAGACCATAAATAATACCTTAACTGCGGTAGTGATGGTGCAAGCAGATCGGGATCCTGGCTGATGATCCACCATCAATAAAAATACAAAAAATCTGCAGCACTCGTCGATTGTAGCAAATATGGTGTAGGTTTATTCCATAAAAAACTGCAAGATGATGCAACGTTTCGACCGTTCCCGGTCTTTTTCAAGGGATCCAGGCAGGAGCACTGTGACACACACACAGATTATTAAGGCCACACTTGGCATTCCTAAGAAACTGAGACACTGATAGGCCCTGGCACGTTGCACATGGAAAATTAATACATGTATATACAGTTGTATGTTTTGGGGGTTTTTTTTGTCCACAAAGTCTTCCCTTCTCCACTGGTGCCATAGGTGGCTGCCTACTCTGACTAAAATTGGTTCCAGCCATGATAAGGTTTCCACAAGCCATAGCACTAGTCTTTAGGAACCACTATGTCTGTGTTCTTTTCCACATTTCTATTCTTTGGTCGGGAGCACACAGCACAGCTGTTGCATCACATTGAGATGACCAATACACATCTATAGCTGCCTAAAGAGGAACTTGAGTTTTTCTCTTTAAATATGGCTACGCTTTTTATTTTACATAATATCATCTACACCCTCAAAAAACTAAAGTGTTTTCCACGTTCAATCCCAAATCTGCAGTGAAAAAAAACCAAAACATGATTAAATTATTGGTTACTTCTCCGGGTCCTTTTGATCCAATCCTTTTCGCCTTTACCCCTTTTTGACCCTGCCCTCCTTTTCCCCGAAATGAGAACACAAAAAACCAGATCGGATTAAATCGGCTACAGCAGCCGTTTTATTTAAATACATAACATAAATAATAATACATTAACAAAAAATTTACCTAGATGAGGGAGGTCCTAGAAGCCCCAAATTATTATTATTGCCCCCAAACAACCTGTCAAATCCATCTTGCCTCCAGCCATAGAACACCAGCTCGGAGACACCAACTGATGGATGCCTCTCCAAGCCTACCAAGTGCCCAACCATGGGAGTCCAGCCCCATTATTGGGGCCCTCCCATTCTTCAGTACCAACCAATACCACCAGGCTTCGAAGAACTCTACCGCCAACAACGCGCAACTTGACCTCGACACTCTCAAGCTTGCGCGTTCTTCCACAAACCTAGCGCCCGCTCAATTCCACCTTGTAGACCTATAGACCACAGGTCAATGCCTACCTCATTAAGGTCAACCTCGTCTGACCTCCAAAATTCACCAACACCCGACTCCAATTGAAGATGCCTGACCGCCACTGCTACATTCCTAGCTACAAACTTTCCTACCGCCCTGTTAACCTTGATGCAGGCCTTATTGACACGCTCCACTGACCTCGCCTCCGACCACTTATGATGGGGAACAATGTCAGACCAAATCTTTATAAAATTTTGGAACAACGACCAGAGTCTCAGCAGGTCAAACTTAATGTCCCTAATTAGTTCTCCCACTGGCTTAATCCCCAAATCATTCCCCCCAATATGCATGACTAAAATGTCCAAAGCCCTGTCTAAATGACTAAAACAATGTACTTCTTAGAAAACACTTCCCCACAACATACCTCGAGACCCCAGCCACCGCACGACCGCGACCTCCCCCTCGAAACCTAGTTGATGCCCATTTGGCCGTACATCCACCCTAAGCGCACCCCAAAAAAACAAAAGAGTGCCCAAGATTACACACTAACGCCATGGAACACCCTAGAACAGAAAATAAAATAAACATGTTACCACTCAATTAACCTTTATACCAAAATATTTAACCTCACATATGATCTGAACCTGATAGACTCCCATCTACCTATCCTTTTGATAACATCCTCGCTCTTCCCCAGCCTTGCTGCCTGCATCGCATCCCCGATCCTAAATGAATGGCCGGTAAAATCTGTTGGATCAACCCTCAAGCCTATCAAGCACTTTTTAAAAACTGCCAAAAACTGAAAGCGCAACAAAAAGGACACATCCTCATCCCTGAGAAGAGGTCCGCTACTAAGACTAGTTCCCGCACTGTAATCCTGCAAACATTTCACGGGGCACAAAAAACACCATGGAACCGCAAACAAAATAACCCTACAACTTCTCCTTTCCCTATCCGTTTTAGAGATTCGAATCCTTCCTAATAACTGCCCTGTCCTGATACAGATCTACATCTTCCGCGTAAAGCCCCCCCCCCCCACACCTAACACTTTTGCATACCAATTCTCCCAAACGGAACGCCCCAAAAAAGGCCAATGAAAAAGCCATGTTAAATAAGCGGACCTCACCCGGTGAACGACACACAAATTCTGCCTGCCCTACAATTTTCAAAAATAAAGAGAACACCGGCCTCCTTCTGTCCTCTGTCCGCCTACCCTGTCTCCAACCTTTCAAAACCTGTTTCACTAAGAAATCCTTTGTGATGTCTGGGAGACCCCCCCTTGAAGCCGAAGACTAAACCTGCAACACAACTATTTAACTTCTCTAATGTGCCCCAGAAATAACAAAAACTGGACTTCTCCTTCGTCCACCCTCACTCCAATATCATCACACCAACGCTCCCAAAGACTCCAGGCTTTTTCATAAGCCGCCCATGTACCTGCACTCAATGATGTCTGCAGAAGACCCTCTACTGTACCTCCAAGAGCTCCCATAAGGACTCCGGACACTCCAACCCTTCGGACTCTGCTTTCGGGGCCAGCTGACTAATTCGCTCCCACTGCGAATGAGAGAGGGCATCCACGATGCAATTAGACACACCAGGCACATGAACAGCCACCACCCACGCATTTAGGGTCCATTCACACGTCCGTTGTTTCTTTCCTGATCTGTTCCGTTTTTTTCCGGAACAGATCTGGACCTGATCTGGACCCATTCATTTTCAATGGGTCCTGAAAAAAATCGGACCGCATAATGTCTGATTTTTTTTCAGGACCCATTGAAAATGAATGGGTACAGATCTGGTCCAGATCTGTTCCGCAAAAAACGGAACAGATCAGGAAGGAAACAACGGACGTGTGAATGGACCCTAAGTGATAAACAAAGCAATACCAGATGATGCAACAAACGAACCACTGGAGGTGACAAAGCGGTCAAACCATTGATCGCCTGCACCACCCCCAGATTATCACAGTGAAAACGGATCTTCCTGTTCCTAAATTTCTCGCCCCATAAAGCCACAAAAAGAACTATCGGAAACAGTTCCAGGACAGCCAAATTCTGCACCCAACTCTGTAAATACTACAAATCCAGCCAATGACCCGCACACCATTGCCCATGACAATAGACCCCAAACCCCCCCCCAGCCGCATTTGAAAATAAATCAAAATCAAAACTGTCTACCACCTCCCCCATAACCAACGCTCTGCCTATTAAAATTCTCTAGAAACCCCGCCCAAACCCTCAGATCTCCCTTAAATTTCCTACCCAGCCTAATAAAATGATGAGGAGCCGAAACCCCAGCCGTAGCCGCCGCCAACCGCCTACAAAATATCCGCCCCATTTGCATAATACTGCACGCAAAGTTCAACTTCCCTAATATAGACTGCAGCTCTCGCAAGTGAATTTTGGGCGACCTCATTGCCTTTTCAACTTCCCCCCGCAAATAAACCAATTTTTCATCTGGGAGATGACACTCCATTCTTTCCATATAAATAATCCCTAAAAATCTCAATTCCGTTGCGAGGCCTACTGTCCTATCTTCCACCAGCGGCACCCCAAAAAACCCAAAAATAGATTGTAACGTGCTTAACAACAACGAACAAACTCGCAAATCCGCCGGACCTAAGCAAAGGAAATCATCCAAATAATGAATGATGGATGAACAACCCACCACATCTGCCACTACCCATTACAAGAACGAACTAAATGCTTCAAAAAAAAGCACACAACACAGAGCAACCCATTGGCAAACACCTGTCAACAAAATAGCCCCCCTCCCAAAAACAACCAAGCAAATGTAAACTATCAGGGTTAACTGGAAGGAGACAAAAGGCCGCCTCAATGTCCGCCTTGGCCAACAAAGTACCCGGGCCCAGCTTACGGACCCATGCCACAGCCGCATCAAATGACGTAAAAGCCACCGAACAAAGTTCAGGGTCTATACCATCATTGACCGACGCCTCTTTTGGAAAGGATAAATGGTGAATCAGCCGAAACTTGTTCGACTCCTTGTTGGGCACAAACCCCAATGGCAAAACCCTCAAATTAACCACTGGTGGCTCCGCTAATGGACCATCCATACTACCTAACAAAACCTCCTTTGGTAATTTTTCAGACACAACCTCCAAATGCAAATTTTTTCCCATGCCAACCGCCTGTGCGGGATTCGACGGTATATTGAAACCCTGCAAGAAACCCCTTTTATAATAACACTGTCGCTTCCCTATTAGGGTATCTATCCATCCACCCGCACTGGCGTCAGCCCCTTTTGAAGCGGCATCACCTCCCTTTTGCCTTTTGCATTTAAAACATCGTTTGGCTCCCCCCCCCCCCCCCCCTGCAATATGAGCATTCGTGCTTAAATTTGCACTTTGCCCCAAATTTGCAGCTTCCTTCATATAAAAAGGAAGCACAACCATTTTGCGGACGCCGCTGCAAAACTAGCCTGATCTAATCCCCCTGAATCCCCCTGAAAGGACTGCCCCTGTCTTCCTGGCGCCATTATCCATAACCATAAACCAATGTCTTTATGGTCCCACCTTATGGTTGGGCGAACTGCCTTTCTCTGCCTAAAATACTCATTGTAATGGAGCCAACCCAAAAACCCGGTATGCCTCCCTTATTGCATCCAAATAGCAGAATAGGGCCGAGCAACACTCGGGTGTCTTTTCCCCTATAACACTCGCCAGAATGGCAAATGCTTGTTGTAACCAATTGGCGAAAGTGCGCTGGATCAATCTATGCCGGCGCTTATCTTCCTCATCTTATTTCCCCCCATCCTTCTTCGCCCTATCTAAATTAAAACGCTCTAATGGAAGTAATGAAAATATATCTACATACTCCCCCTTCCATATGCACTCCTGCACGTCCTGCTTCAAATGCACCGCCAGCAGGCCGTCAAAGCATACGTATACTTCTCCTTTTACCCCATCGTCCACCTTAGGCCTGTCATCTTTTCCCCGGCCTCTGTCTGCACAGACACTGAACTCCCAGCCCAAGACTGCAGACTCCCCATGGCCCCACTTGCCCCGCCCAACCCCCCAAGCAGGTAACGGGGACAAAACCGCTCCCCCCAAACCATTAACCCAACCCGCCAGGCTGCTCAGCAGCTGCTCTAGGCCCCCAACTAACTACCCATGATTCCGCACAGCTCCCACACCCCCGGGCTGCTACCTAGTGAATGCAAGGATCCCCAAGCTGTCTCCCCTGCCCGGGCGCTGTGAACTCTGCAGCCGATGGTCCTGACTCTAGACGTCCATCTTGTCCAGGCGTCTTTTCTCGTCTTCTTGTTTCTGGTGACCCTCCGCTTCCAGACTGCACCCCAGCTCTATCCATTCTGGGTGCGCTCCAATCCTATCCAAAATCTTCATCAGCTTCCTGATTTGTAGGGATATATATATGCCAACTGTCCCTATCAAGAGGCCTGGGTACACTACAGTCCCCTACGGACCCGCAGTTCCTGCTCCAGAGCCATTGCTGCTTGCTGATGAGGACAGGGGGAAGGCTGCTATACAAGGAGATCCTCCAACACCAGGAGGATGCGGTTAAGAGCTGCCCACTGCTCCCCCATTGTGGAGGGTCCCTGGAGGGGATCTCAATGCGGCGCCGAGCCCTGGGGGTCTCACTAGGGCTAATACAAGCCGAGTGGCCATCTCCCTCATGACGGTGGGCCAGACTCACCCGCCACCTCCCCCTAAAATAAGCCTGCCACCTGCTCCTGCAGCCACCCTGGACCATGGGCCTCTGCTTCAGCCCGCAACCTCCGCAACATTTCTTCCACGGACTCCATAGGCATTTAGTGGCATATTTCATTAAAAAAAGAAAAATATATACGCTCTCCACTGTTGCAGTTATTTCTGGTGAAAGCGTATAGGGACGTATTATAGTAAAAAAATATATATATTCTCAGTGCATTTCTGCAGTTAATTCTGTTAAAAGCGTATAGTGGCCCATTTCAGTCTAACAAGAAAAATATATGCTCAGTTCACTTCTGCAGTTTTATTTTGGAGGTGGATGCGTCCGAGGACTGCGCAGGAGCAGTCCTTTCACAAGGTCCTGCTAGCCTCACTAACCTGAGACTGTGTGCCTTCTTCTCCAGGAAATTCTCTGCCCACGGAGAGAAACTACGACATAGGGAATAGGGAGCTGCTGGCCATTAAATGGGCATTTGAGGAATGGAGGCATTTTCTGGAGGGGGCAAGGCATTGTGTAACGGTTGTCACTGACCATAAAAACCTTATGTTTCTTGAGTCTGCTAAGAGGTTGAATTCCCGTCCAGCCAGATGGGCTCTGTTTTTTACTCGTTTTGATTTTTCCATTACGTTCAGGCCGGGAAGTAAAAATGTGAAGGCGGACGCATTATCTCGGAGCTTCCATGCTTTTCAACCTACTGAGGTACCACCTGAATCCATCCTACCAGCAAAAATCTTCATAGCAGCTCTAACCCAGGATATCTCGGCTCGCATTAGGTCTGAACAACATCTGGCACCAGTATCCACCCCAACAGATAAGTTGTTTGTTCCCATACAATTTAGTCTCCAGCTGTTGGGTGAGTGTCTTGATTCTGCCTTTTGTGGACATCCGGGTGTTGAGGGCACTAAGGATCTGGTTTCTAGATCTTATTGGTGGCCCACTCTAACTAGGGATGTCAAGTCCTACGTGTCAGCCTGTGAGGTTTGTGCCAGGTCCAAGACACCTAGGACTCGCCCTGCTGGTAACCTTACGACCCCTACCCATTCCCAGTAGACTCTAGTCCAATATCTCGATGGACTTTATAACTGACCTACCGCCGGCGGAGGGTAAGACTGTGGTTTGGGTAGTGGTCGATAGGTTTAGCAAGATGGTCTATTTCATTCCCCTGTCTAAACTCCCGAATGCCAAAACCCTGGCGTCTATTTTTGTGAAAGGAATTGTTCGATTGCATGGTATCTCGGAAAATATTGTTTCTGACAGGGGTGGGCAGTTTGTGTCCAAATTCTGGAGGCCCTTCTGTCAAAAATGTCAAATTTCATTGTCTTTTTCCTCTGCCTACCACCCTGAGAGTAATGGGCAGACTGAATGCCTTAATCAGTCTGTGGAACAATTCTTGAGGTTGTATGTTGCTGATGACCAGCAATTATCGGTTCAATTTCTTCCATTGGCTAAATTTGCTTTGAATAACCGTGTCAATTTTTCTGCTGGGGTTTCACCTTTCTTTTGTAACCATGGTTTCCATCCCCGTTTTCAATCTGGGTCATCTGTCTCCTCCTCTAACCCTGAGGCGGATAGACTCTCCTCTGAACTGTGCACAGTTTGGGCTTGGGTTCAATCAAACTTAGAAAAGGCTCAAAGTTCTCAGAAACTCAAGGCCGATAGGAGACGTTCAAAGGGGGTGAATTTTCAGGTTGGGGATAAGGTATGGTTGTCCTCCAAGAATCTGTCTCTTAAGGTAGATTCTAAAAAGTTTGCTCCTCGTTTTATTGGACCATATAAGATCACGGAGGTGATTAACCCGGTATCATTTAGGTTGGAGGTGCTCGAGTCATTCCACATTCATAATGTGTTTCATAAATCTCAACTTAAAAAATATTTTGAACCGGTAGTACCATCGAAAGCCTCGCCTCTGCCGGTTCTTGTTAATGATGCTGTCGAGTATGTGGTGTCTAAAATAGTGGGTGTCAGGAAGGTGCGTAATTCCTTGCAGTACCTGATTCACTGGAAGGGGTATGGACCTGAAGAGAGATCTTGGGTACCTACCCATGCTCCTAGACTTGTTTGAAAATTTCATTTAGAACACCCTGAAAGGCCATCGCCTGAAGTCTTGGGTCCGGTGGCCCCTCGTAAAAGGGGGGGTACTGTAACGGGGTGCCGAAGGCGCACTCAGTCTCCCATCAGCCGCAGACCTGCTGCTTAGCTTCGGGAGCGAGGATCTGTGTTTGACCTCGTTCCCAGGGCGGCTTTGCTAGCTGGGAGGCTCCCTGCTCCTAGGTCTGCCTTGAGCGCTGAGCTGATCACTCGGTGCTCGACTGGTCGTTCTGTCGGTCATGTGACGCTGGCCACATCACATGACTCTCACTCCCCACTATAAATACAGGTAGCCTGCTGGCCACAGGTTGCCTGTTAATTTAGGTTCCTGGCATTTGTTGGATACCTGTATACTTACCTGATCCTGTTCCCTGACGATCCTTTGCCTGCTCCTTCTGTACTGCGCATCCCTTCTGGTATTTTAACCTCGGCTTTCACCTGACTATTCTTTGCGGACTCCTTTGGTACTTCTCGACTCTCCTGGTATTTATGACCCCGGCTTCTCCTGACCATTCTTTGCTTATCCCTCTGTACTGCGTTGTCCTCTTGGTTTTGACCTGGTCCGTTCACTATCCGTTATTTGTCTTGTCTGTCCTTCCCTGCACGTATCCTAAGTTAGGGACTGCCGTCCAGTTGTCCCCTGTCATCAAGACTCGTGAGGCAAGTAGGCACGGCCAGGGGTGAGGGTGGAGCGCAGTGGTCACTATCCTCCCCCCTGTGTGTGTGTATGTGTGTGTGTAGGTGACCGTTACAGCCAAATTCTCTGAAACGCCTTTGGAGACGGCTTATGGTAGAGAAATGAACAATCATTGCACCGGCAACAGCTCTGGTAGACATTCCTGCAGTCAGAATACCAATTGCACGTTCCCTCAAACGTTGCAACATCTGTGGCATTGTGCTGTGTGATCAAACTGCATATTTCAGAGTGGTCTTTTATTGTGGGCAGTCTAATGCACACCTGTTCAATATTCATGCTGTCTAATCAGCACCTTGATATGCCACATCTGTGAGGTGGGATGGATTATCTCGGCAAAGGAGAAGTGCTCACTAACACAGATGGATTTGTGAACAATATTATGGGTCTGTTGTGTATGTAGAAAATGTTTCAGATCTTTGAGTTCAGCTCATGCAAAATGGGAGCAAAACCGAAAGTGTTGCATTTATATTTTTGTTCAGTGTAAGTGAAGTATGCTGTGATTTTAAGAGCGACGCCTGTCATCTGCATGTCATATCGACTCACAGTATTATTTCACTACCAAGGCAGACTCCCTATGCGTGTTACTACAAGGCACAGTGTTCTACACCACTATAATGGCTGTCTAGAAGCCAGGAAATAGCCGTTTGTTAACGTAATTTTCCGCAAGTTTATTCGGATCAAACCAAATTTTTCCCGAACAAATTTGGCGAACCAGCTAATTGAATTTTTGAAACATTCACTCATCTCTAGTGGCTGCGTCTGGTGCCTGCAATTTACATCAAATACTTACAACAAAAATGTCAAAAGCAGCAAAGCAACCTTTCATGGACAGGATTGTCAAAATAAATGTCGTGTATAAAAAGGTTTTTCATACACCAGGTATTTTTTTGATTGAGTTGTATAATTAGGGATAAAACTTTTGAGCATTTTGTAAAATAATCTCTGAGGGACTGCAGCTGCGGTTCCTTTCCAGTAACCCTGGCAGGGACAAGAGTTCAAAATCTGCAGTAACACAAATAAAAAGTCTTGTCAACAATACAAGGGTTCTCAGAGACCTAATGCTTCCTCCAGTTTCATCATTTTCTACTACCAATTTGTGCCAAGATTGTAATCCATTTTTTTAAATCTTTTTCTGCCTTTCCTGCTTTCGTCTAGCATCTTGAGGTTGTTGTTTCCTCCAGCACTACTACTACTGATCCCTCCACTATGTGGAATTGCTGCATCATTATCACCTCTCCCAGTCCAACCCATGCTGTAGATCCCACTAATTGGACACTTAATACTCAAATTGTAGAGAACGTCAGATGCAAGGCAGTATATTTCAATAGTTACACATGATGCATTGAGGACAATCTTGGGCTGGCTGTTGATCTGACACAATTAGGGTGGACCCATTCTTAGAATTTACTAGACTTTTGAACACTGTAAATAAGAACTATGCCATTCTTGGACTACTACCCTTCACTATGTTGAAGCTAAGCATCATTATCACCCCTCCCAGACCACCTCCATGTTGTAGATCTCAGTAATTGGACATTGAATACTCCAATAGGCAGAGAACATCAGATCAAGGATAGTACATTTCAATAATAACACATGTGGATTGAGGAAAACCTCGGGCTGGCTGATCTGACACGACTAGGGCGGACCCATCCTTAGAATTTACTAGACTTTTGAGGACTGTGAATAATAACCATACCATTCTTGGACTACTGCCTAAGGGGACTTGGAAACATTTTCCAGTGAAAAGGCTTGTGGATTCACTGCCTTTTTACAATCACAACAGCAGTGTTCTGCTTGGTACAAGCAATCCTAGGAAGGGGTAAGTCAATGTTTCATCATTTGCCCCTTATAGTGAACCCTAGTGACATTTGCCCCTTATACAGTTCCTACTTTATTATATTTGTTTGTTGGGATTCACTAAGCACTGGTTCTCTGTTTATTTGTAAGGAAATGACAGGAGAAGTGATCAGGGCTCATTATATTTCCACAAGATTCCTCTATTTTGCGTACTAGGCTCCAGGGATATCTGGATGAGATATAAGGAATCCAGGAAAGCTTAATATCCTTAGCAAAGAGTAGTTTGACAAGGGCATTGGAATTTCCTGTTTTTGGGCCTGGATTTTTATGAAATTATGGGCAGGTTGGTAGGTGGGGCCTATCATTCTCTTCCTGGCCAGTACAAGTCTTTATAACAGAAGTTCAGCTCATTACTAGCAGTGATGAGCGGCAGGGGCAATATTCTAATTAGCGATATTTCGCAAATATTTGGGCAAATATTCGTCATATATTTGTGAATTCGAGAATTTGTGATCTCCAGTCAGTATTTTCTTGATTGCAACAACCGGAAAATTTGCGATAAAAATTCACGATACGAAAATTTGCAATACGAAAATTCGTGATCAACACTACTCCTAAAATCAAAGATATTTCAGCCTTCTCATTGGCCCACAGGCAAGAAGCAGTGAGGGATCATGGGTACTGATGGAAAAAAAATCTAGAATATTTGCGATTACAAAGATATAGCGATATAAATTCGTAATTCGAATATTCGCGCTCAACACTAATTACTAGACTATCAAGGTGTGCACCAGAGGGAGAAAAAAAACTGAGGAGATAGAACCTGTCTGGAGAGACTGCTCTTTGTGCTTGCTAGTTTCAGAATTTGCTCATTTTATGAGGTAAAACACTTTAATGTAATTTAACGCCAGTGGTTGGTAGTAAGCCACTTGTATAGTCAAGGACAATGCATATGTTTAGTTAAAGAGGACCTTTCATCAGTTTTGCAAAAGTCAAATTAGGGTGCTACCTTATAGGGCCGCCCCCACTGATGCCATGGCTGTTTTTGTTTTTTCAAAAGCGCCCCCCCCCCCCCCACACACACACTGTTCGTCCGCTGTGGCCCCCCGTTGATTTTGGTGCCTTGTATTATAATGAAGGGATATCGGAACAATGAGGAGACTGAGTCTCTCAGTGGGCGTCTCATTCTGCCTGGCTGTAGCGCTCTCCAATCGCAGCGCAGAGCGTCACAGCCAGAGAGGTTTTTTCTCCCTGGCTGTGAGGCTCTGCACTGCGATTGGACAACGCTACAGCCAAGGAGAAGGAGATGGCCATTGAGAAACCCTGGCGTCTACTCCTCCCTGTTCTGTTGATAGTAATTAGCATACTGAGTGGGGAAAATACCGGAAGGCACAGCGTGCGAACGGAGCGGCGCCCAGGAATAATAGTAAGCACTATAGGATCCCTGTTTTATGTCCTAACTAACGTCTGGACCCATGAAATGTCCTCTTTAACGCTCAGCCAAGCAGTGGTTGATTTGTGGTTTTGAGTGTGAATGTAAAGACTAACAGGTAAAGCCTGTATGAAATGAACTTCTGTGTCACTATTTCTGACTGCATTTGCCTGCCTCTACATAGCTCATTTCCACAAAATATATTACTCTCTCTTTATGTGATATGATAAGCTGACTAGTATCCAAGCCCTTGAAATGAACTCTTCTTTCCAAACTACTTTCTCAATAGGAATTTGATTAGACAATTCTAGATCATACATAGCTCTGTGAACGTCATCACCGGAGATGTCAGGTATCTTTATGTGCATACGTGTTTAGGGTAAAACAATCCTGAAAGTTCATTAAAATGGGCTTTACAATGACTGGTTAATATGTTTTGTATTTCGTTGATCAAGATTGACTGGAAAGACACCAGTAGTGGAAAAAAATGTTGAACAGTATCTATAGCTCTAGGCTTAACGTCAGGTTGATGGAAAGTACTAAAAACGATTTACTTACTGGAGTGATTGTGAAGGGGAGATTAAGATGAGAACAGAGCAAACATGCTTAAGGCATGAAATGAGAAAATGCACAACCATTAAATTTGACACCCGTAAAGAACCATCTGCAATAAAAGTTCTTAAATTACATTACATTTTCTTTATCTGTAGAATATGTTGTTACTCATACACTTAAGCTTCCCCATTGTTGTAAAGAGATGAAAAAAAGATTGGCATTAGGACAAGATATGGAGAACGCTACTGGTGGGGGTAAAATACAGCTTATGTTATCAGAATTCATATTTTGCAATGGATGCACAGTAGATTATAGAGAAGCCAAAGTTACTGAACCTTTGAACCCAATAAATATAATCTTCATCTTTGAAAAGGTTGTCCAGAATAGGATAAAAATAGTAGTAATAATAATAACATAATCATGAATCACCCCACCAATCCGCCTCAACAGGAGTTTCGATGCTGCTATAGTCCACACTGCTAAAAATAGGAAATTGCTGCAAATCCTTACTCAGCCAATTACTGCCTGAGGCGGGGCATCACTGTGGCCAGTGATTGGCTTAGTTAGCATTTCTAGCCATTTCCTGTGCGCTGAGCAAGTACTTAGAAGTAGAGCAACGGGAACTGGAGCAACATCGTAATAGCAGTGGTGGGGCATTGGTCAGTAATACTTATTTTCTATTTTTTACTCATTGTGGACCCTTTAAAGAAGTTGCCTTCTGGACAAACTCATACTTATGGGTTGTCCACAATGATAACAAAAGGTCTATTGTTGTTTAGAAACAAGACTATTCTTGTCCATGCTAGCCCCCAGCTCTTCCTCAAAGCTGCATCTGCGGAATGTGGGGTGTCAGGCTTTAGTCTGAAAGGGGTTGCCTCATAATTAAAAAAAATCCATTAACAACTCCAACAGTAGATGTGGAGCAATTTGAATGCTAATTAATTAGACTAGGGCTAAACCCGGAAGCAGAGTTCAATGGATGATCCATTCTTTGCCACCACCTCCCTCAAGGGGGCATGGAATTTCCTACATGAAATCCCGAAGTCACTACCCAGGGAGAAGAGTCCATTAGCAATGGTTGGAGCGAAGGAGGACTGAAGATACTTAGCTGAGGTACCAAGGCAGTGGGTAGTAATAATCATCAGACATGGCATAGGTCAAAGCAGGTAGAGTTTAGTCATAAGTAGTAGACAGGAAGATGTCAGGACAGGCAGCAGACAAGTAGTTATTGTGAAGTATGCAAGCTGGGTCAATGTCAAACATGGGACAGGAACAAACCTGGCTAAAGTCAAGTACAGTTACCACATAATGGCCTCTCAAAGACTGGGAACCAGTGTCTAGATGTGACCTATGGATAGAGTAGCACAATATAAAAACAGAGGGTTGACTAGGAGCAGGATAGCTGGCACCACCACGTGTGAGTTAACAAAATTGTACACATCCAAAATAAGAACCTACATTTTAGGTATATATGTAAAAATCTTGTCCAATCTTACTAATGATGGCCTATCCTCAAGACAGGCCATCAATGTCTCATTGGTGGGAGTCTAGCACCCTGGAACCCCATGAAACAGCTGGCTGTTTCAGAGTAGCTCTGACAAAGTAGATATAGGCACCAACTAGACATAGGCTCCAACTGCAGTGCTTCTCCCACTGAAGTGAATGGACAGAGCTGTTCAGTTCTGGCACCTATTTCTGCTGGAGCTACCCCAAACCAACTGAATGGTAGACCTGTGTTCATCAGATATTAATCGACTATCCTGAGGCTAGGTCATCAATAATGAAATCCTGGACAACCCCTTTAATTGTAACAACCTTTAGAGTAAATTTAGGATTCAACTTTATTTTTAGAAGAAAAACTAAAATAAAAAGCCCAAAAATAGACAGTTGCTAAATTGATTATTTTTGACCATGGCACTAAAAAAATAAAAATAAACACACATTATTACCAATGAAAAATCTAACAAAACAATACCTTAACACAAGAGAAAATGTCTTCTGCAGCAACCCAAAAAATTTGAGAAAGTTATGGTGCTTGGAATGCGGTAAAGCAAAAAAAAAAAAAATGCTGCAGCCTGAAGCACAAAATTCAGCACATCTAAAGGGGTTAATGGAGTTTAGCGAACATTCAGAACAACCTGCTCTTTCCTGTGCAATCAGATATGTCTCTAAATGAGCCTCATGCATTGTGTACATATCTATCTGAGCTCTTCACTTCCAGTAAATGCTGCTATATAAATTTATCCGATGACTCCATAAAATCAAAACTTCAGCTCCGGGCACTACTGTGACAAGTTGTTTTCTTCTTGTAATTCAGTCAAGAGTTTTATAGCCCTGACAGAATATCTGATGGGAACAAGATTTCAGCCATCAGTACTTGCCTATTTGTCATACTGTTAGAACGTAAATGATGGAAATTAGAGTCACAGAGTGGGATGGAAAGTGAAGTTTGCAGGCTGCCTTGGCTTTTTGTGAGTTTACGCTAAAGAATCTTGACTTTTGTGTCATAAGTAATAACAATATCTTATTGACTGCTATCTGGTCCTCCTGTCACTTTTCTAAAATAATATGTTTAGCTCATAGGACAATGGATCACATTTACTTAGACTTGCATTTTTTTTACACTAGGAGCCAGTTGGAATGATTTGCGACAAATTTAATGATGGGTCAGGCTTCTTAATACATTTGGTGCAGTTTTAATTGTCATTGTTAAATTAAATTTACCCCTACTATGGGCAGGTGTAAGGTTTTGCCTCAAAATTTGCACCAAAATGTTCTAATCTATTTCTCTTTTAGAGACTAAAACGAATTTTCTTCACATTTGCCAAATTTGCCAAATGATGACAACAGTCAGACACATTCAGCATATGCACCAGGATCATATACCAATTGTGGGTTATAAAGGAAGTAGGAATTAAAGGGCATCTGTCAGCAGATTTGTCCCTATGACACTGGCTGACCTGTTACATGTGCGCTTGGCAGCTGAAGGCATCTGTGTTGGTTCCATGTTCATATTTGCCCACATTGCTAAGAAAATGTTTGTTTTATTATATGCAAATGAGCCTCTAGGACCAATAGGGGCGGTACCATTACACCTAGAGGCTCTTCTCTCTCTGCAATTGCTGCACCCTCTGATGACTTTTTCACTGCCTGGAGTGATTTCCTTGGCTATCATTATTTGACATAACATGGACCTCACCGAGACAATAGGAGCAATGAAAACTGGCAACATGGGACAGAGGAAATGTGTACAGATGTAGCAAATTGCATTAGATATGTGTATAGAGGTAGCAAACTTTACTTTGACACTTATCGCTAAATACACAGTTGCAGAAAACTATTTTTTCAAAGGATTTTTTGAGTGTTATTTGTCAATCTACTTTGTTTGCAACAGTGTGTTTAATGCAGAAAGTGTCAAGTAAATGTTTTCTACATCTATATTTCATAATTTGTAGGTTTTTTATATTACTTTTATACCATGAGCTGACAGCCTAAGCACTATAATGTTAAATTGATTTTGTCATATAATTATGTATTATACCAAAGGGTAAACATATAACGCTAGTCGCACAATGCATTCTGGCATTGCCGAAAGCTTGAACATTCCTGGCCGGCCCCATTAGCTATAATTGGGACCAGCAGAGATCTGTCTGCACTCCGGCAAATATGCGGCCGGACCAGCGGAGATCTGGCTGTATTTCAGCAAATATGCCAGAATGTGGCCAGATTTCTGCTGGTCCCCATTATAGTTATAGTGGGAATGTTCAAGCTTATGGCAATCCCACAATGCAGAGAGATCTGTCAGGCTGTTCTTGGATGGAACAGCCTGCCGAATCCTAAATACAAGTTCCAACTAACCTAAACCTGTTTTTTATCTACTCTGCTCAATCTTGATTTTAGGGGCATAACTGCAGCGTGTGCAGTCTTACCAAGGCTCTGGTGTTTTATAGAGCCATACCAATGCTCTGTTGAATGAGAATATACCAGTATTAAAATTGACACATACATTAGTAGGTGGGAATTTTGTTACAATTATCCTGGATCTTTAAGTTTTCCCTCTGCATAAATTTATACACTGGGGCACCTGAGCAGACTATTATCAAATAAAATTTATATAAAAAAATAAACTAACATAGTAAACTTTATACTTAAGTCTTTAATGTATAACTGTCATTTATTTTATTTGCTAGTTTATTAGAGCTAGGCAGGTATACCTGTGTTAGTCTGTCAATGATTCTCAAAAGATCTGTAATTACCTTATAATAAAAGCTTTTATTAATGCCCCTGTCCTTTTCAATTGATCCCTTAAAAAGCATTGCTAGGGCTTTTCTTTCTTCCCTTTATTGTAAACAGAAGACAGAGGGGCGGTCCTTCACACTGCACGCCTGCATTAGGCTTCAGAGTGAGGAGGCGTGTCTCAATAAACCAATCTGATTGGCTGGCACAAAGCTGGATAAAGCAAGGCTCTATGAGAAGTGATGGAAGGCAGTTTTGGCATCAGGAAACTGGTGGAGGAGCCATCTAGAGAAGATCCTTATGATGTAGGGTTCAAAACAGCTGTAACTAAGGGAAAAGCTCAAGGACAACAGTGGTATGTGAAGAAACTAAAGATTGCTTCATGCATAATGCTGCAGCAGAGCTAAAATAGATTTTTTTTTCTTTTTTATGAAAACCTGATGGTTACTCTTTAACTGGTTAAATGATTTTTTGTATTTTGCTTTAATTTTTCCCATTTCATTTTCGTTGTGCAATTTGGCAAGATTCTAAGACTGCACATCTTGTTTTTTACAGTCCCAGTTTCCATAGGGACAGTATTAAAACTTCTCAACCTGTTGTGTTCTAGTGAATTATTTACTTAAATTGAAAAGTAAAGTACTTGACCTTTTCAACCTCTAGGTGATGCTTCTTTTATTCTTTAGCTTCAATGACCTTATTTTAGAAGGTTAAATATGACTTTGTGTGTTTTTTTAAGAGAAACCACTCAACTTGTAATTGTTAAAATGTCTCCTAACTTATACTCATTGAACTATCCAAATTGTTGCAAGGAAAACAGAAGCAACTCATAGCAATGGATCATTTGATGTGTTCTTACTGGACCTTAAATTAGAATTCCAGGACTTCAAAGGTATTTTCAGGGGTGTAGCCATAGGTTCAATAGAAGATCTGTACTAGGGCCCCCAACCACCAATTACCATTTATAGTGATGTTGTCCCCATCAGTGGAAAAGAGACCTTTGGATCTTCTCAGAAACTAGGATCCAGGCTCAACTTCAACCTCTGCACCGATTAAAGTTATAAGAATGAGTTTGTTGACCGTTTCCCATGACAACAACCAGACTTTTGAATGCAGCTCTGGAGTATAATACAGACTGGATCAGTATGAGAATAAGTAATATATGTTGTCACCAATCTACCCAAATTCTTTGTAGCTTTGTTCTACAGATAAACGGTGCAATGGGGTGCAGTAGAGTTGTAAACTAATCAAACTGATCAGATTTATACAATTTTTCTGAGATAGTAAAGGTCTACTGGAACTATGGCAGGAGGTTGGAAAAGAAGAGGGTTTTTTAGGTTAAATTAGTTAACAAGCTTTTTTCTCTCTGTTTGTGGCATCTAGTCTTAGACAGCATTCAAAAATAATAGTGAATATCCAGTGAAATTGATTTGTTTTAATGTAAAAATAAGTTGCATTTTGGTTTCTGTCATTGTGGTGGCATTTTTTGGATCAGTGGCAGTTTTTTCAAAATCCAACCTACTCTGTGCATAGTATCTTTTTGCTGTTGTTTTCTAGGCTTCACAATAGGACTTGCAAATGCCTGGAAAAAAAAATATATATGTACAAAAACGACACAAAAATTAGTAACATATTTATATATATTTTTTAAGGTGTGCGTAAAATAACATTCATTACTCTAATTGTATGAATTTGTTTTTCTGATCTTTAAAAGACTGTCCCATTAAGAATATTGTTTGTAAATGAATCCAGACCAAAATTATATACAAGTTTTTGCATTTACACTTTCTTAAAAAATGCTTCTATCTCCAAATTTTCCAGGAATAATATTAGTATAGCTCTAGCTGCTGTTTTTATTGAGCAGTTTTTTTGTGTCCACCTCAATCCTAAAGTGGACGCACATGTTCAGTCTTGCTTCTCTCTCTGCTCCTTCAAGTATGTGGTTCTCAGAGGAAATGGTGAGCAAGTGATAAAAGAGTGAGACAGAGTTGCTGTAATTGCACTTGCTCAGCATCTCTTCTGAGCAGAGAAGACGCTGTAGCTTCGGAAGCCACCAACTCACCACAACAGGTGTTATTCCACATTCATGAAGGAGCAAAGCGAGGCATGAATGACCATGTGTGTCCACCTCAGTATATTTTCCTAAGTGGACACAGAAAGGCTGTTCAACAGAAACAGCAGTTGGTGCTATACTAAGGTTATTCCTGAAGATATATCTGAAGACATAATAATTTTTACAAGGGTGGGTTTTATTTTAAAAATGCAGCATGCCATGTAAAAGTGTATGTCTTTTTTTACAATGGAACTATATGGTGAACTGATGCCACTGTATGCCTTAAGTCTGAGGCATCCATTTGACGTATACGTTTTTAGTATACATTAAAAGGATGGGAAAACTGCAATGTGAAACCAGCCTTAGTGTAAATACAGAAAATGTTTATAATTATGGAAAGCTTTTTATAAACCAATATGAATGTTTTTAAATGTTTTCCATATATTAGGTATGGTGGTTGGACGGAGACAGTAGTAAAACACACTACACTTTCTCAGAACATTGAAAGAAAATATTTTAAGAGAGGCACATAATTTATTTATCTGTTTAAAACACAGTGTAACCTGTTACAACATGGAATGATCCCATTTATAATTTATGTCTGTTTATTTAATTAAAGTTGGATGAGTGTTGGGAATGAGTGAAATCTACACAACTATTTTTTGTTATTTTTGTGTCAGTGAGACGTGAATTTGAAATGAAAGAAGTTTGCCCATTTTCTACCAAGGTAAGCACAAAAAAAAAAATTATTTGACTTTCTCACAAAACGGATGATCCCGCTCTGTATTTTTTAATTACAGTCTAGGGTTTCAAGGCAACAGAACATTGTCTGACAGCCACGGTAAAATGGCAGCAAATTGGCCACTACTGTACTTCTCAACTCTTATTTGGGATATTACTTCGGATTTTCAGTGGGATCCTGGAATACCGACATCTGAATGTAGCAAGCTTCAAAAGGGGTTTTCGAGACATTACTAATGATGACCTATTCTCTGGATAGGTCATCAGTATCTGATCTATGGGGGTCTGACACCCGGCACCAACATCGATCAGCTTAGACCATGTGAGGTCTGATTTATCGGTATTGTGGCCTAGGTACAGTTATCCCCATTGAAGGGAATGATACTGAACATGATACCAAGCACAGCCGCTATACAATGTATGGTGCTGTGCTTTTTGAGCTGAGAAAAGGCTGTGGAGCTACTGTGAGGGCTGGTGCCATCTCAAACAGCTAAAAAGTCTCAGAAAAACCCCTAACATTTTTAGATGGCATGATACACTAATAGTATGTGTATCAGAATGACGTGCTATGTTAAAATTGCAATATGGGGTCCACCAGGTTTCCAGAAGGGAACCTGACATACAGTACATGCTTTCAATGGGGAAAGAGGAGAAAACAGTTGCAGACACTTCTTGAGGTGACATCTCCTGGGAAAAAAAAAGGATTGGACATTGAAATTCAACATGCCCGGTCCTTCTCTCCTCCATCTCCCTCATCATAATTTGTCAGCCGTTCAGACAGGAAACATCAGGTTTACCCAACAATAGTCTAATATGTATGGAGGCCTCACTGTCTGGCTCCTCCACAGAATTAAAGCTTGAGGAGTCAGCAGGCGACACTAGGGTTGATCGAGCATGCTCGGCCGAACACCAGTGTGCTCGAGCGCGATGCTCGAGTCAGTGTATTTAAATATAATTAAGCATCTACCTGTATTTCTGCTGGGATTTGAACTCCCAACCCCTTGTACATTAGAGAAAAGGACCTTATCCGCTCAGCTATAAAGCTGAATGCTAAACCTTGTAGTAGTTTCTGATGTAGTGACTATTCCTATTCAGCAGAAGAATTATTTAATATTTCTGTGCAGGTTTACATGCAGCTGTATAGTGTGGTGGTTGATGCCTCTAATGTACAAGATTTGGAGATTGAATCCAGGCAGAAAGATTTATTATATATATGTTTTTAGCCATAATATATTTACACATATTATTATATATTTAGACTAAATAATATATTATAATATATGTAAATATATTATGGCTAAAAACATTAGGAGTAGTTTCCCAAATATTATGCATTAATATATATCAGAAGTACAATTATAGATATAGTTTCAAAACATTTTTTTATTGAAGAGTATAGATCCTTCAAGTATATCGTTTTTTTTTTTTTTTGCTTGTTTCAGTAAAATAGTAATACTTTTCCTTAAAAGGTCAGATGTGCAATAATTATTTTACAGAAAGTGAAAAATAAGGATAATGAATAATCACATATAATGCGAAGAATAAACATTAGGTAGACAATGGGGAAAAAGGGGGGGGGGTAGGGTTTACAGCTTGTTAAATCGTCAAGTCTGGAATGCAAACCATCTGGAGATTTCAGTCTACTATAGGGATTTGTGTATTATTACTGGATATCCCTTGCTTATCGAAGCCTCTAAATAATACCCAAGGGTACCAGGTCTTCTGAAAAGCTTGAGTGGATCTGGCTTCCCAACCAGCTATCTGCTCCATTCTATAGATATCGTCACATTTATTAAGCCACATAGCTAATGTGGGAGGTGAGTCACATCTCCATTTAGAGGCAATAAGTATCCTAGCAGAGGCCAGCAAGGAGGTTATCATTTTCTTTGCATGTCTAGGGAGTGGTATCGGATCCAACAGGTTAAGTAGGCATAGTTGTGGTGTTGGTTGAACTTTGGTTTTACATATCTCACTGATCGAGGAACATATGGTATTCCAAAAGGAAGTTATATGGCTACATTGCCACCATATGTGGATAAATATACCAGAATCCTGTTTGCAATGCCAGCATAGGTGGCTGATGTCTGGGTATATTTTGTGAAGGACCTCCAGGGTGTAGTACCAACGTGTCAGTATCTTATAATAATTCTCCTGTAAGCGAACGCATGAGGAGATCTTCGGAGTGAGTGCTAAACATTTGTTGAGGGTCTCTTGTGACAGTGTAATTTGTAGGTCCTTTTCCCATTTTATCATAAACGATAAGGTTTCAGGTGTTTTATATTGAAGTAACTCGGCATATATAGTAGTTATCTTTTTAGTTTGTTCTTTCAATTGTAATACTTTTGACTCAAATTGAGTCGGATTTGTATATTTTGCTGGGAGTAATGCTTTCATAAAGCTTTTGACATGTGTCAAATGGAGGTAGGACAGAGAGGGTACGTGGAAGGGTTGTTCCCAATTTTCTAGTAAATAACCCTGCGAATCCAACAGGTCTATGATTGGGGTGGTAAGACATCTGAGGGAACTCAGAAGGGTCTGGAGGAATTGAGGTGGCGCATCCCATAGTATATCTCTTATTTGTAGTAAAGGAGATATAGGGGTAGAAATCAGCAAGTGTTTTAGGTGGTGATTCCATATACTAACCATGTTTTTTGTTAGGAGGCTAAAAAGCTTTGTATGGGACAAAAATTTGTCCGATAATAGGAGGGATCTTAGTGAGATGCGGTTAATTGCTTGTTCAGCTTGTATGACCAGTCGGGCCTCTGACTGGCGGAGCCAGTCTAGACACCATACTCCTTGTATAGCTATATAATAACTACGTATATACGGTACTCCCATCCCACCCTGAAGAGAAGGTAATGTAGTGTACTGTTTTTTAAGTCTAGGTTTTTTCTTATGCAACAGGAAATTGAAGAGGATGGTCTGAATTTGCGTAAAGAAAGATCTAGGAAGAGGTATTGGTAAGGTCTGTAGGTAATATAGTATCTTAGGCAGTAATATCGTTTTGATTAAAGAGCGTCTGCCGAACCAGGATGAGAATTGGATATCCCAAGTATTAATGGTTTGGCTTAAAGCTTTGGGGAGTTCCTGAAAGTTTGTTTTGTATAGATCTTTTGCGTCAGCTGTTAACCAAATTCCAAGGAATTTTAGGGAGATGTTGGACCATTGGTAAGGTGTATATAATTGTAATCTGTTTTGGGTTTGTAAATCCAATGTCACGTTGAGAACTTGGGATTTGGCTGGGTTTATTAGGAAGTTAGATAATTTCCCAAAAAGGTCAAATATATTCTGTATAGCGGGGAATGCTGAGTCTGGATTTGTTATTATTACCAAGAGGTCATCCGCGAATGCGGCAAGGTGGTGCTGTACCCCCTGCAGATCAATACCCTTTATTCTATCGTCTTGTCTAATTGCCTGAAACAAGCATTCTACTGTGAGGATAAATAGTAGAGGAGACAAGGGGCATCCTTGTCGGGTCCCATTTTTGATCTGCAGGGGGGGGGGGATAAACTGCCATTTATTAGGACCCTGGCTGTGGGTTTATTATACATTGCCATGATGGTAGAGATAAATTGGTCCGGTATACCAAATTTGTTGAGCGTCTCTTCATGAATATCCAATCAATATGGTCAAATGCCTTTTCGGCATCAGTGCCTAGTAACACTAAGGGCACCCGACGGCTACTAGCGTAGTTTATGATATGGATCAGACTAGTGGTGTTCATTCTGCCCTCTCTCCCAGCCACAAATCCAACCTGTTCACTACGGATGAGAAGGGGTAGAATCGGTTTTAGCCGAAAGGGCTATGAGTTTGGCAAACATTTTGAGATCGGTGTTAAGGAGTGATATAGGTCTATAGTTGGCACAGAGAGAGTTCTCCTTGCTCTCTTTAGGTATGATTGTGATATGTGCCATCAACATCTGGGACGGCAAAGGTTCTCCTTTTAGTACCCCGTTGCATAGGTCAAGAAACCTAATTGTAAATGGTTTTAGTAAAAACTTGGACTGTTCTGCAGAGAGAGAGGGCAGACTGAGGGTAGCCAACCAGTTATCTATTGCCGCAGTTATCTATTCTATGTTTGTCAATGAAGGAGGAGGGGTGATATTGTATAGACTTTCATAAAAGTCTTTGAACCAAGAGGCTAACTCATCAGTGTTTCTCAAAGGATGTGAAGAGGGGGACCGGATCATATGGATATAGGATTTGGTTTTCCGTTTTTTAATCTGTGCTAGCATAAACTTTGAGGGTTTGTCGCCATGTGCATAGTACTTATATTTAGCTGACATAAATAGTTTAGCTGTACGGGCGTTAAGAGTGTTCTTAAGGGTAGATCTTAACAGTGTGAGTTGGCTTAGGGTCACATCAGATATATGTTTCTTATGTGTATTTTCAAGTTTCTGGATTTGTCTAGACAGATCCAGTATTTGTTGTTCCTTTTGTTTTTTAATGTAAGATCCAAGTCCTATAAGGTGACCCCTAAATACTGTTTTGTGAGCTTCCCAAATAGATCCGCATTTCATGTCAGGGGTGTCATTGAGCCTTAAGTATTCCTCAAGCAGCTCAATTATTTTCATATTATGGTCTGGAGAATCGAGTAGAGACTCGTTCAGCCGCCAGTTGGACATGGGTTTGGGGAGCTGTCTGAGGATTACCTCCAAAAACACTGGTGCGTGATCTGAAAGCAGTAGGAAACCTATCTGTGCTTTTTTACAGGAAGAAAGTAACTGAATGGGTAAGAATAGGTAATCTAAGGCGCTGATACGAGCGATGGGCCACAGAGTAAAAGGTGTAATCTTTAGTGTTGGGGTGTAAAGCTCTCCAGCCGTCTATGAGCCCGAGCGATTCTAATATGGATCTGACTTTCGCTAAAGCTATTCTAGATGTGGAAGATAAACTGGTTGAGGAGTCTAGTTGTGGGAATAATGCCAAGTTTAAATCACCACCTAAGATAACCTCTCCTTCCGCAAAGTTTCTTAGATATTCTAGAGTGCTACAAATCCATTTGGATTGAGCAGTGTTCGGGGCATATATATTCCCAAATGTAAATGTTTGATTACCTAGTGTACCCTTGATAAAAATGTATCTTCCCTCCGGATCAATCAAGGAGGAGAGAACATTTAGTGGAAAGTTTTTGTGGATCGCGATAGACACTCCCTTGGATGCAGAAGAAAGCGATACACCGTGGAACCATTGATTAAAATAAAGATGGTTCAGACGCGGTGTATGGTCTTTCTTAAAGTGAGTTTCTTGTAGCATGGCTACACGCACCTTTTTCTTGCGTAGCAAATTTATTATCTGACTTCGTTTAGCAATTCCAGACTTGCTCAGTGAATCTTATGTGCTGTAGGACTAGGAGGGGGAGGGGAAGGTCATGGTGGAGAAAAAGAGTTGAACAGTTAATACAAACATTAGTATCTAGGTTAATAACCATTTCTAAGTACAGCAATTTTGAGGGTATGCTAAATTAGAGAAATAAAGGGAGCCACCCAAACAGGGTGGAAGAGTAGGAGGTGGAGAAATGGACAGCAATAGGCAGCATGGCGATGCTAGCGAGTAGAAAGATAAAAGCTATAGAAGGAGGGAGTAGTAAGCTTGGGTTTGCAGATGAGCCCCAGCTGGGGGGCACCGTATAGGGAGTCTAGTGGACCTAAGTAAGGCTGGTCATAGTGGGGATAAAAGTGTAAAGCTTTTTTTTTTTTTTTATCAAGAAAGCCTAAGCCAAGGTAATAACATATGAAGAAGGAAAGGGGGAAGGAGGGGGAAGGATAAGGTATGAAGGGGGGAAAGAGGAGGGTGGTAGATTAGCGGATAGGCCTATTTTGAGAAAATAATTCAAGTAAGTGAAGATAGTGATAAGAAATAAAACTCTGGATAAGCTCAGAGTTCAGAAAATGAGAACTCAGCAAGTGAGAACAGGATAAACTTAGTATCAACTATGACTTTAGGTAGTAAGTAGGATTCTGAATCTTTAGAATAGTCCCTTGATCCTATGGAGACTTCAGGTGAAGGACTACTTGTGGACCAGGAATGGAGGTTCCCTCAAGTGGAAGAGGAGCAGGAATCGGGTAATCTTCCTGTGGAGAGTCAGTCCGGGTCCAGGGAAATCCTTCTTGGGGTCGTCTTCATCATCCTTCTCTTTGAGCGCTGGGCTCTGGAGGAAGCGCTCGGGGTCCAAGGTTCCAACACGGGTATAGCTGGTAAGTCCGTTAGGTTTTTAACAATGTACCAATCCGGTATATCCAGCGGCTCTATCTCCAGGTTGTTGTATACCTGGGGAAGGTCTGAGGGAGATCTGATCACTAGCTTGCGCCCCGGGTTGTTAATCAATAAACCAAACGGATGGAGCCAACGTTAGGTGATAGATTTCTGCTGCAATACACCCAGAAGAGGTTTTAGTGCTCTTCTTTTCTGTAATGTCATTGGTGATAGATCCTGTAATAAAGAAACAGTTGTCCCGAAGCAGGCAAGTGGTTGTTTTTCTCTCGCCGCTTTAGGCAACTTTTCTTTGGTGCTAAAACTGACCAGTTTGCAGATTATGTCTCGTGGGGGTTCTTGTGGCTTGGGAGGTGGGCGAAGCGCCCTGTGAGCTCGATCCATAGTGGGGTCGTCTGTGGCCTAGGGGCCTAGTAGCTTTTGAAACAGCTATTTCAATGCCGGCATGATAGAATCAGGCAATACAGTCTCTGGAATGCCCTTAATACGGAGGTTGTGTCTCCGTCCCCTGTTATCTTGGTCTTCGACCAGGCTGTACAGGTGGTTAATGTGAGCTTGCGCATGTTCAAAGCTGTGTGATGCCGCGGTGTTAAAAGCCATTGATTCCTCGTGACTGGCCTCTAGCACCTCCACACGTTCTCTGAGTTGCTTCTGTTCGCTCTTTATATCTTGTAAGTCCTGTTTTAAAGGAGCTAATGCGACTCCTAAAGCCTCTCTTATAAAAGATCTGGAAACCGGGAGATTTTCCCCAGTGTGAAGGAAATCTGCTTCGCTTTCCCTACCTCCGTCTGAGTCTGCCTACTCGTCTGCCTGCTCGTCTCTCACTGCTGACTCACTCTCCCGCGCCATCTTGGATTCAGCGCGGGGTCTCTGAGCGCTTTTCTTAAAGAATTTCCGTGGTCCGGGGGTATCTCTGGACTTGTCTCGCCCGATTTTCCCCATTTTCTCTGCTCTTAATGTGCTGATTAAGCTCGCTTGCACCGTGTCTGCAACAGAGCTCACACAAGCATGTGCGTCTCGCTCTGAGGCCAAGCTCCGCCCCATGATTATATATATATATATATATATATATAAATATATATAAAGATGAAAAACGGACAGCACTCCAAGTAAAAGATAGTGGTGTTTATTCACCCATGTGGATGGAAACTTTTCAGCTCATACAAGCGCTGTCCTGTCTATCACCAGGCTATGCGCACACACATTAATGAGGTATTTTTTTATTCCTCATTTTTTCTTTTTTCATGATGGCTGACTAAGTGTTTTTTATTTTCTTTTGTTTTGCGCATACTCTCGCTATTTAATGTGAGGATAACACACTATATCGCATCGTTGATGCGGTTTGGTGTCTGCGCTTTTTTCCATATGAAAGTATTTGTACGTCTTTCAAGATGGCCGAAGAAGCCCTTCTACACTTGCGCGCATGCTCCGGCTACGTCATTTGAGGAAGCCACATCATGATCTTTGTGCGACTTGGCGCCTGCGTACTGTCTCCATCTGAACGCCGGACGTGGTGGTATATGACAGGTGCGGCACGGAGAGTGGTACCGGGTATGTCGTCGCTCCCCCCTATCTTTGCCAGCATCATTACTTCTCGCTCCTCCCACTATTTGTGCACCTGGTTTTTATTAATTGAGTAACACATCTTTATGTCATATTGGATGTATTTTGCACACACCAGTGTTGTATTCTGTCACTGACATGTATGACATTTTTATATATGCAGTCTGATTGTTTTATATATGCACTATTTGCACTTTATTGTATATGTTTGCTAATTGATTATACTGTGATGTAATAGGGGTTGGATTATATATACCCCATCTTTGCACTGTGTTCATTGCTTGAGAAAGGCTCTTGTATGAGCTGAAACGTTGCCATCCACATGGGTGAATAAACACCACTATCTTTTACTTGGAGTGCTGTCCGTTTTTCATCTTTATCTGACGGGGTAAGCTGCTACATCCCTGGACCTAGCACCCTCCTTGTGTTTTTTCCAGTGCCGCCATTATTTTCCTTTTTTTATAAATATATATATATGTGTGTATATATATATATATATATATATATATATATATATATATATATTTGTAATTACACATTTATTTTGTGTCATACATTTTTTACAATTACAAAAAAAACTATAAATTGAATCTCTATTTCTGAAATGTTTCTGGCAGGATTCAAACTACCATCCTTGTGCATTAATTAGAGGCAAGGACATTAACCACTACACTATACAGCTACATGTTAACCTGCACAGAAATATAAAATAAGTATTCTGCTGAATAGGAATACTCACTAGATCAGAAACTGCTATGATGTTTTTCTGCCACAGTTTAGCATTCTGCTTTATAGCTGAGAGGGTAAGATACTTGCCTCTAATGTACAAGGTTGGGAGTATGAAAAACAGCAAAACCATTATGTATTTTTTTTTTTGTAATTGTAAAAAATGTATGACACAAATTAAATGAGTAATTACTTATATATATATATATATATATATATATATATATATTTGTGGTCAAGGCTCCGGGGGGAGTGTGGAACGAAGGAGGAGAACTGGACGCGGTAGGACCTAACTTGGCTAGTGATGTGCCTTTAGCCATGTAACGCGGGTAGCCAAAAAAGGGGGCTAACCCAGGGAGTCTGAGCTAAGAGTGAGAATGGAAATGAGGGAGGGTAGGGTGGGGCACCGCGCGATGCCGACACCTGGGAGGAGGCCGTGCGGCCGGCTAAATACCCTATGCCCCTCCCACAAATGCAGGCTGGGAATCCAGCCTGCCATACTTGTGGTCAAGGCTCCGGGGGGAGTGTGGAACGAAGGAGGAGAACTGGACGCGGTAGGACCTAACTTGGCTAGTGGTGTGCCTTTAGCCATGTAACGCGGGTAGCCAAAAAAGGGGGCAAAACATGGATTTAGGCAGTTTATTGTTTGAGAATTTTACAAAACCAAACTGGAAAAAGCTTTGGCAATCTCGACCCGTGGATGTGGGATGTAACGGGAAAAACATGAAGATTGCCATCGTCCCATCTTTCGTATGACGTGAGCGGGGACGCCATGTTTGGAAGCTGCAGATGCGGCCCCTATTCGGAAAGAGTGTCCGGAGATGGAGGCAGCGTGGAACCCCAGACCCGAAACTATGGAACGAATGTGCCTGATGAACTGCGCGGATGTCAGTGAAAGCACGGGAAAAGGCAGTAAGGGGCTGTCGGGAGTTCTCTCGTGGAGAGCAGCTGATTAAACACTAACACTGGGCACCAAGGATTGGACGAATTGAAATACTCGATCTGTACCGGTGGACCGACTTGGGAGGTTTTGGAGGAAGGTAGAGAGAAGGTGAAGTGGTCTGAACTACGACGGAGCTGACTGATTGCTGGCCCTGGATTCTGGGCTGAGGTGCAGCAGAATTCCCCAGGCCTGAGGAACCCATAGAAGCTGAGGTAGAGGGCAGCTTTGAGGATCAAACTTCTGAAAGGGCCAAAAGGACTGCCATCTAGGGCGGCAGAAATTTTTTGGAATAAATCCCCTGTAACTGGTTGTCTGGTGGGAGTGGAAGGAGAAGAGAGCTTCTGAATGCCTCTCAAGACCGCCTTGACCGCCTGGGAGGAAAAGAAAGAGGTATGACTGGGATGACTGATCATGTGGTGGTGCTGGATGCCCGCTAGATAAAGTCTGATGGTGTTGTGGGACAACCGGAGCTCCTTGTGGCAGTACGCCAGGAAGGCCAGGACGAAAGAGACTCTGTCCCTGTCCCCCCTGGGGTGAAGGTGTGCAAACCGCCTGAAGGTGTTCCACCCCGTTAGATAGTTGCGGGCAGAATTGGCCGAGAGTGACCTGCGGATGAGACCGTGGGCTGCGGAAATGTACTCCTCTAGTCCATGATCAGGGCTTCGAACCCTGGAGGGTTGATCCCGACTCTCTGTGCTCCCGGCATGACCTGAAAAAACAAATTAAAGTTTAAACGGGACAGAGCATCGGCTGCTGTATTTTTCTTGCCCTCTATGTGCCTGCAGATGACACGGAAGTTGTTTTGGAGAGACAGCCAGGTGAGCTTACGGACCAGACGCATGACCTTGGGGGAGCTGGACCTACCCCTGGCGAGGATGTCGACAACTGCCTGGTTGTCAGTCATGAAGCACACTGGCCTGTTACTCCATGACTGCCCCCAGACAAGAGCGGCTGCGACTATGGGGTAAACCTCGAGCAGGGGGGAGGACCTGGCAGCCTCCTGGTCTGAAGAGACCTGCGCGGGCCAAGGACCCGCAAACCATTGGTCCCCGCAGATGGCCCCGAAACCGAGGGAAGCAGCAGCATCGGAGAACACCAAGGGGGAGGCATCGTCCCACTGAGGAACGAAGAGGGAGATGCCATTCCAACTGGACAAAAATAGGGACCACATGGCCAGATCTGCCAACGCATCGCGTCCGAGGTGGATGAGGGCATGCTGATCAGAGGCTGTTGGGAGGAGTCTGAGTATGCCGGCGGTGAATGATCTGCCCTGAGGCATGATCCTGGCGGCAAAGTTGAAAGACCCCAATAAAGACTGGAGTTCCAACTTTGACACTGTGCGGGTACCCACAAGCCTGGCCACTGAGTCCTTTAGCCTGCTTAATTTGTCCAGGGGAAGGCTGGCCTCCATTCTGACTGTGTCCAGGGTGATGCCCAGAAAGGTGATTACCCTGGAGGGGCCCTCGACCTTTGCTGAAGCCACTGGAACGTTCAGGCGACTGAACAGGCTGAGGAGGCTGTCCAGCCTATCCGGGGCGTGTTCGGCCTGCTCGATGAGCAAGAAGTCGTCCAGATAATGGATGACCCTCGGACAGTGGACGTGATTGGCCAGGACCCAGTGAAGCGCTTGGGCGAACTGGTCAAAGAGCCAGGGACTGCTCTTTGACCCGAACGTCAAGCGGGTGGCAAAATAATATTTTGCCCTCCATTTGATGCCGTAGAACTTCCACAGGTGAGGCAGGATAGGCAGCAACTTGAAGGCATCAGAAATGTCCGCTTTTGACAACCAAGCTCCTGCCCCGACCTGTAAGATGAGTTCCACGGCCTCGTCCAGTGAAGAGTACTGCATGGAGAATTCGTCCGACGGGACCAGGGAATTTAGGCTGGGGGTGCTGGATGCATGAGGAGCGGACAGGTCATAGATCAATCTTTTTTTATTGGAGGATTTTTTGGTCACCAGACCTATGGGGCTGACCCGGTACACAGGGAAAGGGGATTCGGCAAATGGAACGATCATGAAGCCCTTCTGCAACTCCGCCTCCAACAGTTCATCCACCGCCCCGGGATCCTGCAAGAGAAGAGAGAAGGTTATGGCACTCATGAGTGGTCTGCGGAAGGGTGACTAGCCCAGTATGAAACCCCTCCAAAAAACCCTGTTTGAGAAACAGGACAAAACTGGGGTCATGATGTTGTTGGAGGAGGGAGAGTAACAGGTCAATGTTGACCCCGCCTAGTCAGGAGCGTTTGGCCGTGCGTTGGGAACAAGAGGACTGAGGATGGGCCCTAAAACAGATGGAGCAGATGTGCAAGGCTTTGCACTTATCGAAACTGCAGAAACCGTGGTTGAAGTTATTACATATCTGATTCTTCCCTAAGAAGGTGATGGGACGACCTAGTTTGTCCGTGGCGGGGTTAGGTTTCTGCGCTCCGGAGCTAAACATTGGCCTGGCAGGGGGTGGGTTGGGGACATGGGGGCACCAATCAGAAGAATGGAGGACTGATTGGCAACCGGCACAGGCTGGGGATTTTAGCCCGGCGAAATGCCTGCAAAAAATCTCCATGTCCAAAACCGCCCAGTTGGTGACATGCTGGTGCTGGAGGAACGCTGCTGCCGCTTTTGCGGAGAAGGACCGGTGGTATTCATAAAAGGCGGAACCGCCATATTTGTATCCTAGCTCGGTGACTTTGTACATATATGTATCCAGTTCCTCCCTGCGGTGGGGATGAATGGAGCACACGATGTCCCGGTACAGGCTGAAGGTCAGCATAAATTCGGGGATGGTCAGCTTCTTATTGAGGCGGACGTCTTTGGACCTCAGTACCACCGACACATCACCGCAGGCGATTGTCCGGTTTTCGACCGTGTCATGGGTGGAGATCAGGATGGCGGCCAAATTGATGTCCTTTCCTGCCAGGATATCCCGCCTGATGTTCTCTGGTATGAAGAATGCGGGGGCGATGTCGGGAGAAGCAAGGCTTGTACCTGGGATGTTGGCGTGGGAAGTTGAAGGAACAGCTTCGGGCTCTGCGGGAGGAGGAGGCGTGGCAATCTTGTTCTCGACGGCCTGGAGCCTGGAGTCGATGTGCGATATTGAAGACGCTAGGTTGTTGATGGTTGCGTGGAGTTGGGTCAAGGAGAGCTGAATGGTTGACATGGAGACCAGGTCTTCGGAGGCTCCGGGTGGTTCGGGAGCCCTGGGTGACTCGGGAAAGAGCAGGCGATATAACTCTGCCTTTCGTGCTGATGCCGAGTGGCGGATCCCTTTCTTTTTAAGCTCGGCGATCAGCCTGGGGATGGTCCAATGTCTGTAGGACGCGCGGCTGGCTGCCTCGGAGACCGCTGACTCTGGGATGGACATTGAGTCTTCAATGTCCGAGACGTGAGACATGATATTAAGGAGAGGGCACGCCGTTTGAGTCGGACCCTGTTGGGAGGATCTGAATTGAAATGACAAAACTCATGCAAATAACCCCAAAAAATGTTTTTTTTTTTATTTTTTTTTCTTACCTGGAGCCAAGAGGAATTTGGGGTGGAAAAAGGGAAACCTGGGAGCGAGCAAAAATGCCCGGGAAAGTCCACGAAGAGGGTGAGACTTCGCACCCCGCAACCTGGGATTTGTAAGTGAGGCAGAATTTAACAGGTACCTGCGTGAAGAGGTACACCAACAACATTTCTGAAAACGGAGCTTACGCGGATGACGATCAGGAAGAAACGAGACCTGAATGAGGGAAGAAAGAAATGACAACCTGAGCGGGTCAGGAATTAACGAGAGTGATGGACTGTGCAGAATGATCGGACTGAAGACCCCAGGGTGCGCCGGGAGATGGTTACTGGAGAAGAAGAAGACGGTGCCATGGCCGAGTGGCCCCTACGAAGCCGTGATGAAAGGTGAAACGAGAATGGTAGTAGGTGATGGAAAAAACACGAAAAACGAAAAGGCCTGAGCATATGAGGTAATGAAAAAGGAGCATGAGCTGCTTGATGGGTGACTTGGAAAGAGTTGGGTCCTGTGAAACAAGACCAAAAGCCGAGATGCCTCTGGTGACGAGGTCTCAACTGGATGCCAACGTGGAATTCTACCAGAGTGGCAGCCAGCGAGGCGACATGACCCGCGCACGACAGCTACGGAGAGCCAACGGGACCCGAGTGTGAGAGGTGAAGAGCCTGGCCTGACCGTGATAGGTACACTTAAAGCGGAAAGAAGGCGTGACAGGACAGTGAGAGGTGAGTTGACGTGAGTGGACAAAGACAGGTGAAGGACCTTGACGGGGACGGCTATGAAACTTTGAGTAATTGTGGGAGTGTCAGGCAACCGGCCCTGAAAATCCGTGCGTAATGGAAAGGAGACAAAACAGAGCCTGACAAGCAAGGGGACACGATGAAAACCTGAACGTACCAGGTGACAGGACACGAAGAGTAACAGGACACGAAGAGAACCTGAACGTATCAGGTGACAGGACACGAAGCGAACCTGAACGTATCAGGTGACAGGACACGAAGCGAACCTGAACGTATCAGGTGACAGGACGTGAAGAGTAACAGGACACGAAGAGAACCTAAATTCAGGTGACCGGACATGAGGAGAACCTGAACGTATCAGGTGACAGGACACGAAAAGAACCTGAACGTATCAGGTGACGGGACACGAAGAGAACCTGAACGTATCAGGTGACGGGACACGAAGAGAACCTGAACGTATCAGGTGACAGGACACGAAGAGAACCTGAACGTATCAGGTGACAGGACACGAAGAGAACCTGAATGTATCAGGTGACAGGACACAAAGAGAACCTGAACGTATCAGGTGACAGGACATGAAGAGAACCTGAATGTATCAGGTGACAGGACACGAAGAGAACCTGAATGTATCAGGTGACAGGACACGAAGAGAACCTGAATGTATCAGGTGACAGGACACGAAGAGAACCTGAACTTTTTTTTTTTTTTTTGCGCGCAGTGCTTCAGGGACTGAAGCGGGGATGAGGTGAGGCTGGCGCCGGCCGTCCGGACCTGCCGACGAGTGATGGAGTGAAGCGGGCGTTGGTGGGTGAGTAGCGGTATGGCTTGAGCTCCCCTTGGATTCAGGTGGACCAGCACCCAGGAGCAGAGCCCGGCTGCATACCCCCGCAAAGGCCGGAGAGCGTCACTCAGGGGGATGCATCCGGGCTCCCAGCAAGGAGATCCCGGGCGTCAGATACGCAGCCAGCCCCCCAGGAAGGGAAAACGGCGAGGCAGGGGTTGATACCGGCGTGCGGCGGAACAGCGGGCCTCCTGACACATGTCTCAGAGACCGGACCCCCCACGCCCCAACGAAAAGAGCGATGAGGAGATCGGTCCCGAGAACGGCGCAGGAGCAGGGAACTAATGAGCGGGAGAGAAGGCAGGGTGTCCCAGGCTGTGGGTGGGAGACGAGGCAGCGGGGCGGCCATGCGCAATTGCAGAAAGACCAGTGAGCGGCGAAGGCAGTCGTGCCCGGGGGAAGGCGTGGAGCGCGCGGCTGCCGGCGGCTGCGCATGACACCCGACCTGCAGGAGAACGAAGGCACCGTGCCTACTTACCGACGCCGCAGAGGAGATCGACGGAGCAGGGGGACGCAGTCGCCGCTACACGCTGGAGCTGGGGAGCCGGAACCGGAAGTCGCACAGGAAAGACGTCACCACCGCGCGATGCCGACACCTGGGAGGAGGCCGTGCGGCCGGCTAAATACCCTATGCCCCTCCCACAAATGCAGGCTGGGAATCCAGCCTGCCATACATATATATATATTAGCAAGAAAAAGTATGTGAACCCTTTGGAATGATATGGATTTCTGCTCAAATTGGTCATAAAATGTGATCTGATCTTCATCTAAGTCACAACAATAGACAATCACAGTCTGCTTAAGCTAATAACACACAAATAATTAAATGTTACCATGTTTTTATTGAACACACCATGTAAACATTCACAGTGCAGGTGGAAAAAGTATGTTAACCTTTGGATTTAATAACTGGTTAAACCTCCTTTAGCAGCAATAACTTCAACCAAACATTTCCTGTAGTTGCAGATCAGACTTGCACAACGGTCAGGAGCTAATTCTTGACCATTCATCTTTACAGAACTGTGTCGGTTCAGCAATATTCTTGGGATGTCTGGTGTGAATCGCTTTCTTGAGGTCATGCAACAGCATCTCAATCGGGTTGAGGTCAGGACTCTGACTGGGCCACTCCAGAAGGCGTATTTTCTTCTGTTTAAGCCATTCTGTTGTTGATTTACTTCTATGCTTTGGGTCGTTGTCCTGTTGCAACACCCATTTTCTGTTGAGCTTCAGCTGGTGGACAGATGGCCTTAAGTTCTTCTGCAAAATGTCTTGATAAACTTGGGAATACATTTTTCCTTCGATGATAGCAATCCGTCCAGGCCCTGACACAGCAAAGCAGCCCCAAACCATGATGCCCCCACCACCATACTTCACAGTTGGGATGAGGTTTTGATGTTGGTGTGTTGTGCCTCTTTTTCTCCACACATAGTGTTGTGTGTTTCTTCCAAACAACTCAACTCTGTTTTCATCTGTCCACAGAATATTTTGCCAGTACTGCTGTGGAACATCCAGATGCTCTTGTGCAAACTGTAAACATGCAGCAATGTTTTTTTTGGACAGCAGTGGCTTCCTCTGTGGTATCCTCCCATGAAATCCATTCTTGTTTAGTGTTTTACGTACCATATATTCACTAACAGGGATGTTAGCATATGCCAGAGACTTTTGTAAGTAGCTGACACTCTAGGATTCTTCTTCACCTCATTGAGCAGTCTGAGCTGTGCTCTTGCAGTCATCTTTACAGGACGGCCACTCCTAGGGAGAGTAGCAGCAGTGCTGAACTTTCTCCATTTATAGACAATGTGTCTTACCGTGGACTAATGAACAGCAAGGCTTTTGGAGATACTTTTATAACCCTTTCCAGCTTTATGCAAGTCAACAATTCTTAATGGTAGGTCTTCTGAGAGCTCTTTTGTGCGAGGCATCATTCACATCAGGCAATGCTTCTTGTGAAAAGCAAACCCAGAACTGGTGTGTGTTTTTTATAGGGCAGGGCAGCTGTAACCAATACCTCCAATCTCATCTCATCGATTGGACTTCAGTTGGCTGACACCTCACTCCAATTAGCTCTTGGAGATGTCATTAGTATAGGGGTTCACATACTTTTTCCACCTACACTGTGAATGTTTACATGGTGTGTTCAATAAAAACATGGTAACATTTAATTTTGTGTGTTATTAGTTTAAGCAGACTGTAATTGTCTATTGTTGTGACTTAGATGAAGATCAGATCACATTTTATGACCAATTTGTGCAGAAATCCATATCATTCCAAAGGGTTCACATACTTTTTCTTGCAACTGTATATCTATATATATATATATATATATATATATATATATATATATATATATAGGAAAAATTGCTACACCCACTGAAAACATTTGAAAAAAGAGAGTGTAAGGCCCAATGGGAATAAGCTTACCCAATATACAGGAAACAAAAAAAACGGGCAGCACTCCAATTCGTGGAAAAGTGAACTCTGGGCCCCACAGTATTTGGACATCGACACAATTCTAAAATTTTTGGCTCTATACACCACCACAATGGATTTGAAATGAAATGAACAAGATGTGCTTTAACTGAAGACTGTCAGTTTAATTTGATGATATTTACATGCAAATCAGGTGAACGGTGCAGGAATTACAACAGTTTGCATATGTGCCTCCCACTTGTTAAGGGACCAAAAGTATTGGGACAGAATAATAATCATAAATCAAACTTTCACTTTTTAATACTTGGTTGCAAATCCTTTGCAGTCAATTACAGCCTGAAGTCTGGAAGGCATAGACATCACCAGATGCTGGGTTTCATCCCTGGTGATGCTCTGCCAGGCCTCTACTGCAACTGTCTTCAGTTCCTGCTTGTTCTTGGGGCATTTTCCCTTCAGTTTTGTCTTCAGCAGGTGAAATGCATGCTCAATCGGATTCAGGTCAGGTGATTGACTTGGCCATTGCATAGCATTCCACTTCTTTCCCTTAAAAAACTTTTTGGTTGCTTTTGCAGTATGCTTTGGGTCATTGTCCATCTGTACTGTGAAGCGCCGTCCAATGAGTTCTGAAGCATTTGGCTGAATATGAGCAGATAATATTGCCCGAAACACTTCAGAATTCATCCTGCTGCTTTTGTCAGCAGTCACATCATCAATAAATACAAGAGAACCAGTTACATTGGCAGCCATACATGCCCGCGCCATGACACTACCACCACCATGCTTCACTGAGGAGGTGGTATGCTTAGGATCATGAGCAGTTCCTTTCCTTCTCCATACTCTTATCTTCCCATCACTATGGTACAAGTTGATCTTGGTCTCATCTGTTCATAGGATGTTGTTCCAGAACTGTGAAGGCTTTTTTAGATGACATTTGGCAAACTCTAATCTGGCCTTCCTGTTTTTGAGGCTCACCAATGGTTTACATCTTGTGGTGAACCCTCTGTATTGACTCTGGTGAAGTCTTCTCTTAATTGCTGACTTTGACACACATACACTTACCTCCTGGAGAGTGTTCTTGATCTGGCCAACTGTTGTGAAGGGTGTTTTCTTCACCAGGGAAAGAATTCTTCGGTCATCCACCACAGTTGTTTTCCGTGGTCTTCTGGGTCTTTTGGTGTTGCTGAGCTCACCAGTGCGTTCCTTCTTTTTATGAATGTTCAAAACAGTTGTTTTGGCCAGGCCTAATGTTTTTGCTATCCCTCTGATAGGTTTGTTTAGTTTTTTTCAGTCCAATGATGGCTTGCTTCACTGATAGTGACAGCTTTTGGATCTCATCTTGAGAGTTGACAGCAACAGATTCTAAATGCAAATAGCACACTGGAAATGAACTCTGGGCCCTTTATCTGCTCATTGTAATTGGGATAATCAGAGAATAACACATACCTGGCAATGGAACAGCTGAGAAGCTAATTGTCCCATTACTTTGGATCCCTTAACAAGTGGGAGGCACATATGCAAACTGTTGTAATTCCTACACCGTTCACCTGATTTGTATGTAAATACCCTCAAATTAAAGCTGACAGTCTGCAGTTACAGCACATCTTGTTCGTTTCATTTCAAATCCATTGTGGTGGTGCATAGAGCCAAAAATGATAGAATTGTGTCAATGTCCCAATATTTATGGACCTGATTGTATGACTGCTGTAGACAGTCAGTGGCAGTAGCAGGTCAATGCTGGGGTGGTGATTGGTTGCAACCCCACAGGAAGTAGAGGCAGGGGTTACAGGAAGTGTTGGAACAAGAGCAGCCGGGAAACAGTAAGTAGAGTTGAGCGAACACCTGGATGTTCGGGTTCGAGAAGTTCGGCCGAAAATCCCGGAAATGTTCGGGTTCGGGATCCGAACCCGATCCGAACTTCGTCCCGAACCCGAACCCCATTGAAGTCAATGGGGACCCGAACTTTTCGGCACTAAAAAGGCTGTAAAACAGCCCAGGAAAGAGCTAGAGGGCTGCAAAAGGCAGCAACATGTAGGTAAATCCCCTGCAAACAAATGTGGATAGGGAAATGAATTAAAATAAAAATTAAATAAATAAAAATTAACCAAAATCAATTGGAGAGAGGTCCCATAGCAGAGAATCTGGCTTCACGTCACCCACCACTGTAAGAGTCCATTTTCATAAATTTAGGCCCAGCACCCAGGCAGAGGAGAGAGGTCCCGTAACAGAGAATCTGGCTTCATGTCAGCAGAGAATTAGTCTGCATGTCATAGCAGAGAATGAGGCTTCACATCAGCCACCACTGCAACAGTCCATTGGCATATATTTAGGCCCAGCACCCAGGCAGAGGAGGGAGGTCCCGTAACAGAGAATCTGTCTTCATGTCAGCAGAGAATCAGTCTGCATGTCATAGCAGAGAATGAGGCTTCACGTCAGCCACCACTGCAACAGTCCATTGGCATATATTTAGGCCCAGCACCCAGGCAGAGGAGGGAGGTCCCGTAACAGAGAATCTGTCTTCATGTCAGCAGAGAATCAGTCTGCATGTCATAGCAGAGAATGAGGCTTCACGTCAGCCAACACTGCAACAGTCCATTGGCATATTTAGGCCCAGCACACACACAGGCAGAGGAGAGAGGTCCCGTAACAGAGAATCTGGCTTCATGTCAGCAGAGAATCAGTCTGCATGTCATAGCAGAGAATGAGGCTTCACGTCAGCCACCACTGCAACAGTCCATTGGCATATATTTAGGCCCAGCACACACACAGGCAGAGGAGAGAGGTCCCGTAACAGAGAATCTGTCTTCATGTCAGCAGAGAATCAGTCTGCATGTCATAGCAGAGAATCAGGCTTCACGTCAGCCACCACTGCAACAGTCCATTGGCATATATTTAGGCCCAGCACACAGGCAGAGGAGAGAGGTCCCGTAACAGACAATCTGGCTTCATGTCAGCAGAGAATCATTCTGCATGTCATAGCAGAGAATGAGGCTTCACGTCAGCCACCAGTGCAACAGTCCATTGTCATATATTTAGGCCCAGCACCCAGGCAGAGGAGGGAGGTCCCGTAACAGAGAATCTGTCTTCATGTCAGCCGAGAATTAGTCTGCATGTCATAGCAGAGAATGAGGCTTCACGTCAGCCACCACTGCAACAGTCCATTGGCATATATTTAGGCCCAGCACCCAGGCAGAGGAGAGAGGTCCCGTAACAGACAATCTGGCTTCATGTCAGCAGAGAATCATTCTGCATGTCATAGCAGAGAATCAGGCTTCACGTCACCCAACATTGGAACAGTCCATTGGCATATATTTAGGCCCCGGCACCCAGACACAGGAGAGGTTCATTCAACTTTGGGTAGCCTCGCAATATAATAGTAAAATGAAAATAAAAATAGGATTGAATGAGGAAGTGCCCTGGAGTCCAATAATATATGGTTAAGGGGAGGTAGTTAATGTCTAATCTGGACAAGGGACGGACAGATCCTGTGGGATCCATGCCTGGTTCATTTTTATGAACGTCAGCTTGTCCACATTGGCTGTAGACAGGCGGCTGCGTTTGTCTGTAATGACGCCCCCTGCCGTGCTGAATACACGTTCAGACAAAACGCTGGCCGCCGGGCAGGCCAGCACCTCCAAGGCATAAAAGGCTAGCTCTGGCCACGTGGACAATTTAGAGACCCAGAAGTTGAATGGGGCCGAACCATCAGTCAGTACGTGGAGGGGTGTGCACACGTACTGTTCCACCATGTTAGTGAAATGTTGCCTCCTGCTAACACGTTGCGTATCAGGTGGTGGTGCAGTTAGCTGTGGCGTGTTGACAAAAGTTTTCCACATCTCTGCCATGCTAACCCTGCCCTCAAAGGAGCTGGCATTGACACAGCTGCCTTGGCGACCTCTTGCTCCTCCTCTGCCTTGGCCTTGGGCTTCCACTTGTTCCCCTGTGACATTTGGGAATGCTCTCAGTAGCGCGTCTACCAACGTGCGCTTGTACTCGCGCATCTTCCTATCACGCTCCAGTGCAGGAAGTAAGGTGGGCACATTGTCTTTGTAGCGTGGATCCAGCAGGGTGGCAACCCAGTAGTCCGCACAGGTTAAAATGTGGGCAACTCTGCTGTCGTTGCGCAGGCACTGCAGCATGTAGTCGCTCATGTGTGCCAGGCTGCCCAGGGGTAAGGACAAGCTGTCCTCTGTGGGAGGCGTATCGTCATCGTCCTGCCTTTCCCCCCAGCCACGCACCAGTGATGGACCCGAGCTGCGTTGGGTGCCACCCCGCTGTGACCATGCTTCATCCTCATCCTCCTCCACCTCCTCCTCATCCTCGTCCTCCTCGTCCTCCAGTAGTGGGCCCTGTCTGGCCACATTTGTACCTGGCCTCTGCTGTTGCCAAAAACCTCCCTCTGAGTCACTTCGAAGAGACTGGCCTGAAAGTGCTAAAAATGACCCCTCTTCCTCCTCCTCCTCCTCCTCCTCCTCCTCCTCCTGGGCCACCTCCTCTTGCATCATCGCCCTAAGTGTTTTCTCAAGGAGACATAGAAGTGGTATTGTAACGCTGATAACGGCGTCATCGCCACTGGCCATGTTGGTGGAGTACTCGAAACAGCGCAACAGGGCACACAGGTCTCGCATGGAGGCCCAGTCATTGGTGGTGAAGTGGTGCTGTTCTGTAGTGCGACTGACCCGTGCGTGCTGCAGCTGAAACTCCACTATGGCCTGCTGCTGCTCGCACAGTCTGTCCAGCATGTGCAAGGTGGAGTTCCACCTGGTGGGCACGTCGCATATGAGGCGGTGAGCGGGAAGGCCGAAGTTACGCTGTAGCGCAGACAGGCGAGCAGCAGCAGGATGTGAACGCCGGAAGCGCGAACAGACGGCCCGCACTTTATGCAGCAGCTCTGACATGTCGGGGTAGTTGTGAATGAACTTCTGCACCACCAAATTCAGCACATGCGCCAAGCAAGGGATGTGCGTCAAATTGGCTAGTCCCAGAGCTGCAACGAGATTTCGCCCATTATCGCACACCACCAGGCCGGGCTTGAGGCTCACCGGCAGCAACCACTCGTCGGTCTGTTGTTCAATACCCCGCCACAACTCCTGTGCGGTGTGGGGCCTGTCCCCCAAACATATGAGTTTCAGAATGGCCTGCTGACGTTTACCCCGGGCTGTGCTGAAGTTGGTGGTGAAGGTGTGTGGCTGACTGGATGAGCAGGTGGAAGAAGAGGAGGAGGAAGCCGAGAAGGAGGAGGTGGCAACAGGAGGCAAAGAATGTTGCCCTGCGATCCTTGGCGGCGGAAGGACGTGCGCCAAACAGCTCTCCGCCTGGGGCCCAGCTGCCACTACATTTACCCAGTGTGCAGTTAGGGAGATATAGCGTCCCTGGCCTTGCTTACTGGTCCACGTATCTGTGGTTAGGTGGACCTTGCCACAGATGGCGTTGCGCAGTGCACACTTGATTTTATCGGATACTTGGTTGTGCAGGGAAGGCACGGCTCTCTTGGAGAAGTAGTGGCGGCTGGGAACAACATACTGTGGGACAGCAAGCGACATGAGCTGTTTGAAGCTGTCTGTGTCCACCAGCCTAAATGACAGCATTTCATAGGCCAGTAGTTTAGAAATGCTGGCATTCAGGGCCAGGGATCGAGGGTGGCTAGGTGGGAATTTACGCTTTCTCTCAAATGTTTGTGAGATGGAGAGCTGAACGCTGGCGTGTGACATGGTTGAGACGCTTGGTGACGGAGGTGGTGGTGGTGGTGTTGGTGGTACATCCCCTGTTTGCTGGGCGGCAGGTGCCAACGTTCCTCCAGAGGCGGAGGAAGAGGCCGAGGCGGCAGCAGCAGAAGAGGCCGAGGCGGCAGCAGCAGAAGAGGTAGCAGGGGGAGCCTGAGTGACTTCCTTGGTTTTAAGGTGTTTACTCCACTGCAGTTCATGCTTTGCATGCAGGTGCCTGGTCATGCAGGTTGTGCTCAGGTTCAGAACGTTAATGCCTCGCTTAAGGCTCTGATGGCACAGCGTGCAAACCACTCGGGTCTTGTCGTCAGCACATTGTTTGAAGAAGTGCCATGCCAGGGAACTCCTTGAAGCTGCCTTTGGGGTGCTCGGTCCCAGATGGCGGCGGGCAGTAGCAGGCGGAGTCTCTTGGCGGCGGGTGTTCTGCTTTTGCCCACTGCTCCCTCTTTTGCTACGCTGTTGGCTCGGTCTCACCACTGCCTCTTCCTCCGAACTGTGAAAGTCAGTGGCACGACCTTCATTCCATGTGGGGTCTAGGACCTCATCATCCCCTGCATCGTCTTCCACCCAGTCTTGATCCCTGACCTCCTGTTCAGTCTGCACACTGCAGAAAGACGCAGCAGTTGGCACCTGTGTTTCGTCATCATCAGAGACATGCTGAGGTGGTATTCCCATGTCCTCATCATCAGGAAACATAAGTGGTTGTGCGTCAGTGCATTCTATATCTTTCACCGCTGGGGAAGGGCTAGGTGGATGCCCTTGGGAAACCCTGCCAGCGGAGTCTTCAAACAGCATAAGAGACTCCTGCATAACTTGAGGCTGAGACAGTTTCCCTGGTATGCATGGGGGTGATGTGACAGACTGATGGGGTTGGTTTTCAGGCGCCATCTGTGCGCTTTCTGCAGAAGACTGGGTGGGAGATAATGTGAACGTGCTGGATCCACTGTCGGCCACCCAATTGACTAATGCCTGTACCTGCTCAGGCCTTACCATCCTTAGAACGGCATTGGGCCCCACCATATATCGCTGTAAATTCTGGCGGCTACTGGGACCTGAGGTAGTTGGTACACTAGGACGTGTGGATGTGGCAGAACGGCCACGTCCTCTCCCAGCACCAGAGGGTCCACTAACACCACCACGACCATGTCCACGTCCGCGTCCCTTACTAGATGTTTTTCTCATTGTTATGGTTCACCACAACAACAAAAATATTATTTGGCCCAATGTATTGTATTCAAATTCAGCGGGATATAAATTTGAGGCCTAGTATTTAGGCGCTGGGTGACCGGTATGGATTTACTAACAGAATTAGACTTGGAAATGCACAGTAGCGTGTGTGTGAAGTTATTCTGAATGACCCAATGTGCACCTTGAATATTATATACCCTTTTAGGGATAGATTTCAAATAGCTCTGATATAGCAGAAACCACTAAATTATGAAATTGTTAAATTGGAATTGTATTTCAACCCAGAACAAAAAATGTGCTTTGACGGACACTAAATAACTTTCCCAGCCACAACAGGACAGCGGTAACGAGAGATTTAGCAGGATATAAATTTGAGGCCTAGTATTTAGGCGCTGGGTGACAGGTATGGGTTTAGTGACAGAATTAGACTTGGAAATACACAGTAGCGGGTGTGTGTGAAGTTATTCTGAATGACCCAATGTGCACCTTGAATATTATATACCCTTTTAGGGATAGATTTCAAATAGCTCTGATATAGCAGGAACCACTAAATTATGAAATTGCTAAATTGGGAATTGTACTTCAACCCAGAACAAAAAATGTGCTTTGACGGACACTAAATAACTTTCCCAGCCACAACAGGACAGCGGTAACGTGAGATTTAGCAGGATATAAATTTGAGGCCTAGTATTTAGGCGCTGGGTGACAGGTATGGGTTTAGTGACAGAATTAGACTTGGAAATACACAGTAGCGGGTGTGTGTGAAGTTATTCTGAATGACCCAATGTGCACCTTGAATATTATGTACCCTTTTAGGGATAGATTTCAAATAGCTCTGATATAGCAGAAACCACTAAATTATGAAATTGTTAAATTGGGAATTGTACTTCAACCCAGAACAAAAAATGTGCTTTGACGGACACTAAATAACTTTCCCAGCCACAACAGGACAGCGGTAACGAGAGATTTAGCAGGATATAAATTTGAGGCCTAGTATTTAGGCGCTGGGTGACAGGTATGGGTTTAGTGACAGAATTAGACTTGGAAATACACAGTAGCGGGTGTGTGTGAAGTTATTCTGAATGACCCAATGTGCACCTTGAATATTATATACCCTTTTAGGGATAGATTTCAAATAGCTCTGATATAGCAGAAACCACTAAATTATGAAATTGTTAAATTGGGAATTGTATTTCAACCCAGAACAAAAAATGTGCTTTGACGGACACTAAATAACTTTCCCAGCCACAACAGGACAGCGGTAACGAGAGATTTAGCAGGATATAAATTTGAGGCCTAGTATTTAGGCGCTGGGTGACAGGTATGGGTTTAGTGACAGAATTAGACTTGGAAATGCACAGTAGCGTGTGTGTGAAGTTATTCTGAATGACCCAATGTGCACCTTGAATATTATATATCCTTTTAGGGATAGATTTCAAATAGCTCTGATATAGCAGAAACCACTAAATTATGAAATTGCTAAATTGGGAATTGTACTTCAACCCAGAACAAAAAATGTGCTTTGACGGACACTAAATAACTTTCCCAGCCACAACAGGACAGCGGTAACGAGAGATTTAGCGGGATATAAATTTGAGGCCTAGTATTTAGGCGCTGGGTGACCGGTATGGATTTAGTGACAGAATTAGACTGGGATATGGCCAAAAAATAACCACACTATTGCTGGTTAAATGCACTTGGTGACGGGCGCAGCTTGCCCCTGATGTAGTATATGGCCAAAAAATGAACAGACTATTGCTGGTTAAATGCACTTGGTGTCACAGCTTGACGAACCACACTACTGAGGGTTAAATGCACTTGGTGACGGGCGCAGCTTGCCCCTGATGTAGTATATGGCCAAAAAATGAACAGACTATTGCTGGTTAAATGCACTTGGTGACGGGCGCAACTTGCCCCTGATTTAGTATATGGCCAAAAAATGAACAGACTATTGCTGGTTAAATGCACTTGGTATGATAGCTTGACGAACCACACTACTGAGGGTTAAATGCACTTGGTGACGGGCGCAGCTTGCCCCTGATTTAGTATATGGCCAAAAAATGAACAGACTATTGCTGGTTAAATGCACTTGGTGTGATAGCTTGACCAACCACACTACTGAGGGTTAAATGCACTTGGTGACGGGCGCAGCTTGCCCCTGATGTAGTATATGGCCAAAAAATGAACAGACTATTGCTGGTTAAATGCACTTGGTGACGGGCGCAGCTTGCCCCTGATTTAGTATATGGCCAAAAAATGAACAGACTATTGCTGGTTAAATGCACTTGGTGTGATAGCTTGACCAACCACACTACTGAGGGTTAAATGCACTTGGTGACGGGCGCAGCTTGCCCCTGATGTAGTATATGGCCAAAAAATGAACAGACTATTGCTGGTTAAATGCACTTGGTGTCACAGCTTGACCAACCACACTACTGAGGGTTAAATGCACTTGGTGACGGGCGCAGCTTGCCCCTGATGTAGTATATGGCCAAAAAATAAACAGACTATTGCTGGTTAAATGCACTTGGTGTGACAGCTTCACCCTGATGTAGGCTTTAGCCAAAAAACAACCACACCATTGAGGGTTAAATGCACTTGGTGACAGGCGCAGCTTGCCCCTGATTTAGTATATGGCCAAAAAATGAACAGACTATTGCTGGTTAAATGCACTTGGTGTGACAGCCTCACCCTGATGTAGGCTTTAGCCAAAAAACAACCACACCATTGAGGGTTAAATGCACTTGGTCGCAGCTTGGATGCACTTGGTCGCAGCACCGCACAAGACACAAAATGGCCGCCGATCACCCCAGAAAAAAGTGACTGACAAACGGTCTGGGCAGCCTAAAAACAGTGAGTGAGCATTTGAATTTCAGCAGCTCAATGATGCACAGCTGCAGATCGATCGATTAATGAAGTGAAGTCCTTTGGAGGAGTTAATCTGCCTAATCTCGCCCTACTGTCGCATCCGCAACCTCTCCCTACGCTAATCAGAGCAGAGTGACGGGCGGCGCTATGTGACTCCAGCTTAAATAGAGGCTGGGTCACATGGTGCTCTGGCCAATCACAGCCATGCCAATAGTAGGCATGGCTGTGACGGCCTCTTGGGGCAAGTAGTATGACGCTTGTTGATTGGCTGCTTTGCAGCCTTTCAAAAAGCGCCAAGAAAGCGTCACAAAAGCGCCAAGAAAGCGACGAACACCGAACCCGAACCCGGACTTTTACGAAAATGTCCGGGTTCGGGTCCGTGTCACGGACACCCCAAAATTCGGTACGAACCCGAACTATACAGTTCGAGTTCGCTCATCCCTAACAGTAAGGTGAATATTACTTCTTTGATTTCTTTTAAGCATTTTCCAAAAAAAATCATCCTACTATCTGATTATAGGTAATTAAATTCAGTAAATCTTTAGGCAAATTAAATAAAATCTGATATATTTGATAGCTAGTTAAATAAATTGGTCATTCTTGCTGTTAAAAAAAACTAACTATTTATTAGTTCTATCTGCAAGGAGTGAAGATTATTCCCACATAAAACCCAAAAAAGCAAAAACAAACATTTTGGAAAAAATGTCATTTTTCGTTTTCTGTTAAATGATGTAAAGTTATCTTTACTACCAATGGATTAGCAATCTCTCTGATTATTAACTCGTATTTCAGTTTGTCTATTCATTTCAGGTTACTTCTAGAATACCAATTAATCCCATTATTACCTGATTATTCATTCAGTGCCTAACATGTGCTGTCACTGTTAATGACATCAATAACCTGGATTTTACCTGAGGCGAGATGAGTAACCTCATTAATTTTGTCAAAAAGGACTACTGCTGGAATTATCTGGGTTTCTCTTTATTCAGATATATTTTCAATTCTTCCTTTTTGCGGCAATAACCATTTTCCCATAATTTCCCATAGTTGCATACTGGGAGATACTGACCTTGCTATATGACCAAATCCATAACGTTTTATAAAAAAAATTATATTTAAATTACAATGGGGGACATTGATCAAAATTGTCAAATGATTTGTTAATTTATTTTGCAAATCTTTTTCAAATTTTATCAAGATAGAGCATGTAGCTGAGACTTGCTGAGAAGGGTAGACATGCTCCTGTCTATAGAACTGCATTTATGACTGCTGTTCATGTGCACTAGTTTGCACCAAAAATTGGAGCTTGTATAAGGCTAGGTTGACACCTGAGCGTTTTACAGCGCATTCCTACGCGCTGTAAAATGCTCAACAGGCAAAAACCAAAGTTTCCCTATGGGCATGGTTCTCACCTGAGCGTTTTACAGCGCGTACGAACGCGCTGTAAAATGCCCTACGCCCCAAGAAGAACAGGAGCTTCTTTGGGGTGTATTGTCGCGCGTTCCCGCCTATAGACTTCCGTGGGAACGCGCCTAAATGGGTGTTTGCTTGTTTCTGCATATTAAAAACGCCCCATACAAACGCCCGATAAAAACGCCTGTAAAAAGCGCTTATCGAATACGCTCAGGTGTGAAACCAGCCTAAATAAAGGGCTCATACATAAAATTTAGGGCTCATGCACACAACCATTGTTGGCTGATGCCCGCATTACGGCCTGCAATATACGGGCGCCGGCCATGTGTGCATCATATCATGGATGCGGACCCATTCACTTCTGCAATCTAGAAGATACATTGCGGAGGCACAGAGCGGAAGGCCAAAGAAGCACTATGGAGTGATTCCGTGGGGTTTCTGTCCGTGCCTCCGCACCGCAAAAAAAAAACAACTTGTTTTATTTTTTTACAGTGCGGACGGATCTTGGACCCATTCAAGTTAAATGGGTCTTCACCCATCTGCGCCAGCCAGGTATATTTTAAAATCAATAAACCCCTAACCCTATTCAATATTTTGTATTAAAGTACCCTTAAGGGCTCATGCACACAAACGTATGCTACCCATGCCATGCATTGGATGGGTCTGCTTTCCATCTGAACCGCTAAAAAAATATTTACTTTTTTTTGCGGTTCAGAGACACAGACCAAAATGCCACGGAAGCACTCTGTAGTGCTTTCGTGGCTTCTGTTCAAGTCTGCATCTGTTAAACTGTGTGCACACGGCCGCTGTTTGCGGACCACAATTACTGGCACGGACCTGCTACTGTCGTGTGCATGAGACCTAAGGGAGAGTTAACATCACTGTTTCATTTCTGTTCTGTCAGTTTTTTTCTGTCTAAAAAAACAATTTCAGAAATATAGGAAATGGCTAAAATGGTTGCCAAATGTGCCTAAGGGCTCATGCACACGAAAAGTCTGCAATGCACGGGCAACAGTCGTACGGCTGCTGTTTGCGGATGTGGACACATTCACTTGTATGGGTCCGCCATCCGCAAGATTCAGTCCGCACCACAGAAAATGAAACTGCAATGTTAACTCTAACTAAGACCTGGATCCCATATTGTGCTACATCACTTAAAGGTACCAGAACAATTAGACCTCGAATCAGACCCCAATGTTAATCAGACCTCAGCTCAGAGCCCCCATTAGACCCCTAATGTTAATAAAAAAACCAATCAGATCTCAGCTCAGACCCACAATGTTAACAAGACACCCAATCAGATCTCAGATCACCCCTCCAATGTTTATAAGGTCCCCAATTAGACCTCATATCAGACTACCAATGTTAATAAGACCCACATTCAGACCTCAGATCAGACCCCCAATTTTTTGAAGGGGGTCACAGCACAGCGTGCAGAGCCTGCAGGAGTAGACCAGGCAGTGGTGAGTATGGAACCTGCACAGAATGATTTGCATTCACCGCCCCCCATCCTAAAGTATGCTTCCATAATGATGGGAAACCACTCAATGCAATTAATGCTGGTCTGTGGGAGCACAGCATCGGAATGCAAGTGAGTGCGAAGATAAAAAAATTCACATAATTGGACTCAGCACCACTTACATTATACACAGCTTACTCCAGATGGGGGTGTTTTGCAGCGGACAGATTCCCTTTAAGGTAGTTGACAGACAGTGTGGAGCCCAGTGTAATGTAACGTGTACTATGGTAAACTCTTGTCGGTCAACTGTCCTCAGCTAGCAATGCTAACTCAGTAGTTGGGCTTTCCTTACTAGGTTCCTCCCTTCTGTTTTCTTTCAGTAAGATGCTAATAAATGTGCATAAACATAGGACCAACAGGTCACAGTTCTTGTACTTTTTCCAATTCCCTCCAGTGATTCCCTCCCTGATTGGAATTCCAAATTGACTAGTACTTTGTGTGATCTGATATGACGAGGGAAATTACCTTCACTGAAATTGACAAGCTGTACTGTGCCCTTGAGTTGTGTGTCTCTAATCTTGAGTGCTATTTTATCACTTTCCAGCCCCAGAATTTTAAACTACCAGGTTGCTCTCACTTATATGATGTTACTTAATTCATTAGTTTGAAAGTTTGGTAGTGCATGAATAACTGAGACATGGCTGGATGATAGCTATGACTGGACGGTTAATGTACAGGGTTACAGTCTGTTTAGAAAGGATCATCAAAATCATAGAGAGGGAAGAGTTTACCTTTATGTAAAGTCCTGTCTAATGCCCAAAGTCCGCGAATATATGAGGGGCATGATAGTAGGGGGCCATGAACATGTGGAGTAGAAATACATGGAGCCAAAAACAATAATAAAATACTGATAGGAGTTTATTATAAGCCACCTAATATACCAGAGTCCACAGAAGATATACCACTAAATGATATAGATGAGGCGGTAAGGCCTCTTTCACACTTGCGTTGTCCGGATCCGGCGTGTACTCTAGTTGCCGGAATTAGACGCCGGATCCGGAAAAACGCAAGTGAACTGAAAGCATTTGAAGACGGATCCGTCTTCAAAATGCGTTCAGTGTTACTATGGCAGCCAGGACGCTATTAAAGTCCTGGTTGCCATAGTAGTAGCTGGGAGCGGGGGAGCAGTATGCTTACAGTCCGTGCGGCTCCCGGGGCGCTCCAGAATGACGTCAGAGCGCCCCATGCGCATGGATGATGTGTCCATGCGATCAGTATCCATGCGCGTGGGGCGCCCTGACATCACTCTGGAGCGCCCCGGGAGCCACACGGACGGTAAGTATACCGCTCCCCCGCTCCCCACTACACTTTACCATGGCTGCCAGGACTTTAGCATCCCGGCAGCCATGGTAACCATTCAGAAAAAGCTAAACATCGGATCCGGCAATGTGCCGAAACGACGTTTAGCTTAAGGCCGGATCCGGATTAATGCCTTTCAATGGGCATTAATTCCGGATCCGGCCTTGCGGCAAGATGTTCAGGATTTTTGGCCGGAGCAAAAAGCGCAGCATGCTGCAGTATTTTCTCCGGCCAAAAAACGTTCCGGTCCGGAACTGAAGACATCCTGAAGCATCCTGAACGGATTTCTCTCCATTCAGAATGCATTAGGATAAAACTGATCAGGATTCTTCCGGCATAGAGCCCCGACGACGGAACTCTATGCTGGAAGAAAAGAACCCAAGTGTGAAAGAGCCCTAAATCATAATGAGGTCGTTATTATGGGGGACTTCAACTACCCAGATATAGACTGGGAAACTGAAACCTGTATATCTCATAAAGGAAACAGGTTCTTGGCAATAACCAAAGACAAGAGGGACAGCCATACTGGACTTAGTACTAACCAACAGACCTGACAGAACAACAGATGTGCAGGTTGGGGGACACCTGGGAAATAGTGACCATAAAATAATAACCTTCCAATTGTCATTCAAAAGAGTGTTTCTTCAGGAGGCACAAAAACACTAAACTTCCAAAGAGACCAATTTGATAAGCTAATAGAGGCCATTAGCCTTACTAACTGGACAATGTCCTCGGCAATAAGAAGGCAGCCACAAAATGGGATATTTTATAAGGCATCCTAAGCTATAATTGTGAGAGGTACATACCATATTTTATTAAAAAGGTGTGGAACAAGAAAAAAATTATATAGATATACAGAAATGTAAAGGAAGCAATGAATAACAAAAACTAAGCATTTAAATCACTAAAACAGGAAGGGAGCAAGGAAGCATTGAAAAACTATAAGGAAAAAATTGAATATGTAAAAGACAGATAGAGCAGCCAAGCTGGAGACAGAAAGATCGATTGCCAAAGCGAATAAAAACAACCCTAAGATGTTTTTCAATTAAATAAATTGAAAAACGCTTAAACCAGAGAGTGTTGGCTTACTGTAGAGTGCTGAGGGAGGAGTTGTAGAAAATTATGAGCAGAAAGCAAAGCAATTAAATATTTTTTTCTCCACTGTATTTGAGGAAAATAAAACTGTCAGATGAAATGCAGATAAAATATATGCAGATGTCAAAATAACCTCTCCATTAAAAGTGCCATGTAGAAGTGCATCTGTGTCTTAAAAAGATTAAAATAGACAAATCACCAGGTCCAGATGGCATTCACCCCCATATCCTTAAAGATTTAAGTTATGTAATAGACAAACCTTTATTTCTGATATTTAAGGACTCTATAATGACAGGGAGAGTTCCACAGGATTGGCGCATAGCACATGTGGTACCTATATTCAAAGAAGGATCAAAACCAGAGCCGAGAAACTATAGGCCAGTTAGTTTAATATCTTTTGTGGGTAAACTATTTGAGGGTTTTCTAAGAGATGCTATTTTGGAATATCTCAATGAAAATAGGCGAATACCACCTTATCAGCATGGCTTCATGAGGGATCGGCCTTATCAAACTAAGTTAATCAGTTTCTATGAGGAGATAAGTTCTAGACTTGACTGGGGTGAGTCAATGGATGTCATATATCTTGACTTCTCCATATAATTCGATACTTTAAACATAAAAGGTTAGTATATAAAGTTAGAAAATGTCTGTAGGTGGGTAAGTTACTGGCTCAGTGATAGAAAACAGAGGGTAGTCATTAATGGTACACACTCAGATTGAGTCACTGTCACTAGGTGGGTACCTCAGGGGTCAGTATTAGTACCTATTCTCTTCAATATATTTATTAATGATCTTGTAGAAGGCTTGCACAGTAAAATATTAATTTTTGCAGATGACACTAAACTGTGTAAAGTAATTAACACGGAAGATGACAGTATACTGTATGTGTGTGTGTGTGTATATATATATATATATATATACACACATTACAGAGGACAGTATACTGTGTATATATATATATATATATATATATATATACAGTACAGACCAAAAGTTTGGACACACCTCATTCAAAGAGTTTTCTTTATTTTCATGACTATGAAAATTGTAGATTCACACTGAAGACATCAAAACTATGAATTAACACATGTGGAATTATATACATAACAAAAAAGTGTGAAACAACTGAAAATATGTCATATTCTAGGTTCTTCAAAGTAGCCACCTTTTGCTTTGATTACTGCTTTGCACACTCTTGGCATTCTCTTGATGAGCCTCAAGAGGTAGTCACCTGAAATGGTTTTCACTTCATAGGTGTGCCCTGTCAGGTTTAATAAGTGGGATTTCTTGCCTTATAAATGGGGTTGGGGCCATCAGTTGCGTTGTGGAGAAGTCAGGTGGATACACAGCTGATAGTTCTACTGAATAGACTGTTAGAATTTGTATTATGGCAAGAAAAAAGCAGCTAAGTAAAGAAAAACGAGAGGCCATCGTTACTTTAAGAAATGAAGGTCAGTCAGTCAGAAAAATTGGGAAAACTTTGAAAGTGTCCCCAAGTGCAGTCACAAAAACCATCAAGTGCTACAAAGAAACTGTCTCACATGTGGACCGCCCCAGGAAAGGAAGACCAAGAGTCACCTCTGCTGCGGAGGATAAGTTCATCCGCGTCACCAGCCTCAGAAATCGCAGGCTAACAGCAACTCAGATTAGAGACCAGGTCAATGCCACACAGAGTTGTAGCAGCAGACACATCTCTAGAACAACTGTTAAGAGGAGACTGTGTGAATCAGGCCTTCATGGTAGAATATCTGCTAGGAAACCACTGCTAAGGACAGGCAACAAGCAGAAGAGACTTGTTTGGGCTAAAGAACACAAGGAATAGACATTAGACCAGTGGAAATCTGTGCTTTGGTCTCATGAGTCCAAATTTGAGATCTTTGGTTCCAACCACCGTGTCTTTGTGCGACACAGAAAAGGTGAACGGATGGACTCTACATGCCTGGTTCCCACCGTGAAGCATGGAGGAGGAGGTGTGATGGTGTGGGGGGGCTTTGCTGGTGACACTGTTGGGGATTTATTAAAAATTGAAGGCATACTGAACCAGCATGGCTACCACAGCATCTTGCAGTGGCATGCTATTCCATCCGGTTTGCGTTTAGTTGGACCATCATTTATTTTTCAACAGGACAATGACCCCAAACACACCTCCAGGCTGTGTAAGGGCTATTTGACCATGAAGGAGAGTGATGGGGTGCTGCGCCAGATGACCTGGCCTCCACAGTCACCGGACCTGAACCCAATCGATATGGTTTGGGGTGAGCTGGACCGCAGAGTGAAGGCAAAAGGGCCAACAAGTGCTAAGCATCTCTGGGAACTCCTTCAAAACTGTTGGAAGACCATTTCAGGTGACTACCTCTTGAAGCTCATCAAGAGAATGCCAAGAGTGTGCAAAGCAGTAATCAAAGCAAAAGGTGGCTACTTTGAAGAACCTAGAATATGACATATTTTCAGTTGTTTCACACTATTTTGTTATGTATATAATTCCACATGTGTTAATTCATAGTTTTGATGCCTTCAGTGTGAATCTACAATTTTTATAGTCATGAAAATAAAGAAAACTCTTTGAATGAGAAGGTGTGTCCAAACTTTTGGTCTGTACTGTATAGAGGACAGTATACTGCTACCAAGGGATCTGGATAGATTGGAGGCTTGGGCAAAGAAGTTGCAGATGAGGTTTAACATTATTCTTTTTTGTATAAGATTAGGTTTTGTCAATCTTCCTATTACCTAAAAGGCAATTCCTGTGCTTTAATACTGGTGCCAACTACTTCTTATCATCAGGGGTCCAACACCTTGCACTACACTGTCCCGCAACTACACAGCTCCATCCATAGTGTTCTAAATGAGGCTGGTTATTGCAGCACTGCTCTAAATTATTTCAATCGAAGTAACATTGCAGTAACCAACTCAATCCAATACACACAATGATTGACTTTAAGATGTTAATTGACTTTCTATTCTTAATGATGTCCTTGGCCTTGCAATACCCTGGATCCATGTGTCTGCACTTTGAGGGATCCTATATTCCTCTTAATAAAGTGTGTATAAAATCATTAAGGGCAGTGCTATTTTTAACAGAACTCATTGCTACAAAGTAGTATTTTATCATCCTGGCTGGTAACATGTTTGTGATGGCTCATCCTAATGGAGTTTATCAGGACTACTATGCTTTTTAAGAGGTATGCTCATTTAGTCACTTACCTCATGCATTTTTCCCTATACTTTTTTTTTTCAGTTTGGACTCTCCTGACCCATTTTTACCACATAAACTAATCACTCTGGTTTCCATCCTGTATGTAGCACTTACTGAGCTGTATCCAACCCAACCCATGATACACTTCTCCATTTCTCCTTTCTGTGCCAGAGCCATAGCACTAACGCCCAGCTAGTTAATAACTCCTACCACCCAGCTGGTTACATCGAAACTCCTCTATCACTGAGTGGACATGGTCATTGGAGCACAGCCCAGAACAAAAGATTGGCTCAATAAAGGTAAAGAAATCTGTTACAAAAGAAATATATTACAAAATTACAGCTACCTTCATAAGTGATTATTTTAAAGAGGACCTTTCACTAGAATAAAAAATCTAAACTAACTATACAGACATGGAGAGCGGCACCCAGGGATCTCCCTGCACTTACTGTTATACCTGGGCGTCACTCCGTTCTCCCGGTATAGCCTCCGGTATCTTCATATGTTAGGCTCCTCAAAGTGGAACCTGCCGGCGTCTCCTTCTCCCATGCTGTAGCGCTGGCCAATCGCAGCGCTCAGCTCATAGCCTGAGAGGCTTTTTTTTCTCTCAGGCTATGAGCTGAGAGAATGAGACGCCGGCAGGTTCCACTGGGTGGAGCCTAACATATTAAGATACCGGAGGCTATACCGGGAGAACGGAGCGGCGCCCAGGTATAACAGTAAGTGCAGTTAGCTCCCTGGGCGCAGCTCTCCATGTCTGTATAGTTAGTTTAGATTTTTTATTCTAGTGAAAGGTCCTCTTTAAGTGATGTTGATGCAAACCAGAAAACCTCTTTAAATAAGCCAAAATATTTCCAGAAAAATTCACCTAGTTTTTTTCCACCTGTGCAAATTGGCATTTATTTTTTGAGAAACTGAGTGTCTTTCCTAAATAAAGATTATTTGGACCACCATGTACCAAAAAGCCCAAACTATTGACATATAAACGTATTTATCCTATACTGTGAACGCTGTAACGGAAAAAAAATCAAAAGGCATACAGACTTCAAAATGTTATCAGTAGAAACTACAGATCACTTCACAGGAATGAGCCTTTCCACAGCTCTGTAGGCATAACTATAAAAAAAATAAAAACGTTACGGCGGTCAGAATATGGTGATGCAAAGCAAAAATCTTTTTTTTCTAAGTTTTCTTTTTTTCATAAGTATTAAAAAAACAAGATAAACTATACAAATGTGGTATCGCTGTAATCGTACAGACCCGTAGAATGAAGGGAACAGGTCAAATTTTCCACATAGGGAACACTGTAAAAACGAAACCCATAAAAATATGGCAGAGTTGTGTTTTTCTCCAATTTTACCCCATTTAGAATTGTTTTCCAGCTTCCTACTACATTATGCAATATAAAAATGGTGCCATTGAAAAGTACAACTTTTTCCACAAGAAACAAGCCTTATCTTTAGGCTCAGGCTATGTGAACTGAAAATTAAAAAATGTATTGGTAGTAACGGCAGAAAAAAAAACGAAAATGGAAAAGGGTTAAAGGTATATTGTGATAATGATTTCTTTTGTTTGTACTGTAAAAAAATATAAAATAAAATCTAGGCAGTTTGGATTGAATGCCATATTTTGGAAACCACTGTGTTTTTTGTGTCAAAATTGGGCCTGACTTCAGTGTGGCCACCTTTTCGTCCGCTTTTTCACTAAGCAAAATTGGAGAAAATAGTGATAGGTCCAACCCAGCATTTATTTTAGCCTAGCCAAGTGCCCTGTTTTTTGAGACACTGTTTGAATAAATTCCATATTGACTGAATCAATTTTGATTTAGTACCTTTTCTACTAATTGCTATGACTTTTCAGAGATTTTCTTGTAAGTACATTTGAAAGTCATACAAATTATCTGATGTGTATCAGAATTGCTAAATTATGCATTAAGCCCATCACTTTGTAGCACCGAAACTCTAATATCAATTCCCTTCTGTTTAGCACTATGCACACGATTAATACAGTATGATAAAATATAGTATATGCGTTATTAAATCACTTTATCTACCGTTATTATTTCTAACGGCCAATAGATATTTCCAAGCAGTTATGAAAACAAGGTCATGTGTATTGAATTATCATATATAACACTACTCAACCTAATAAAATCTTCCTCCGCCATCTAATAATAACCAAACTACTGTAAATATAATATCTTTAGCCCTACTTTTCCTGTAACACGGTTGAGATTCATAAATTGTATGTATTTATGTATTCAATAATTACCTCAAACTTCCCTATAGCATTTGCGTTTCCATTACTATAATACAGAAACATCAAGGGTAACGATAGAAGAGAAATCCATAAGACATAGAATTTATGACCTAAAGATGGTGCAATAAAAAGGATATTACAATGAAAAAATTGTTAATAATACATTAAATACAAATTAAAAAATTAGAAATTGTAATTGTAAAAAAAAATTATAATAAATCTACCACTTGATCGGGTATAATCTAAATGCTTCCATATTTTAATTTTCCTCCCTTTTAAAACTTGTGTGAGTAATGTCTATAACTGTGCAGAGAGTGGCAGCTGCGGACTCGACTCTGTGCTTGTTGAGCAGTAAATTCTATAGTGTTGAACTGTTCCAGTAAATGTTAAATGATTTAAAAAGACCTGACAGGCGAGAACAGCAGCCCTGGAGTCATGTAAAATGCAAGAGAAATACCACTTTATAGCCTCTTTAAAATAAGAATAGAAATCAGTCGAAAACTAATAGAACTAATTTCCTTTTTGCTTTAGTGCTTCAAACATAAAAAGCCCAAAATAACATTATTATGAGCTGTATCTAATTCATTCCCTCATGAATTTAACCAACCCTGCTGGAGTTTTGACACATTGTATTCATTTTTTGTCATGCTTCTAAATCATCAGCACAATTTCAAGGGAAAAAATAAATTGCTTTTAAAAAATAAAAATGTTCAAACAGGACATGAAAAGTGTAAATGAGTTACAAATGGAAGCATAAATGTAATAAATCGTAATAAATTATATTTGCATATAATTATGCTTTTTTTAAATGAAGAAAATTAAAATGCGGTATACAGATGTACCATGGTTAGCACTCCAGCTCTTAACTCTAATTTCTTAACTCATCGCGTTATCTTGAGACAAAAGCCATTGAAAAGCAATTGAAGGTGTTTGCTTAGATTAGATAACACATCTCAGAAATCTCAGAAAACAGGAGTGTTAACTCTACTCCATCAGTATATACAATTTGAGCAGTATATAAAAATAATAAATTAGCCAGCATCACATATTTAAATAATTTACTTTAATTTGCAAAGCCTAAATCCCACATTGAGAAACTTGGACAATAGCAGTGCAACTGAAAACTATCATGCTAAATTGAAGCAAATTTAATTGTAAATGCCTTTTAGGGTTTACAAAAAAATACATTCCCCGAATTGTCTCTCTTGTAGTAGCACATAAAGTATTATGTGGAAACCAATATTCCTTATATGCAGCTTGCAATCAAAGAAAAATGTAGCACACTGCAAGTTTTTGTAAAATAACCTCTGTACTTAGAACATGCTCCAAAGCCTCTAAAAACTGGTGAAAATTGACTTTACACATTGGGTTACTACTAGTGTTGATCGAGCACCAAAGTGCTTGGGTGCTCAAGTAGAACACCTCGGGATGCTCGGGTGCTTTACCAAGCACCCGAGCACAATGGAAGTCAATAGGAGAACCAGAGCACCAAACCAGGCACCCCCTCCTCTGAAGAGGGGAAGGTGTATGGTTCATAGTAAAAGGTCAGAAATGGTTCGGGAACAGCATGGGGAGGATGTCTGGATGCATCTTGGACTCCGAGGTCGCTGATGGGAGCGATGTTGTCTGAATAGTACGCCACTTTTACAGACTGACAATAATACGCACCAAACCAAAGATAAAATCGATTTTAGAGGAAAGATTGTTAGGAAACATTCCTCCCTGTATATTTACTTGTATATAAAGTGCAAGTGCTGTCAAAAATTACAAGGAAGAGGCACTCAGATGCAACCTGTATATCACATAAAGGAGGGCCTTATTGTGGTACAATTGTACATGTAGTGTGACTCCTACACTCATAAAGCCTATGCACTAAATTAAAGGGCTGCCAAAAATTTCAAGGAGCCGGCACTACAATACAGCCTTAATTACACATAAAGGGGAGCATCATAAACACCCCTGAAAAATTATGATTGATGGCCTACTGGTGACCCTCAAAAACAATAGGAGCAAGGGCCTGCTGCTGATCTGACATCTAAAAAATTACGGGTGAGGGTCTGCTGCTGAGCTGACAATCTAAAACATTAGGGGTGAGGGCCTGCTGCTGAGCTGACTATCGAAAGAATTATGGTTGAGGGTCTGCTGGTGAGCTGACTCTCTAAAACATTAGGGGTGCGGGACTGCTGCTGAGCTGACCATCGAAAAAATTATGGTTGAGGGTTTGCTGCTGAGCTGACTTTCTAAAACATTAGGTGAGAGTGCCTGCTGCTGATCTCCCCTGTTTGGTTGCCCAAGGAACTACGTACTCTGCTGCCAGCGTTGTCAGCTGGAAATTTTTGGAGCAATTTTTCCACAAGGACCTTCTGGTATTGCACCATTTTGCTAGTACTCTCTACCACAGGAATGAGAGATGAGAAGTTCTCTTTGTAGTGGGGGTCGAGAAGGGTGAACAACCAGTAATCGGTGTTGGCCTAAAATGCATATAACGCGAGGGTCAAAGGAAAGGCAGCATAACATGAAGTCAGCCATGTGTGCCAGAGTCCCAACAGACAAGACTTCGGTGTCCTCATTAGGAGGATGACTCTCAATCTCCTTGTCCTCTTCCTCCTCTTCGGCCAATCAATGCTGAACAGATGGAATAAACCTGCTGTGGGTACTACCCTCTGTAGCAGAGGCAACCATCTCCTGCTCTTCCTCCTCCTCAATATCCAATTCGCGCTGAGAAGACGAATGGAGGGTGGTCTGGCTATCACCCTGTGTACTGCCTTCTCCCATTTCCACCTCTTCCACAAAGCGTCCTCCTTCATTGTGAGCAGCGAGCGTTTGAGTAGACACAGAAGTGGGACGGTTACGCTGATAATAGCGGCACATCGCCGCTCACCATCTGTGTTGATTCCTCAAAGTTGCGTAAAACCTCACAGAGGTCAGACATCCATGCCCACTCATCGCTTGTGAAGAGCAGAAGCTGTCTGGAAAGGCGACGACCATGTTGAAGGTGGTATTCCACTACTGCCCTCTGCTGCTCACAAAGCCTGGCCAACACGTGTAACGTAGAGTTCCAGCACGTGCTCACGTCGCACAACAGTCGGTAAGCTGGCAATTGCAAGCGCTGCTGCAGCATTGCTAGACTAGCGGCAGCTGTAGATGACTTTCGGAAATGGGCACACACGCGGCGCACCAGTAGCTCAGGCAAATTGGGGTAGGTTTTGAGAAACCGCTGAACCACTAGGTTGAACATTTGGGCTAGGCATGGTATGTGTGTGAGCTTGCCGAGCTCCAAAGCCGCCAACAAGTTACGGCTATTATCAGACACAACCATGCATGGTTCTAGGTTGAGTGGCGAGAGCCACAGCTCAGTCTGGTCCCTTATTCCCTCTGCGGCGGTGTGCTGTTTGCCACCTAAGCAAATTAGTTTCAGCACGGCCTGTTGCCACTTCCCCACTGAAGTGCTACACTGCTTCCAACTACTGACTGCTGCTGCAAGATCAGAATTCAGAGGTTGAAGTCGAGGATGTGGTGGAGGAGGAGAAGGGGGTTGCAGCCACTAATGTAAGTGGTGGTGGAAATCCTGATAGAAGTAGGGCCCGCAATCCTTGGCGTCGGTAACACCTGTGCCATCCCAGGGTACGACTCGCTCCCGTCCTCCACAACGTTCACCTAGTGTGCCGTCAGGGAAATTTAGCATCTCTGGCCACAAGCACTTGTCCATGTGTCAGTCATTAAATGGACCTTCCCATTAACTGCTTTAGTCAGAGCATGGTGTAAGGCAGGGACGGCACACCAGGAAAATATTGGCTGCTGGGGACTGAGTAACAAGGGACTGCCGCCGCCATCAGGCTGTGGAAAGCCTTAGTGTCCACAAGCCTAAATGGCAACATTTCCAGGGCCAGTATTTTTGAAAGGTGCACATTTAGTGCTATGGCCTGTGGCTGGGTGGCTGGGCATTTGCGCTTTCGTTCAAAGGCCTGGGGTAGGGACATCTGTACGCTGCGCTGGGACAAAGAAGTGGATGTGCTAGCTAATGATTCTTGCGAAGTTCCAGGTGCAGGGCGGGAGGCATCCTGGCCTGCGTCTTGGACAGGGGATTGGCCAGCACGTAACACAGGGGAAGAGGAGGCAGTTGTGTGATCCGCAGACACAGATTGTGGACCCAGGTGTTCGGCCTACCTATTAGGGTGCTTTGATGCCATGTGTCGAATCATGCTGGTGGTGGTGAGGTTGCTAGTGTTCACGCCCCTGATATTTATGATGCACAAACGTTATACAGGAGATGTAGCGCAGGTAATGTCGCTGCCATCAGCAGCGAAAATATTAGACAGAATGTCACTAATATTTAGGATGTGCAAATGTTATACAGGAAATATAGTGCAGGTAATGTCGCCGTGACCAGCGGCTAATAAAAAAATTATAGGGAATATCACTGATATTTATGATGCGCAACCGTTATACAGGAGATGTAGCGCAGGTAATGTCGCTGTCACTAGTGGCTAATAAAAAAATTATAGGGAATGTCACAGCTATTTGGGAGGCGCAAACATTATACAGGAGATGTAGCGCAGGTAATGTAACTGTCCACAGCGGACAACGTCTACGTAAAATGTATACTAGATGTCACAGATATTTTTAGTATGCGCACACGTTAAACTGGAATTGTAGCGCAGATAATGTCCCTGTCCGCAGCGTCTACGGAAAAAGTACACTGGATGTCACAGATATTTTTAGGATGCACAAACGTTATACAGGAGATGTAGCGCAGGTAATGTAACTATCCGCAGTCGACACCATCTACGGAAAAAGTACACTGGATGTCACAGATATTTTTAGGCTGCGCACTTAGCGCAGGTTGCGCTAAAAATATATATATTGCTGCCAGATACAACAATAGTCCTTAAAAGGACACAGCCAACAAACGTGCGGGGAGGAGACTCGAGCATGTCGCTCGAGCACACGCGGCATTCAAACCGAACACCGCAATGTGCCGAGCATCGCGATGCTCAAGCCGAACTGGTGTTTAGCCGAACATGCTTGATCATTACTAGAAACTACAGCAGTAAACTATGGCTATGAAACAACTTACAGAGGTTCTTCCAACTAGGGCCTTCCAACTAAGCGGATCACAGGAAGTCCTGCTGCTTAGATCCCTTGTAGTGAGCTGTATCTTTGATAGAACCGATATCCAGTCTTCAATTTCTCTACAGCATCACCTACAGATGAAATGAAGCATTACATATTTAAATAAATAGGTCATCTATGTAATGCACTGACATACCAAGTTCTCCAGAGCAAAAGCGGATATCTATAGTTGTTCTTTACTTTGGCCATTAGATGGGGGTCTCAAACAAGGATCCCATCTCTATTATGGCTTAAAGGGGTTGTCTCACCTCAGTAAGTGACATTTATCATGTAGAAAAAGTTAATATAAGGCACTTACTAATATATTGTGATTATCCATATTCCCTCCTTTGCTGGTTCGATTAATTTTCCATTGATATATACACTATGACCACCCTTCAATCCAGCAGTAGAGGACACTGTGCACACTATAGGAAAAGGGGCCAGCCTCTATGGTGGCCGGGCCCATGGAATGCACATAGGCCAGCACTTTTTCCTAGATTGTACAAGCATGGCCACCGCTGCTGAATTACAGGGTGGTCGTAACCATGGAAACAAGAAGTGTACAATGAGATAGAAAAATGAATCCAGCCAGCAAAGGAAGCAATATTAACTTTCTCTACATTATAAATCTCATTGGATGAAGTGAGACAACCCCTTTAATGACCTGCCACAAACAGGGCATTATTAGGATGATAGATATCTCAGGGAATGTTCACATGTGTTTTTGAGGCCTCCATCACAGATTCTTCCAAAAAGTGCAGACAAAAAAAAAGTCCTGCATGCAGGACTTTTTTGTTTTTTACCAAAAAAGAGTCCATTCGAATGGAAACCAAACGGGGCCCATTAAAATTGATGAGGTCTATTCTGCTACATTCATGTCAGTCCATTATTTTCTGTGGTAGGAATGTATTCTCATCAAGACAATAAATAGTAACCACAGCACTAACAAGTAGTGAAGAGCGCAATTTAATTCGGATTCAATCCGGTTCAATTGGTCTGGAGATTCAAATCAGCTACAAATAAATTTGAACTGAATCGAAAGGGCTTTATTTGCCCTGAAAAGTTGAGGATGACACTCTGTGGTCTCCTAGGACGATATGCAACTCTTTAATGTCAAGACAGCATTAGTAATCTTAAAGTAACAGCGACATATATGGCTATGTGTAAATGCATGCTAGCTAGTGGTAACAGCCTCTAGAAAACTGCACTGTAGAGATTTTTTTTAAGTCTTCTGCAATATGTTTGCTTTTTGGTGGCGTGTGATCTTCCTTACTCTTTCCTATCTTCTGATAAAAAAATAAAAACTGATGCCATTTTGAGAAATTCAACCTAATCGAATCTCCAAAAATTAGAATTTGACAGAATTTTTGAAAAATTCTGGTCAAATTTGAATTGTTAAAAATCAATAGTTTATTAACGAATTATGAAAGCTAAATCACACATAGCAGAAGTATAAAAATGGTGTAAGGAAAAACCCATGCCAACTAGTGATGAGCGAATCATCGATTCGATTTGGCTGCTTGGACGAATTTTATAAGCAAATTCGCTTCATGACAAATTACTTTGTCACAAAGCACATTTCTTTGTAAGTAGTGGGTGCAATGACAGGGAGCGGCGATTGCACCGCTCCCCGTCATTGTACCCTTCAGAGGCCGCGTTCATACATGATCATGGTATCTGATATAAATAACAGAGTGTAAAATAAAATAAAAAAATAATACTTACCTTACCCATTTGCTCACAACGGGCCAGCTACCGCCATCTTGCCTGAAGATCTGGCATGAAAACTCGAGCAGCCTGTGATGATGTCATCACACCGGCTAGGGTGGTGATGTCATATGTCACTGCACATGGGATTTCAGCCGAGATCTTCAAGCAGGATGGCGTCAGCTGGCCCGTCGTGAGCAAATGGATCAGGTAAGTATGATATTATTTGGTTTGTTTTTATACACTAATTCTGGTTAAATCCATCCGCTACTATTAAGCACAAGGAAATTCAGCTTCACAGCGAATCAAATTTTTCCGAAATGCGGACTTCAATTAGCTCAACACTAATAGCAACCGATCAGATTCCACCATTCATTTTTCATAGCTCCTTTGGAAAATGAAAGGCGGAATCTGATTGTTTGCTTTGTGCAACTAAGCCAGTTTTTCTTTACACTCGCTTTGATAAATCTACCCCTTAGAATTCAAACTCTTTATGCTTACAGATGTAAATGAATATACCGTAATGTTTGTTTGGACAAATTAACATGAAAATGTCAAATCTAAAAATGATAACATTTAAAAAAGACAGAATAATAGTACAGCAATATTTATGATATAAAACCACACATTTATAAATTCAATTGAATGCAATTAATCCAAAAAAACTGGATGAAACATTAATATTGTGGTCTGAGAGATCTCATCTGTTGATTGCTGGTTTATCCCGGACAAATGTGCATGAATAGTTTCATTAGACCTTAAAAAGTACAATTGTTAGCGCAACCCTCCACATCCCAGGTAATTAGGCTTTTCAATCAAGAAAGTGTTCTGTTTCTAATAGCAAATAGTAAGTAATTACAGTCCATCTGAGAGTTGGATTCTCACTTGAGACCTGCCATCACCAGCCTAATTGCTTTCCAAGGAAACAAAGGTATTTCTGTTCAGCTATTACCCTTTGATTTTTTGAAATATGAATGAGCTTGGACATTTCCACTGAACGTTTTGATCAAATGTGCAGATCGGGAGGGGTATGTTTTTTTGTTATTTTTTTTTATTCTACACAGTTTATTCTGCTGTTCTACATGTTATCATACACCATAAAAAGTTGTACTCTATTATGTATTGATTGTAAAAGAATAATAAAGATAATGGAGGAAAAAATATAAATTATATTTTTAAGAAGAATTTGGCATGACGTGTTATATATTTTGGACCGATTCTTTTGACATACACATTTGTTTTTCGGCAACTTTCCTTTTGGCTCAAATTATCTCAAGATTAGTGGTATGTGATGACGTGCTTTGAAAAAAAAAAAAAATTGCATTACTCTGCCATGAGATATCTATATGTCAGTTTGTAGCCTCCCAGTGGTTGTGATGGGAACTGCAATCTGTTAAAGCACACCTGAGTTTTTATTTATTTTTTAAGTTTGCATAATGGCTGTGGTTCCTTGTATAACCATAACTGTGAAGAAACAGTTATGCTTGGGCTTTCCTAATGTTTTTTTCAGCCATATTATTCCCTGTTTCAGTTGCACAGCTAGATGCATTTTTCTCAGAAGCATTTGGGTGTCTCCCTTCTGCCAGCACTGTACTGCTGTGACATATTTTCTCTTACTTCCAACTATGTTTGTTTTCAGCTCCAGAGCTCACAGAACAGATACGGAGGGAGAAATCACACTTACAGACTTCCTGTCAGCCGTCTCTATTGCCAGGGACTGATCTTTTCTGACATCGGGCAGTTGACAGCAAATTAGGCGGAAGTGAGACCCTTAATGGCCATGAATTTATAGCTTTTTTTCAGGTAGATGCAGGCAGATTTTTTAGACAAAGCGGTTTAGAAATTTGCTAGTTACATCATTCTCTATTAAATGAAATAAAATTGTGTGAAAGTACAGTGACTATTTAAGGGCTTTGCCAGAAGGTGGCGATATTGAATTCAATTTGTTTTGTGAAACATTGAAGCACTTAAAGGGGTTGCGTGATCTCAAGCATTGGTGGCATATCGCTAGGATATGCCAACAATGTCTGAAAAGTGTGGGTCCCACCTTTGGGACCAGCAACTATCTCTAGAACAAATCCCTAGAAGTAAAGGAGAGCAGACCGTTGATGCTCGGCTGCCCTCCATTCATTTCTATGGGATTGTCGAAAATAGCTGAGCGATGAGCTCACCTATTTTCGGAAGTCCCTTAGAAATAAATTGGAAATGAGGCCACCACTAATATTGGCCCACAAGCAAGAAGCAGGGAGGGATCATGGGTCCAGATGAAAAAAAATCTAGAATATTTGAAATTACGAATATATCGTATATTACTATATTCTAAATATTCGCAAATTCTCGAAGTGCCGATATTCGCCATTAATATTCGCGATTCTAATATTCGCTCCAAACACCATATGTGAAATGGATTGCCTGTTGGAGGTTTTGCTTCAAAGTTGCAATATTATACTGAATTTGTATCTTGAGAAATTGGTAAAGGTAAGGTGGGAAGCTTCATCTACACAAGGCCCTCATTACCTCAGTGTTCTTGGGTATTATATATATATATATATATATATATATATACACAGTGGGACAGATGAGAAGCCACAGAAGAAAAAGTAATGTTTTAGTCACTCAGCTCAGAGAGGGATATGGCAAATAAAATTGCAAGGAGAAGTACATTTTGCAACTTCACTTGAGCCGTTGGAGTGCAGCTTCATCTTCAGTACACTTGTTGGATTTCCACATTCAAGGTAGAACCCTGGAAGTGATCTTAGCTTCACATTGCTTACATCTTTCTTTCTATTCTTTTGTATTTGGGGTCATCAGAGAGAGCATGTTGGAGATACAAATGTTTTCAGTTTCATATAAATGGGGTTTTGTAAAACTATTGGATTTAACAATTCTGGCCCAAAAATCTAAATCAAACACGTCACATGTGAACCCAACATAAAGGTGTGTTCCATAGATCAGTGGTACCCAGTCTGGGGGCCATAGCTTGACGGAGAAATATGGCATTGAACAAGACATGAGATGGCAAAACTGACAGTTTCCATCCAGCTTCTTTCCACTGGTTCAAGGGAAAAGGAACGTGAAGTCCAAATATGTGAGTGGTCAGAACATTCCAGAAAACCTTTGAAAGTTGGATAATTGTGGCTTATGTTCATTCAGACTTGACAATAGGTTATACTGTTGAACCCACATACTTGCAAAGTTTTTTTAGGGGGTAGTACAAATAAATAATTGCCCTGAACGGTGATTTATTAGAGACGCCCAAGACTAGACCCCAAGAGCAACCAGAGAGTGGAGCATGTAAAATACACTTTCAGTGGACAACTTCCTAATGTGTTTACCGTTAATCCCATCAATGCCTTAGAGTTTAAAGGGGTTGTCTCACTTCAGAAAGTGGCATTTATCATGTAGAGAAAGTTAATACAAGGCACTTACTAAAGTATTGTGATTGTCCATATTGTCTCTTTTGCTAGCAGGATTAATCTCATTATACACTGATCGTTTCCAGGGGTTATGGTCACTGCTGAAGAGCAGATATGAGGTGGCCAGGACAGGAGGTGCTGCACATTCAACAGTGTGGTGCTTTTTCCTATAGTGTGCAAGGACAACCACCGCTGCTGGATTGCAGGGTGGTCATAACCCCTGGATATGTGCAGTGTATAATGTGATTAAAAAATTAATCCAGCCAGCAAAGGAGGCAATATGGACAATCACAATACATTTTAGGTGCCTTATATTAACTTTCTCTATATAATAAATGCCATTTGCTGAAGTGAGACAACCTCTTCAGAGGGACTTTACAGTTAAAGTCTTTACTATTTAGGTACATAAGCATATATGACTAATATTTGTGTACTGAATAATAGCTTTATTTAGACAGATTTTCATATAGACAGTGTAATCTCAGACAGGCAGTCTAGACCTGCACCAGGAATATTACAGGTGCAAAGACTGGGTGATAAATCTGGTGCAGGCATAGACATTTTTGTCTTATTCTGTACTAACGATTGGTTGACAAACAGCATTTTTAAGACGCTCCCTTCCCAAATAAGCCACACCCTTTCTTATGTGAGTACTACATGATCATATTTAATGTTGATCTGAATTTTAGGATAAATTTGATTCGCCGCAAAGCTGAATTTTTTCATGTTTCCTGGTGGTGAATAGTGTTGGGCGATCATGCTCGGCAGAACACCAGTTCAGCTCGAGCATCGCAGTGTTTGAGTCAGTGTATTTAAATCTAATTTAGCCTCTATTTCTGAACAGCCTCTGTTTCTGGTGGTATTCGAACTCACAACCATCTACATCACAGACAAGAATGTTAACTACTACACTATAGAGCTGCATGGCCAGTTACTTAAAAAAAAAATATATATATGAGACTTCTGCTATATAGGAATACTTACTAGTAGTCTCATATTATTTTTTTTTTTTAAGTAACTCCCCATGCAGCTCTATAGTGTAGTGGTTAAGGCTCTTGGCTGTAATGCAGAAGGTTGTGAGTTCAAATCCTGCCAGCAACATTTAAGAAATAGAGACTAAATTAAATATATATATTAAATATTTTTTTAAGTAATTGTAAAAAATGTGTAATTACAAAAAAAAAATAAAAAAATATATATATATATATATATATATATAGTCATACTTCTGATATATATGAATGCATAATATGTCAGAAACTACTACTGATGTTTTATTCATTATATATTTACATATATTATAGTCTCATATATATATAAAATTGAATTTCTGTCTGTCTGTCTAGACGTCTGTCTGGATGTCTGTCTGGATGTTCTTTATGCGCGACCAAACGACTGGACCAATCTTCACCAAATTTGCCACACAGGTACATCAGGTGTCTGGGAAGGGTTTAGACTGGATCTCAGCTCTCTAGGATGTACTGTTCCTGAGATATTCCCAAAAAATAACCCATATTAGCCAATACAAGCCTGCTAGTCTTTCTCTTCAAATCCCAACTGCCATAATCACAGTTTTACTCCAGGTTTCCATAACAACCCAGCCATTTTTCTTTACTGATTAACCACCTCCCGACCGCTGTACGCAGATATGCGTCCGGGAGGTGGTTGCTTTACTCCTCCTGGACGCATATACGCGTCATCTCGCGAGACGCGAGATTTCCTGTGAACGCGCGCACACAGGCGCGCGCGCTCACAGGAACGGAAGGTAAGCGAGTGGATCTCCAGCCTGCCAGCGGCGATCGCTCGCTGGCAGGCTGGAGATCCGAATTTTTTAACCCCTAACAGGTATATTAGACGCTGTTTTCATAACAGCGTCTAATATACCTCCTACCTGGTCCTCTGGTGGTCCCTTTTGTTAGGATCGACCACCAGAGGACACAGGTAGGTCAGTAAAGTCGCACCAAACACTACACAACACTACACCCCCCCCCGTCACTTATTAACCCTTTATGAACCCCTGATCACCCATAATCACCCCATATAAACTCCCTGATCACCTCCCTGTCATTGATCACCCCCCTGTCATTGATCACCCCCCTGTCAGGCTCCGTTCAGACGTCCGTATGATTTTTACGGATCCACGGATACATGGATCGGATCCGCAAAACGCATACGGACGTCTGAATGGAGCCTTACAGGGGGGTGATCAATGACAGGCGGGTGATCACCCATATACACTCCCTGATCACCCCCTGTCATTGATCACCCCCCTGTCATTGATCACCCCCCTGTAAGGCTCCATTCAGACGTCCGCATGATTTTTACGGATCCATGGATACATGGATCGGATCCGCAAAACACATGCGGACGTCTGAATGGAGCCTTACAGGGGGGTGATCAATGACAGGCGGGTGATCACCCATATACACTCCCTGATCACCCCCCTGTCATTGATCACCCCCCTGTAAGGCTCCATTCAGACGTCCGCATGTGTTTTGTGGATCCGATCCATGTATCCATGGATCCGTAAAAATCATGCGGACATCTGAATGGAGCCTTACAGGGGGGGTGATCAGTGACAGGGGGGTGATCACCCTGATCACCCCCTGTCATTGATAACCCCCCTGTAAGGCTCCATTCAGACGTCCGCATGTGTTTTGTGGATCCGATCCATGTATCCATGGATCCGTAAAAATCATGCGGACATCTGAATGGAGCCTTACAGGGGGGGTGATCAGTGATAGGGGGGTGATCACCCTGATCACCCCCTGTCATTGATCACCCCCCTGTAAGGCTCCATTCAGACGTCCGCATGTGTTTTGTGGATCCGATCCATGTATCCATGGATCCGTAAAAATCATGCGGACATCTGAATGGAGCCTTACAGGGGGGGTGATCAGTGATAGGGGGGTGATCACCCTGATCACCCCCTGTCATTGATCACCCCCCTGTAAGGCTCCATTCAGACGTCCGCATGTGTTTTGTGGATCCGATCCATGTATCCATGGATCCGTAAAAATCATGCGGACATCTGAATGGAGCCTTACAGGGGGGGTGATCAGTGACAGGGGGGTGATCACCCTGATCACCCCCTGTCATTGATCACCCCCCTGTAAGGCTCCATTCAGACGTCCGCATGTGTTTTGTGGATCCGATCCATGTATCCATGGATCCGTAAAAATCATGCGGACGTCTGAATGGAGCCTTACAGGGGGGGTGATCAGTGACAGGGGGGTGATCAGGGAGTCTATATGGGTGATCACCCCCCTGTCATTGATCACCCCCCTGTCATTGATCACCCCCCTGTAAGGCTCCATTCAGACGTCCGCATGTGTTTTGCGGATCCGATCCATGGATCCGTAAAAATTATACGGACGTCTGAATGGAGCCTTACCAGGGGGGTGATCAATGACAGGGGGGTGATCAGGGAGTCTATATGGGTGATCACCCCCCTGTCATTGATCACCCCCCTGTCATTGATCACCCCCCCTGTAAGGCTCCATTCAGACATTTTTTTGGCCCAAGTTAGCGGAAATTTTTTGTTTGTTTTTGTTTTTGTTTTTTCTTACAAAGTCTCATATTCCACTAACTTGTGTCAAAAAATAAAATCTCACATGAACTCACCATACCCCTCACGGAATCCAAATGCGTAAACATTTTTAGACATTTATATTCCAGACTTCTTCTCACGCTTTAGGGCCCCTAAAAAGCCAGGGCAGTATAAATACCCCACATGTGACCCCATTTCGGAAAGAAGACACCCCAAGGTATTCCGTGAGGGGCATATTGAGTCCATGAAAGATTGAAATTTTTGTCCTAAGTTAGCGGAAAGTGAGACTTTGTGAGAAAAAAACAAAAAAAATCAATATCCGCTAACTTATGCAAAAAAAAAAAATTTCTAGGAACTCGCCAGGCCCCTCATTGAATACCTTGGGGTGTCTTCTTTCCAAAGTGGGGTCACATGTGGGGTATTTATACTGCCCTGGCTTTTTAGGGGCCCGAAAGTGTGAGAAGAAGTCTGGGATCCAAATGTCTAAAAATGCCCTCCTAAAAGGAATTTGGGCCCCTTTGCGCATCTAGGCTGCAAAAAAGTGTCACACATGTGGTATCGCCGTACTCAGGAGAAGTTGGGGAATGTGTTTTGGGGTGTCATTTTACATATACCCATGCTGGGTGAGAAAAATATCTTGGTCAAATGCCAACTTTGTATAAAAAAATGGGAAAAGTTATCTTTTGCCAAGATATTTCTCTCACCCAGCATGGGTATATGTAAAATGACACCCCAAAACACATTCCCCAACTTCTCCTGAGTACGGCTGATACCAGATGTGTGACACTTTTTTGCAGCCAAGGTGGGCAAAGGGGCACATATTCCAAAGTGCACCTTTCGGATTTCACAGGCCATTTTTTACAGATTTTGATTGCAAGGTACTTCTTACACATTTGGGCCCCTAAATTGCCAGGGCAGTATAACTACGCCACAAGTGACCCCATTTTGGAAAGAAGACACCCCAAGGTATTCCGTGAGGGGCACGGCGAGTTCCTAGAATTTTTTATTTTTTGTCACAAGTTAGCGGAAATGATGATTTTTCTTTTTTTTTCTTTTTTCCTTACAAAGTCTCATATTCCACTAACTTGCGACAAAAAATAAAAAATTCTAGGAACTCGCCGTGCCCCTCACGGAATACCTTGGGGTGTCTTCTTTCCAAAATGGGGTCACTTGTGGGGTAGTTATACTGCCCTGGCAATTTAGGGGCCCAAATGTGTGAGAAGAACTTTGCAATCGAAATGTGTAAAAAATGACCGGTGAAATCCGAAAGGTGCACTTTGGAATATGTGCCCCTTTGCCCACCTTGGCTGCAAAAAAGTGTCACACATGTGGTAATCGCCGTACTCAGGAGAAGTTGGGGAATGTGTTTTGGGGTGTCATTTTACATATACCCATGCTGGGTGAGAGAAATATCTTGGCAAAAGACAACTTTTCCAATTTTTTTATACAAAGTTGGCATTTGACCAAGATATTTTTCTCACCCAGCATGGGTATATGTAAAATGACACCCCAAAACACATTCCCCAACTTCTCCTGAGTACGGCGTTACCACATGTGTGACACTTTTTTGCAGCCAAGGTGGGCAAAGGGGCACATATTCCAAAGTGCACCTTTCGGATTTCACCGGTCATTTTTTACACATTTCGATTGCAAAGTACTTCTCACACATTTGGGCCCCTAAATTGCCAGGGCAGTATAACTACCCCACAAGTGACCCCATTTTGGAAAGAAGACACCCCAAGGTATTCCGTGAGGGGCATAGCGAGTTCCTAGAATTTTTTATTTTTTGTCGCAAGTTAGTGGAATATGAGACTTTGTAAGAAAAAAATAAAAATAAAAAATCATCATCATTTTCCGCTAACTTGTGACAAAAAATAAAAAGTTCTATGAACTCACTATGCCCATCAGCGAATACCTTAGGGTGTCTACTTTCCGAAATGGGGTCATTTGTGGGTTTTTCTACTGTCTGGGCATTGTAGAACCTCAGGAATCATGACAGGTGCTCAGAAAGTCAGAGCTGCTTCAAAAAGCGGAAATTCACATTTTTGTACCATAGTTTGTAAACGCTATAACTTTTACCCAAACCATTTTTTTTTTGCCCAAACATTTTTTTTTTATCAAAGACATGTAGAACTATAAAGTTAGCGAAAAATGTATATATGGATGTCGTTTTTTTTGCAAAATTTTACAGCTGAAAGTGAAAAATGTCATTTTTTTGCAAAAAAATCGTTACATTTCGATTAATAACAAAAAAAGTAAAAATGTCAGCAGCAATAAAATACCACCCAATGAAAGCTCTATTAGTGAGAAGAAAAGGAGGTAAAATTCATTTGGGTGGTAAGTTGCATGACCGAGCGATAAACGGTGAAAGTAGTGTAGTGCCGAAGTGTAAAAAGTGCTCTGGTCATGAAGGGGGTTTCAGCTAGCGGGGCTGAAGTGGTTAAAGGGGCAGGCACTGTGGAGGTCACTTTTATTAAAGGGGCGGGTGCTATGAAGGTCCCTGTTAAAGGAAAGGGCACTATAAAAGTCATTGTTATTAAAGGGGCGGGCGCTATGAAGGTCCCTGTTAAAGGAAAGGGCACTATGAAAGTCACTGTTAAAGGGGCGGTCACTGTTAAAGAGGCGGTCACTGTTAAAGGAGCAGTCACTGTGAAAGTCACAGTTAAAGGGGCAGTCACTGTGAAAGTCACTGTTAAAGGGTCAGTCATTGTGAAAGTCTCTGTTAAAGGGGTGGTCACTGTGAAAGTCACTGTTAAAGGGGCGGTCACTGTGAAAGTCACTGTTAAAGGGGTGGTCAATGTGAAAGTCACTGTTAAAGGTACGGGCACTGTGAAGATCACTGTTAAAGGGGCGGCCACTATTAAGATCACTGTTAAAGAGGTGGTCAATGCTAAAGGGATGGTCACTGTTAAAGGGGCCGGCACTGTTGAGGTCACTGTTAAAGGGGCAGGCACTGTTAAAGGGTCGGGCACTCTGAAGGTCATTTTTAAAGGGGTGGGCACTGAGGAGGTCAATGTTAAATGGGTGGCCACTGTGGAGGTCAATGTTAAAGGGGCGGGCACTGTGGAGGTCATTGTTAAAGGTGCGGGTACTGTAGAGGTCACTGTTATGGGGGAAACTGTTGATATCTTTTTACGACACACGGAAACATAAAATGAAATAGATGAAAAATACCCGTGCGAAGCCGGGTCCTTCTTCTAGTATATTAGATTTTCTAAATATATAATAATATATGTAATCATATTATGGCTAAAAACTTATATATATGTTTAAATTAAATTTAGCCTCTATTTCTGAAATGTTTCTGGTGGGATTCAAACTCACAACCTTCTACATTACTACCAAGAATCTTATACGCTATACTAAAGAGCTTAATGGCCAGTTACTTAAAAAAATTTAAAAAAATGAGACTTCTGCTGCATAGGAATACTTACTAGTAGTAAGTATTCCTATAAAGCACAAGTTTCATATTTTATTTTTTATGGCCATGCAGCTCTATAGTGTAGTGGATAAGATTCTTGGCAGTAATGTAGAAGGTTAAGAGTTAAAATCCTACCAGAAACTTTTCAGAAATACAGGCTAAATTGGATTTATATACACTGGATGTCCCCAAGTGCTGACTCCATATATGGACATAGCTATATATGGAGTTAGAGCAGGGACTCCTAAGCCAAACTAGGGTCCCGACACACTCCCCTCTTCAGAGCAGGGGGTGCCTGGTTTAATGCTCGAGTTCTCCTATTGACTTCCATTGTGTTCGGGTGCTCTATAGAGCACACGAGCACTTTGGTGCTCAACCAACACTAGTGGTGAATAGATTTAACAATTTTGAAATAGTGTAAAAAAAACACCCAATTGCTCACGACAGGCCGGCTGCTGCCATCTTACTTGATCACGGGCCGCACGAGATTTCGCTCCAGATCTTTAAGCAAGATGGTGGCAGATCTTCAAGCAAATTGATCAGGTTATTATGATTTTTTATAAAACATTTAACTCTCTGCTATTTATATCAGATGCCATCAGCTATAAACACGGCATCTGAGGAGTACAATGATGGGGGCAGCGTGATTGCCACTTTCTGTCTTTCACCCACTACTTACAAAGAAATGCGCTTCGTGACAAGGTAATTCATCATAAAGTGATTTTTTTCTGTAAATTTCGGCAAAGCAGGTGAATTAAACTTTTCAATAAGTTTCTCATCATCACTAATTATATTATTTGTTTACTGTATAGAAGTATTATGGCAGCATTCTATGGAAGTTTTCTTTGGCACTATATGGGAGCATTTAGCTGTAGGCAATCAGGATAAAAGTGCATGTGTGTCTGTCTTTTAGATATTCTGAAATTACACAGCAGGTCCCACTCACTTGAATTGGGTTGTGCCTCAGCCTCCGGCATAGCAGGTAGCAGGGGCAGTGTTGTCCAGGGAAAATCAGAAAAGGGGATGCAGTGCTAAACAACATGACTACTTTAATTCAAACCAGCATCACACATCTTCAGACTGGGTTAGTATTGCGGCTCATCATTAATTTCAGAGGAACTGAGCTGCAATGCCGCAACCCATGGTCCGGTATAATGGCTGCTCCTGGAAGAAAGCAGCCATGTTTGTCTGATTCTTTACAATCATTTTATTGCTTTTGGAGACATATTTGTAACTGCTTTTATTTCATCTATTATTATTATTTGATTATCATTTATTTGATCCGAATTTCAGGATAAATTCAATTTGCTGCGAAGCTGAATTTCCTCATGCTTCGTGGTAGCGTATAGACTTATCCTGAAATAGTGTAAAAAAACTAAAAAATCATACTTACCTGATCCATCAAGAAAGGGTTACACATATATAATATAATAAACACAAATACGATAAACATGAAACTATTACCAGACTGATACAGAGGGGAGGAGAAGCCTGTCCATGAGAGCTTACAATCTACTTCTGTCACATTTTTTATTAATCCATTCTGAACCCAGGGCGTAGGTTTGACAACATTTATAAAAAAATAAATAAAAATAAATAAATCTTTAATTCATCAATTATTTATTCTTCATCTAAGAAATGTGCATTTGATTTAGTAAAGGCCTTCCTCAATGGATGAAAATCTATGCTTTGCTGAGTAAAACACGTCCAAAGGATTTCTATAATGTAAAGTAAATTGCAATAGACAACAATGCTCGAGCTTGTTCTTGAGATCTAAGTTATTTCAGTTCTTAGGTGCAATTCCGTACCATGTTCTAACCTGATTTGGCTGGGCTGTCATATCTAATTGTGCATGAAAATGGCACTATGAGTTAAAACATCAGATTTGTACACTGTTCTGCCTGGGAGAGTTTCATTTAAACTATGTGTAAAACCTGTGGCTTATAACACGTGGATTGTTTGGATAATTTAATCTTATGCATGATGGGAAATATTTTTGTAAAATATCTTTAATTTGATTTACACCTCCAGGAGAATTTGGGTTTGGTTAGCTTAGATATCTCTGGGTTATTATGATGATATATAGATGGATTTGTTTCTGGGCAGCAGATCAGTATTTAGATACCACAATCTGCTTTCCCAGAAACAATAATTTAGATGTCCGCATGAACGGTTGCTTCACCCGATAACCAAGTGTTTCACTCATTTATTGGGTGATCTATAGCACTAGGGATGAGCGATTCGACTTCGGATGAAACATCAGAAGTCGATTCGCATAAAACTTCGCTCCAACTTTGGCTCATCTAAGCCAATACATTCTAATACTGTACGGAACGCTCGCTCTGCACAGTATTGGACCGAAGTTTTATTCGAATCGACTTTGGATGTTTCATCCGAATTTGATTCGCTCATCCCTATATAGCACCTTTAGATAGGGAGATTATCAGGAACATTCATCCCAATAATCTGCCAATCGGGAGGTGTAAACCCACATGTATATGGCTGAATTTGAACAAAAAAACATCATCTTCAAACATGAAATAACTACAGGTAAGTACAATCTTCAATAACTGGAGATTGACTTTACTATGTTACTTTTACAATTGTCTTGAATTTGGGATATCATTGTTTTGTAGCGCCTGACTTCCCATGATGTGACTAAGGGCACCATGTGGCACACCAGATTTAACAGTTTCTGTTATGCAGAAACTGGTGGATGGTGGTGCATGCACTACTCACAAAAGGTTAGGGATATTTGTCTTTCGGGTGAAATTTATGGAAAACATTTAAAAAATTCACACTACAGCGATAGGGCATTTAAGTAGAAGCAGCAATGGTGATTTCTTCATCTCAAACTATTTTTTTGAAACAAAAGCCAACAATAGTGCTGGGTATACCCCCTCATAAAAATGTCACTGTCTCAATAACTTGTCATGTGGCCTTGAGCATCAACTACAGCTTGACAACAACGTCTCCTGCTGTTCACAAGTTGACTTATTGTCTGCTAAGGCATGGCATCTCACTTTTCTAGAAGGGCGTCCCTCAGATCATTAAGGTTCTGGGGTACAGAGTTACGAGCCTCTATGCGACCACTCAGCTGATCCTATAGGTTTTCAATGGGATTCAGGTCTGGAGAAAGTGCAGGCCACTCCATTTGAGGTACCTCGGTCTCCAGCAGCCGTTCACTAATGATGCGACCTCGATGAGCTGGAGCATTGTTGTCCTATAAGGATGAAATTAGGCCTGTGTTATTCATGCAGAGGCATAATGACTGGATTAATATTCACTGTACCATTCACAAAGTGTAGGGTAGTTCTGTATTGACTAGACACCCCTGCCCACACTCTAACACTACTACTACCAAAGGATCGTCTGGTGACAACAATGGCTGATGCATAGCTCTCTCCTTGACGTATATAATTGGCAGCCATAATTTCTGCTTGAATAGACTTTCATCAGTGAACAGCACTGAGACTCACTGGTCCCTCATCCAGCATAGATGCTCCCTGGCCCATGCAAGATGATGCCTGTGCCTTGTGGTGTGGTCAGGTACCCTTGCAGGTCGTCTAGCACGCAGACCATGCAGATTTAAAAGGTTTTGAATGGTCTGACATGACACCTTGGTGCCTCTCACCTCCCTTAAATGTGCTAGTTCCACAGGGCATTGTCCACTTCTATGCCTTTCTGTCACTCTTCCAGTTTCTCTGTATCTCTGTTGCAACTCTGTGACACTCTAAGCTCAGTGGCCACTTCTGCCTGAGAAAATCCTGCTTGAAGCCTCGCAATGGTGAGGTACAGTTGATCAATTGTTAGGTGTCGTCTTGGTCTCACGATGAACAGAAATGTGAACAGCATGATGAGGAGGACTGATTTTTTTAACCCCTCCCCTTTATTTATGTAAAAATTTGCCAATCAAAACACACTGTTAAAGGAAATGTAGTTGCCTACATAAGATTTATACTGATTATAAACAGGGTGGCCATGGCTCTCTTTACCTCAGTTTTTTTTCAGAGTCAAATCTCTATGTAGCAGTGTTTTTTCTGCAACTGGACTCACACTGATGTGAAGTGACACAGCAGATAGCACTTAAATCTTCCCAGTTATACAAAGGAACATGAGCAAAACATGAATTGTCTCTGCCAGTTAAACATCTCAATTAAACCTTAAGTAGTGTTGTCAGATTCTATAAAACTCCACAAATACGACCTAAACTAGCCTTGATATTGAATTTAATGGAAAATAAAATCCAATAATTACACTGATTTATGTTGCTATTCCTTTCAGATGACACACAGTCAGGGCTGATGCTTTGGGCTAAAACGTATCTTAGTAGAAATACGTGACCAATTATAATATCTTCTGTTTCTTCCACTAACAAGCTAATAAATGTAAAATATTATATTACAAAAGACATAAACCGACATCAAAACTGTAGTCTCAGGGGACATATAGTAAAACATGAGTGGGCTGGGTATAAAAGATCTCTCTTCTCACTGCACCTCATATCCCTTGCAGTGACGGAGCAGTTCAACTACAACTGCTCGTCCCGTTCACTTGAATGGGACGAGCAGAATGGAAGATAGGAGAAATAAAGGTAAAATAAATATATTACAGAATAACAGCGACCTTCTAAGGGGTATTCAATCATAAAAAAATTGTCTATATGCTGTTAAAACTTAAAAATCAGAACTTACCTGACAGCTCCTCCACCACTCCTGTACCAACGCTGCCCAGTCCCCTGTTGCTCCCTGCTCCCTGGTCCAGCTATGACGTTCCAACACAAGGGCATGTGACTTGTGCAATCATCAGCTGTAGCAGGTCTCCACCTTAGTAGTGGTCACATGTCCCTGTGTTGGAACGTCATTGCTGAGCCTGGAAGCAGAGAGCAACAGGGAACTGGGCAAAGTGATGCATTTTTATGCATAACCTAGAGATATTTTTTCCTACCAGTTTTCACTATGGCTCTTGAGTCTTTCAATTGACTGAGACTTTCTGTTCTAGAGAGATCACTCCTCAGCAGTCATCTCATTATCATCACAGGCAGGATTATAGTGAATAATAAAATTTCTTTACAGGTGATACACAATCCACCATTCACAATAGGTGATGTCCCAGCTCAACCAGTCCCCCTACCTACACAATGACCTCTGCACAGGTCACAGAGCATGCTCACAACACTTTTCCACAGAGACCAATAAGTAATCTCATGATAGCACTATTTTATGCTCAAGTGGCTACTGAAATGCGCATCTTTTAACATCTGGTTAGCTATCTTTGAAGCAGCATAGTCAATGGCCGTTCTTGCAGCAACCTGGAGCTGATAAGAAACAAAGAGGCAAAGAACTTTTTTAGCATTGCTACCAACTTTGCTCTAGTGATTGTCTGGGTCAAAGAAATCTGAACCCCAATGTCTCCACAGCAACTTTCACAATTTCACTGTTTACCTTAGGGAAGGGGGAGGGAATTTCTCAGCAAACACAGATAGCAAGGGTTGTCTGTGACTTTTCCCTCCATAGGGAGACATAAAGGTAGCATAAAGATGATGATAGTCAACAATCAGCATCTTACCAAGGCAAGCCTTAGCCTAGGCCTAAAAACCAAGGCTTAGGGTTGGACTGGCCATAGACCCTATATGACCAGGGGTCTAACACTGTGAGAATCAGGTACTCATGGACCTGGCCAGCGACCACACATGCTCTCCTGAATTTAACTGCTATGGCTCACATCTTACCTCCTCAGCTAATGCTCCAGAAATAACTGAAGGAAGAGGATAAAAAAATGGCATCTATTGATGACCACCACAGAAGGACAGCTTTTGGGGCAGTATATTGTGCTGCACTGTTGCATTTGATTCTGCTGGGATGGTGTTTTTCACTATGGTATTGCTAACCCTGCCTACATGTGTTGCCCCCACGTTCTGTCAATTAGAACAGCATGGGGCCACTTTTTTTTTTTTTTCCAGGGCCACATTAAATTACCAGGCCGCCCCTGCGTCAGCTGTTTGTCATATGTAACAGCAATTTTCTACTTGAGCTGTATAAGCCTGTTGTAATTCAGTCTGATGAATGGTAAACCAATAATATAGAATTTTTTATATAATTAACGAAAGCATTTACAATCCTTCTCCATGACAATATGTTACCAATTAAGGAGGGGCTTGGTTCACTTGACTTTCTATTAAATATGCTATGATTTCCTCTTTCAGTTAAGTAATTCACTGTAGCAAATTAAATTAGTCACAGCAAATTTGCGTGGCTTTAAATGACAATTTACAAAAGCTACATCAATATAATTGAGGCAGCATTAGTGGGTTGCCAAAGCCGTCTTGTCTCTCTATAGTCTGGTTATAATATCTTATTCTATTCATTAGGGAAGTACAGTCTGCAACATTGTGGCTCCTAGGTGAAAAGGGCAAACATGGAAACAGTGAGGGGAACTTATTAAAACTGACATTTCATATACTAGTCTTAATAATTAGTGTTGGTCGAGCACCAAAGTGCTCGGGTGCTCGAGTAGAAAACCTCAGGATGCTCGGGTGCTCTACCGAGCACCCGAGCACAATGGAAGTCAATGGTAGAACCCGAGCATTAAACCAGGCACCCCCTGCTCTGAAGAGGGAAGGGTGTCCGGTTCACAGGAAAAGGTCAGAAATTAATGGAAACACCACTGAAATTGTTCGGGAACAGCATGGGGAGGATGTCTGGATGCATATTTGACTCCCAGGTCACTGCTGTGAACGATGTTGTCCGAGTAGTACGCCACTTTTACAGACTGACAATAATGCGCACAAAACCAAAGATAAAATCGATTTTAGAGGAAAAATTTATAGGAAACATTCTTTCCTGTATATTTACTTGGATAAAAAGTGCAAGTGCTACCAAAAATTACAAGGAAGAGGCACTCTGATACAATCACATAAAGGAGGGCCTCATTCACATTGTGGTACGATTGCTCAGGTAGTGGGACTCCTACACTCATAAAGCCTATGCACAAAGTGAAAGAGCTGCCAAAAATTACAAGAAACCGTCACTACAATACACCCTTTATTACAAATAAAGGAGGGCATCATACACACCCTTGAAAAATTATAATTAATGGCCTGCTGGTGATCCTCAAAAACATTAGGAGCAAGGGCCTGCTGCTGATCTGACCATCTAAAACATTAGGGGTGAGGGTCTGCTGCTGAGCTGACCCTCTAAAACATTAGGGGCAAGTGCCTGCTGCTGATCTGACCACCTTAAATATTAGGGGTGAGGGTCTGCTGCTGAGCTGATCCTCTAAAACATTAGCGGCGAGGGCCTGCTGGTGATCCTCAAAACATTAGGAGCAAGGGCCTGCTGGTTACCCTCTAAAACATTAAGAACAAGGGCCTGCTGGGTGACCTTCTAAAACATTATGGTCAAGGACCTGCTGGTGACCCTCAAAACATTATGGGAAAGGGCCTGCAGGTGACCCTCTAAAACATTAAGAACAAGGGCCTGCTGGTGACCCTATAAAACACTATGGGCAAAGGGCCTGCTGGTGACCCTCAAAAACATTATGGGCGAGGGCCTGCTGGTGACCCTCTAAATCATTAAGATCAAGGGCCTACTGGTGACCCTCTAAAACATTATGGGCGAGGACCTGCTGGTAAACCTCAAAACGTTATGGGTGAGGGCCTGCTGGTAACCCTCTAAAACAATATGGGTGAGGGCCTGCTGGTGACCCTCAAAAACATTATGGTTGAGGGCCTGCTGGTGACCCTCAAAAACATTATGGGTGAGGGCCTGCTGCTGAACTGACCTTCTAAAACATTAGGAGTGAGGGCAGCCTAATAAGCATGTTGATATGATGTAGGAGGAGGACGAGAAAAGGGAGATTGAACCATATACACTTTTTAGTGGTGTAAGGGGTGCATGGGAATACAGTGTATTCAGGCCAGCACCTCCAAGGCGTAGAGCGCCAGTTCGTGCCATGTGTCAAGCTTGGACACCCAATAGTTGTAAGGCACTGGGGGATAACTGAGGACGCTGACATTGTCTGCTACGTACTCCTTCACCATCTTTCAAAATGTTTCCCTCCTTGTGACACTAGGCTGTGCATCAGGTTGAGGGTGCTGGCGGGTTTCATAAAACTGTCCCAGGCCTTGGAGAGTGTTGCCCTGCCTCTGTTGAAACTGCTGTGTGTTCCGCTCGTATTTCCCCTCCTCGGTTGGCCAAGGAACTACTTACTCTGCAGCCAGCGTTGTTAGCTGGAAATTTTTGGAGCAAATTTTCCACAAGGACCTTCTGGTATTGCACCATTTTGTTCGTCCTCTCTACCAAAGGAATGAGAGATGAGAAGTTATCTTTGTAGAGGGGGTCGAAAAGGGTGAACAACCAGTAATCGGTGTTAGCCAAAATGCATACAACGCGAGGGACACGGGAAAGGCAGCCTAACATAAAGTCAGCCATGTGTGCCAGAGTCCTAACAGACAAGACGTCGCTGTCCTCATCAGAAGGATGACTCTCAATCTCCTCATCCTCTTCCTCCTCTTCTACCTATCCACACTGAACAGATGGAATAAAACTTCCATGGGTAGTACCCTCTGTAGCGGAGGCAACCGTCCCCTGCTCCTCCTCCTCCTCATCATCCAATTTGCGCTGAGAAGACGAACTGAGGGTGGTCTTGCTATCACCCTGTGTACTGTCTTCCCCCATTTCCACCTCTTCCACATGCAAAGCATCCGCCTTAATTGTGTACAGCCAGCATTTGAGTAAACACAGAAGTCGGATGGTTACTCTGAAAATAGCGTTATCGCCGCTTACCATCTGTGTTGATTTCTCAAAGTTGCGTAAAACCTCACAGAGGTCAGACATCCATGCCCACTCGTCGCTTGTGAAGAGTGGAAGCTGACTGAAAAGGCGACGACCATGTTGCAGCTGGTATTCAACTACTGCCCTCTGCTGCTCACAAAGCCTGGCCAACATGTACCACTAGGTTGAACACGTGGGTTAAGCATGGTATGTGTGTGAGCTTGCTGAGCTCAAAAGGTGCCACCAAGTTACGGCCATTATTAGACACAACAATGATTGGTTCTAGGTTAAGTGGCAAGAGCCACAGCTCAGTCTGGTCCCTTATCCCCTGCCACAGCTCTGCGGCGGTGTGCTGTTTGACACCTAAGCAGATTAGTTTAAGCCCGGCCTGTTGCCGCTTCCCCATTGCAGTACTACACTGCTTCCAGCTACCGACTGATGTCTGACTGGTGCTGCAAGATGATAAATCAGAGGTGGAAGTGGAGGAGGAGGAGGAGAAGGGAGGGTTGCAGCCACTAACGTAGGTGGTGGCGGAAACACTGATGGAAGTAGGGCCCGCAAACCTTGGCGTTGGTAGCACCTGTACCACCCCAGGGCACGACTCGCTCCCGGACTCCACAACGTTCACCCAGTGTGCAGTCAGGGAAATGTAGTGTCCCTGGCCAAAAGCACTTGTCCATGTGTTAGTCGTTAAGTTGACTTTCCCAATAACTGCATTGGTCAGGGCACGGGTGATGTTACGGGACACATTCTGGTGTAAGGCTGGGACTGCACACTGTGAAAAATATTGGCGGCTGGGGACAAAGTAACGTGGGACGGCCACCGCCAAATGGCTGCAGAAAGCCTCAGTGTCCACAAGCCTAAATGGCAACATTTCCAGGGCCAGCAATTTGGAAAGGTGCATATTTAGTGCTATGGCCTGTGGCTGGGTGGCTGGGCATTCGCGCTTTCATTCGAAGGCCTGGGGTATAAACGTGTGTACGCTGTGCTGGGACACAGAAGTGGATGTGCTAGCTGATGGTCCAAGTGCATGGCCGGAGGTATCCGGGCCTGTGTCTTTGACAGGGGATTGGCCAACATGTAACACTGATTGTGGACCCAGGCGTTCGGCTCACCTATTAGGGTGCTTTGATGCCATGTGGTGGATCACGCTGGTGATGGTGAGGATGCTAGTGTTCATGCCCCGGCTCATTTTGTTTGGCACAGGTTGCAAATGACTTTTATCTTCCGCACTTTCCTCAAAAAAGCGCCAGACTGCGGAACACCTACCCCTTGTCAAGGGAGATTGATGCAAGGGGGTGCTTAGATTAACAGTTAAGGTCCTGTTTGGTGTGGCCCATCTTCTCCCTTTTGCGACCCCACTGCCTCTTCAAGCCTGTTGCAGTGCTGTGGATCCCTATCCCTCTGTACTGCTGTCCTCGCTCGGCTTGCCACCCTCCCGGGTTGGATCGGTGACTTCATCGTCCACCACTTCCTCTTCCACTTCCTCACTATGGTTATCCTCCTGACTTGTTGACCTAACAACAACCTCAGTTATTAACAACTGTGTCTCATCCTCATCATCAACCTCTTGAGACACTAATTGCGGTTGACTTATTGGCAACTGTGTCTAATCAACATCATCCACCTCGTGAAACACTAATTGCCATTCCCCACCGTCATCTTCTTGTGACTGTGGATGCTCAAGAGTTTGGGAATCAGTGCTCAAGATCTCCTCATGTCCCTCTTCAAACGGGCTTGTCGAGAGGCCCAAATCAAGGAATGGCGATGAAAAGAGCTCCTCGGAATATCCAAGTGTGGGATCACTTGTTTGCCAAGACTTTCCATGGTGGGAGGAAGGAGGATCAGGGTGAGGATTGTGTTGACCAGACTCTTGGCTACTGAGACTGGACTTTGTGGAAGACAGGGTGCTTAACCGACTGGAAGCATTATCTGCTACAATCCAACCAACCACCTGATCGCACTGGTCTGACTTCGAGAGTGGTGTCCTGCGCCGCCCTGCAAACTGGGACATGAAGCTAGGTATCATGGATGAATGTGATTCTTGTGCTCTGGCAGCAGGCACAGTTTCACCGCGCCCAGGGCCAAGGCCTACTGTAAAAGTACACTGGATGTCACAGATATTTTTAGGCTGCGCACATTTTACACAGGAGATGTAGTGCAGATAATATCGCAGTCACCAGCGGCGAAAAAATTTACACTTAATGTAGCTGATATTTCAGATGCGCTACAGTTATACTAGTGATGTAGCGCAGGTAATGTCGCTGCGACCAACAGCAAAAGAATTTGACTGAATGTCACTGATATTTCAGATACGCAAACGTTCGCAGCGGACACAGTCTACGGAAAAAGTACACTAGTTGTCACAGATAATTTTAGGCTGTGCACACATTAGACAGGAGATGTAGCGCAGATAATGTTGCTGTCTGCAGCGGGCAAACAATTGCACGCAATTTAGCGCAGGTTGTGCTAATAATTATATTGCTGCCAGATACAACAACAGTCCTAAAAACCTTAACCTTAAAACAAGTTTTTTCAATATAAATAAGGAGTTATTGGGTTGCTCAATTGAGGGTAGTGTGGTAAAGGTGCAACTGCTATTGGATTGCAATCCAATAGATAAAATTATATAAAATATTAGCAGACACACTTACAATTGGAGTAACGTATTATTTAATATATCAATTAAAAAATCTTGCACAAATGGAAATAAATATGATAAACATGCACTAGGAATAATAATGAGCAGTGTAGGGATTAAATAAGCAGCAAATAACTCATTAGCAGCATAGAGATTACAAATAGCAGCATATATATTTCTCTATATTCCTCCAATTCCATACAGTAGAGTATTCAAATTTGCAGCATAACTGGATAACAAAGCTTCCAGATTCAAGTGGATCAATTATTCAAATAACAGGGTGTCAGTTCAATCCTTATAATATGGGACCACTGAAAAACGTGTTGCTGTCTGGATCAGCAATATTAATAAATGTCCAAATTGTCGTTTCTAATGGTAATAGTTCCACTCTATTTGGACGGTCTTAATAAATGCCCAAATATTTGTTATCCATGATAATAGTCCATCTCCTTTTAAAGCTCACTTTGTATGCTTGTCTTAATCTGCGGTAGAGTAAAAGAGTAAAAGAGAGAAAATATAAGTCCTAGGAGTCCTTATTCCTCAGAGTCCTCAGAGGGTCATACACACATTTTCAGTAGAATTGATGCAGAGCTCAATCAAAACGGTCGACCAATTCAGCCAAATCAACTTGAATTACATTTTGAATGTATTGGCCTGTTGATCAGGCAGGTGGGCATTTCCTGCTCTTTAGACAGCTATTTGGGGACTACATGGGGACTAAGGGCCCCATGTTCTCACCAATGGTAGGTCTTCCTGAGACTTGACTTTTGTAACCCGACTGAGTGACAGATTATAAAAGTAAGAAATTAGGTTTTGAGCCTCAACCCCTTTAATGATTTTGTGGTCCTTTCAAACTGGCAAATATTCTGCTCAGTAACAGGTATAGGTTGGGAAAGAATAATCGGTAATACAATCATTTCTCCCCATACAGCTTTTAACTGTCTAGGTAGGGCGATGTTCTGTTTTCATGCAACATAAAAGGTGTAATCACTTGACATAATCATGCTGATGTTTATTGCCATCAGTGACCCTTTAAAAGCCACTAGTAATTAATCATTGCTGAATTTTTTTTTTTTTATTCACTTTGTGATGAATTACTTATGGTAGTTGAAATGACAGGGCGCGGTGATTGCACCTTCCCCTGTCATTGAACCTTCAGATGCATCGTTAATAGCTGATGGCGGCATCTGACAGCAATAATAAAGTGTAAAATAAAATAGAAAATTAAGAAATTTATACTTACCTCATCCATTTGATCGCAAAGAGCCAACCGCCACCATCTTGTTTGAAGATATAGCACAAAATTTTGCGTGGCCCGCACGCAAAATGCACAGGATTTCGTGTGAGATCTTCAATCAAGATGGTGGCAGACGGTTCTTCGCATTCACACAGATGAGGTAAGGTGATTTCTTTTAATTTTTGTACTGCAATTCAGGGAAAATCAATTCGCTACCACAAAGCACGAGGAAATTCGGCTTCGTGCTGATTGGAATTTTCCCTGAAATTTGGATCAAATTCCACTTCACTTCATGGAGTTCGATTCATTCATCACTAAAAATAATCATGCAAAAATATTCTACCTTTTAAGCTGAAATTGTGCAATTTACTCTGTTATTTCTATAATGAAAACTACTAACAATTGCAGGTTAGGTGACGTTAATTTAATTTGTTTAGAGGCAAAGTTCTTAGATCTATTGATTCCATCTCAAACCTTCATCTTGACACAACCGTTTTACTTCCCGTTCATGGCTCGCTAATTTGTAGGTAGAACTCCACTTAAGTGGTTGATCATTTCATTTAATCTGTCACTCTATATCCATTAACCTCAGATTCTGCTGTTGCACAAACACGATTTCCTACAGATCACTGGCTCAAACAAGAAGCCTAAATGAAATACCTCAAATTAACTTTCCATTGATTTACATCTGAAACCAATGAAGCAGGAACAGTTCTGGAGTGCTGGACTGTGTACAAAATAAACACTGCAGACATAATAAAGGGATAAAACCGTGAGCAAATGATTGAGACTCATCTCTGCTCATTCATGAGGCCATGATGGAATACATGTATTAACACTACTATATTATTTAAGGTGTTTGTACATTTTTTAGATATTACATTTCTCTACATTTCTCAAACCTTTTTTAAATTCAGTTAATTGGAGAAAAATGCTCCAGTGTCCATATATTGCATTACTTGGTATGGTGCCTACTGCAGGTCTTTTTGAATCTTCTAAGAACATCCACCTAATGTGTATAATGGTGGGGGTCGTACATGCTTAGATACTCAGTCCTACTGCACAGATCCTCTTGTCCCTGAGTGCAAGAATTGTCCCTGCTCTTCTTCAGGTTGGCTATTAAAGGGATTTTCCAGATTTTTTAGCACTTAGATATTGATAATCTATCCTCGGGTCATTAATATCAGATTGGTGGGACATCTAACAACCACCACTCCCACAATCAGCTGTTTTGGGCAACCACCGTTACCAGAATGCATAGAGTGGAAAGAAGGCTCTATCTACAGTGTAGTTTCTGGTGCTGGCATAGGAGCTGTGCATCAGTTCCCCCATGTGGCCACTTCACAGTGGATGGAGTCTTCCATTCGAGCTCCATCTATTGTATAGTTACCAGCATATGCTCGAAACAGCTGACTGGTGGTAGTGCAGGGTGTTGGATCACCACCACTCTGATATCAATTATCCTAAGACTAGGCCTTCAATAACTAAGTACTGAAAACCCTCTTGCACTGAAAGCATCTTCTTACGTGTGCTTGACACATTGTGTTGACATTCTGAAAAGATAATATAAATACTTTCATGGGGTAACATAATGAGCATGCAAAAGCAATATCTAGGCAAATTTTTTCCCCAAATGATATAATAATAAAAAAAAAAATTCAGGTGGAACCAGCTGCACAGTTTGCACACAGTTTTAGATTCATCAAATTACATTACTTTCACCATCTTTGATAAACCACCTACATGAAAATATTAGCAAAAACAGCATGCAACATTTTTTTTTTTTTTAACAAAATTTGGGGCATTCTAATTTTTGAATTATTCCACATACTGACTTCCGATAATTGGTACTTACTTCAGATGCTACAAAAAGAAACACTGTTCCTAAAACATGGCAAAATTTAGAAATAAAATAAAACATATTCTGTATGCTCTGTGTAACAATCAAGATAAAATATGTGAACTATTATTTCATGAATTCCCATAGTTTACATCTGTTCCTGCATTAAAAAGCACCATATGAATCTGAACATTTTAGATTTTTTTAGAATTTTGTCTCATTTTTTATTAAAAATGTTTTTGCACGTCATTATAAAAAATAGAAAAATGGATTCTTCAATTACTCATCCCAAAATATAAAGTGATCACTTTAAGGGGCTAATATGAATAGAAAGAAAACATCTTATGTAGAAGCAGCTGTTAAACAGTGCACAGATATAGCTGCGAGCATTTAGGGATGATCTTTGTGATGGAAATAGCTTTTTGACAAGCTTTGCATTCCTATGACAATAATTAAGAATCAAGTTTCCACCAAAAGGCTCTATAGCCAGAAGGGGTTGTAAATCAATAGGAAACATTTTCATCACGGAGTGAAAATTAATTATTCAGTGTTGAACATGTTTGCTCATAGTGCTTATTGCATATCCGTTTATTGGATTTAGATTTGCTTTTGCTGGGTGGACAGACAGATGAGCCATCAATGGGTGAGTCTGAAGTTTCATATGACAGGAAAATCTAAAAAATCCCAAAAAATGGTGGGGGTTCTCCATGGGTGTACAGAATAGAAAGGGTCCCATAGCAAAGATCAAAATAGGACCTCAATTATGATATCAGGTTTTTCCATCCTGTAGTTTTTCTATCCTTTGTATTTTGTTCGCTATTAGTAGCCTTTCTACAAACCTTGTTTGGTAACACTACTGTTGCTTTGGTAAAGGCAGTCCTGTACAGGTCACCACCACCAAATATCAAAGCAAACAGAACCAAGCATGGCTGGGCCCTATCTCCCATAGCAAGCCCTCCTAGGTTGCTTTTATATTGGGTTGACCCTTATATTTATCTCATGAGGTCCTACTGGAGAAGACTGATAGTTGAGAGCTAAATCCAACATGGCTCTTGGCTCCAGAGGCCCACAGATATTAGAGGCATCTGAACTTCAATTTGAGCAATTCAAAAAAATTCAGATTTGTTAGAATCAGATTTTTGCGTGATTATCAAGGAAGAAAAAGTGACTTTTCCAGTGCAATTTCAATTTGGGTAGAATTTATTCAGACCTAAATTCGACTCAGATAGACAATTCGTCCCAGAATCAAACCAGAATCTAACTTTATGAAATTCGCTCATTCCTAATGTCTTACAAAGTCACTTCCCCTGAGTAGAGCAGGCATGTTGATGGTGAAGTCAGGAAAAACTACTGTGGCACATATAGGTATAAGACAAGCTTTTAGTTGTACTTTAATCACATTTTCTGCCTGTTTCCCACGGTAACTATTTTTTTTACTTAAACAGCCATGTAAACAACGCCTAAGGGTACAGACAACAGTCTCTAAAGGTATGTTCCCATCTGGAATTTCCGCATAATTTTGTGTTGTATTTTTTTGTTGTGATTTGTTACGTTGATTTTCATTTAAATCATAAAATGTAGCAACCTATGAAGCAAAAAATGCTGTTATTTGTGGTTTTTTTTTGAAGAATTGAACAGAAAAATCAAAAGAACCAGGCAGATATGAATCTAGTCTTATACTGTGTGTGACACATATTTTACGGACTTGATAGTTATTGTAGTAGACAGGTAGGACTATGCAGCTATTAAAGGGCATTGCCCTATAAAATAAGATTAAAAAAAATCCAGTAGATTGTACAGCTCATGCGTATAGTACAGCCCTGTGCATAGAAGCTGCCTTCCAGGCTCCCTGAAGTGCCATATATGGGGGGAATATTGCCCTACATATAGATGGACTGTATCACAATTTGTCAAAGTCATATGTTATCCAGCAGGAAAAAAAAGAACTCTAGGTGTCTCCATATGAAAGTGGAGACAAACGTAATGTGCACCTCTATTGAGGCCCAATTACAGCACCATAGAAAGACAAGCCATAATATAAGCCCTAAGTCCTTGAATAATAGATTTTTTTATATATATTTATTTTTATATATATCTTTAGGCAGTCTGTATTGTTAAATACCGTGTGGTATTGCGGGTACCGTGCAGCAATTAACAATGCAGACTCACTAAAACAATGCAGTCTTATTATTTTAATGTGGGCCAAATGGCCACACAGGACATGACAACAGCGAAGTTTGGTCACAACCACGACACATCCACGTACTGTATATGTACCCAACAGTTCTTAGTGTTTGGCGTCTTGTACCCACCGCTCTCCCACTTCCCCTTGCTGGCATGGCTCCATGCTACTCACCCAGGTGGCTCCACCATTCTCTCTGACATTGCCATCTGACCTTGGATATGTCTCTCAGATATTTTTTAACTCTACTTGACCTGACCTCGGCCTGTCTCCTCACTATGAATATTGCCTGATCCCTCCATGATATGCACCAGTGTCTCTGACCCCCCGTAGGTCAGTTACCAACTACACTGGGACTATCTGAAAATGTAGCAGTGGAGACCAGATCCTTGCATAGGGGTGAAAATCAGGGAACTGCCAGGATAACGCCCCTTACGGAGAGCCCAAAGTCAAATTGGTTAGTTAGCATACTGGGATCCACACCCACTGCCTGTTACACTCAGAATAGATATCAAGGTCAAAATTTTTATACATTGTAGACATTTTTAATAATTTGCTTTATTGTAAATAGAAAATTGTATGTAATTTTTTGAAGAACATAGGTGGATTTATAAAAATCATTGTTGCATCCTAGAGTGAGGTGTGCAGACATGAACATTTTCTCTAAGCTGCAGTGTTGGGAACAAAAGGCAGGAAAAGATTACTCTTGTCTAAATTCAGGTTACCTATGGGGATATAGTCACCCAGCTGTGACAGTCATCAGTCGCTGTGCTTTGTGCCAGGATGCTTTCTATTGATCTACATGACTGCACCACTTCATCCCGGTCTGCTGGAACTCACGAGGAGGAAAACTACTGGTAGATGACAAATAAATGGGTGACATGGGACTTCATGTTTAATACCACTGAGGTTTATAACAATCAAGCTATAAAATGCACCATTTGACATGACAATTAGTTTTAATGCACCAGTCCTAGAATGATCTGTTACTGTACATTTTCTCGCTTGTCCACCTGATGCTTGGGTTGTGTGTTGCGTCTTCTTTTCTAATGTACCTTATGGAAAAACAATCTGTTTTTTAATAGATAAAATGCTTGGAGGAGAAGAACCAAAAACCTGTTTGAAAATCCCTCTAGTGTGTTTTAATCAAATTAAAATTTCAGATACAGACCTCCTCGGAGAAAAACCTCTAAGTCTATGTCTCTATGATAGCAGTTCCTGTGCTCAAGCAGCTCAGTTTTGGTTTTTAGTTTTTAATAAAAACTCTGAATATTATATCACCCAATCCAAAAAAGTTAGACCAGCGCCTCCAAACTATGTATAAAATGGGGGTTCAGGTGCAAGCTACCATGGCTTCAATGTACAAGTAAACAAGGACTACAAGTAGCACCACACTGCTTTCTGCACAAGCAACATATCCAAAGACTGTAAACATGAATCAAAGTAGACTGCATTACTGTAATACTTACTATCATGCACTTACTTGTCTGCGCTCCTCTGGCGAGTCTGGCCACAATATGGTGACATCACATGCTTCTGTTGCTCAAACCAATCATTCTCTGTGGCGGTGTCACATGCTTCCAGAGGTGGGCTATTTAAACAGGGAGCTGCTGACCACCGGTGACTGTGATTGGTTTTCTAAATCTCACTAGCTGGTTGTGTGTTTGGTACTCTGAATTACTGACCTTTGCCTGTTTCCTTGACATTGCCTCTGATTACTGACTTCCCTGGCCTCTGACATGACCTCCTGGTATTTGACTCTGCTGTTTGTGACAATGCCTTCGTCTTTGACGTTTTCTCCTGCCTTGACTTTGCTGTGTATTTGTATCTGATTTTGGATCCTGATCCAGTTTTGTTTTGCCTGTATGGTTTTCATCTCTTTCTTTCTGACTACTGACTTCCAAGGTACCACTTGGAACCCAACCCGAGTTTGGGAAATGTTTTTTTTACAGTATACTGTAAATCAATTTCTGAAGTTATTATGCAAAGTCTCGCGAGCCAATACATTCAAATACTGTATGGAGCGCTCGCTCCGTACTGTATTGAAATGAAGTTTTATGTGAATCGACTTGGATGTTTCATCCGAAGTCGATTCGCTCATCCTTACCACTGAACTTAGATAAGAAGGGATTGTCAGTCCAGTTGTGGGCCCTGACTTAGGACTGGATCATGCAAGTAGGTAGGGAGAGTGGTGCGGATGGAGCACAGAGCTGCACTATTCCCTACCCTTTCATGACACTTACTACATGATCATAGATACTGAGCACAAAATTGTGTTGAGCCCATCCCATTATATCATCCATGTTAGTCTCTTCTTTATCATCTTTTCTGTTCTGGAAAATAAGAGATGTTGCTATCATGTCCCACAATTTTTTAGATGGTCAACCAGGACACTTATGGTTATACTGAAATCTAGGGTTTAGTAAATAATTGTGCAGTGAGTCCAAGAGAGGAGTGCAGAGGATACAATGGATAGTAGCAAGAATGGCAGTTGTAGTTGGAACTCCCCTCGGTCATGAAGTGATGGTGAAGGGTGCAACTTTTACTGCCTTCAGGTTACTGCCTTTAGTTGGTCTCCTGCCTGATGATGGTTGAGGTGCCCTTGGTATTGGTGGATTTGAGGTGCAAGGCAGGTTCTCATGTTTGCAGTGTGGGTGATGGTGCACTGTGACAGTGCAGGGAATAAGCAAGCCAGATTATCACAAACTGTTCTTTACTGAAGATTCAAGTTCAAATGCATTAGACACAGTTCTCAGGTATGCATGGACTGGCAGATCTTACACAAGTGCAATTTGTCACAGTTCTCACATATTTCAATCTGGTGGGACCACGCTGCTCCTCATTCACACAGAGCTTTTTTCCTCGAATGCAGGTATTCACTGAATCCGGCTCAAGACAGACACCTCTAGGTTAAATCGCAGTATACTTCCACGCAGGTTGGAAAGCTCATCATGTCATCTCTGTATGGTTCAGAACCACCCACACCTCTATGCATTCGAGGAAAAAAGCTCAGTTTAAATGAGAAGCAGCACGGTCCCACCAGATTGACATTTTATAATTGTAAAGAACCCACTTCATTCAAGGAGACCAGCAGCGCAAGTACCATTGAAAGCCTAGCGACTTATTTTACTCTTTCTCACATATTTCAAAGCTGAAGTTGCAGTTAACAGGTTTGGTTTTTGGAGCTTATCTTGGAGCTATTAGCTCACACTTCACTTCACTAGCTGACTGTTGCTTAAGCATCCAGGAATAAAGGGGTGAAATATTGAAAGGTTATATAAGGCAATATAACCACAGGGCAATCACCACCATCAAACATAGTGCTGCACCTTTTTAGTCAGGTTGTGATACTCATAGCAAATACTTTCTACAACTGTACTCTGTGGGATATTTTCCTATGCAGATACTCAATCTGCAGGTGTGTTTAGGCACTGTAAAACTTGCTAACCTCCTTGACACAGGGCTATGTGGCGCAACCCTGGAGACAGGTAGGGGCAGTGGCAGGGCCATAGGAAATGAATGCTTCCATTGTGGAAGAGCTCATCTCTTTATATTCAACTGTATCGCTGTCCTCCGGACAGTGATATAGTAGAGTGATGCGGCAAGGCACGTCTCCCAGGCCCGTTTCCTTGGATAGGTTTCAGGCCTAGTGTCTGTAGCCTGCAAAAACACAAGAGTACTCTTGTTGTGTTATTGCAGAAAATTCCTCGGTGTACATTGATTTCAGAAAACTAGTGCCTGTAAGCCTACCAGAGACCAGCGCAGGTGGCACAATGACAACATCATTGCGCCGCCTGAGCCAGGCAGCGTACAGTGCTGGACACAGGCCAGAAGAGGTCTATACTGCATTGATGACAATGACATGGAGGTAAGTATTAGTGTTTATTTTTTATTTGGCACCATGCTGTTGGGCCACCATGGGGAAAGGGGTGAGAGGAGCACTATGGGGGCATCTATTGGAGACACTACATAGGGGCATTTTATACTAACACACATTATGGGGGGACTATGGAGACATTAGCCCAACTGGGGCACTAAGAGTGGGTACTTTTTCTACTGGCACACACAAGACGGCATTGGCACGCATTATGGGGGCACTATGGGGACATTGGCTCTACTGGGGGGGCACCAAGATGGGGTATTTTTTGTACTGGCACACAGTAAGAGGCATTGGCACACATTATGAAGACATTGGCTCTACTGCGGGCACTAAGAGGCAGTATTATTTGTCATGGCACGCAGTACAGGGACATTTTTTTTGTACTGGCACACATTATGGAGGTATTTTTTGCTGCACTGGTACACATTATAATGGGTTACTTTTTTGCACTGGCACACATTATAAGGGACTATATTTATACTAGCGCACATTACTAAGGGGGATTTTGCAGTAACATACAGTTGCAATAAAAAGTATGTGAACCCTTTGGAATGATATGGATTTCTGCACAAATTGGTCATAAAATGTGATCTGATCTTCATCTAAGTCACAACAATAGACAATCACAGTCTGCTTAAACTAATAACACACAAATAATTAAATGTTACCATGTTTTTATTGAACACACCATGTAAACATTCACAGTGCAGGTGGAAAAAGTATGTGGACCCCTAGACTAATGACATCTCCAAGAGCTAATTGGAGTAAAGGTGTCAGCCAACTGAAGTCTAATCAATGAGATGAAATTGGAGGTGTTGGTTACAGCTGCCCTGGGTTTGCTTTTCACAAGAAGCATTGCCTGATGTAAATGATGCCTCGCACAAAAGAGCTCTCAGAAGACCTACGATTAAGAATTGTTGACTTGCATAAAGCTGGAAAGGGTTATAAAAGTATTTACAAAAGCCTTGCTGTTCATCAGTCCATGGTAAGACAAATTGTCTATAAATGGAGAAAGTTCAGCACTGCTGCAACTCTCCGTAGGAGTGGCCGTCCTGTAAAGATGACTGCATGAGCACAGCGCAGACTGCTCAATGAGGTGAATAAGAATCCTAGAGTGTCATCTAAAGACTTACAAAAGTCTCTGGCATATGCTAACATCCCTGTTAGCGAATCTACGATATGTAAAACACTAAACAAGAAGGGATTTAATGGGAGGATACCACAGAGGAAGCCACTGCTGTCCAAAAAAAACATTGCTACCGATGTAACATGGTTAACACTCCATTTTTCAGAGATTTCTGAGTTTGGTTATCTAATCTAAGCAAACACCTTCAATTGCTTTTGTCTCAAGATAATGAAATGAGTTAAGAAATTTGAGTTAACAGCGGGAGTGCTAACCATGGTACATCTGTACACGTTTACAGTTTGCACAAGAGCACCTGGATGTTCCACAGCAGTACTGGCAAAATATTCTGTGGACAGATGAAACCAAAGTTGAGTTGTTTGGAAGAAACACACAACACTATGTGTGGAGAAAATGAGGCACAGCACACCAACATCAAAACCTTATCCCAACTGAGAAGTATGGTGGTAGGGGCATCATGGTTTGGGGCTGCTTTGCTGCGTCAGGGCCTGGACGGATTGCCATCGTCAAAGGAAAAATGAATCCCCAAGTTTATCAAGACATTTTGCAGGAGAACTTAAGGCCATCTGTCCACCAGCTGAAGCTCAACAGAAGATGGGTGTTGCAACAGGAAAACGACCCAAAGCATAGAAGTAAATCAACAACAGAATGCCTTAAACAGAAGAAAATACGCCTTCTGGAGTGGCCCAGTCAGAGTCCTGACCTCAACCCGATTGAGATGCTGTGGCATGACCTCAAGAAAATGATTCACACCAGACATCCCTAGAATATTGCTGAACTGAAACCATTCTGTAGAGAGGAATGGTCAAGAATTACTCCTGACCGTTGTGCACGTCTGACCTGTAACTACAGGAAACGTTTGGATGAAGTTATTGCTGCCAAAGGAAGTTCAACCAGTTACTAAATCCGTCAAGTATGTAACCCGTGGCACCCATGTGGATTTGGTGTTACCGCCACGGATTGCATGAAGGCCTGTCTTCTCCTCCTCCTCCTCCTTGGCTGACTCCTCCTTTTCCACTGCTACTGCCTCTTTCGCTGCACACCCCAAGCTCCCCAGAAACTATTTGACGTGCAAGGTGAGTCATGGCCATGCTGTGCTGCGGCTGTTGTGCCTGAAAGCCAAGAGCCACACTGGTCCTGCACTCCTTTCAGCTCTGCGGTCACAGGCCGATCAGTGGCTAACACCGCTCAATTTGACAGTTGGTAAAGTGGTGTGCGACAACGGTGCCAATCTGCTGAGCTTGCTGAAACAGGGCAAAATGACACACGTGCTGTGCATGGCACACGTCCTGAACTTAGTTGTGCAGCTATTCGTTGCCAAATACCCCGGGGTCCAGGACGTCTTGCAGCAGGCCAGGAAAATCTCTGGCCATTTTAGAAGATCTTACACAGCCATGGCTCGCCTTGCTGATGTTCAGAGGCGACACCACTTGCCTGTCAGATGTCTGATTTGTGACTGCCCGACACGCTGGAACTCCACCTTGTATTTGCTTCATAGGCTGCTCCAGCAGAAATGTGCCTTTAACGACTACCTGTACGAACTCTGAGGCAGGACAGGTTCTAGGGAGCTTGTTTTTTTTTTCATTGCGCCAGTGGCTGCTCATGCGCAGCGTATGCAGAATTCTGCGGCCATTTGATGAGATCACCAAACTGGTCAGTCGCAGCCAGGGCTCCATCAGTGAAATCGTACCTGACGCCTTCTTTCTGGAGCATGCATTGCGTCATGTCATTGATCAAGCTGTCGAATAGCAGGAGCTGGAAGGTGAGGAAGTTAGCTATGCTGAATGAATTGCTAAGGGGGGCTACTCCATCTGAGACAAGTCAGTGGAGTTTGAAGAGGAGTCAGAGGAGGATGTGGCTGTGGCGAGGAGAAGGAGGAGCAAGAAAAGCAGGCTTTAAACTTTTCGGGGATCCATGGTGTTGTCTGTGGCTGGGGGCAGGAGACTGAGGTCCACATTCTCCTGGGCGATGAGCAGGAGCTAGCGCGCTCCACCGCTTCCAATTTAGTGCAAATGGGGGCCTTCATGCTCCAGTGTTTGAAGAGGTACCCCCATATAAAAAGCATAAAGGTCAAGGTCCTGTACTGGGTGGCAACAAACTTAGACCCCCAGTACAAACACAAAATGGCGGACATGTTACCAGCATCACAGAGGGCTGTCAGTATGCAGCATTTCCAGGCCTTGCTGTGAGAGATGCTGCATTCTGCTGTTGTGGGCACTGGCAGAAGAATTTCTACCCACAGCGAAACAGGTGTGGGTACCAACCCTACCGCGCCTGCAAAAAGAGTGCAGTTTGAAGATGTGTTGGTCACTTTGGATATAAGATCATTCTTGCAGCCAACCCATCGACAGACGCCCTCTGGATCCAGCCTCAGGTAACGCCTAGACCGACAGATGTCCAACTTCGGGTTAACGGCCGATGTGGACGCTCTGAGAAGTGAGAAACCCCTTGACTACTGGCTGTGCAGGCTTGACCTGTGAACGTTGCTGGTACAAATTGCAATGAAACTCATGGCTTTCCCCTTCGTCGAATGTCCTGTCCGAAAGGACGTTCAGTGCAGCAAAGAGGTTCGTGACCGATAAGCGCACTCGCCTAGCTCACGACAGTGTAGACTACCTCACATTTCTAAAAATGAGGCATGGATGTCAGAGAAATTCAGCACCTGTGACGACCATGTATAGTTGAATTTCCTTATGCCATCCCACACATATCCACCACCACCCAGAACAAAGAATGGTCCCTGTCTTATGTAAATACAGCGGTATAAAGGGCCTTTTCGGTCCGGTGAATGCCTGATGTTTGGGGTCTGTATTCCACTGGCCTGCAGTAAAATTGGTATCTATTTACGGTCAAATATACCTCCAGCCACATAATCACTTGATCTTTTCTGTACGGTGAATGTCTAATTGTTGGGGCCTCGGAGGAATTTAACACCTGTGACCACGTTTTATCGAATTTCACCTATTATCATTTGGGGTTTATTCAAGAGGTGGGATTTCGTTAGCCATGTTTTTATTCCAATTTTATATTTTTAGTTCTTTTAAACATATGTATTTTACATGTATTTGTACTGGCCTACAGTAAAATTGCTATCCAATGACCGTCTAATGTACCTCCAGCCACATATTTACTTGATGTTTTCTGTCCAGTGAATGCCTAATGTTTGGGGTCTGTACTCCACTTGCCTGCAGTAAAATTGTTATCCAATGACTGTCTAAAAAACCTCCATCCACATAATCGCTTGATGTTTTCTGTCTTGTGAATGCCTAATGTTTGGGGCCTATGCTCCACTGACCTGCAGTAAAATTGATATCCATTGACTGTCTAATATACCTCCAGCCACATAATCACTTGTTCTTTTCTGTACAGTGAATGCCTAATGTTTGGGCCCTGTAATCCACTGGCCTGCAGTAAAATTGATATCCAATGACCATCTAATATACCTCCAGCCACATAATCACTTGATCTTTTCTGTTCGGTGAATGCCTAATGTTTGGGGCGTGTACTCCACTGGCCTGCAGTAAAATTGATATCTAATGACCATCTAATCTACCTCCAGCCACATAATTATTTGATGTTTTCTGTCCGGTGAATGCCTAATGTTTGGGGCCTATACTCCACTGGCCTGTAGTAAAATTGATATCCATTGACTGTCCAATATGCCTCCAGCCACATAATCACTTGATCTTTTCTATACGATGAATGCATAATTTTTGGGGCCTGTAATCTAACTGGCCAACAGTGAAATTGTTATACGGTGACCGCCTAATGTACCTCCAGCCACATAATCACTTGTTCTTTTCTGTACGGTGAATATCTAATTGTTGGGGCCTCGGAGGAATTTAACACCTGTGACGACCATGTTTTATCGAATTTCACCTATTATCATTTGGGGTTTATTCAAGAGTGGGGATTTCGTTAACCATGTTTTTATTCCAATTTTATATTTTTAGTTCTTTTAAACATATGTATTTTACATGTATTTGTACTGACCTACAGTAAAATTGCTATCCAATGACCGTTTAATATACCTCCAGCCACATAATCACTTGATGTTTTCGGTCTGGTAAAAGCCTAATGTTTGGGGCCTATGCTCCACTGACCTGCATTGAAATTGATATCCATTGACCGTCTAATATACCTCCAGCCACATAATTACTTGATCTTTTTTGTACGACAAATGCATAATTTTTGGGGCCTGTAATCTAACTGGCCAACAGTAAAAATGTTATACGGGGACCGCCTAATGTATATCCAGCCACATAATCACTTGTTGTTTTCTGTACAGTAAATGCCTAATGTTTGGACCCTGTACTCCACTGGTCTGCAGTAAAATTGTTATCCAATGACCATCTAATATACCTCCAGCCACATAATCACTTCATGTTTTCTGTCCGGTGAATGCCTAATGTTCGGGGCCTGTACTCCACTGGCCTGCAGTAAAATTGATATCCAAAGACCATCTAATATACCTCCAGCCACATAATCACTTCATGTTTTCTGTCCGGTGAATGCCTAATGTTTGGGACCTGTACTCCACTGGCCTGCAGTAAAATTGTTATCCAAAGACCATCTAATATACCTCCAGCCACATAATCACTTGTTCTTTTCTGTATGGTGAATGCCTATTGTTTTGGGCCTGTACTCCACTGGCCTGCAGTAAAATTGATATCCAATGACCATCTAATATACCTCCATCCACATAATCACTTGATCTTTTCTGTCCGGTGAATGCCTAATGTTTGGGACCTGTACTCCACTGGCCTGCAGTAAAATTGATATCCAATGACTGTCTCATATACCTCCAGCCACATAATCACTTGATCTTTTCTATATAGTGAATGCCTAATTGTTAAGGCCTCGGAGGAATTCAACATCTGCGACGACCATGTGTTATCGAATTTCACATATTATCATTTGGGGTTTATTCAAGAGGTGGGATTTCGTTAGCCATGTCCATACTCCTGTGGCCTAAAATAAAAAATTTCTAGACTCCAGCAGGGCACATTTTTGAGAATTTCCCTTTAAGACGTATAAAAATGGCCCATGATTAAAATACATATTTTTTGTGGGAATTTTTGTCATTGATCACCCGCTAGTATGTCACTGTCCATGTTGTGGGACTATTTGTGCACTTCTACCAAGTATTTGGTGGCTGCAAATATAACCTGAAGGTTTTTCAGGTTCGCCTGCCATTAAAGTGATTGGGGCTCGCCGCAAACTTGTGGTTCGCGAACATTTGATAGCATTTGCGCGATGGCGTTCGTGAATTGTCCCGACCGATGTTCGTCTATCACTGCTTATAATCAGTGTAGTTCCTGCACCAGAAGTCAGTGCCGGAAATACAAAGCTTTGTCTATTGTGTACTGGATTGAGCTGGTTAATGCAGCGTTACTCCCGTTGACATGAATGGCAGCAGTGCTGAGGTAACTAGTTTATGCACAATGTATGGAGGAGCCGTGTAGTTCCGCCACTGAAGCAACACTGAAAGGGTTGATTGGCAGGATTGGGCCATGAACTCAAAAACACTGTTCCCTCCAGTGTGCCTTGCATATGCCAAACCACTGCTGTCTTCAAGCTTTAATTTGTACAAATGTATTTTATTCTAAAAAATTGTCAGTGGTTAATTATTTACTCAGCAGTGGTGATAAAGCACCACAACAGCAATGAGGTCAGGTCCTACTGAAAACTCCTTGTTTGTGCCGGTCTGGTTCTTACATTGGGTTATTTTATTCACCTCCTCCCTCCACATCCTCTTCAATGGACTTCCTCAAATCCCTAACAGTAACAGGTCAAAGTTTTGCTTGCTCTCCACTTCCCACCGTTCAAATGTGTAAACTGAAGAGTTACCATGCTTTCTTCCAACTTATGAGCCTGGGTGAAAGAAACCACACAGCGGATCAATTGCTCAAGTACATCAAGCAGCAAGTTTTCCACTAGATGTCTCCCCATCAACTACATATGGTTAAGGTGGCTAGTAGTGTGGGGCGCGAATATTCGAATAGTGAATATTAATCGCGAATATCGGCACGTCGAGAATTTGCGAATATTTAGAATATAGTGATATATATTCATAATTTCGAATATTCTAGATTTTTTTTCATCAGTAACCTCCTTTCTTGCTTGTGGGCCAATAAGAAGGCTGCAATGTCTTTGTCTGAGCTTAGCAACATCCCTAGCAACCAATAGGAAAGTTGCCTACCCCTTAATATATAAGAACCTCCCCAGCAGCCCTTGTATGCAGTATTTTGCAGTTCTGAGAGAGAGAGCAGTGTTATTGCTGTGCTCTCTGCTTTCCTGTGTCATTACATTAGATAGTTAGTTAGTTAGTTAGTTAGTTAACTTATATATATATAATACAGATAGTTAGTGGGAGATAGTCAGTGTAGGTTAGAAAGTGATATAGTGTAGCTGATTTTTGCTGGTTTTGCTGTCCATACATACATGCTACATACATACATACATACATAGTGCTGTGATGTCACAAGTTCACAACAATACTTTGTGCACTATTCACTAATAAGTAGTCAGACCTGTTAAAATGTGAATATGCACGTATTGTGCCAAAATGTTCGCATCATTAGTGCCGATTTCGCAATCGCAAACATATTGGAGCACTCTATCTGCATATAAAGCTATTGTAATGTTCTGCCGTGCCAACCATTTTCTCCAGTTTCAGAAAACTTCTAGCAGCTTGAAAAATGTAGCAACAGTGACCCACGCCTGTATTGTGCGCGCAATACACGCATCTTACACTGCCGATTTTTCAGGATCAAGAAAAAAATCTCGAATTCGCAAGTATGTGACGAATATTCTACCAAATATTCTCAAAATATCGCGAATGCGGATATTTCCCCTGCCACTCATCACTAGTGGTTAGCAACAATGGTAGGAAAATTGTGGCTGCACTGAATTTGGGAATATAAGACATGCTTCCTGATTGGCACATGTGATAAATTTGTAATTCTTTAAAATAAATTATTGTGGTTTGCAGAAGGTGCTGGCCATGTTCAGGAAAGTGGTCATTCATTTCAGCTGCTCTTGTGTGGCTAAGAAGGCCATCCTAGATTTACAGCGAGAGAACGGTCTGCCTTTGCACTGCTTGATCTATGACACCCCAACATGCTAGAATGCCATTTTGCATATGTTGAAGAGTCTGTACGACAAGAATAAACTGGTCAATGGTCACATCATATAGGGGCAGCTCATCAGGGACATATGTTGCATACTCAGATCTTTTGATGAGATGGTGGAAGAAGAATAGCTTTTACATCTTACTCAGCACCCCATAGCTGTTGAAGTCGAAGTTGAAAAATTATATATTATATTGGTGGGGGTCCAATACTTGACGATCAGCGATGATGTTAAACTTCAAGCGCACTCTGTTCCAGCCACTATTAAACAATTTTGCTAAAGACAAGGAACTCAAAGACAATTTTCATTAATTATTTAGAGAAATAATTTGCAGATGGACAGAGTCTAATACAATCACAGCCTGCAACATGGAAGATACCCACACAGATCCCTCACCAGCAGAAATCACATCATTTCCACCACCACTACTCCCACCATCTGAGCTTGCCTTAGGTCTGACACAGTTTTTACATCAACAGAGTTGACTAGTACAATATATTACAACTGTGACTTAGACCAGTACGTCAGGTTACCTACATTGGTCTGTGCTAAATTTTCAACAGGTATTTTTTTAAATGCGCAATTGCTCACTGTCTGTGGCAACAATATATGCTGCCAGTGACACTGGAATATACACTTATTTATGCACTTATTAAATGCAAAAGGTTTTGGGGAAAAAATATGCGATTGCATAACTTTGTGGCAAAAGATATTCTTCGTATCAAGCTGGAAAATATGCTTAGTTGTAACCTTATTTATTGTAGAATATTTGGAACAGGTCTTTTAAAACAGGTGCAGCCAAAATATACCCAACTGGTGATGCAGTAAAATACAATTATTTCTACGCCAAAAAACTGTAGAAAATATCCAACAAGTTTTTGGAAAAAAGGCATAATTGCGTAATATCTGTGGCAAAAATGTATATGCCTCCAGTGACACTGAAAAATACACTTATTTGTACACTTATTAACTCTAAAAAATGTTTAACAGGTTTTTGGGAAAAAAGGGGATATTGTTCAACATCTGTAGCAAACATACACACTGCCAGTGACCCTGGAAAATATTCTTAAACACTATTTTTTTAGGAAAAAAGATTCAATTGCACTACTTAACCACCTCCGGACCGCCTAACGCACATGTGCGTTCCGGAGGTGGCAGGCTGGCGCACAGTCACGCATATACGCGTCATCTCGCGATACGCGAGATTTCCTGTGAACGCGCGCACACAGGCGCGCGCGCTCACAGGAACGGAAGGTAAGCGAGTGGATCTCCAGCCTGCCAGCGGCGATCGTTCGCTGGCAGGCTGGAGATCCGAATTTTTTAACCCCTAACAGGTATATTAGACGCTGTTTTCATAACAGCGTCTAATATACCTCCTACCTGGTCCTCTGGTGGTCCCTTTTGTTAGGATCGACCACCAGAGGACTCAGGTAGGTCAGTACAGTCGCACCAAACACCACACTACACTACACCCCCCCCCCCGTCACTTATTAACCCCTTATAAACCCCTGATCACCCATGATCACCCCATATAAACTCCCTGATCACCCCCCTGTCATTGATCACCGCCCTGTCATTGATCACCCCCCTGTCAGGCTCCGTTCAGACGTCCGTATGATTTTTACGGATCCACGGATACATGGATCGGATCCGCAAAACGCATACGGACGTCTAAATGGAGCCTTACAGGGGGGTGATCAATGACAGGCGGGTGATCACCCATATACACTCCCTGATCACTCCCTGTCATTGATCACCCCCCTGTCACTGATCACCCCCCTGTAAGGCTCCATTCAGACGTCCGCATGATTTTTACGGATCCATGGATACATGGATCGGATCCGCAAAACACATGCGGACGTCTGAATGGAGCCTTACAGGGGGGTGATCACCCATATACACTCCCTGATCACCCCCTGTCATTGATCACCCCCCTGTAAGGCTCCATTCAGACGTCCGCATGTTTTTTGTGGATCCGATCAATGTATCCATGGATCCGTAAAAAATCATGCGGATGTCTGAATGGAGCCTTACAGGGGGGGTGATCCGTGACAGGGGGCTGATCACCCTGATCACCCCCTGTCATTGATAACCCCCCTGTAAGGCTCCATTCAGACGTCCACATGTTTTTTGTGGATCCGATCCATGTATCCATGGATCCGTAAAAAATCATGCGGATGTCTGAATGGAGCCTTACAGGGGGGGTGATCCGTGACAGGGGGGTGATCACCCTGATCACCCCCTGTCATTGATAACCCCCCTGTAAGGCTCCATTCAGACGTCCGCATGTTTTTTGTGGATCCGATCCATGTATCCATGGATCCGTAAAAAATCATGCGGATGTCTGAATGGAGCCTTACAGGGGGGGTGATCCGTGACAGGGGGCTGATCACCCTGATCACCCCCTGTCATTGATAACCCCCCTGTAAGGCTCCATTCAGACGTCCGCATGTTTTTTGTGGATCCGATCCATGTATCCATGGATCCGTAAAAAATCATGCGGATGTCTGAATGGAGCCTTACAGGGGGGGTGATCCGTGACAGGGGGCTGATCACCCTGATCACCCCCTGTCATTGATAACCCCCCTGTAAGGCTCCATTCAGACGTCCGCATGTTTTTTGTGGATCCGATCCATGTATCCATGGATCCGTAAAAAATCATGCGGATGTCTGAATGGAGCCTTACAGGGGGGGTGATCCGTGACAGGGGGGTGATCACCCTGATTACCCTGATCACCCCCTGTCATTGATAACCCCCCTGTAAGGCTCCATTCAGACGTCCGCATGTTTTTTGTGGATCCGATCCATGTATCCATGGATCCGTAAAAAATCATGCAGATGTCTGAATGGAGCCTTACAGGGGGGGTGATCCGTGACAGGGGGGTGATCACCCTGATCACCCCCTGTCATTGATAACCCCCCTGTAAGGCTCCATTCAGACGTCCGCATGTGTTTTGCGGATCCGATCCATGGATCCGTAAAAATTATACGGACGTCTGAATGGAGCCTTACCAGGGGGGTGATCAATGACAGGGGGGTGATCCGGGAGTCTATATGGGTGATTACCCCCCTGTCATTGATCACCCCCCTGTCATTGATCACCCCCCCTGTCATTGATCACCCCCCCCTGTAAGGCTCCATTCAGACATTTTTTTTGGCACAAGTTAGCGGAAATTTTTTTTTTGTTTTTGTTTTTTCTTACTAAGTCTCATATTCCACTAACTTGTGTCAAAAAATAAAATCTCACATGAACTCACCATACCCCTCACGGAATCCAAATGCGTAAACATTTTTAGACATTTATATTCCAGACTTCTTCTCACGCTTTAGGGCCCCTAAAAAGCCAGGGCAGTATAAATACCCCACATGTGACCCCATTTCGGAAAGAAGACACCCCAAGGTATTTGCTGAGGGGCATATTGAGTCCATGAAAGATTGAAATTTTTGTCCTAAGTTAGCGGAAAGTGAGACTTTGTGAGAAAAAAACCAAAAAAATCAATTTCCGCTAACATATCCAAAAAATAAAAAATTTCTAGGAACTCGCCAGGCCCCTCATTGAATACCTTGGGGTGTCTTCTTTCCAAAGTGGGGTCACATGTGGGGTATTTATACTGCCCAGGCTTTTTAGGGGCCCGAAAGTGTGAGAAGAAGTCTGGGATCCAAATGTCTAAAAATGCCCTCCTAAAAGGAATTTGGGCCCCTTTGCGCATCTAGGCTGCAAAAAAGTGTGACACATGTGGTATCGCCGTACTCAGGAGAAGTTGGGGAATGTGTTTTGGGGTGTCATTTTACATATACCCATGCTGGGTGAGAGAAATATCTTGGTCAAATGCCAACTTTGTATAAAAAAATAGGAAAAGTTGTCTTTTGCCAAGATATTTCTATCACCCAGCATGGGTATATGTAAAATGACACCCCAAAACACATTCCCCAACTTCTCCTGAGTACGGCGATACCAGATGTGTGACACTTTTTTGCAGCCAAGGTGGGCAAAGGGGCACACATTCCAAAGTGCACCTTTTTTTACAGATTTTGATTGCAAGGTACTTCTCACACATTTGGGCCCCTAAATTGCCAGGGCACTATAACTACGCCACAAGTGACCCCATTTTGGAAAGAAGACACCCCAAGGTATTCCGTGAGGGGCATGGCGAGTTCCTAGAATTTTTTATTTTTTGTCACAAGTTAGCGGAAAATGATGATTTTTCATTTTTTTTCTTTTTTCCTTACAAAGTCTCATATTCCACTAACTTGCGACAAAAAAAAAAAAATTCTAGGAACTCGCCATGCCCCTCACAGAATACCTTGGGGTGTCTTCTTTCCAAAATGGGGTCACTTGTGGCGTAGTTATACTGCCCTGGCAATTTAGGGGCCCAAATGTGTGAGAAGAACTTTGCAATCAAAATCTGTAAAAAATGGCCTGCAAAATCTGAAAGGTGCACTTTGGAATATGTGCCCCTTTGCCCACCTTGGCAGCAAAAAAGTGTGACACATCTGGTATCGCCGTACTCAGGAGAAGTTGGGGAATGTGTTTTGGGGTGTCATTTTACATATACCCATGCTGGGTGAGAAAAATATCTTGGTCAAATGCCAACTTTGTATAAAAAAATGGGAAAAGTTGTCTTTTGCCAAGATATTTCTCTCATCCAGCATGGGTATATGTAAAATGACACCCCAAAACACATTCCCCAACTTCTCCTGAGTACGGCGATACCAGATGTGTCACACTTTTTTGCTGCCAAGGTGGGCAAAGGGGCACATATTCCAAAGTGCACCTTTCAGATTTTGCAGGCCATTTTTTACAGATTTTGATTGCAAAGTTCTTCTCACACATTTGGGCCCCTAAATTGCCAGGGCAGTATAACTACCCCACAAGTGACCCCATTTTGGAAAGAAGACACCCCAAGGTATTCTGTGAGGGGCATGGCGAGTTCCTAGAATTTTTTATTTTTTGTCGCAAGTTAGTGAAATATGAGACTTTGTAAGGAAAAAAGAGAAAAAAATAAAAATCATCATTTTCCGCTAACTTGTGACAAAAAATAAAAAATTCTAGGAACTCGCCATGCCCCTCACGGAATACCTTGGGGTGTCTTCTTTCCAAAATGGGGTCACTTGTGGCGTAGTTATACTGCCCTGGCAATTTAGGGGCCCAAATGTGTGAGAAGTACCTTGCAATCAAAATGTGTAAAAAATGGCCTGCAAAATCTGAAAGGTGCACTTTGGAATATGGGCCCCTTTGCCCACCTTGGCAGCAAAAAAGTGTGACACATCTGGTATCGCCGTACTCAGGAGAAGTTGGGGAATGTGTTTTGGGGTGTCATTTTACATATACCCATGCTGGATGAGAGAAATATCTTGGCAAAAGACAACTTTTCCCATTTTTTTATACAAAGTTGGCATTTGACCAAGATATTTTTCTCACCCAGCATGGGTATATGTAAAATGACACCCCAAAACACATTCCCCAACTTCTCCTGAGTACGGCGATACCAGATGTGTCACACTTTTTTGCTGCCAAGGTGGGCAAAGGGGCACATATTCCAAAGTGCACCTTTTGGATTTCACCGGTCATTTTTTACACATTTTGATTGCAAAGTTCTTCTCACACATTTGGGCCCCTAAATTGCCAGGGCAGTATAACTACCCCACAAGTGACCCCATTTTGGAAAGAAGACACCCCAAGGTATTCTGTGAGGGGCATGGCGAGTTCCTAGAATTTTTTATTTTTTGTCGCAAGTTAGTGGAAAATGAGACTTTGTAAGAAAAATAAAAAAAATAAAAATCATCATCATTTTCCGCTAACTTGTGACAAAAAATAAAAAGTTCTATGAACTCACTATGCCCATCAGCGAATACCTTAGGGTGTCTACTTTCCGAAATGGGGTCATTTGTGGGGGTTTTCTACTGTTTGGGCATTGTAGAACCTCAGGAATCATGACAGGTGCTCAGAAAGTCAGAGCTGTTTCAAAAAGCGGAAATTCACATTTTTGTACCATAGTTTGTAAACGCTATAACTTTTACCCAAACCATTTTTTTTTTGCCCAAACATTTTTTTTTTATCAAAGACATGTAGAACAATAAATTTGGCGAAAAATTTATATATGGATGTCGTTTTTTTTTGCAAAATTTTACAGCTGAAAGTGAAAAATGTCATTTTTTTGCAAAAAAATCGTTACATTTTGATTAATAACAAAAAAAGTAAAAATGTCAGCAGCAATAAAATACCACCAAATGAAAGCTCCATTAGTGAGAAGAAAAGGAGGTAAAATTCATTTGGGTGGTAAGTTGCATGACCGAGCGATAAACGGTGAAAGGAGTGTAGTGCCGAAGTGTAAAAAGTGCTCTGGTCATGAAGGGGGTTTCACCTAGCGGGGCTGAAGTGGTTAAGAGGCAATATATATAGTTTTGTTCAAGCTGGAAGATATACTTAGTTGTACACTTATTAACTGTAGAAAATGTGTAACACGTCTTTTAAAAATTCTGCAACCAAAATATGACCTACTGGTGATGTAAAAAACGTTCATTTGTACAACTATTAACTTTAGAAAATATGCAACAGCTTTTTGGGGAAAAAGGCACAGTTGTGCAACATCTTCTGCAAAATATATGCTGTAAAAAACACTGGAAAATATGTTCATTGCACATTTATTAATTGTAGAAGCTTTGAAATGGATTTTGGAAAAAAGGTTGACTCCTGCACATAAAAAAAGAGTACTATCTCAATCAGACAACAACACTGATGCACATTATGCTAAAAGTTGTCTTTCTATCAAGTAACTCAATCTATCTAACTATATCTTCCCAATGGCTAACACTGTCCTTGTAAGACACTTAGCTGGCTATCTTGTATGTCTGCGGTGTGTGTGACAGACATGTCCTATCACATAAGTGGCTGAGCTCAGTATGTCTACTTGGGTTCTTACATGGTACCTAATAGACCAGTTAATATCCTCTCCTTTGATTGGCTGTGAGGCTGACTGCAAGACATTATGGCCAAGCCAGACAGCCAGGGCCAAACCTGGGTCATGTGATCCTCCATATTCCTTGTCCTGTACTGAATTTGATATGTATAAGGGTGAGCGCCAAAACTTCAGCTTTGTTTGGAAATAGGATTTTTGGGAAATAAATAATGAATGTGATTTCTTTAGAATTGATTTCTATCATCTGTAACGTTGACAATCCTTGACTTTTTTTGGATAATTTTTTATGTCTTTTGTCGGGTTCCGTAAAGGTCCCCACAGTTTTAGGCTACATGCACACAAACGTATTTCGTTTCCATGTCCGTTCCATTTTTTTGCGGATAGGATGCAAACCTATTCATTTCAATGGGTCCGTAAAAAATGCGGAAAGCACACAGTGTGCTATCTGCATCCGTATGTCCATTCCGTAGCCCTGCAAAAAAGATAGAACATGTCCTATTCTTGTCCGTTTTGAGGACAAGAATAGGTATTGCTACAATAGATCAGAAAAAAAAAACGGATGCCATACTGACAACATCTGTTTGTTTTTAGCGGATCTGCAATTTGCGGACCACAAAACACTTACGGTCGTGTGAATATAGCTTTAAAAAAGGTAATAGTGCTCCTGTCACGGCTGAGGATGGGTCCTCGTACCTTAAAGGTCGGCCCATGCAGCTAGGAGTTAGGGTCAGGTTAGGGACGCGTTAGGAGGTGACCTGCTCCCTAATCCTGTTTTCCTGGCCGAGCAGCCTAACATCATCGGGCATCGCACGGCTGAGGGTTTTCCCCATCCTCAGCCGTGACAGTATGACCACAGGGGTGGCTCTCACTGGCAGGATGAAAACACAGGAGGCTGCTCCAGCCAAGCATGACTGAAGCAACCCCTGTGGTCATACTGTCACGGCTGAGGATGGGGAAAACCCTCAGCCGTGCGATGCCCGATGATGTTAGGCTGCTCGGCCAGGAAAACAGAATTAGGGAGCAGGTCACCTCCTAACGCGTCCCTAACCTGACCCTAACTCCTAGCTGCATAGGCCGACCTTTAAGGTAGGAGGACCCATCCTCAGCCGTGACAGTATGACCACAGAGGCTTCTCACGTGGCGCTCCCTCGAAAGAGGGTGAAGCATGTTCCGCCGTCTGTGGATGGGGTACATGCGCGTTCTCCGGAGGGAGAGCGTTGTGGGGGTTTCGCCGTTGACGGCATGGTGAGTGGCGTTTCTCCGCCTTTCCTCACCATGTTCTGTCTTGGTGTCCCCTGATTGTATTTTGCACCGTGGTGTGTGTTTGGTGTGCGGGTGCACACCTTCGAAAGAGGGTGCAGCATGCAGTGCCATCCTCTTGTGGCCTGCATGCGCGTTCTCCGGAGGGAGAGCGTCTTCGGGGATCACCGTTAACGGCGCGGTTGGTGGCTTTTTCCCCGCCACCTTACCTTCCGCGTCCGTATTGGTGATCCCTCGTCCCTCTCCATGTTCCCATCTCTGGTTGTTTGCTGGCAGCATTCCGTTAGTGGTCCGGCTGCGTGCCGGTTAGGAGTGTCTGCTGGCAGCGACTGGAGTGGGGACGTGAGTGGAGAGTCCCCTCGTCTATCTCTCAGTGGTTCTCTCCCCTGTGTCGCTGGTGCGGGCTGCAGGCCTCGTCGGACTGGCTAGTTGTGCTGGGAGAGGATGCAGCTGACAGCGACTTTCTGGGAACCATGTCTGAAGAGTGGACGTCCCCTACTTCCATCCCCTTGTGTGAGTCCCTCACTTGTTTTTTTTTTTGGTGGGGGGGCTTTGAGGGGTGGGAGTGTCACGGCCACGGTTATGGCCGTGACTCCTTGGGAGTCGCATACAGTTGCCCGCGGTTTGGGTTGTTGTTTCAACCGCAGCTTGAGGCATGATGTTGTTTGCCTCAAGTGCGGTTGCCGTGAAGGTCCCTTTCCTCGCAGATGGAGGCGGAGGAGAGGTCGGGCTGCTCGAGCAAGTGGATTAGGGTGAGTTAAATGTTATTTTTGGGTTTTTTCGGCCCCTCCGGCCCCTCCGGCCCTGTTGTGCTATGCATTCTGTGTTCGGAATGCTATTGTTTTCCCTTATAGCCATGTTATAAGGGAAAATAATACAATCTACACAACCTTGACCCCAAACCTGAACTTTTGTGAAGAAGTTCGGGTCTGAGTTTGCCGCAATGCACCGGGACGCATCCGGACCTAATCCGGACACGCTCGTCTGCACCATGTTGCTATTGATCAGTCTCTGTAAACCGGTACTGCCATTTTCTGACAGCCATACATTTTATTTTTTTCTCAACTGAGCTTTATCATTGGTTATATTTTGGGGTACGTACAACTTTTTGATTGCTTTTTATTTACCTTTTTGGGAAGCAGTTTAAAGAAAAGTCGGTAACTCTGCCATTGTTTTTGGGGATTTGTTATTGCAGCGAACACCGTGTGGGAAAAATGACACACTATCTTTATTTTGTTTTAAAGGGACTCTGTCACCACTTTCTAACCCCCACTTTTTTAACTATCGTTTTATTCATGGTGCCCTTCTGATTACAGTTGTCATCTTATATGTTAGATCTGCGGTGCCGTTTAGGTAAAAAATCGATTTATATCACCTGTCAATCAGCTAGATAAGGTGCCCAGGGCGTTCCTCTCCTCTTGAATCTGCCGCCTGCCGCCGCCGCCGTTGGTGCCCAGCTCCTCCCCCGGTCTCGTCAGCGCTGCTTCAAACAACACAGATCCGCCTCCGGCTCTCCCTCAATGCCCCCTCCTTTTTTTCGGAAATCTCGCGTGTGCGCACAGGCCTGCGCCCGTGCGTACGCATCCTTTTCTCGCGCATGCGCATAACGCGAACTTAGAGCGATGATGCCGAAAGGATGCGTACGCACGGGCGAGATTTCCGAAAAAAAGGAGGGGGCATTGAGGGAGAGCCGGAGGCGGATCTGTGTTGTTTGAAGCAGCGCTGACGAGACCGGGGGAGGAGCTGGGCACCAACGGCGGCGGCGGCAGGCGGCAGATTCAAGAGGAGAGGAACGCCCTGGGCACCTTATCTAGCTGATTGACAGGTGATATAAATCGATTTTTTACCTAAACGGCACCGCAGATCTAACATATAAGATGACAACTGTAATCAGAAGGGCACCATGAATAAAACGATAGTTAAAAAAGTGGGGGTTAGAAAGTGGTGACAGAGTCCCTTTAAGTTTTACAGCTTTTACACAAAGCAGTTTTGAAAAATAAAAGCCTGTTTTTATGTAACCATTTCTGAGAACCATATTTTTTATTTTTCTGCTGATCGTCTTGTGTGGGGGCTCATTTTTTGCAGGATGAGTTGATGTTTTCATTGGCACCATTTTGGGGTACATAGTACTTTTTTACCACTGCTATTATGTTTTTTGCAAGACAAGGTGACACAAAATGCCTTTTCTGACACTGTTTTTTTATTTTTATTTATTTTACAACATTCATCTGAAGGGATAGATTGGATGCAGCAATACCTAATATGTCTATTTTGTAATTATTACACAATAAAAGCATTTTTGAAAAGCCAAAAAAAAAAGGGCGGTTGCCGCGGACAACAGTGATGTGTGCGGTTCCCTTGGAGTTGTGTGCGTGTGTGTATGCACTTTTGTATGTCTGGTGTGCACTGTGTTTTATGTTTGCTGCGCACGGACATCTTCCTTTCACTGTGGCTGCCCGTGGCAACGTTTGGTATGATGTACATGTGGTGGCAGTGTCCCGGCCTTCGGGCTGACTCCCAGGACATGAGTGCCACCCATGTGTGTTTCCCTTCTCTGGTGCTGGAAGGGTTAACTCCCTTCCCAGTGTGTGTGTGTCACTGGGTGTGTCCGACTGTGGGGTGTGGCTTCTTGGCCTATAAAGCCTCACTGTTTTCCCAGGTCTTTAGGTTGCTTCAGCCATGCTTTGCTGGAGCAGCCTCCTGTATTTTCTACCTGCCAGTAGGAGCCACCCCTGTGGTCATAAAGATTATGTCACTTTAGGTTTATGTCTTGTTGTCACAACCAGACAGCTGAGAAGCTCTGACAGAAGCCTTTCAGAACCTCCTCCTTGAGTTTCTTTGTTGTGATGTTCAGTTCCTCATCTCGTTAACCTCTCTCAGCTGTCATGTAGTTGGACTGATTGCATCCCTTTAAATTCCACCCCATAATGCATCACTGGGCAGCTTATACTACTTCCTGGAGTGTGTGTGCATGCTGGTCCTGTTTTGCAGTCTGCTACAAAGTTAAGTGCTTAACATTTATCTGTTATTTTCTGTTTGCTGGATCCCAGGTGACCCTGACTCCCTCCGTGTTTGGTGTAGGGAGCCGGTGGTCGTGTCCCCTCACTATTGTAGGGTGTTCAGGGGTTATACAGTCGAGGTACGTGGATATGCAACCATCCACCTCTGGGATCTTTGCATAGGCTGAGCAGCCAGGGAAAGTCTCAGGTCTTGTGCAGGGGTCTCCCTTTTCGTTCCTTAGCTTTGGATCCAGTGAGTCATATATGCATGTTGCTTTGTCTTGTTTTCTGTACACCGTCCGTGACACTTGTTGTCTGTGATGTTGTATGTGATGTTCTGTTGGGATCTTCCTTTGTGATTTTGTGCAGCTTACGGTTCTGGATTCCTGTGTGCACAGGGATCCAGTCAGCAAGGCTGTGGCAGGTTGGTGGAACTACAAGTTCGCCTGCCATACCCGTAAGGCTGTTTGTGTTCCCCTTTTCCCAGCAGCTTGGCCATTGAGACTCCTGCTCCTCCGTGCCTAGGAGGAGTAGGTCGTCTTACCCTGACTCCTAGCCCAGGGACCGGACGGAGGGTGAGTTAGGGATCCGAGGTTCCTGAGCATGGGTCCTCCTACCTTAAAGGTCGGCCCATGCAGCTAGGAGTTAGGGTCAGGTTAGGGACGCGTTAGGAGGTGACCTGCTCCCTAATCCTGTTTTCCTGGCCGAGCAGCCTAACATCATCGGGCATCGCACGGCTGAGGGTTTTCCCCATCCTCAGCCGTGACAGCTCCACGCTAATCTATTAGTCCATCACATCTGCTGCAGATGGACGACAGAAGTATTAAGCTGGGCCTTTGACACTAACCTTAGAGTGGGTTCACATCACGTTTTTGCCATCCTTTGAAAACAGGATACAAAATCATAGTACACCACGATTTTGTATCCTGCAGAGTCCAGTAAAAAACATATACATTAACATATACGTTTTTTTTTTACAATGGAGCTCTTTGGTGACTGATGCCACAGTATGGCATCTGTCTGAGGCATTCGTTAATGTATACGTTTTTGTAAACGTTAAATAGATTGCAAAAACGTGATGTGAATGTATAACTAATAAATAAAAATAAACACATAAAGATGCTAAATAAAATAAGTCAAGTTCTTAAATAAAATGAATTATCAAATTGTAAATTAATATACAATACATAACAAACCAGCACTATAGGGCAAATAAATAGTAATACATAAAAATAATAAATACAATGAATATAAATTTAAGTATTGAGTATAATAAATTCTATAACAAACAACCTATCTACACAGCAAAAAAAAGCATAAAAGCAAATATAATTAAAAAATAAATTTTTAAATAATAAAAAATAAAATTAAATATTAAGCATCCAATCATTTTTTAGGGTTGTACCTCTAGATTTATAGCAAACTGATAAAACAAACAAAGTGCGTTTGCATCTCTCTAAATACTTTCACATGAAAAAAGCTTGTTGTGATGATAGCCAAAGAAGTATAGTCCTGAAATGGGTAACACAAACCCAAGAAAAAGCCAGGAGGTGATGGATATCTGTTTGAATACTTGTTTCCCTTGGTACAAATGTTAAAGGATTATCTTGTAGAGAATAAATGGCTTGCAAATCATTAATAAATATTACCCTGTGGACGTATAACAGAAGCTAAAACGGGTGTCCTCTCATGACCTTTGTAGCTCTATGTGTGCAAATTGACTGTACATATTCTTTAAAATCAATAGTACAAGCTGATAAGAAAGAAATGTGAGCCTAATGGACAGAGAATTATAGCGCCAGACATGCGGACTAAAATTCATATTAATATAGCCTGGTAAGGCCAAATCACTCTACAGAAGAGAGGGCAGCAGGTCATTCTGACAGTTTGTCCAATGCTAATGGAAGATTATTGACTCGATAGTGTGAAACCTCAAAGAATACTACATATCACTTTGTAGCATAGAGACTTGTGGTTTTATAGATTTCTTTGTTTCAGCAGTTAGTGATAAAAAATCTTCCCATGACCACTTCTCTTCAATCGATGAACAGTTTAGCAGATTCTTATTACAAATTTAGTGGCAGCAAGATTTCCATAGATTATATGTTACGAAACCTTTAAAATGTGTTTTAAAAATATTTGTGACCAGCAATAATGCCTTAAAGTGGTCTCATAAATTCTACTTTGTCTATCGATGCGGGAGGCTTAAGCAATCATCTTCTTTTTTTTTTTCATTTTTAATTGTTGAACAAGGTGGAAAAGATATGCATTTAATTCATGGGGTTAAAGTTCCATTTTACATATATTTTATTTATTTCATTTTCTTTTTTGTTTTTTAATGGCTTTCTTATATTTATATTGCAAAAGAAAGTCTTATTTTTGTAATATATATATATATAATTTTTTTTATATATTTTTTTTATTTCTTTTTAGAACTAAACACCTTTTATATATTAGCATCATTTGTGTTTAAGTTTATTCTAAAACTCCCCAAAATTAAGTTTTCCTGAATGACCACATTCTCTAGGTCACCTGCTGTCCCCTACTAGGCTGTATATGAAACCTATTTGACCAGGACAACATACCAGTGCACCTGCTTGTCTTGTTTTCACGGCAGGCACAGACTTTTTGTGTAGCCCAGTAGAAGGCATTGGGGATCTCCACAATGTGTGCAGTCCGGTAAATCACATTTTAAAAGGGTTTTCCAATGAGTAATGTAAAAATGAAAGTCAGGCATCATACAGTACATGTCATTCTTCTTCTAACAAAGCTAGAACCAGCCCTGTACCTCAAATGGATCCAGAGATACCCCCGATTCATTGCTTTGCTAGATTTATATCAATATATATATATATATAAAGAAAAAGAAAAAAAAGCAGCACACAATAAGTACGGGTGCAAATCCTCCTAGGGACCTGAGACCAAGATCCCAAGTGTATAGAGTAAAGAAAAAAGGCAGCACTCCAAATTGTGATGAAAAATGTGGACGCTTTATTCACCCATCTAGCAGCTGCTAGATGGGTGAATAAACCGTCCACATTTTTCATCACAATTTGGAGTGCCTCCTTTTTTCTTTACTATATATATATATTTATATATATATACCCCCCCCCCTCCTTACTCTCTCTTGTCTAATTGTATCTGTGTCACTTTTTTTCACTCACTTTTACTCATTTCTGTTCACTCAGATAATCATGTAATTTTCCTAGTATACATGTCCAACATCACTTAGTTATGAGATATTATTGTCATTGTTATTTATTCTAAATTTTCTCTTAAATTTTCTCTTGTATTCACATTGAATGGGTTTTTGTGACACACTGTTATTCTTGCATTTTTTAGCACATTGTTTTTCACTTTTTAGCACTTCTGTGCCCACTTTTCTTCACACAATTAATTAATTATTTATTATAACCTTGCTCTTACATTACACTTTTTTAGGTCACATTTTATCTTCATATTTATTCATTAATGTAATTCAATTTATCTGTATATCTATGACATTTTGCAGCATAAAAGGCTCATTTATGTATTTATTAAATGTATTTTTATGTGCTGTACCACTGTATATGGAAGTATTATATATCCCTGTTATTGAATATTGAACGGTAATTCATCTATACTATCTATAATATGGCAGTAATTGTTATCGATTCATTTTATCTACTTTTGTGCATTGCATCACGGCATATCTAAGTATGACCTATCCGATCATACCCATGTTATGCAACTCTTGGTTGCATTTCTTGTCCTGAGCATGGCGCGCGTGGTGACGTGGGGCCGCGCTCTGTGTCCTTCCTCCAGCGCATCTCTATGCCAACTGGACGCATCACATGATGACACGGGGCTCTGGCTGCCGCGCTCGGTGTGGCCACACACATACTCAGGTGAGCGAAATTATACAGCATCAGGGTTCCCATTGGCTAGAGGCAGGTTTAAATAGCGGTCTCCACAGTGATGGCGTTACCCCCGGATGAAGGCACGCGGAAACGCGCGTCGGGGTAACGCCATCCCAGGAACTCAGGTCCTATCATCAGTGGGTGAGTATCTTCTACAGATAGTGCAGACTTACAGCTTATATTTAGGACATCAGGTCACGCCAAGTCCCTTCTGAGATTTAGATGGTTTACATTTTAGCCATAGGTGCTTTACATTATAAGTAGAGATGAGCGAACCTCTGTTTTAAGTTCGGCGTCTAAAGTTCGGCTTCCGGTTAGCGGAGAATCCCGATCTGGATCCGGATATGGATTCCGACTTTCGTTGTGGTCCGTGGTAGCGGAATCAATGATCGGCCATTATTGATTCCGCTACCACGGACCACAACGGAAGTCGGAATCCATATCCGGATCCAGATCGGGATTCTCCGCTAACCGGAAGCCGAACTTTAGACGCCGAACTTAAAACAGAGGTTCGCTCATCTCTAATTATAAGGTGTCTTGCATCGTGGGTAGTATTGCCATCTGTTGTCCTTTTTATGTTATTCACTACTGAGGACTCACCTTTACAATTTATCATGATATCATGTTATTGATGAATTTTGACTGTACACATCTGCTTGAATTTAGTGATCTGTAGGTTGCTGGGATGGTGTTTTTCTGTGTTCCCTACCCTCCTTTTTAATAGTACTGTATACACTATTTATTATGTAACAATAAAGTACTTTTTCATAATTGAATGTTTATGAGCTTTAGTTTTTCTAGTTTTTTTGCCTCATTTAGTAAGCTCTTCCTAGTTACAACATATATTAGGGAGTCCCTATATATAGCCACAATATTGCAGTGGTTACTTTTTTGGCAGGGACACCCATGGTTGAATTTGTTTTTTAATGTTTTTTAATAGATTTATATCAAGCTGGCAGCTCAAGGGGAGTGTCTTTTCTGCTGCAGCTCAGGCGGCATGTCTCAGCTCTCCCTATCACAGCTCAGGGGGCGTGTCTCAGCTCTCCCTATCACAGCTCAGGGGGCGTTTCCATGCTCTTTCTATCACAGCTCAGGGGGCAGTTGAAGGATAAAACTGAGCATGTGCTGCCATCTTAGTGATCAGGACAAATAAATAAGAAAATAAACAAACAGCAGATGGCGCTATAACGATACATTTTATTGAATAACTCAGAGACTATGCTAAATTTTTAATTACATGCAATTACAAAAAAAATTCAGATCCAAGTGCTGGTTTGAAAACTGTAAAATATTTTTCGTAGGACAATAAGGAGAGATAGAGCTCTGTGGGACTGACCAAAAGCTCAAATATTTTCAAGTATACGCTTCAATACTCTGCCATGTCCCTCATCATTTACAACAAGTAAACCCTTAACACTGACCTCCATAGCGGATTGTCCCCCTTAACTGTGACCTCCACCGTTCCCTGCCCTTTAACAGAGATCTCCACAGCGTCTGCCTGTTTAACAGTGACCGCCACAGCATCCCGCACACTTAACAGTGACCTCTGCAGCAGCTCACCCCTTTAAGAGTGACCTCCACAGCATCCCGCCCCTTTAACAGTTACCTCCACAGCAGCCGCCCCTTTCTTAGTAACCTCCACAGTACCCCATTTCCTTAACAGTGATTTCCAAAACACCACATGCCCTTAACAGTGGCCTCTACAGCAATCTGCCCCTTAACAATGACCTCCATAGCGGACCGTCCTCTTAACTGTGACGCCCACAGCAGCCTGCCCCTAGGGTGGCCAGAGGTCTGGTTTTAGGCAGGACAGTCCAGCTTTTAGACTCCCTGTCCTCTGTCCGGCGTACGGCCTGGATGGACACAGGGATGTTCTTTTAAACAGCTCACTCTCAGACAGCAGCACTTTGCTGTCTGAGCGTGAACTGCAGGGAGAAAGTCACCCTCCCTCCCACCCCTGCAGCTGACAGAAGTTGATTTTCACCTTCTTTTTTTCAATCCCCGTCAGCTCAGGAGTGGGAGGGGCATGGCCTAACTGGGTCAAGGGGTTTTTAAGTCCGTCTTTTTCCCCCTTTAATGTGACCTCCACAGCACTCCCTTAACAGTGTCATCCCCTTTAAAGCTGACCTACAGCAGTGAAGAAAAATGGCTGGGTTGTTATGGAAACCTGGTGTCAAACTGTGTGTAAAACTATGTATGTGGAGACTAAGGGCCTGCAAGCTTCTATTGGCTGATAAGGGTCATGTGACCAAGCTTCTATTAGCTAATGCATTTTTATGGGAATATCTCAGGAACGGTACGTGCTAGAATGCTGAGGTTTAAAACCTTCCTGGACAACTGATGTACCTGTGTGCCAAATTTCGTGATTGTAAATGCGATGGTGCGGATTCCTTTAGTGAACATACATACATACACTCAGCTTTATATATTAGATTTAAAAACATTGGGTCCAAATATATGTGCATACTTTTAGCGGTTTGTCCAGGAATAAACACATTCAGGGCTCATGCACACAGCCGGAGTTTCAGTCTGCTTTTGAAGTTTTAAAACAAATTGGGTTTGGATACAACAGTCCGAACCTGATACGCTCAACACTACACTGGACTTTGCCTATCCTATATGCACAATCAATGCACTTGTGCACTTGTAAAACACCAGTCATTTGTTGATAGCCTCTATCAACAAATGACTGGTGTTTTACAAGTGCACCATAGGACATTGATTGTGCATATAGGATAGGCAAAGTCCAGTGTAGTGTTGAAAATATTGTTGAAAATAGTGTTGAAAATATTTGTACATCTTCAGGGCATTTTTTTTTTTATAAACAATTTTATTGTTTTAAACATTAAGTCATTTTCCAAAGTACGAGGTTACAGCAGGTTGGACATACATGATATTTTGACATTGTAGGCTACACTTAAACCTCATTCAGATATCAAAAACTGCATAAACAGAATATATAGAGAGAGTACAGTGAATAATTGATTGTGTGGAGAATAACACGGACCTGTTTTAAGGCACAAAAGTGGGAGATGAGGGGAGATAATATAACCATCCAAAAGAGGGAGATACCTGGGAGGAGAATACTCGAGAGATCTCATAAATCAAGAGAAATTTCTGTAAGCTTTCCAGGCTGACCAGGTAGAAAGAAATTTCTTTCTGGTCTTTAACTCCCAATTAGAAAGTTCTTCAAGGCGATAGATTTGGTCTACCCTATTTTTTCAATGCTCAATTGAGGGGGTTTCAGAAGAACGCCATAATGTGGGAATTAAGAGGCGGGCTGCTGATAACATAAAAGACATAAGAGACGAGTTTTGGTTCACCCGTAGCAGTTAGGCCCAAGGAAAGAAGGGCACTTTCAGGTATACATGAAAAGTTGGAATTGCAAATATTGTTACTTATCTGGAAGATTTGTTTCCAGCCAAGCCAGTAATGGGGGGCAATCCCCTTTATCAGAGTCACATCTCCAACACGTATTGGGAACGTCGAGGTACAGGAGAGCTACCTTATCTGGAGTTCTGTACCACCTAGACAAAATTTTTATCCATTCTCCTGCACCCGGACGCACCTAGAGAGTTTATGTGGATTAATGAGGAGTGACTTGATTTCTCTGCTTGAAAATTGATTATCTAGGTATTTTTCCCATAGACCTATATATGCAGGCTTAACCTCTATAAGGGGAAGGTTCCGTTTTTTATAGAGAAGGGAGATCAATTTGGGCGGGTAGCCGATAGTGGACAATAAGGGCTCAAACCAATTAGAGGAGTTCCCCTTAGATCTGGATCTGGTTTGAAGAGTTAGCTCCGCTTTGAGAAATTTAAGAGTGAGGAAGTTGGTGGGTGGGATATTAAGGGCTGTGGTAAGTTCTGGTTCTTATAGTACACAACCATCTTTGTCAAGAAGGTCTATTATTAAGGCGGATGAAGAACTAATCTGTATAGGAGTTGTAGAACTAATCTCCTCAGGGGCTAGAGAGAATAGGTCTTTAACTTGCAAAATGGAAGGGAGAGATGATAGGATTTTATGGGTAGAGGAAAACCAGTTCCACACTCCAATGGTGGAGCATACCAAGGGATTGGCACCAGGGGGTAAAGCTAGTAAAGGTTTGTTTGAAAGTAACATAGGTCTAAGGGAGAAATTAAATGTCTCATTTTCAATGTGGAGCCAAAGTTTGTAAGGGGGATTACGAATCCAGTCAATCGCTCTACATAGGTGGATGGATCTCATATATAATTCAGGGTCCGGAAGGCCTAAAACCGCCCAGGTGCTTGGTTTTGGTAAGAGCAGAGAAGGAGATTCTGGGGGTTTTTTCTTTTGCCACAAAAATTGGCGGATAAGTAAGTTTATTTATTTGAAATAAGAGCGGGGAATCGCGATGGGTAATACTTGGAGGAGGTAGGTAAGTTTGGGAATGATCAAGGACATCACTATATTTTTTCTACCGAACCAGGAAAGATGGTCCTTTTGATGAGTCTAGTTGAGAGGCGATGGATTTTAGTAAAGGAGTATAATTTAAATGAAACAGGTCAGGAAGGTGGGAGTTTATTTTAATGCCTACTTCAGGGCATTTTTTTAATGATTTTTTTATTTTTGGGATAAAAATCATTTTTTCAGTTGGTCTTTATTAAAAAATGTTCAGCTGTTTCTGAGATACAGGGGTTAAAAAATCTGTTTTTTTGCACGCTGTTGCATTCTGTTTTCTTTGGATCCCGTCATCTGATGGCTCAAGCGTAGCTCTTAGCTCTGATCTCCTGACCTCATAAAAACTCAATATAAGTAGCTCAATTCTTATCAAACTGATAACAGAGGTCAGGAGATCAGATATAATAGCTGTGCATGAGCCTTAGATGATGGGATTCAAAGACAACAGAAAGTGACAGCTTGCAAACAGACTGATTTTTAACCCCTTGTATCTCAGAAACAGCATGAACATTTTTAATAAAGACCAATTAAAAATATGATTTTTAGTCCAACACGAGTAAAATAGAATCATAAAAAAAATACGCCCAAAAAGGTGTCCATAGCCATCTCTGGGACCTGCTCCTATCTCAAGAATAGGGCCGCATAGTGAATGGAGAGCAAGCCATATATGTGCAGCATCCTCTCCATTCACTCCTGTGAGATTTCCAAAATTAGCCAAGCAAGCACACTCGCCATTTTTTGGCAGTAAATGGAGAGGATGCCACAAATGTGCGGCCGCTCCTCCATTCATTGCTATAGGACCTCCGAAAATTGCTGAGGCAGTGTTTGGCTATTTTCAGAAGTCACTTAATAGTGAACGGAGAAAGCCACTCATGCACAGCATGGATCTCCATTCATAGCAGGGCCCCATTCTTGAGATAGGAGTGGTTCCCAAAGATGAGACACTCATGAATCCTATTGATATGCCATACATGTTATTGGGGTCCCTCTCAGATGACAGTGATGTGTCCATTCACTTAAAAGCTCCACAATGCCACCTTTCTCCATTGTCCATTTGTGGTATTGCTGCTCAGTTCTATGCAAGTGAACAAGACTGAGCTGCAATGCCTCATATGGCCCACGAGCAGCAGTGGCACTGTTTTTGAAAGAAAGCAGACATTCTTTTAAGTCCCTTAAATCTCATACAACCCCCACTAAACCACCAGCATGTCAATATACAGCTATGATTCCAGATCCTAAATCTGCATCTAGCAAACCCCAATGTGTAGTGTATACACAAAGAAGAAAGATGTGTCATCATTGGCTTCATTGTCACATGCACCCGATGGTGCTAGAGAAGAGTCCTAGACTCTTCTTCTCCTATTAAGTTGGTTTTCCATTTACTATTCCTTACGGGATGGAAGGGTTTGCCGGCAGTAGGTTTATGACTCTAAAAACCCTAGCTCCTAGCTGAATAAGGGAATGCTGGTGATTTAGTGGACTCCAAACCAGATGACAGTTCCCTTTAAATAGTGTAAAATCTAATGACCCTAGATTAATGGTCAGCCATACCAACTTAAAAAGCATAATCCATTAGTCTTGGGAAACCCGAGTCAATGCTTTACCTTTGCTACGAAAAGTCACAGTTCAAAGTAACTTCTCCACAGCCATCTCTTTATACAAGTTTAGTCTAGAAACAGGTTGGATTAACTTTGACAAGTTGGAGAAACTTAGACAGGGATAATGTCAAATGACCTTATCAATGCCTCGTGTATGTTCCCATTTTCCCTTCATTTCATATAGATTCCCATAATGCTCATGACATGTATATTCCTTCAGAGTAGAGCACTCTCCTTTGACCACTAACATTTCTTTAAATCTATTGATCACTACGTCATTTGAAGCTCCTTGGGGGGTTTTGAAATCCCCTTTGCTGCTCTCATGTTGCAGGACAAAACGAATAGGTTGTTGTTTGTGTTGTAATGGGCAGTGTTATAGATCTCTCGTTACACGCTCATTACAACATCTAAAGGGCGCTCAAGAACTGTCAATCTGCTTTATGCTGATGCTGAACAGATTTCATTGAAAACCTACCTTCATTCACATATAGAAGATATCATTAATATAAATCTTTGCAACCCTTGAGCTGAACCTTAGGATTAAATTGATTCACCTATTTTGCAGGTTGTTTGACATTGTATTAATTTTAACTCTACCAGTTGGGGTAATATTAATGGGGTTCTTTGGGATTAAGTTAAATGGCTTGAATAAGCACTCCCACAAAAATGTTCCTGACCTGTTAGAAAGGTACAAGATGTAAGCTGTTGTGAAAGTAATCTTCTAACCAGTGACTGTATTTGTGAGTTATAACCTCCCTTCTGCTCCTCAGCTGTGTCATGTGACCAACACTCTGATCTCCAACTGACACAGAACAGGAAGTCAGTTACTTCTCTACTTATTTCTATCAGACTGATATTGAGGTTCCCTTAGAAATACACAGAGAAACTGGCTTCCTGTCCACACATAAGATGTTGTGTTATTTGGAGAGTTCAGAATGCTGGTCACAAAATGCAGCTGAGGATCAGAAGGGAGGTTATACTTTCAAATACTGGTAAGACAATTAGCTTCACTACAGTTTATATCCTGTACCTTTCTAAAAGGTCAGAGAGTAACTTTTTTTTGTGGGAGTACTTCTTTAAAGAAGTTTTCAAGATTTTGCCAATCTTCAGGATAGGTCATCAATATCTGATCAGTTGGGGGTCCAACATTCCATACTCCCTCCAATCAGCTGTTCTGCAGTAGCTCCTGTGCTAGAAATAGACAGCACCATTCATTGTGTAGTTGACGGAGCTGGCTACCGCAACATTGCTCCAATTCTCTTTAGTGCTAGAGCTACTTGTTAACAATTAATAAGCAGGGGTGCGGGGTGTCAGGCCCCACCAATCAGATATTGATGGCTTATTCTGACAATAAGCAATCAGTAGTAAATTCCCGGGCAACCCCTTTTAAACGATCTAATTAATATGCCATAGTTATCAAGAAAGACCATAACAGAGTTTTCTAGTTTAATAAATCCCTATTCAAATGACTTATTAGGGATATTCAGAGACCAGATACAAAGTAAGTTTCCCTTTGTAAAGAACAAAGCAAATCCACTCATTACACAGATGGCATGGCCCACTGATTTTAATGGAAACTGTGTAATACTTCATTTGTCCTGTGGGGGCACTGCAGGGAAATTGAAAACTTGCTGCTAGGCTAACCAAAGATTACAGCTAGCAGCAAGACTCCCTGCGATCAGCTTGGAGGAGGAACACCAGACAGAAAAACAGAAGAGGTAATGTTGGTTTGAACTTTAGGGAAATTTGAACACTGTTCTATAGTGGCCCCAGAGTACAGTTTAATGTCTCAGCTTTAGTAAGAGGTACTCATCTTAAACGGTGTTAAACACAACAGGGTGGCTCCAGAGAGCCTACAAGAGTTCATACTCAAAACTTTACCGGGGCCTATTAAACACTAGCTGCAGACCTTGGCTCAGTAGCTTTACCAGGACATTCATCCTCTCTCTGCCAACACCCTGCAGCATCACTGGTCTAATGGAAAAAAAAAATATCCTAAATTACTTAGCCTTAATCCACAAGGACAACATAACACCTTCAGCATCTCCCTGCTGGCACCGGAAGCTTAATTGTGACCTACCCCAATCATTAATAGTATCTGGGATTAACACTCCATAATGCCATGTTAACAGGTCATGACCTTGCCTAGTAGATACAACACATCCCACACAAACCCTATCCTTGAGTCTGAAGTGAACACCAAGCCAATAATTTTTCCCCTTGCCAGTCCAATCTCAAAGCTTGGCAGGGGATTTAATTCTAAGGCTACTTTCAGACTAGCGTTGTTTGAATTCGGCGTTCAATTCCTTCACCGGAACTGTCCGCCAGGATCCGGAAAAACGTGTGAAAACTGAATACATTTGAATCCTGATCAGGATTTTGATCACAATGAAAAAATGTATAGGAAAAAACGGATCCGCCATTTATGGACTTTAACTTTTTTTTTCCACATTTTTCGGGTTTAACATGCAAAAGCAGGATCCGGTTTGACGGAACACGTTCATGCAAGTCAATGGGAAAAAGGCCGGATCCGGCGTTCAGTCAAAGTGTTACGGATTTTTGGCCGGAGGTAAAAATACAACATGCTACGGTTTTCTGAAAAGCCTGATCAGTCAAAAAGACTGAACATGAAGACATCCTGATGCATCCCGAACGGATTACTCTCCATTAAGAATGCATGGGGATAAAGCTGATCAGTTATTTTCTGGATTTGAGCCCCTAGGACGGAACTCAGTGCCGGAAAAGAAAAATGCTAGTGTGAAAGTAGCCTAACTCTGACTGCCATCTTTGCCTGTGATTTTGTCCTGGCTCCTGTTAGTTCTGTGTGCTCAAAACATTGCTGCATTTCTGTTGGACCTTTGTGTTTTGACTCCAGTTTGATTCTGTATTAACCCCTTGACTTGACTACTGATTCGTTTTTAACTGTTTCTCCTGGCTTTGATTCCTCATTTTGTTTCTTGGTTAACCCTTGTCCAGCTGTTTTGGCTTTTATTGTGGCTTGTTGTACTCTCCTGCTACTCCTTCACATCTGATGGGTCTGCCATGTGTGAGGTCACAACTGTTTTCTGCCTCCTTACTCCACATAATCTGGGTGCCTAGCAGCCAAGTACAACTGACCTCGCAGAAGGATCTGATGAACACAAGAGGTTTTCTTAAGTGTATTAACTTCATGTGGTGAAGGAAGATAGCAAATGTATGTGGGGGTAGGACGCTAAAACAAAATAACGAATACTTTATTAAATTGTCTCTTTTATTTCATATTCAAGGTGACTGTAATAAACAGAGGTGAGGAAAAGTACAGAGGTCAGGACCACCTCCAGAAAACTTTAAATCTGCGACCTATCTTCCTTCACAAAAAACTAAAAATTGGTGTAATGGGTATGCGTCCTTTAACACAATCAAACAAATGTATGTGGGGGTAGGACGCTAAAACAAAATAACGACTACTTTATTAAATTGTCTTGTTAAACTATAGGGGTATCTACCCAGCACTGCAAAAGCAGCAACTAAATCTTCACTAATTTATGGGACCACCCTCATAACGGCCACATAGATGGCAGTGGAGCCAACTCGGGATAAATGAAGGGTGGATCCCACAAACTGAAACCCACCAACACTTAGGGGGCTGAGACACCACAGGATCCTATGTGTGTGACCTGGGTGAAGTACTATCTAGGTGAATAACTGGTCCCAGCAAGACACCAGGTATCACTCCTAACAGCGAATGTCAGCGCGCAGACATTCACTGCACTAGCATAGTACAGGTGCAGGACTGTGGGAGGGCAACACCCTTGGCTCCAATTGGTGTAGCTGGAGCAATAGTTGCCCTAACACTTTCCTTGGTGGTAAATGCTCTACGCGTTTCCATGCATTAAACATGCATTTCATCAGGAGCACCACGAGTAATAAAGCCCAAAGCCTCTGACATAGGTGTTTTGATGCTGCGGCGACATGTGATATAGAGCCGCTGTGATTTTCTCTGTTTATAATGCGGCGGACTGAGGTAGTCCCTCCCGCTGTTCATCCATTGGTCAATTCTGTACCGAGCCTCCTGGCCGGATTGGCTGTCATGCGGGAGGCGTGTCTAGCGGGGCGGGGTTTCACCCTGTAAATCTCTGCATTCTGTGAGCCGCTTCGCGGCCATTACAGCGCCGATGTGTTTGCACACCAGCACGCTGCGCCTCAACCTAGAGGTGGTCAGCAGACAGGAAAGTAGACTATAGTGAAAACACCGTACCTCACACTAGAGGAACTCGGTGTCATGCAGATCAATCTACTGCTGCTTAGTGTTCATAGCCTCGGTCAAACACCTATCTCAGAGGCTTTGGGCTTTATTACTCGTGGTGCACGTTGCTCCTGATGAAATGCATGTTTAATGCATGGAAACACGTAGAGAATTTACCACCAAGGAAAGTGTTAGGGCAACTATTGCTCCAGCTACACCAATTGGAGCCAAGGCCACAGTCCTGCACCTGTACTAGTGCAGTGAATGTCTGCGCGCTGACATTCGCTGTTAGGAGTGATACCTGGTGTCTTGCTGGGACCAGTTATCCACCTAGATAGTACTTCACCCAGGTCACACACATAGGATCCTGTGGTGTCTCAGCCCCCTAAGTGTTGGTGGGTTTCAGTTTGTAAGATCCACCCTTCATTTATCCCGAGTTGGCTTCACTGCCATCTATGTGGCCGTTATGAGGGTGGTCCCATAAATTAGTGAAGATTTAGTTGCTGCTTTTGCAGTGCTGGATAGATACCCCTATAGTTTAACAAGACAATTTAATAAAGTAGTCGTTATTTTGTTTTAGCGTCCTACCCCTACATACATTTGTTTGATTGTGTTAAAGGACGCATACCCATTACACCAATTTTTAGTTTTTTGTGAAGGAAGATAGGTCGCAGATTTAAAGTTTTCTGGAGGTGGTCCTGACCTCTGTACTTTTCCTCACCTCTGTTTATTTACAGTCACCTTGAATATGAAATAAAAGAGCTAAATGACACACATACAATACACTATAACACTGTACAACCCAGTTGTAAGGTGGCTGCATATTTTGGCACCACCTTTGAAGAACCTTCTAAAGTATTGATGTGTTTGATAAATTGATTCCTTAGGAGGGTCTCTTTTTTGTTCAGGGGAGGAACCAAATCACAGAAAAATGTATAGAACATCCTGCACGATATGATAATGAATGCCGCAGGTGTACATGGCTACATATATATAATCACAGAAAATAGGCCCTCACTCTAATGATAAAATCTGAGACACTTGGTCAATACGTTTTGATCAAAACACTTCTAAGCCCACCTACCAAGCGACAAGGTGGTCTCAGTTCAGGCTAAACCTGCCTATGCCTTTATGTTCAGGAGCGCAGACCCCGCACATAAAGAGATTTTCTGTGATTATATAAATGTAGCCATGTACACCTGCGCCATTCATTATCATATTGTGCAGGATGTTCTATACATTTTTTCTGTGATTTGTTTAACTTGTCTTAAAGGAGTGGCACCTTTAGTTGTGACTTTTGCCCCACCTATCTAATAGGTGACCTTGATTATGGTGGTACATGTAGGTGTGTGTGTTCCTCATCCCATTGGTCGCTATTGCACATGGAGTTAACTAGGAGCAACACACTATATCTGCGGGATCTGCGCTCCTGAACATAAAGGCATAATGGCATAGGCAGGTTTAGCGTAGGACCCGCCTGAACTGAGACCACCTTGTCGCTTGGTAGGTGGGCTTAGATGTGTTTTGATCAAAACGTATTAACCGAGTGTCTCAGATTTTATCAAGAGAGTTAGGGCTTAATCCATTGCATCTATTATTATAGTGCATTGTTTTCTGTGATCAGGACAGGAACAGCTCTTATTTATAAGCCTTATTACAGCCTATTGAGTGGGGCTGCAATGAGCTGCAATACCACACACAACCATAGACAAGAATGGTGCTGCTTCAACCCTTTTGCTAATGTCACCCAAACTGAGTAGAACATATATTCTGGGAAATACAAATACAAAGGTGCCGATGTGTACCAGAAAATGCCATACATGCCCTGAATTGCATCTATTATGTGGTTTAGGCAGATTTTTTATATCAGTAGACAAAGGGTAAATAACTTAAAGGAAGTGCAATGGCTTCAAACAACAATACCAAAATTGAGCCACAAAATTTGATTGAACCATTAGTCTATTGACCCATTCTAATTGATTTACTGTTTGATTGTTTTACTTTCAGACTTTAAGATTCACTTCTTAGCAGACAAAAACCCAAGTGAGAATGCTTTGGTTGACTTAGGCCTCTTGCACACGAACGTGTGCGCCCCGTTGCCGTATTGCGGACCGCATTTGCAGATCCGCAATACATGGGTGCTGTTCCGTGGGCATTCCGCATCACGGATGCGGACCGATTCACTTCAATTGGTCCGCAAATCCGGAGATGCGGAATAGTGCAGAATGGAAGCATGGAACATGTCCTATCTTTTTGCGGAACGGCCAGATCACGGACCCATTAAAGTGGCTACCCCAGGGACTGTGCTCGTGCGCACACGTTTGTGTGCAAGAGGCCTTATACTTCTATTGTTCTAGACTTGCCTCTTGTCTTAACTGGTCAACCATCTATGAGTGAGTGTTGGAAGAAGGAATCGAGATGAAAACAATTTTAGAATTGCACATTAAATGGGTTCTTCAGACCCAAAATGCATTTTTATGTGTCCAACATACCCCAAATGGCCCTGACATTTTTAAGCACAACTTCTCTTAGCTGTGTCCACTGGGTTTAATAACCAACCCCAGCATGGCTTGTGCTGCCACATGTTATGTGCAGTAAGTGGCTGTCTGATACTGCATATGCACTGCTTCCCTGTAAATGCTTCCTGTCTATAATATAAATGATCTCTTATACCAAGGACGAATCTAGATTCCCCTCCAAGGTGAGGGAAATAAAGAAGAGAAAAGGGAGCGCACAATAGGGTAGCATATTCAACCAGATCAATTAATAAAGTGAGAAATATCCAAACTCACCTTATAGAGTTGTGCTCATGTAGGCACAACTCTACTGTAGACTTAGTAGAAATAGGACCTTTATACCAGGACTGCAGCCGCAGATTGTATAGTCTCTTGGATGGGATGTCTAGTCCCACAAAATAAATTTGTAGCAAAAGAAAAAGGGTTCTGCGTCGGCGCGAAATCACTGGTGAAGACGGTCTTAATAAATGAATTCTTCTTGTTTAATAGAAACGTGTTTCAGGGATCAGGATCTCCCCTTCATCAGGTTTCACAATGATACAATAAATATAACAAATAGATCAATATTTATAGATAAATCATGTAAAAAAAAAAAAACACCAAAAGGATGCACCTGGGTGACGCCTCCTGTGGGAGGAGCCATCCCCAGGTGTCATCCAGAGTGCAGGCTAAATTCTTGAAACCGAACCTTATCCAGAATATATAGCTATTCTTATAAATTAAACACAAAATCGCTTCTGCATTTGAATAAAACCAAGCATTATTATTCATAGGATCGTTTCTATTATGTGTAACTCCCGGTCATGTGATCTCAAGAACAAGCGGTCACATGATTCGGGAAACCGGAAGTGTCCTCTGGTGAACGCCGTCCTCTTATGGAAAGGCAGGGGGAGAGGCCGGGCATCGCGATACTTGACTTCTATAAGGGCGCATGCTCAGATATATATTCTGAGTCGACGGCTGCAGTGGATGACGTAGGGCAGTGATGGCGAACCTATTAGAGACAAGGTGCCCAAACTGCAGCCCAAAACCCACTTATTTATCGCAAAGTGCCAACACGGCAATTTATCCTGAATACTACAGTCCAGTATAGTACAGGGTGGGCCATTTATATGGATACACCTTAATAAAATGGGAATGGTTGGTGATAATAACTTCCTGTTTGTGGCACATTAGTATATGTGAGGGGGGGAACTTTTCAAGATGGGTGGTGACCATGGCGGCCATTTTGAAGTTGGCCATTTTGAATCCAACTTTAGTTTTTTCAATAGGAAGAGGGTAATGTGACACATCAAACTTATTGGTGTGCTTGGTTTTAAGTTAACTTTATTCTTTCATGAGTTATTTACAAGTTTCTCTTTGTTTACAGCCATTGACATGTCACCGAGGTTAACACATGCGGAGCGGATAGAAATTGTGTTGATGTCTGGTGACGTCATGGGCCAGTTGAATGGCCCCCAAGGTCTCCCAATCTGACCCCCTTAGACTTTTATCTTTGGGGTTATCTGAAGGCAATTGTCTATGCTGTGAAGATACGAGATGTGCAGCACCTGAAACTACGGATACTGGAAGCCTGTGCTAGCAATTCTCCTGCGGTGTTGCTATCAGTGTGTGAAAAGTGTGAGAAGAGGGTTGCATTGACAATCCAACACAATGGGCAGCACATTGAACACATTTTATAAGTGGTCAGAAACTTGTAAATAACTCATGAAAAAATAAAGTTACCAAGCACACCATTGTTTTTCTTGTGACATTCCCAATAAGTTTGATGTGTCACATGACCTTCTTCCTATTGAAAAAACAAAAGTTGGATTCAAAATGGCCGACTTCAAAATGGCCGCCATGGTCACCACCCATCTTGAAAAGTTTCCCCCCTCACATATACTAATGTGCCACAAACAGGAAGTTAATATCACCAACCATTACCATTTTATTAAGGTGTATCCATATAAATGGCCCACCCTGTAGAAGTCAAGTATCGCAATGCGCGGCCTCTCCCCTTGCCTTTCCATAAGAGTACAGCGTTCACCAGAGGACACTTCCGGTTTCCCGAGTCATGTGACTGCTTGTTCTTGCGATCACATGACCGGGAGTTACACATAATAGAAACGATCCTACGAATAATAATGCTCGGTTTTATTCAAATGCAGAAGCGATTTTGTGTTTAAACTATAAGAATAGCTATATATTCTGGATATTGTTTGGTTTTAAGAATTTAGCCTGCACTCTGTATGACACCTGGGGGTGGCTCCTCCCACAGGAGGCGTCACCCAGGTGCATCCTTTTAGCGTTTTTTTTACATGATTTATCTATAAATAGAGTTGAGCGAACACCTGGATGTTCGGGTTCGAGAAGTTCGGCCGAACTTCCCGGAAATGTTCGGGTTCGGGATCCGAACCCGACCCGAACTTCGTCCCGAACCCGAACCCCATTGAAGTCAATGGGGACCCAAACTTTTCGGCACTAAAAAGGCTGTAAAACAGCCCAGGAAAGGGTTAGAGGGCTGCAAAAGGCAGCAACATGTAGGTAAATCACCTGCAAACAAATGTGGATAGGGAAAAGAATTAAAATAAAAATAAATAAAAATTAACCAATATCAATTGGAGAGAGGTCCCATAGCAGAGAATCTGGCTTCACGTCACCCACCACTGTAACAGTCCATTGTCATATATTTAGGCCCCGGCACCCAGGCAGAGGAGAGAGGTCCCATAACAGAGAATCTGGGTTAATGTCAGCAGAGAATCAGTCTTTATGTCATAGCAGAGAATCATGCTTCACGTCACCCAACACTGGAACAGTCCATTGTCAGATATTTAGGCTCAGGCACCCAGGCAGAGGAGAGAGGTCCCGTAACAGAGAAGTTGGCTTCATGTCAGCAGAGAATCAGTCTGCATGTCATAGCAGAGAATCAGGCTTCACGTCACCCACCACTGTAACAGTCCATTGTCATATATTTAGGCCCCGGCACCCAGGCAGAGGAGAGAGGTCCCATAACAGAGAATCTGGCTTCATGTCAGCAGAGAATCAGTCTTCATGTCATAGCAGAGAATCATGCTTCACGTCACCCAACACTGGAACAGTCCATTGTCAGATATTTAGGCCCAGACATCCAGGCAGAGGAGAGAGGTCCCGTAACAGAGAATCTGGCTTCATGTCAGCAGAGAATCAGTCTTCATGTCATAGCAGAGAATCATGCTTCACGTCACCCAACACTGGAACAGTCCATTGTCAGATATTTAGGCCCAGGCACCCAGGCAGAGGAGAGAGGTCCCGTAACAGAGAATCTGGCTTCATGTCAGCAGAGAATCAGTCTGCATGTCATAGCAGAGAATCAGGCTTCACGTCACCCACCACTGTAACAGTCCATTGTCATATATTTAGGCCCCGGCACCCAGGCAGAGGAGAGAGGTCCCATAACAGAGAATCTGGCTTCATGTCAGCAGAGAATCAGTCATAGCAGAGAATCATGCTTCACGTCACCCAACACTGGAACAGTCCATTGTCAGATATTTAGACCCAGGCAGAGGAGAGAGGTCCCGTAACAGAGAATCTGGCTTCATGTCAGCAGAGAATCAGTCATAGCAGAGAATCATGCTTCACGTCACCCAACACTGGAACAGTCCATTGTCAGATATTTAGACCCAGGCAGAGGAGAGAGGTCCCGTAACAGAGAATCTGGCTTCATGTCAGCAGAGAATCAGTCATAGCAGAGAATCATGCTTCACGTCACCCAACACTGGAACAGTCCATTGTCAGATATTTAGGCCCAGGCACCCAGGCAGAGGAGAGAGGTCCCATAACAGAGAATCTGGGTTAATGTCAGCAGAGAATCAGTCTTCATGTCATAGCAGAGAATCATGCTTCACGTCACCCAACACTGGAACAGTCCATTGTCAGATATTTAGGCTCAGGCACCCAGGCAGAGGAGAGAGGTCCCGTAACAGAGAAGTTGGCTTCATGTCAGCAGAGAATCAGTCTGCATGTCATAGCAGAGAATCAGGCTTTACGTCACCCACCACTGTAACAGTCCATTGTCATATATTTAGGCCCCGGCACCCAGGCAGAGGAGAGAGGTCCCATAACAGAGAATCTGGCTTAATGTCAGCAGAGAATCAGTCTTCATGTCATAGCAGAGAATCATGCTTCACGTCACCCAACACTGGAACAGTCCATTGTCAGATATTTAGGCCCAGGCACCCAGGCAGAGGAGAGAGGTCCCGTAACAGAGAATCTGGCTTCATGTCAGCAGAGAATCAGTCTGCATGTCATAGCAGAGAATCAGGCTTCACGTCACCCACCACTGTAACAGTCCATTGTCATATATTTAGACCCAGGCAGAGGAGAGAGGTCCCATAACAGAGAATCTGGCTTCATGTCAGCAGAGAATCAGTCATAGCAGAGAATCATGCTTCACGTCACCCAACACTGGAACAGTCCATTGTCAGATATTTAGACCCAGGCAGAGGAGAGAGGTCCCGTAACAGAGAATCTGGCTTCATGTCAGCAGAGAATCAGTCTTCATGTCATAGCAGAGAATCATGCTTCACGTCACCCAACACTGGAACAGTCCATTGTCAGATATTTAGGCCCAGGCACCCAGGCAGAAGACAGAGGTCTCGTAACAGAGAATCTGGCTTCATGTCAGCAGAGAATCAGTCATCATGTCATAGCAGAGAATCATGCTTCACGTCACCCAACACTGGAACAGTCCATTGTCAGATATTTAGGCCCAGGCACCCAGGCAGAGGAGAGAGGTCCCATAACAGAGAATCTGGCTTCATGTCAGCAAAGAATCAGTCTGCATGTCATAGCAGAGAATCAGGCTTCACGTCACCCACCACTGTAACAGTCCATTGTAATATATTTAGGCCCAGGCACCCAGGCAGAGGAGAGAGGTCCCGTAACAGAGAATCTGGCTTCATGTCAGCAGAGAATCAGTCTGCATGTCATAGCAGAGAATCAGGCTTCATGTTACCCACCACTGTAACAGTCCATTGTTAAATATTTAGGCCCCGGCACCCAGGCAGAGGAGAGAGGTCCCATAACAGAGAATCTGGCTTCATGTCAGCAGAGAATCAGTCTGCATGTCATAGCAGAGAATCATGCTTCACGTCACCCAACACTGGAACAGTCCATTGTCAGATATTTAGGCTCAGGCACCCAGGCAGAGGAGAGAGGTCCCGTAACAGACAATCTGGCTTCATGTCAGCAGAGAATCAGTCTGCATGTCATAGCAGAGAATCAGGCTTCATGTCATCCCCCACTGTAACAGTCCATTGTTATATATTTAGGCCCCGGCACCCAGGCAGAGGAGAGAGGTCCCATAACAGAGAATCTGGCTTCATGTCAGCAGAGAATCAGTCTGCATGTCATAGCAGAGAATCATGCTTCACGTCACCCAACATTGGAACAGTCCATTGTCATATATTTAGGCCTCGGCACCCAGACAGAGGAGAGGTTCATTCAACTTTGGGTTGCCCCGCAATATAATGGTAAAATGAAAATAAAAATAGGATTGAATGAGGAAGTGCCCTGGAGTACAATAATATATGGTTAAGGGGAGGTAGTTAATGTCTAATCTGCACAAGGGATGGACAGGTCCTGTGGGATCCATGCCTGGTTCATTTTTATGAACGTCAGCTTGTCCACATTGGCTGTAGACAGACGGCTGCGCTTGTCTGTAATGACGCCCCCTGCCGTGCTGAATACACGTTCAGACAAAACGCTGGCCGCCGGGCAGGCCAACACCTCCAAGGCATAAAAGGCTAGCTCTGGCCACGTGGACAATTTAGAGACCCAGAAGTTGAATGGGGCCGAACCATCAGTCAGTACGTGGAGGGGTGTGCACACGTACTGTTCCACCATGTTAGTGAAATGTTGCCTCCTGCTAACACGTTGCGTATCAGGTGGTGGTGCAGTTAGCTGTGGCGTGTTGACAAAACTTTTCCACATCTCTGCCATGCTAACCCTGCCCTCAGAGGAGCTGGCCGTGGCACAGCTGCCTTGGCGACCTCTTGCTCCTCCTCTGCCTTGGCCTTGGGCTTCCACTTGTTCCCCTGTGACATTTCAGAATGCTCTCAGTAGCACATCTACCAACGTGCGCTTTTACTCGCGCATCTTCCTATCACGCTCCAGTGCAGGAAGTAAGGTGGGCACATTGTCTTTGTACCGTGGATCCAGCAGGATGGCAACCCAGTAGTCCGCACACGTTAAAATGTGGGCAACTCTGCTGTCGTTGCGCAGGCACTGCAGCATGTAGTCGCTCATGTGTGCCAGGCTGCCCAGGGGTAAGGACAAGCTGTCCTCTGTGGGAGGCGTATCGTCATCGTCCTGCGTTTCCCCCCAGCCACGCACCAGTGATGGGCCCGAGCTGCGTTGGGTGCCATCCCGCTGTGACCATGCTTCATCCTCATCCTCCTCCACCTCCTCCTCATCCTCGTCCTCCTCATCCTCCAGTAGTGGGCCCTGGCTGGCCACATTTGTACCTGGCCTCTGCTGTTGCAAAAAACCTCCCTCTGAGTCACTTCGAAGAGACTGGCCTGAAAGTGCTAAAAATGACCCCTCTTCCTCCTCCTCCTCCTCCTGGGCCACCTCCTCTTCCATCATTGCCCTAAGTGATTTCTCAAGGAGACATAGAAGTGGTATTGTAACGCTGATAACGGCATCATCGCCACTGGCCATGTTGGTGGAGTACTCGAAACAGCGCAACAGGGCACACAGGTCTCGCATGGAGGCCCAGTCATTGGTGGTGAAGTGGTGCTGTTCCACAGTGCGACTGACCCGTGCGTGCTGCAGCTGAAACTCCACTATGGCCTGCTGCTGCTCGCACAGTCTGTCCAGCATGTGCAAGGTGGAGTTCCACCTGGTGGGCACGTCGCATATGAGGCGGTGAGTGGGAAGGCCGAAGTTACGCTGTAGCGCAGACAGGCGAGGAGTGGCAGCATGTAAACCCCGGAAGCGCGGACAGACGGCCCGCACTTTATGCAGCAGCTCTGACATGTCGGGGTAGTTGTGAATGAACTTCTGCACCACCAAATTCAGCACATGCGCCAGGCAAGGGATGTGCTTCAAACCGGCTAGTCCCAGAGCTGCAACGAGATTTCGCCCATTATCGCACACCACCAGGCCGGGCTTGAGGCTCACCGACAGCAACCACTCGTCGGTCTGTTGTTCTATACCCCGCCACAACTCCTGTGCGGTGTGGGGCCTGTCCCCCAAACATATGAGTTTCAGAATGGCCTGCTGACGTTTACCCCGGGCTGTGCTGAAGTTGGTGGTGAAGGTGTGTGGCTGACTGGATGAGCAGGTGGAAGAAGAGGAGGAGGAAGCCGAGTAGGAGGAGGAGGCAACAGGAGGCAAAGAATGTTGCCCTGTGATCCTTGGTGGCGGAAGGACGTGCGCCAAACAGCTCTCCGCCTGGGGCCCAGCTGCCACTACATTTACCCAGTGTGCAGTTAGGGAGATATAGCGTCCCTGGCCGTGCTTACTGGTCCACGTATCTGTGGTTAGGTGGACCTTGCTACAGATGGCGTTGCGCAGTGCACACTTGATTTTATCGGATACTTGGTTGTGCAGGGAAGGCACGGCTCTCTTGGAGAAGTAGTGGCGGCTGGGAACAACATACTGTGGGACAGCAAGCGACATGAGCTGTTTGAAGCTGTCTGTGTCCACCAGCCTAAATGACAGCATTTCATAGGCCAGTAGTTTAGAAATTCTGGCATTCAGGGCCAGGGATCGAGGGTGGCTAGGTGGGAATTTACGCTTTCTTTCAAATGTTTGTGAGATGGAGAGCTGAACGCTGGCGTGTGACATGGTTGAGATCTTGGTGACGGAGGTGGTGGTGTTGGTGGTACATCCTCTGTTTGCTGGGCGGCAGGTGCCAACGTTCCTCCAGAGGTAGAGGCGGCAGAAGAGGCCGAGGCGGCAGCAGCAGAAGAGGTAGCAGGGGGAGCCTGAGTGACTTCCTTGTTTTTAAGGTGTTTACTCCACTGCAGTTCATGCTTTGCATGCAGGTGCCTGGTCATGCAGGTTGTGCTAAGGTTCAGAACGTTAATGCCTCGCTTCAGGCTCTGATGGCACAGCGTGCAAACCACTCGGGTCTTGTCGTCAGCACATTGTTTGAAGAAGTGCCATGCCAGGGAACTCCTTGAAGCTGCCTTTGCGGTGCTCGGTCCCAGATGGCGGCGGTCAGTAGCAGAAGGAGTCTCTTGGCGGCGGGTGTTCTGCTTTTGCCCACTGCTCCCTCTATTGCTACGCTGTTGGCTCGGTATCACCACTGCCTCCGAACTGTGAAAGTCAGTGGCACGACCTTCTTTCCATGTGGGGTCTAGGACCTCATCATCCCCTGCATTGTCTTCCACCCAGTCTTGATCCCTGACCTCCTGTTCAGTCTGCACACTGCAGAAAGACGCAGCAGTTGGCACCTGTGTTTCGTCATCATCAGAGACGTGCTGAGGTGGTATTCCCATGTCCTCATTATCAGGAAACATAAGTGGTTGTGCGTCAGTGCATTCTATGTCTTCCACCGCTGGGAAGGGCTATGTGGATGCCCTTGAGAAACCCTGCCAGCGGAGTCTTCAAACAGCATAAGAGACTGCTGCATAACTTGAGGCTCAGACAGACTGATGGGCTTGGTTTTCAGGCGCCATCTGTGCGCTTTCTGCAGAAGACTGGGTGGGAGATAATGTGAACGTGCTGGATCCACTGTCGGCCACCCAATTGACTAATGCCTGTACCTGCTCAGGCCTTACCAGCCTTAGAACGGCATTGGGCCCCACCAAATATCGCTGTAAATTATGGCGGCTACTGGGACCTGAGGTAGTTGGTACACTAGGACGTGTGGCTGTGGCAGAACGGCCACGTCCTCTCCCAGCACCAGAGGGTCCACTAACACCACCACGACCATGTCCGCGTCAGCGTCCCTTACTAGATATTTTCCTCATTGTTACCGTTCACCACAATAAAAATAATATTATTTGGCCCAATGTATTGAATTCAAATTCAGGCCTTTTTTTACAGACACCTAACACTATCTGGCTATCTATTTAGGTACCGTATTACACTAATAAAGGCACAGCAGTAACAACAGATTTAGCTAAATATAAATTTGAGGCCTAGTATTTAGGCGCTGGATGACAGGTATACGTTTACGGACAGAATTAGACTTGGAAATGCACGGTAGCGTGTGAAGTTATTGTGGATGACCCTATCAGCACCTTCAATCTAATATACCCTTTTATGGATAGATTTAAAGTAGGTCTGATACAGCAGAAACCACTAATTTAGGAAATTGCTAAGTTGGGAATTGTATTTCAACCCAGAACAAAAACTGGGCTTTGACGGACACAAAATAACTTGACCAGCTACAGCAATAACCACAGATTTAGCTGAATATAAATTTGAGGCCTATTATTTAGGCGCTGAATGACAGGTATACGTTTACAGACAGAATTAGACTTGGAATTGAACAGTAGCGTGTGTGTGAAGTTATTGAGAATGACCCTATCTGCACCTTGAATCTAATATACCCTTTTAGGGATAGATTTAAAGTAGGCCTTATACAGCAGAAACCACTAATTTAGGAAATTGCTAAGTTGGGAATTGTATTTCAACCCAGAACAAAAACTGTGCTTTGACGGACACTAAATAACTTGACCAGCCTCAGCAATAACCACAGATTTAGATAAATATAAATTTGAGGCCTATTGTTTAGGCGCTGGGTGACAGGTATACGTTTACAGACAGAATTAGACTTGGAATTGCACAGTAGCAAGTGTGTGAAGTTATTGAGAATGACCCTATCTGCACCTTGAATCTAACATACCCTTTTGGGGATAGATTTAAAGTAGGCCTGATACAGCAGAAACCACTAATTTAGAGAATTGCTAAGTTGGGAATCGTATTTCAACCCAGAACAAAAACTGTGCATTGACGGACACTAAATAACTTGACCAGCCACAGCAATAACCACAGATTTAGATGAATATAAATTTGAGGCCTATTATTTAGGCGCTGGGTGACAGTTATACGTTTACAGACAGAATTAGACTTGGAATTGCACAGTAGCGTGTGTGTGAAGTTATTGAGAATGACCCTATCTGCACCTTGAATCTAATATACCCTTTTAGGGATAGATTTAAAGTAGGCCTGATACAGCAGAAACCACTAATTTAGAGAATTGCTAAGTTGGGAATTGTATTTCAACCCAGAACAAAAATTGTGCTTTGACGGACACTAAATAACTTGACCAGCCACAGCAATAACCACAGATTTAGATGAATATAAATTTGAGGCCTATTATTTAGGCGCTGGGTGACAGGTATACGTTTACAGACAGAATTAGACTTGGAATTGCACAGTAGCGTGTGTGTAAAGTTATTGAGAATGACCCTATCTGCACCTTGAATCTAATATACCCTTTTAGGGATAGATTTAAAGTAGGCCTGATACAGCAGAAACCACTAATTTAGAGAATTGCTAAGTTGGGAATTGTATTTCAACCCAGAACAAAAACTGTGCTATGACGGACACTAAATAACTTGACCAGCTACAGCAATAACCACAGATTTAGCTGAATATAAATTTGAGGCCTATTATTTAGGCGCTGGGTGACAGGTATAGGTTTACAGACAGAATTAGACTTGGAAATGCACAGTAGCGTGTGTGTGAAGTTATTGAGAATGACCCTATCTGCACCTTGAATCTAATATACCCTTTTAGGGATAGATTTAAAGTAGGCCTGATACAGCAGAAACCACTAATTTATGAAATTGCTAAGTTGGGAATTGTATTTCAACCCAGAACAAAAACTGTGCTTTGACGGACACTAAATAACTTGACCAGCCTCAGCAATAACCACAGATTTAGATGAATATAAATTTGAGGCCTATTATTTAGGCTCTGGGTGACAGGTATAGGTTTACAGACAGAATTAGACTTGGAAATGCACAGTAGCGTGTGTGTGAAGTTATTGAGAATGACCCTATCTGCACCTTGAATCTAATATACCCTTTTAATGAATAGATTTAAAGTAGCCCTGATACAGCAGAAACCACTAATTTAGGAAATTGCTAAGTTGGGAATTGTATTTCAACCCTGAACAAAAATATATCCTTTGCCAGACAGCAGACAGTATTACAATTGGCTGGCCACAGCTGAAACACCAGATTTAGGGTACTGCTATTTTGGCAATTGTATTTCACCCCTTAATAAAATAGCAAGCAAAGCCAAACCCCTGATGTAGGATATAGCCAAAAAATAACAACACTATTGATGGTTAAATGCACTTGGTGACAGCTTGCCCCTGATGTAGGATATAGCCAAAAAATAACCACACTATTGATGGTTAAATGCACTTGGTGACAGCTTGCCCCTGATGTAGGATATAGCCAAAAAATAACCACACTATTGATGGTTAAATGCACTTGGTGACAGCTTGACCCTGATGTAGGATATAGCCAGAAAATAACCACACTATTGATGGTTAAATGCACTTGGTGACAGCTTGACCCTGATGTAGGATATAGCCAAAAAATAACCACACTATTGATGGTTAAATGCACTTGGTGACAGCTTGACCCTGATGTAGGATATAGCCAAAAAATAACCACACTATTGATGGTTAAATGCACTTGGTGACAGCTTGACCCTGATGTGGGATATAGCCAAAAAATAACCACACTATTGATGGTTAAATGCACTCAGTGACAGCTTGACCCTGATGTAGGATATAGCCAAAAAATAACCACACTATTGATGGTTAAATGCACTTGGTGACAGCTTGACCTTGATGTAGGATATAGCCAAAAAATAACCACACTATTGATGGTTAATTGCACTTGGTGACAGCTTGACCCTGATGTAGGATATAGCCAAAAAATAACCACACTATTGATGGTTAAATGCAATTGGTGATAGTTTGTCCCTGATGTAGGATATAGCCAAAAAATAACCACACTATTGATGGTTAAATATACTTGGTGGCAGCTTGTGCTGGCGCACCACAAGACACAAAATGGCCGCCGATCACCCCAGAAAAAAGTGACTGAAAAACGCTCTGGGCAGCCTAAAAACAGTGAGCAATTGAATAGCAGCAGTTCAATCATCCACAGCTGTAGATCGATCACTGACTTAAGTCTTTTGGAGGAGTTAATCACTGCCTAATCTCGCCCTAACAGTCGCAGCTGCAACCTCTCCCTACACTGTTCAGAGCAGAGTGACGTGCGGCGCTACGTGACTCCAGCTTAAATAGAGGCTGGGTCACATGCTGCACTGGCCAATCACAGCCATACCAATAGTAGGCATGGCTGTGATGGCCTCTTGGGGCAAGTAGTATGACGCTTGTTGATTGGCTACTTTGCAGCCTTTCAAAAAGCGCCAAGAAAGCGACGAACACCGAACCCGAACCCGGACTTTTACGAAAATGTTCGGGTTCGGGTCCGTGTCACGGACACCCCAAAATTCGGTACGAACCCGAACTATACAGTTCGGGTTCGCTCATCCCTATCTATAAATAGTGATCTATTTGTTATATTTATTGTATCATTGTGAAACCTGATGAAGGGGAGATCCTGATCCCCGAAATCCGTTGTTTCTATTAAACAAGAAGAATTCATTTATTAAGACCGTCTTCACCAGTGATTTCACGCCGACGCAGAACCCTTTTTCTTTTACTATAATATAAATGATGTCAGTGATGACACAGTTACCTTGGAGTAGACCAGAAGCCAATAAAGAAGATTTGGAATGGCAGATCAGAGGAAGTGGGAAAATCCAACCTAAGTCAGTAATGTGACTGCAGAGAGAGGAAATATCATAGCTATAGACAGGTTAGTAATTTGCAGAACAACTTCCTTCCCCAGGTTCAGTTCATGCTGTCATTTAAGGGAATGCCCTTAGTTAAAAGCCTTTAACTAAAACAGTTCTACACAATGTATACACGAGAATAGCCTATGATGAAAAATATAGGCACATTTTTTTCTGGAGTGTTTCTTTAATAAAATTTTTTGCAAAACCTAAATGCTATAGTTTCATGGTTTGAAACTGTTACGTCATCAAGAAATAATAGTCATACCAGCAATCAGCAGGCCTTCCTAGATCTAGCTCCTGGAACCCCCAACATTCAGCTGATTTCTACTATGAAAACATGCAGGTCATTAAATAGCTGATGTCCATTTGTCCTAATAGGACAGATGGAATAAGACCAGTAGGCCAATTGGCGATGACATAAAAACCACTTACCTAATATTGTATTTGTCTCACCAAAACAGCTGTGATCCATTGGGGCATGGACTTCACGAGACCTAAGAAGGTTTTTGACTACTATGTTATCTGACAAGATAACAAGATAATAGCAGCAGATTCTGCAAGTTGTGAGGTTGACAGAAATGTGTCATCATAAAATGATCTATTGTTTAAATCCCGTTTTTATGATTAACATATTTTGAATTTTTTTTTATGATGTTATTTTTTATTTCCCATGTCAATATCTATATCTAAACATAAAACATAAAATCCTGCAGTTTTTGCATTGGCCACTATGCCTAATTATAGGCACCACTTCCTGGTCTGTACAGATCACTTTACTGCAGTTACCTGCTTATCTGTCATTCTAATCCTACCTGTAATGATATCACCTCTGTATTCAGATAAGATAAGACAGGATCAGGGGCGTAGCTAGAACTGACTGGGCCCCACAGCAAATTTTTGTACTGGGCCCCTCCCAAACTTAATGGACGCACTCATACACACACTCGCCACATACATGGACGCACTCATACAGGCACTCACCATATACATGGACGCACTCATACACGCACTCACTACATACATGGACGCACTCATACACGCATTCACCACATACATGGACGCACTCATACACGTACTCACCATATACATGGACGCACTCATACAGGCACTCACCATATACATGGACGCACTCATACAGGCACTCACCACATACATGGACGCACTCATACAGGCACTCACCACATACATGGACGCACTCATACACGCACTCACCACATACATGGACGCACTCATACACGCATTCACCACATACATGGACGCACTCATAAAGGCACTCACAACATACATGGACGCAGTCATACAGGCACTCACCACATACATGGATGCACTCATACAGGCACTCACAACATACATGGACGCAGTCATACAGGCACTCACCACATACATGGATGCACTCATACACGCATTCACCACATACATGGACGCACTCATACACGTACTCACCATATACATGGACGCACTCATACAGGCACTCACCACATACATGGATGCACTCATACACTCACCACATACATGGACGCACTCATACACGCACTCACCACATAAATGGACGCACTCATACAGGAACTCACTACATACATGGACGCACGTATACAGGCACTCACCACATACATGGAGGCACTCATACACTCACCACATACATGGACGCTCTAATACAGGCACTCACTACATACATGGACACACTCATACAGGCACTCACTACATACATGGACGCACTCATACAGGCACTCACTACATACATGGACGCACTCATACAGGCACTCACTACATACATGGACGCAGTCATACAGACACTCACTACATACATGGACGCACTCATACAGGCACTCACAACATACATGGACACACTCATACAGGCACTCACCACATACATGGACGCACTCATACACGCATTCACCACATACATGGACGCACTCATAAAGGCACTCACAACATACATGGACGCAGTCATACAAGCACTCACCACATACATGGACGCACTCATACACGTACTCACCATATACATGGACGCACTCATACAGGCACTCACCACATACATGGATGCACTCATACACTCACCACATACATGGACGCACTCATACACGCACTCACCACATAAATGGACGCACTCATACAGGAACTCACTACATACATGGACGCACGTATACAGGCACTCACCACATACATGGAGGCACTCATACACTCACCACATACATGGACGCTCTAATACAGGCACTCACTACATACATGGACGCACTCATACAGGCACTCACTACATACATGGACGCACTCATACAGGCACTCACTACATACATGGACGCACTCATACAGGCACTCACTACATACATGGACGCAGTCATACAGACACTCACTACATACATGGACGCACTCATACAGGCACTCACTACATACATGGACGCACTCATACAGGCACTCACTACATACATGGACGCAGTCATACAGACACTCACTACATACATGGACGCACTCATACAGGCACTCACTACATATATGGACGCACTCATACAGGCACTCACCACATACATGGACGCACTCATACAGGCACTCACCACATACATGGACAGACTCACATACGCACTCACCACCCCCCCCAGATCTCGGGCCAGTTTCTCGATGCTGTGCTGAGCGCTGAGAAGTTTATTCTTCATGGCATCACTGGCGTCATCCAGGTCATCGATCACCACAACCACGTTCTTCTTTCCTGCATGGGACGCCAGAAGAGAATTACTGCAGCCCTGACCACACACAGGAAGATCAGTAAAGGGGCTTTCTAAGGCTAAAACACTGAGGGCAGGTCACCAGGATAGACCATCAATATCATACCGGTGGGGGCCTGACCGTGGCTTCCCCTCTCATGAACTGATTGAAGGGGCTGCAGAGGTCCAAAGAGCACAGCATCCCAATCATTGTTCAACAGGCACAGCGCCACCCATCTGGTAGTGGCTGTGCCTGTTACTGGAGCTCGTTCCTATTCACTTCAATGGGCCAGATCTGCAGTACCCGTCACAACTACTACCAAACTGCGCTGCTGATTAGGAAGAAGTGCAGCCCCTTAAATCAACTTATCGTGGGGGGGGGGGAGGGTCACAAGTGACATAATTCCGGAACATGTCCATTTCCTGTGGATGTAAGACTCACCAAGTTTAGAGGAGAGAAGCTTCAGCCCCGCCCCCTCCACCGCCTGAGTCCGCCTCCTACTTCCGCCGGCCTACCTCATGTTGGACCGCCCGCACCCCGCCCACTACACTGGGCGGGCGGTCGGCCCTGGCTGCCTGTGAGTGCTGTGATGTATTAAAAAAAAAAATATTTAAAAAAAATGATGCGGTCCGGACAGACGGGCCCCCAGTGGCGTAGGGCCCCATAGCCACTGCTATGGTTGCTATGGCGATCCCTACGCCACTGGACAGGATCCTCCATTTACAATAGGTGATTGTCAGACCTGATCTATTCTTTCCTTGTACAATAACCTCTGCACAGGTCACAGAGCATGCCCAGAAAACTCTCCCATAGAAGTCAATGAGGTCCCCTCCTGACCATTGTGTCTATGGCCCAAGTGGCTTCCGTAAAGCAATTATCTTAATGCTGTCTAAATGCTGTTAAGAACAGCTCAGGCAAGATGGCTGCCCCTTATGATCATATTCAGAAAACGAAAAGAGAGTAGAAAAAAATAATATGTGTTGTTATGTAGTTTTAACTATCAGATACAAATTTTGGTGACACATTTCCTTTAAAAGGGTTATCCAAAACCTATAATGCCCCCAAAAATGCCCAGGCCCCTCACACAGGTTATACCTACCTTGTTTCCTTGGAACCTGCGTCATTTCTGATGCCCGCACAGCAGCCACTGCAAGAATGCAGCCACAAAATTGGATACTTTTAAAGGCATCCTAAACTCTAATTGTGAGTGCTACATACTGTACTATTTGGGAATAAAATGGTGAGGAACAATAAAAAACAATGTGGATAAACATAAATATAAAGGGAGCAATAAATAACAAAAATAAAGCAATTAAATCACTAAAACAGGAAGGTAGTGAGGAAGCATTGAAAAACTATACAGAAAAAAAATAGAATATGTAAAAGACAGATAAAAGTAACCAAGCTGGTGTCACGACTATGCTGATGGTCGTGACTCTTAGACTTCGCATGCAGTTGCCAGCGGTCAGTTGGTTGTTCACCGCAGCTGAGGGCTTTAAATTGTTAGCCTCACGTGCGGTTGCCGCTGGCAACATGTTGTTGTTAGCACTGTAGCAGCCTGAGCTTGTTGCTGGGCTGCTCACTGTCTATGCATGCGGTTGCCTATGGCAACTTGTGTTATATGTGTGCACTTTCCCTGTTTGGTGTGCACGGGGTTTATTTGTGTGTGCACTTCCCCTTTAAGTGGCTTCACTACCCTGTCTGGTCTTGTAAGGGTTAATTCCCTTTCCAGTGTGTGTCTGTGTGGGTGTGGCTACTTGGGCTATTTAGCCTCTGTTGAGACCTGAAGCTGAGGGGTACTCCAGCCTTGTTATATGCTGGAGTCCTCCTCCTGGTCTCTTATACCATCTTCCAGTGAGGGCCACCCTTGTGGTCATAAAAAACATGTACTGGTGTTATATTTTATGTTTGTGTGGTGTTTATCCTTACTGCAGCTATGGATCTTGTTTCCTGTGTGTTTATGTGTGTGTGCTGTGTCCTTTTGTGTTTGGTGTGGACATCAGCATTTGAGTACGGGTTCCAGTCAGTGTGTCTGTGGCAAGTAGGTGTGGAAGTCGTGCCTCTCACCTGCCATATCCATAGGCTGTTTATGTTTCCCTTTCCTTGCAGCTTGGCCAGTTTAGACTCCTGTTCGTCCGTGTCTAGGAGGAACAGGTTGTCTTACCCTGCTCCTAGCTCAGGGATCTCTTGAGGGCTAGTAGGGACCCGAGGTTCCTGAGTATGAGCCCTCCTACCATCTGGGTTGGCTCATACAGTTAGGAGTCAGGGTCAGAGTTAGGGACGCTTTAGGAGGTGACCTGCTCCCTAATTCCCTTATCCTTAACATCGCACGGATGAGGGTTTCACCCACTCTCATCCGTGGCAGCTGGAGACAGAGAGATTCATTGCCAAAGAGAGTAAAACTAACCCTAAAATGTTCTTCAATGTTTAAACCTGAAAGTGTTGGCCTTTACAGAGTGATGAGGGGGGAGTTGCAGACAGCGATGAGGAGAAAGTGAAGCTATTAAATATTTTTTTCTGCACTGTATTCACTGAGGAGAGTGTCAAAATAAATGTCCCATTAAAAGTGGTCTGAACCGGGAAGAAGTGCAGCAGCATCTTAAAAAGATTAAAATAGACAAATCACCAGGTCCAGATGGCATAGACAGACCTTTATTTCTGATATTTAAGAACTCTATACTGACAGAGAGTGTTCCACAGGATTGGTGCATAGCAAATGTGGTGCCAATATTCAAAAAGGGTCCAAAAACAGAGCCCGAAACTATAGGCCGGTAAGTTTATCATCTGTCATGGGTAAACTGTGTAAAGGTTTTTTAAGAGATGCTATATTGGAGTACCCCAATGAAAATAAGAAAATAACACAGTATCAGCATGGCTTCATGAGGGATCCGTCCTGTCAAACTAATTTAATCAATTTTCAATGAGAAGGTAAGTTCTAGACTTGACCGCGGAAAATCAATGGATGTCGTATATCTTGACTTCTCCAAAGCATTTCACACTGTACCACATAAAAGGTTAGTACTAGTGTTGGTTGAGCACCAAAGTGCTCGGGTGCTCAAGTAGAACACCTCGGAATGCTCGGGTGCTCTACAAAGCACCCGAGCACAATGGAAGTCAATAGGAGAACCAGAGCATTAAACCAGGCAGCCCCTGCTCTGAAGAGGGGAGGGTGTTAGTGTTGAGAGCGAATATTCAAATCGCTAATTTTAATCGCAAATATCGCCAATTTGAGAATTTGTGAATATTTAGAATATAGTGCTATATATAGGTATTCGCGAATAGTGTTGAATATTCTAATCGCAAGTTTATTGCAAATTTATCACAAATATATTACTGTTATTATTATTGACTTTTATTGTTTTACTTGATTATGAAAATCGACAATGTAATATATTCGTGATAAATTTGCGATTAGAATATTCAGCACTATTCGCGAATACATATACAGTATATAGCACTATATTCTAAATCGCGAATTCTCGAAGTGGCGATATTTGCGATTAATATCGCAAATTCGAATATTGCCTATGCCGCTCATACTAGAGGGTGTCTGGTTCACAGGAAAAGGTCAGAAATTGATGGAAACACCACCGAAATGGTTTGGGAACAGCATGGGGAGGATTTCTGGATGCATCTTGGACTCCCAGGTCGCTGCTGGGAACGATGTTGTCCGAGTAGTACGCCACTTTTACAGACTGACAATAATACGCACAAAACCAAAGATAAAATTGATTTTAGAGGAAAAATTGTTAGGAAACATTCTTTCTTGTATATTTACTTGTATATAAAGTGCGAGTGCTGCAAAAATTACAAGGAAGAGTCACTCCGATACAACCCGTATATCACATAAAGGAGGGTCTCATTTACATTTTGGTACAATTGTTCAGGTAGTGGAACTCCTACACTCATAAACCCTATGCACTAAGTGAAAGGGCTGCCAAAAATTAAAAGGAACCGGCACTCCAATACACCCTTTGTTGCACATAAAGGAGGGCATCATACACCCTTGAAAAAATATGATTAATGGCCTGCTGGTGACCCTCAAAAACTTTTGGAGCAAGGGCCTGCTGATCTGACCATCTAACACATTAGGGGCGAGGGCCTTCTGCTGATGTGACCATCTAAAACATTAGGGGTGCGGTCTGCTGCTGAGCTGACCATCTAAAACATTAGTGATGACGGTCTCATGCTGAGCTGACCATCTACAACATTAGGGGTGAGAGTCTGCTGCTGAGCTCATCCTTTAAAACCTTAGGGGCGAGTGCCTGCTGCTGATCTGACCATCAAAAACATTAGGGCGAGGGCCTGCTGGTGACCCTTAAAAACATTATAAACAAGGTCCTGCTGGTGACCCTGAAAAACATTAAGCGGTGAGGGCCTGCTGGTGACCCTCAAAAACATTATGGGTGAGGGCCTGCTGCTGAGCTGATCCTCTAAAACATTAGGAGCGAGGGAAGCCTAATAAGCATGTTGATATGATGGAGGAGGAGGACAAGAAAAGGGAGATTGAACCATATACCCTTTTTAGTGGTGAAAGAGGTGCATGGGAATACAGTGTATTCAATACACCATAAAAGCCACATTTAAAGTGCCTTTATGTTCAGCCGCTTTCCTCTGGTGGAGTAGAGAAGTCAGGGGCAATCCAGGCCTTGTTCATTTTTATGACAGTCAACTGGACAGCATTTTCAGTTGACAGGCGGATGCGCTTACCAGTCATTATGCCCCCAGCAGCACTAAATACATGCTCTGACAAAACGCTAGCGGTGGGGCAGGCCAGCACCTTCAAGGCATAGAGCGCCAGTTTGTGCCATGTGTCAAGCTTGGACACCCAATAATTGTAAGGCACAGGGGGATCACTGAGGACGCTGACATGGTCTGCTACGTACTCCTTCACCATCTTCCAAAAATTTTCTCACACTAGGCCACGCATCAGGTTGAGGGTGCTGGCGGGGTGTCATAAAACTGTCCCAGGCCTTGGAGAATGTTGCCCTGCCTCTGTTGGAACTGCTGTGTGTTCCCCTTGTATCCCCTCCTCGGTTGGCCAAGGAACTACGTACTCTGCAGCCAGCGTTGTCAGCTGGAAATTTTTGGAGCAAATTTTCCACAAGGACCTTCTGGTATTGCACTACCGTTGCTGGCGGTAACAGGTGAGTGTGTTTGTGTGTTTTATGTATTGTGTGTACTTCCCCTTTAAGTTGGTGTTTTCCCTTTCCTGTGGTGCTGGAAGGGTTAACTCTCTTCCCAGTGTGTGTGATGTCACTGGGTGTGTTCTGACCGGTGGGTGTGGCCACTTAGGCCTATAAAGCCTCTGTCTTTGGCTTGGCTCAGAAGGTTGCTTCAGCCAGGCATAGCTGGAGCAGCTTCCTGTATATTACCATCTACCAGTAGGGGCCTCCCTTCTGGTCATAAATCTTTGTTACACGGTGTTATCTAGGTGTGTGTGGGGTTTTGTATTATTGCAGCTTATGGTCCAGGGTTCGTGTGTGATGTTTGGTGTTTGCTGTGTTCCTTAGTGTCTTGTACTAACAGCACCTGCACATGGGTTCCTGGTTGTGTTGTCTGTGGCAAGTGAGTGTTGTGTGGAGTACTTTTGCCTGTCACTGCCATAGCTGTTTCTGTTTCCCTTTGTAGCTTGGCCACATTAGACTCCTGTTTCTCCGTCTCCAGGAGGAACGGGCTGTCTACCCAGCTCCTAGCTCAGGGAACGACGGAGGGTCAGTAGGGATCTGAGGTTCCTGAATATGGGCCCTCCTACCTTTAAGGGCGGCCCATACAGCTAGGAGTCAGGGTCAGATTAGGGAAGCGCTAGGAGGTGACCTGCTACCTAATTCTGTGGTTCTGGCCAAGTGACAACCCTTCCATCTCCTGGCACCGCACGGCTAAGGGTTTTCCCCATCCTCAGCCGTGACAACATAAAGGGAATCAACAAGGTAAAAGAGGAGAGAATATTTAAAAGGAGAAAAACTGCTACAAGAGGACAGTTTTAAATTAGAGGGGCAAAGGTTTGAAAGTAATATCAGGAAGTATTACTTTACTGAGAGAGTAGTGGATGCATGGAATAGCCTTCCTGCAGAAGTGGTAGCTGCAAATACAGTGGAGAAGTTTAAGCATGCATGGGATAGGCATAAGGCCATTCTTCATATAAGATAGGGCCAGGGGCTATCCATAGTATTTAGTATATTGGGCAGACTAGATGGGCCAAATGGTTCTTATCTGCCGACACATTCTATGTTTCTATGTTTCTATGAACTGAGGGTGGGCTGGCTTTCACCTTGTGTACTGTCTTCCCCCATTTCCACCTCTTCCACATACAAAGCGTCCACCTTAATTGTGACCAGCGAGCATTTGAGTAGACACAGAAGTGGGATAGTTACGCTGATAATAGCATTATTGCCGCTCACCATCTGTGTTGATTACTCAAAGTTGCGTAAAACCTCACAGAGGTCAGGCATCAAAGCCCACTCGTCGCTTGTGAAGAGCGTAAGCTGACTGGAAAGGTAACGACCATGTTGCAGCTGGTATTCCACTACTGCCCTCTGCTTCTCACAAAGCCTGGCCAACATGTGGAACATCGAGTTCCAGCGTGTGCTCACGTCGCACAACAGTCGGTGAGCTGGCAATTGCAAGCGCTGCTGCAGCGTTGCCAGACTGGCGGAAGCTGTCAATAACTTGCGGAAATGGGCACACATGCGGCGCACCTTCACCAGTAGCTCAGTCAAATTGGGGTAGGTTTTGAGAAACCGCTGAACCATTAGGTTAAACATGAGGGCTAGGCGTGGTATGTGTGTGAGCTTGCCGAGCTCTAAAGCCGCCATCAAGTTACGGCCATTATCAGACACAACCATGCCTGGTTCTAGGTTGAGTGGCGAGAGCCACAGCTTTGTCTAGTCTCTTGTCCCCTGCCACAGTTCTGCGGCAGTGTGCTGTTTGCCACCTAAGCAGATCAGTTTAAACACGGCCTGTTGCCGCTTCCCCCCTGCAGTGCTACACTGCTTCCAGCTACTTACTGATGTCTGACTGGTGCTGCAAGATGATAATTCAGAGGTGGAAGTGGAGGAGGAGATGGAGGAGGAGAAGAGGGGGGTTGCAGCCACTAACGTAGGTGGTGGCGGAAACCCTGATGGAAGTAGGGCCTGCAATCCTTGGTGTCAGTGGCACCTGTGCCATCCCAGGGTATGACTCGCTCACGGCCTCCATAATGTTCACCCAGTGTGCTGTCAGGTAAATGTAGCGTCCCTCATCAAATGCACTTGCCCATGTTTCAGTCATTAAGTGGACCTTCCCGTTGGCCAGGGCACGGGTGATGTTACGGGACACATGCTGGTGTAAGGCTGGGACTGTACACAGTGAAAAATATTGGCGGTTGGGGACAGAGTAACGCAGGACGGCCACCGCCATCAGGCTGTGGAAAGCCTCAGTGTTCACAAGCCTAAATGGCAACATTTCCAGGGCCAGCAATTTGGAAAGGTGCGCATTTAGTGCTATGGCCTGTGGGTGGGTGGCTGGGCATTTGCGCTTTCGTTCAAAGGCCTGGGGTACAGACATCTGTACGCTGCGCTGGGACACAGATATGGATGTGCTAGCTGATGGTGCGTGCAAAGGTCCAGGTGTATGGTGGCAGGCTTCCAGGCCTGCATCTTGGACAGAGGTATTGCACCAGCATGTAACACAGGTGAAGAGAAGGTAGTAGTGTGACCCGCAAACACTGATTGTGGACCCAGGCATTTGGCCCACCAATAAGGGTGCTTTGATGCCATATGGCGGACAATGCTGGTGGTTTTGAGGCTGCCCCTGCTCATTTTGGTACGGCGCAGGTTGCAAATGACAATTCTTTTATCGTCCGCACTTTCCTCAAAAAAGGCGTCATACTGCGGAACACCTACCCCTTGGCAAGGGAGATTGCCGCAAGGGGGTGCTCCGGGAACAGTTGCAGGCCTGTTTGGTGTGGCCTGCCTTCTCCCTTTTGGCAGCCCACTGCCTCTTCCAGCCTGTTGAGGTGCTGCGGATACCTCTCCCCTGTACTGCTGTCCTCGCATGGCTTGCCACCTTCCCAGGTTGAGTCAGTGACTTCATCGTCCACCACCTTCCTCTTCCACTTCCTCACTCTGGTCATCCTCCTGACTTGACCTAACAACAACCTCAGTTATTGACAACTGTGTCTCATCCTCATTATGAACCTCTTGAGACACTAATTGCGGTTGACTTATTGACAACTTTGTCTCATCATCATCATCCACCTCATGAAACACTATTTGCCGTTCCCCACCGTCATCTTCTTGTGACTGTGGATTACTCAAGAGTTTGGCAATCAGAGCACAATATCTCCTCATGTCCTTCTTCAAGCGGGCTTGGTGATGAATCAAGGAATGGTGATGAAAAGAGCTCCTCTGAATATCTGAGTATGGGATCACTTGTTTGCCAAGACTCTCCATGGTGGGAGGAAGGAGTATCAGGGTGAGGATTCTGTTGACCAGACTCTTGGCTACTGAGACTGTAGTTTGTAGAAGACAGGGTGGTGCTTAACCGACTGGAAGCATTATCTGCTGCAATCCAACCGACCATCTGGTCGCACTGGTCTGACTTCGAGAGTGGTGTCCTGCGCCGCCCTGCAAACTGGGACATGAAGCTAGGTATCGTGGATGAGTGTGTTTCTTGTGCTCTGGCAGCAGGCACAGTTTCACCGTGCCCAGGGCCAAGGCCTCTGTGTGCATCAGCAGCACAGGCCACTTTCCCGTCCCTTACTGCTCGCCTTGCACATATTAAATGGTATACATGCTTGCAAGTATGTCACAGGTACAGTAGCGCAGGTTTTTAAGTGCATGCGCAAATAAAGTGCACAGAATGTCACAGATATTTTTAGTATGCGCACACGTTAAACAGGAGATGTAGCACAGACAATGTCGCTGTCCGTAGCATCTATGAAAAAAGTACACTGAATGTCACAGATAATTTTAGGATGCGCAAAATTTATACAGGAGGTATATCGCAAGTAATGTCGCTGTCACCAGCACCAAATAAAAAATTACACTGAATGAATGTTACTGATATTTAGGATGTGCAAACGTTATACAGGAGGTCTATATATATTGCAGCCAGATACAAATATAGTCCTTAAAAGGACTTTTGGGTCTCTAACAATTCCACGCAATTTTGTGCAGGTGCGCTAATAATTATATTGCTGACAGATACAACAATAGTACTTAAAAGGACTTTTGGGTCTCTAACAAGTTTTTTCACTAAAATATAACTATTTTATTCCTTATACTATCTGTCCCTTCTTCAGCACAGCTCTCCCTGACTAAGACTGAGCCGAACACGTGTCATCAGGTGCTTTATAGCACCCAATGACGTGTTTATAGCACCCGATGACGCGTTCCGGCCAGCCAATCACTGTAATGCCAGTACGACATTACAGTGAGTGCCAGTACCCCGGCACACGCTTATTGGCGTGCGTGGAGGAGACACGAGCATCGTGCTCAAGCACAGGCAGAAAATATAGTGTTCGGCAGAGCATGCTTACTCAACCCTAGTTAGTACATAAAATGAGAATGCTTGGACTGGGGGAAAATGTCTGTATGTGGGTAAGTAACTGGCTCAGTGATAGAAAACAGAGGGTGGTTATTAATGGTACACACTCAGATTGGGTCACTGTCACTAGTGGGGTACCTCAGGGGTCAGTATTGGGCCCTATTCTCTACAATATTTTATCAATAATCTTGTAGAAGGTAAAGTTATTAACACAAGGACAGTATACAACTACAGAGGGATCTGTATAGATTTGAGGCTTAGGCAGAGAAGTGGCAGATGAGGTTTAACACTGACAAATGTAAAGTTATGCACATGGGAAGGAATAATGCAAATCACGCGTACATACTAAATGGTAAAACACTGGGTAACACTGACATGGAAAAGGACTCATGAATTTTGGTGAACAGCAAACTAAGCTGTAGAAACCAGTGTCAGGCAGCTTCTGCCAAAGCCAATAAGATAATGGGTTGCATCAAAAGTGGCATAGATGCCCGTGATGAGAACACAGTCCTAATACTTTAAAAATCACTAGTCAGACCACACATGGAGTACTGTGTACAATTCCGGGCTCCTGTAAACAAGGCAGACATAGTAGAGCTGGAGAGGGTTCAGAGGAGGGCAACTAAAGTAATAACTGGAATGGGTGGACTACAGGACCCAGAAATATTATCAAAATTAGAGTAAGGGCTCATCCATATGAACGTTGTTGCTTTGCGACAAACTGTAGATCCGCAAAACATGGATACCACCCGTGTGCATTCTGCATGTTTCATTGACCAGTCCTACCCTTGTCTGTAATGTGGACAATAATAGGACATATTTTGCGGAATGGCCTTGCGGACAAACGGACAAGGAATGCACACTGAGTCATTTCCATTTTTTTGCAGCCCCATTGAAGTGAATGGTTCTGCATATGGGCTAAACAAATAAAATAATGAACCAGACATGGACAAAAAAAATATGTTTGTGTGCATGATCCCTTATTCAGTTTAGAAAAAAGATGACGTAGGGGAGATCTAATATAACTATGTATAAATCCCCAGGACTGTGACAGTGATGAGGGGAAATCCTCTGCGTTTAGAGGAAGAAGGTTTGTACACAAACATAGAAGAGGATTCTTTACGGTAAGAGCAGTGAGACTATGGAGCTCTCTGCCTGAGGAGGTGGTGATGGTGAACAGTGGTTTTATGTTGATGGCTGATTGGTCTATATTCCCACAGTAAAAAAAATAATATATTTTTACATTGAGGCACAGAGGAAATCTCCCACTTAGGCAGGCTATTAACAATTTACAAGCATGTATGATAACTGCCAGAATCGTCACCGAGAAATCTAATTAGGCACAATTGTTGTAACCTTTCAGTTTACAGGAAAACAATAACAAATTTCTTCTTCCACCAAATTTACTCCGCCGCTAAATAAAAGAGATTTGGCAAAAGCCTGATCCTGGCGACATTACAGCGAGCTGTCAGACACTTATTCCCCACGGATTAATTGCCCTGAAGCAGGCAGACAGAACAACGCTGAAATCTGGCTAACTCTATGTGAAGCAGACATGTAAGTTAGTGAAAAGTGGGAATATAATGACCGAGTCATTTTAAGCGTTTTCTCCAAGGTTTCAAATGCTCGTGTTTTATACCGCCAGGAATTCCCACCTTGTGGTACCTTTCTCTTCTAAAAGTTACCTTTAATATCATGTTAAATTTTGCAAATTGACTCTTTCTCTACTCTTTAGGGCTCATGCACACAGCCAGTATTTTGGGTCCACGCCTGATCAACATTTTTTGCGAGGACCCATTCGTGTGTTGTCCGTATCTGTGTGGTCATTCAGCAAATTATTGAACATGTCCTATTCTTGTCCGTTTTGTGGACTTTACGCACTTATATGGCGTTACTATATTCTGCAGCGCATTACAGACATTACATCACACTGCCCCAATGGGGCTCACAATCTGCGTTTCCTATCATCCACTTACTCGCAGAGAGGCCATCCGCTCCCATCTTGATTGAAGAAAAGGGCCCGTGGCGAGCGTGATAACCTCAGGTCCTCGCCGCAGGTCCTTTGGCAGATTTTCTTTAATCAAGATGGGAGAGGAAGGCCTCTCTATGAGCAAGTGGATGAGATGAGTATAATTTTTTTAACTCCTGATTAACCCCTTAATGTGAGTCATAGATGCCACAATCAGCATTGAACACGGCACCAGAAGAGTTAAACACGATAGCTGTTCCCCATCATTGCGCCCGCTCCATACAATGGAAAGTGATTTGTGACAAAATAATTTGTAACAAATCGAATTTCTTGTCGAAATTCAGCAAAGCAGCCAAATTTAAATTTTGTAAACTTTGCTCATCTCTAGTCTAGAAATACTCTGTGACCTGTGCAAAGATTCTTGTGCAGGGAGGGGTAGTAGATAAGTTGTGACCATTGTCTATTATGAATGATGGGCCCTGTGTTATCTATATTTAGGCATTACTTACTGGTCCTTGTAACCCTGCCTCAATAATGAGATGACTGAACAGAAAGTCTCAGCCTAAAATTAGGCTTAGTGGCCAGTTTAAAAACTACAGGATTATGTTTTAAATACTGTAGATAAAGGCATGAAAATGTAAAAAAACACACCAATAATTTGTAAAAATATTTTTTACATAATTTATGGATTTAAGCAATAGGTGATGTGATGCAAATTATTGTAAATGAAACATACAGCATATATAGTCTTAGGCAGCCATGTCCTCCATAACATAATCAGATGGGTGGACAGGTCACTGCTTCCCACAAGATCATCACAATTCTCCATCTCCTGCTGCTGTCATTCCCATGACCTGATTGTACTCGTGCCTCTGTCATATTCAGCTGTGCCCTCATTATCATAATCACATAAATGGACAAGTTACTGATTATGATACAACAGCATTTTCTGCAGCTTTCACGATTCTGTATTCACCGATAGAAATGAGATGTAATTGCTTACAGGTTAAGGCCTGATCCCAAAGTTCTTCTGGAGAAAACGTTGCAATTCAGCGGAAGTCAATTTATCGGAGGTCTTTCTGTCTGACATCTTCAAGAAAATTAGAAGATCCTTTTTCATAACATCAATTCAAATTTTAGCAAAACAGTATTTCCTCACAAAACATTCTCCAGAATTGATTCAAAGCAGTTATCCTATCCTTCTGGTGCTTTTAAATCCAGCTTTGGATCTTGTCTGGTTGACTGAGAAATTCAACTTAAAATGAACCTGCTAAGTGATTTCTGGTGCTTTATCTGAGAGATGGATATTATAGAGGGAGAGAAGCCGTGATGTGGTATATAGGGTACATCAAGCTGCTCCTAACTTCCCTGGCTGACCCTATTCACCATTAGAGATGGCCTTGCGTTCGCCCGGCGGTCGTTTCACGGCAAACTTTGCGCGTTCGCGATTCGCTGAACATGCGAACATATGGCAATGTCCGCCGGAGTCATATTCTTTTGCATTGCGCCGAACTTTGACCCATGACACATCCATCAGGTGGCACAGGAAAGCCAATTGAGATGTTTCAGCACATGGACGCACCCCCACCCTATAAAAGAACCCAATCTGGCAGCCATTTTACATTCTGTGTTTGCCAGTGTAGGGAGAGGTTGCTTTGTGGAGCAGGGACAGGCTGTTAGGGACACCAAACGCTAGCTAATAAGTCCACAAAAGTCATATTAAGGACTGGCATAGGTGTTCTATCGATAGGTGTGATATACTTATAATATACTTTCTAACATACAAAGTATATTTAAGTGCATTTGTATTGTGCAGCAGTTATGTGCGGCTCTGCTGTGTTACCGCAGCTATATAAAGGGACAAACGCTATTGGAACAACTAATTAAAACGGGTGAAAAATACCTGTTGCCCCCAAAAATACTGATTAAGGGGTGTGATATACCTACTTCGACAAAATACTGAATAAGGGGTTCGATATACAGTACAGACCAAAAGTTTGGACACACCTTCTCATTCAAAGAGTTTTTTCTTAATAAAAATGGGTTGGACTAGGGACACAAATCACTTAGAGGTGTTGGAGTCAGGAACACTGGGGAAAAATATTACAGGAAATAGGATAATGAATTTAATGGAATACATATGGGTGGAACTTAAAAAAATATTAGATATTAAAGGGTACTTGCAGTACACACCTATTTGGAAGAATATGAATTTAAAGGAAGTACAAATGATTAGGCCTTATATAGACTGGGGAAAAAAGGGGGTAAAATATCTAGCTCAAATATTTGAGGAAGATAAATTGAAGGACTTAGCCACCTTGGCAATGGAGTTTGGGATCCACCAAAAGGATAGTTATTAATATTTCCAGCTGAAAAATGCTGTCAGGACATCAGTTAATTCAAACAAATATAGAAAAGAACAATCAAATAGAATATATAAATTTACCAACGGAGGGGAAAAAAGAGGAATTGTGGCAAAAAGATATAGAATTTTGATGGATGCAAAGAAAGAACGGATTATAATACTAGCCAGAGGAAAGTGGGAAAAAGAGCTTTTACTTTTCACGGAAGAAAAATGGAATGATGCCCTCAGAAGTAATATTAAGGTGTCAGATAGGGCCTCACATAAAATCTTCCAGTTTTTTATTGTCCACAGGTTACATCGATCTCCTTGGGCGTTAAAGAAAATGGGGGTCAGAGCCTCAGATAAGTGTCCAAAATGTAGGGGTGAGAAGGCGGATCTTATGCACTGTTTTTGGAGATGTCCTAAATTGTTAAGGTATTGGAAATAAATTGCAGAGATTACATCACTATTCTTGGGTATTCAAGTTTTGGAAGACCCTGTTGTCTGTATTTTGGGGGCCATTGCACATCTTAAATTAAAAAGAGAGATACAATCGGTGTTGTGTAAAGTACTATTTCAGGCTAGATTGCTTATACTCCAGAAATGGGTAAATAAAGATCCCCCTACAGTGGCAGGAAGCAGTGCTAAATCTGATTAAACTGGAACAGGCGTCTGAGAGATATAGGGATAGAGACGAAAAAACGGATAAAATATGGAAGAATTGGTTGAACCAGGGCCATGTTTTTTTTTTTGTTTGTTTTTTTTTTTGTTTGTTTTTTTTTTTCTTCCTTTCTCTCTCTCTCTCTCTCTTCAATTGGGTGGGGGGGGGGGCGGCTATTTGGGTTGTAAAATGTCAGTATATATGGATCATTATTGTAATATGGACCTTTTGGACGGTTCGATATTGTATATTGTATATGTTTTTGTATAACACATAATAAAAGATTTAAATAAAAATAAAAATAAAGAATTTTCTTTATTTTCATGACTATGAAAATTGTAGATTCACACTGAAGGCATCAAAACTATGAATTAACACATGTGGAATTATATACATAACAAAAAAGTGTGAAACAACTGAAAATATGTCATCTTTTAGGTTCTTCAAAGTAGCCACCTTTTGCTTTGATTACTGCTTTGCACACTCTTGGCATTCTCTTGATGAGCTTCAAGAGGTAGTCACCTGAAATGGTTTTCACTTCACAGGTGTGCCCTGTCAGGTTTAATAAGTGGGATTTATTGCCTTATAAATGGGGTTGGGACCATCAGTTGCGTTGTGGAGAAGTCAGGTGGATACACAGCTGATAGTCCTACTGAATAGACTGTTAGAATTTGTATTATGGCAAGAAAAAAGCAGCTAAGTAAAGAAAAACTAGTGGCCATCATTACTTTAAGAAATGAAGGTCAGTCAGTCCGAAAAATTGGGAAAACTTTGAAAGTGTCTCCAAGTGCAGTCACAAAAACCATCAAGCACTACAAAGAAACTGTCTCACATGTGGACCGCCCCAGGAAAGGAAGACCAAGAGTCACCTCTGCTGCGGAGGATAAGTTCATCCGAGTCACCAGCCTCAGAAATCGCAGGTTAACAGCAGCTCAGATTAGAGACCAGGTCAATGCCACACAGAGTTCTAGCAGCAGACACATCTCTAGAACAACTGTTAAGAGGAGACTGTGTGAATCAGGCCTTCATGGTAGAATATCTGCTAGGAAACCACTGCTAAGAACAGGCAACAAGCAGAAGAGACTTGTTTGGGCTAAAGAACACAAGGAATGGACATTAGACCAGTGGAAATCTGTGCTTTGGTCTGATGAGTCCAAATTTGAGATCTTTGGTTCCAACCACCGTGTCTTTGTGCGACGCAGAAAAGGTGAACGGATGGACTCTACATGCCTGGTTCCCACCATGAAGCATGGAGGAGGAGGTGTGATAATGTAGGGGTGCTTTGCTGGTGACACTGTTTGGGATTTATTCAAAATTGAAGGCATACTGAACCAGCATGGCTACCACAGCATCTTGCAGCGGCATGCTATTCCATCCGGTTTGCGTTTAGTTGGACCATCATTTATTTTTCAACAGGACAATGACCCCAAACACACCTCCAGGCTGTGTAAGGGCTATTTGACCATGAAGGAGAGTGATGGGGTGCTGCGCCAGATGACCTTGCCTCCACAGTCACCGGACCTGAACCCAATCGAGATGGTTTGGGGTGAGCTGGACCGCAGAGTGAAGGCAAAAGGGCCAACAAGTGCTAAGCATCTCTGGGAACTCCTTCAAGACTGTTGGAAGACCATTTCAGGTGACTACCTCTTGAAGCTCATCAAGAGAATGCCAAGAGTGTGCAAAGCAGTAATCAAAGCAAAAGGTGGCTACTTTAAAGAACCTAGAATATGACATATTTTCAGTTGTTTCACACTTTTTTGTTATGTATATAATTCCACATGTGTTAATTCATAGTTTAGATGCCTTCAGTGTGAATCTACAATTTTCATAGTTCTGAAAATAAAGAAAACTCTTTTAATGAGAAGGTGTGTCCAAACTTTTGGTCTGTACTGTACATAACTTTTACTGCCCACTGAGTGAACCTTCTGACGGCCGTCAATCATGTAACCCGTGGCACCCGTGTGGATTTGGTGTTACCACCAAGGATTGCATGTAGGCCTGCCTCTTCTTCTCCTCCTCCTACTCTATCCTCCGTCTCCTCCTTGGCTGACTCCTCCTTTTCCACTGCTACCTGCCTCTTCCAATACCCCCCCCCCCCGAGCTCCCCAGAACTTATTCGACGTCCCACGTTGCCATTCTGTGCTGCGGCTGTTGTGCCTGGAAGCCAAGAGCCACACCGGTCCTGCACTGTTTTCAGCTCTGCGGTCACAGGCCAATCATTGGCTAACCCCGCTCAATTTGACAGTTGGTAAAGTAGTGTGCCCATCTGCTAAGTGCGCTGAAACTGGGCAAAATGACACACGTGCCATGCATGGCACACATCCTGAACTTAGTCATGCAGCAATTCGTTGCCAAATACCCCGGGTTCTAGTATGTCTTGCGGCAGGCCAGGAAAATCTCTGGCCACGTTCAGCGGCGACACCACTTGCCCATCAGATGTCTGTTGTGTGACAGCCCGACGTGCTTGAACTCCACCTTGTATATGCTTGATAGGTTGCTTCAGCAGCAATGTGCCAATAATGACTACCTGTACGAACTGTGCAGCAAGACAGGTTCTTGGTTTCTTATCACCGCGCCAGTGGCTGCTCATGCGCGACGCATGCAGACTTCTGTAGCCATTTGATGAGATCACCAAACTGGTCAGTTGCAGTCAGGGCGCCATCAGTGACATCGTACCTTACGCCTGCTTTCTGGAGCGTGCATTGCATCGTGTCATTGATCAAGCCAAGGAGCAGGAGCTGGAAGAAGAGGAAGTCACAATGCTGAATGAATTCCCAGGGGGGGCTAGTTCATCTGAGACAAGTCAGCAGGAGTCTGAAGAGGAGTCAGAGGAGGATGGTGGCTGGGGGGAGGAGGAGGAGAAAGAATAGCAGGGTTTGAGAGGGACTTTAAACTTTTCGGGGATCCCTGGTGTTGTCCATGGCTGGGGGGAGGAAACCGAGGACGACATTATCCTGGGCAATGAGCAGAAGCCAGGGCACTCCACCCCTTCCAATTTAGTGCAAATGGGGGCCTTCATGCTCCACTATTTGAACAAGGACCAGTACTGCGTGGCAACGTACTTAGACCTCCGTTACAAACACAAAATGGCAAACATATTACCATCATCACAGAGGGCTGTCAGAATGCAGCATTTCCAGGCTTTGCTGCGAGAGATGCTGCATTCTGCTGTTGCGGGCACTGGCAGAGGAATTTACACCCAGAGCGAAACAGGTGCGGGTACCAATCCTACTGCGCCTGCAAAAAGAGGGCAGTTTGAAGATGTGTTGGTCACTTCGGATACGAGATCATTCTTGCAGCCAACCCATCGACAGCCGCCCTCCGGATCCAGCCTCAGGGAACGCCTAGACTGACCGGTGTCCAACTACGGTTAACGGCCGATGTAGATGCTCTGAGAAGCAAAGAACCCCTTGACTACTGGGTGTGCAGGCTTGACCTGTGGCCAGAGCTGGCATAATTTTCTATGGAATTCTTGGCTTGCCCCTCGTCAAGTGTCCTGTCCGAAAGGACGTTCAGCACAGCAGGGGGGATCATGACCGATAAGCGCACTCGCCTAGCTCATGACAGTGTGGACTACCTCACATTTCTAAAAATGAATGAGGCATGGATCTAGGAGGAAGTCAACACCTGTGACGACCATATTTAATTGAATTTCCTCATGCCAGCCCACACATATCCGCCACCACACAGAACTAAGAATGCTCCTTGTCTTGTATATATAGCGGCATAAAAGGACTTTTATGTCAGGTGAATGCCTAATTTTTGGGGCCTGTACTCCAGTGGCCTACAGTAAAATTTTTATTCAGTGACCTCCTAATGTACCTCCAGTAAAATAATCACTTGTTCTTTTCTTTCAGGGGAATGGCTAATTTTTGGGGCCTGTACTCCCGTGGCCTAAGCTAGGCTCCAGCAGTGCCCATTTTTGAGAGTTTCCCTTTAAGAAACATAAAAATGGTCCCCTGATTAAAATACATATTTTTTGTGGTCATTTTTGCCAATGATCCCCCTCTGGTATGTCACTGTCCATGTTGTGGTACTGTTTGCACTTCTAATAAGTATTTGGTGGCTGCAAATATGATCTGAAGGTTTTTCAGGTTCGCCTACCATTAAAGTCAATGGGGCCTGCCGCTAACGCGCAGATCGCGAACACTTGATCGCGAACGCGCATTCACGAACCGTCCCGGCCGATGTTCGTCCATCACTATTCACCAAATGCATAACTCCACACAAGCACTCATTGATAGTAAGAAGTGGGCCTCTTGCTTACTATTGGACTGGCAAGCCTAGCCCTGACCTACATTGATGGTTCAGTTTGATTCTGACTAAGCTGATGATGACAGTCCCTCTATGTTATATTTGCTTTAGTTATTAACCACTCTATGCATTTTTCCACCAGGGGTGGAACATCAGGGACTGAATAGAGCTCTTTTCAGCTCCTGATTTTCCACCCCTGGCGTAAAACGAGTATAGCGGTTGATAAGTAGATGTCAGGGGACTCTGTTAGCTTAGCCAGAATCAAACTGAACCATCATTGTAGTTCAGAGCTAGGTTTGCCAGTCCAATAGTAAGCATGTGGCTAGCTTCTTACCATCAATGAGTGCTTGTGTGGAGTTATGCATGTGGCGGTTAGGGTCAGCCAGGGAAGTCGGGAGTAGCTTGATTTGGGTTATTGTGAGCCATCTGTGATCCATTGAACAGTGCCTCCTATCCCCGGCAACCTAATAGTGTATAACCACAAATAATTGGGTTATTGTTTGAGTTCCTTTGGTGGGCTAGCTGATGCTCATGCTTCACATCAGGATCATTTGCTAGCACCTACATCAGGTGTGGCAATCAGTGATTGTTCACACCTATTTTCTCCTCACCACTCCCTACAGTGGTATTACCCACTGCACTCCAAGCAGGTCACTGTGTTATTGTTCTGACGTATGTCCTTACTGGTGGTATCAATACTTACTCCACCAGGATATGCACATATACACAGTGGCAGTGCTTTCTTTTAGTGGTGGGAATTGTGTGGAATCTCAGCGTCACAACGTAATACCTTAGATCACACCTATCGAGGGGTATAATATATGTTCATTGTCCCTTTGGAGGTCTTCTAGAGATGTACAAGAGAACTCACAAGCCAACTAAATCTCTGGGAATGTGGGTGTCCTCTCCCTAAATGTGGATCTTCTCTGATACGCATGCTCTTGTATGGACCAAATAATCTAATGAGAAGAAAAACAGAACCTAACAAGTTATTCTGTTTTAACTGAACCCTGTGAACAAGAACTTCTTTCCACTTTGTTCTCAAAGCAGATATGACCGTTCTATGAACTGGATGTACTTATGGGTCACACAGCAAAATTCATTTCTGGAACGTCTGATGATAATGTGGTTTCAATCTGATCATTTTATGTCCAATCTTAGGCCTCAATTCCATTGAGAAAAGTGATATTGTTCCTAAAACTGTCCCTTTGTGACCATTGTCTGTGTCTGAAACGGAAAAATATTTAATCTTATAATTGTAGTTTCTTGAATGTCCCTTTATTGTGACATTGAAACTGTATAAAATTGGCCTGCAGTTCTCTCTATTGAATTTCTGATTGTGATCATGACATGAAATTTAAAGGGTGAGAAGCCCTGAAAGAAAAACATTCTCTTTATCTTCATTACACCGTATTATCATTTCTAAACCTCTTACAAGACCAGTTAAACCCCATTCATTACTGTGTCTTTCTCCATCGGAATAACAAAAACAGGTCATCTTACCGGGATTAGAAATTGAAACCCAGGGAAGGTACTTTGATCACTTTAGTCCACACTGCATTATTGTCTAGTATTTCTACAGAAAATTCTTACACAAAGAGCAGTGAAGCATGCGGCTTTAAGAATTGTAAATTGTCTACTGTATACATGTATTCGCTCCTTCCCAGCTATGTTACGCCATCAAACGCTTTTGAATAAATTCCAAATGGCAATAATATGTAAATTATAAATGAGAAGCCTTTTTTACTCAATCAGGTTTTAAAAGTCTTTGGCGTTTTGCCACAAGGGGTATTCTAAAGGCCGTATCCAAATGTCCTGGAGTCTTGTCTTAAAGCCAAAGATTGTAACAATATTTACAATTATTTTATGTAATTGTTACATTATTGACAATATTACATTTACAGTGTTACACTATTTTTTGTTTTCATATACAGGTCCTTCTAAAAAAATTAGCATATTGTGATAAAGTTCATTATTTTCTGTAATGTACTGATAAACATTAGACTTTCATATATTTTAGATTCATTACACACCAACTGAAGTAGTTCAAGCCTTTTATTGTTTTAATATTGATCATTTTGGCATACAGCTCATGAAAACCCAAATTTCCTATCTAAAAAAATTAGCATATTTTATCCGACCAATAAAAGAAAAGTGTTTTTAATACAAAAAAAGTCAACCTTCAAATAATTATGTTCAGTTATGCACTCAATACTTGGTCGGGAATCCTTTTGCAGAAATGACTGCTTCAATGCGGCGTGGCATGGAGGCAATCAGCCTGTGGCACTGCTGAGGTGTTATGGAGGCCCAGGATGCTTCGATAGCGGCCTTAAGCTCATCCAGAGTGTTGGGTCTCGCGTCTCTCAACTTTCTCTTCCCAATATCCCACAGATTCTCTATGGGGTTCAGGTCAGGAGAGTTGGCAGGCCAATTGAGCACAGTAATACCATGGTCAGTAAACCATTTACCAGTGGTTTTGGCACTGTGAGCAGGTGCCAGGTCGTGCTGAAAAATGAAATCTTCATCTCCATAAAGCTTTTCAGCAGATGGAAGCATGAAGTGCTCCAAAATCTCCTGATAGCTAGCTACATTGACCCTGCCCTTGATAAAACACAGTGGACCAACACCAGCAGCTGACATGGCACCCCAGACCATCACTGACTGTGGGTACTTGACACTGGACTTCAGGCATTTTGGCATTTCCCTCTTCCCAGTCTTCCTCCAGACTCTGGCACCTTGATTTCCGAATGACATGCAAAATTTGCTTTCCTCCGAAAAAAAGTACTTTGGACCACTGAGCAACAGTCCAGTGCTGCTTCTCTGTAGCCCAGGTCAGGCGCTTCTGCCGCTGGTTCTGGTTCAAAAGTGGCTTGACCTGGGGAATGCGGCACCTGTAGCCCATTTCCTGCACACGCCTGTACACGGTGGCTCTGGATGTTTCTACTTCCGCAGGTCCCCCAAGGTCTGGAATCGGTCCTTCTCCACAATCTTCCTCAGGGTCCGGTCACCTCTTCTCGTTGTGCAGCGTTTTCTGCCACACTTTTTCCTTCCCACAGACTTCCCACTGAGGTGCCTTGATACAGCACTCTGGGAACAGCCTATTTGTTCAGACATTTCTTTCTGTGTCTTACCCTCTTGCTTGAGGGTGTCAATGATGGCCTTCTGGACAGCAGTCAGGTCGGCAGTCTTACCCATGATTGCGGTTTTGAGTAATGAACCAGGCTAGGAGTTTTTAAAAGCCTCAGGAATCTTTTGCAGGTGTTTAGAGTTAATTAGTTGATTCAGATGATTAGGTTAATGGCTCGTTTAGAGAACCTTTTCATGATATGCTAATTTTTAGAGATAGGAAATTTGGGTTTTCATGAGCTGTATGCCAAAATCATCAATATTAAAACAATAAAAGGCTTGAACTACTTCAGTTGGTGTGTAATGAATCTAAAATATATGAAAGTCTAATCTTTATCAGTACATTACAGAAAATAATGAAGTTGATCACAATATGCTAATTTTTTTAGAAGGACCTGTATATATATATATATATATATATACAGGGGAAACTCGAACAATTAGAATACCGTGCAAAAGTCCATTTATTTCAGTAATGCAAATGAAAAGTAATTGCTTTCATGCAGCTTAAAATGAGAATTTCGTGAAAAAGGTCAATATTCTAGGCTCAAAGTGTCACACTCTAGTCAGCTAATTCATCCATACCCCCTTAGTAAAGGGGACCTCAAAATTTAGACTTTGGGGTTTTCATAATCTATGAGCCATAATCATCCAAATTATAACAAATAAAGGCTTGAAATATCTCGCTTTGCATGTAATGAGTCTATCTCATATGTTAGTTTCACCTTGTTGCATTACTGAAATAAATTAACTTTGCACAATATTCAAATTTTCTGAGTTTCACCTGTATACTGTATATATATATATTGTGACACAGTGAGAGGTTTGGTCTGGGAAAACAGGTATTTTCCTACCAGCATGTGGTGGTGGGCTAATTTAAAGCCAGGTGAGGTCAAATACCGGACCGGATTTTAAGTGCCAGTCCGGGTTTTGGCAGCACCTGACTGTCCTTAAATAGGCAGCTGGGCTCAGAGACAAGGTCTCTGTGTTGGGATCTGGGAGCCTTGTGTCTAGATGAAGGCTTGCTACCTGTTTGGCGTGAAAACAGGTTGGTGCTGCTATGAGCAAGGACTCTTTGAGGCAGAATTGCTGAATGGTGTGAATTACCACCAACACCACAAGGTGACTTTTTGCTTGTTTATGACTGCTTGCATGGACGTTTGCCAACACAAGCAAAGCTACATTTTGGTGCCCCCCCTCCCAGAACTCCCCCTAACACTAGCATCCCATGGATATATATACAGGGGGTAAAATAGCATATATACAGAGGTGGCAAATGGATATATATACAGGGGGAAAAATGTAATATACACAGAGGGGGAAAACGGATATATATACAGGGGGCAAAATGTAATATATACAGAGGGGGCAAATGGATATATAAACAGGGGGCAACATGGAATATATACAGAGGGGGCAAATGGATATATATATATATATATATACGGGTGGCAAAATGGAATATATACAGAGGGAGCAAATGGATAGATATACAGGGGGCAAAATGGGATATATACAGGGGCCCTGTATATATGGTCCTATATATATCCATTTTGCCCCCTCTGTGTAAATTCCATAATCATTTGTCCCCTGTGTATATATTCCATTTTTGCCCCTTCTGTGACTATTTCATTTTGTTCATTTATTGCTTAGTTTACTTATTGCCAGTGGCATATATTTTTGTCCCGCGGTCGGGCCCAGGTGAAGGATTTGCTCGTTCCTGCCATATAGTGCCATGCCAGGTGCGGTGCCCCCCTGTGTGAGTTATGAAGCCAGGCAGCGGTGCACACATATTAAAAAAAAACACATATTTAAAAAAAAATACTTACCTCGCTCTGAGAGTGAGACTGCTCCGCTCCCGCCTTCTTGCACTCACTCGCAGCCTCCCACAATCCCGTCTTCCAGTGTGCGTGATCCTGTGAGACCCGGCGCAATATCACAGCAAGAAAGCAGCGCAGGGCCCGGGAAGGGTGGAGGCCGGGCAGGGCGGGCCCAGATAGTTAGGCGGCATAACTGCTCACAGAGGCCGGGCGGACAGCGGCGCAAGTGATTTATAAAAAAAAAAAAGGTTTATTTTTCTGCCCCCCTGTCTCTGCGCCCTAAGCAGCCGCTTGGTCTGCCTTATTATAGCGCCGGGCCTGACTGCTTGTTTTTTCACTTGCCTAAAGTGTGAATAAAACACTGAACTAGTTGATCCAAAGAACTTGTTGTTGCCTCTATACTGCGTCCGCTAATCCTGTCTACCAGAGCGAAACCCCACTATATATATATATATATATATATATATATATAAATATATATAAAATTATTTCTTTGTATTATTTTTATTTTTTAAACAAGAAGTTGGATGTGTCTTTATTGGGCTAAGTTCACATCATGTTAAACTGATCAACTGATCACCTTTTTTTTTTTTTTACCAGATCTGTTATAAAAAAACAAAACAAATAAAAACTGGTTAAATTTTCTATAGAATCAGAATCTGACCAGAAATTTTACCCGAATACTTTTGTCTCTACTTTTCAAAAATGCCCCCAAAAAAGTGGGTAGGGATTGGAAGGAGAGGTGGGGCCTCATGCAGCCTGCGAGATTTGCTATAATTTATCACAGTCACTGATATAAATTATAGTATATATAGTATATATGGTTCATAGATGGCATAGATTTGAATTTCTAGAGCAAGGACTGCTGGACGATGCGCCAAATTAATACATTTGTCTGCAAATAATGGACTTTTCACTAGAACTGGGGTATGTAATGCCCATCTTAGTATATTTGCCCCTATCTTTTTTCTGAATACCCGATACATATGGATTACCTTCTATTTATATCCAGCAGCCATCTACTACAATGAACCCGGCATTTCAGGTAGAAATCAGATTGTCTTTATTTTTTTAGTGGAAAAAACAAAAAATGAACTGAACTCATGGGAACTGAGGTATCGGGATTAAAATTGCAGCTCATTGAAAAGAATAGGCTATAAAACTTTTTCTGTACTTTCCAGCTTTTTGTCCCTCTGTAGGAACAGAAAATAGAACCCAGATGTGAACCTTGCCTTAAAGGGGTGCTCTCATGATGGCAACCTCTTGTCATATTTCCTGTTAAGGGACATGGACGTCACAGGGAGGGGGCCCAATGCTAGGGATCTGCATCTGACAAACCCGACTAGCTTTAATTGAATGACATTACTGTATGGCTGGAGGCAGAATCCCCCAGAGATGTCATCTGATCACCAGTGTTACAAAAGTTGGACATCTACTTACGAAGGGACTGTCTACATCAACACTCCATAGGGAATTTCTCAAGGTACTCTGAAGCTGCCCAATGAGTGGAATAGATTCAAAGTGTCCATGGAAACACCCTATTGACATGAAGATCAAAGGTAACACCCATTTGTCAATGTATTAATACAATTCCAGGAGGACAAATTGAGCAATTTTACAATGCAGTGGCTCCAAAACTGTTATTTCATAGGCAGCGAACATTTGCTACAACAAACACGTCAGGAGAACTGACAGGTCATCTTTAACTCTAAATAGGATTCACACACTCAAAAAATCATATAAATACTGGTTCCGATTTGGTTGAAAACCGTCATCTGTAAGCCCATAGGCACAAACATGAATGAGTTACAAGGACTTGCATTGTCCTTGCCTCGCTGGCATTGGTGGCACTACACCTTCAAGTCTTATAGCTTATTAAAATGTAAAAAAAATTCTTATTAAAGCTTTTTTGTTCACATAGGCCGATATCTCATACCTTCACTCACGAATTCTGGCATAAAAAATAAGGCTTTTGTGACTTTTTGCATTCGTCTGTGCAAAATGTAAGCGCTTGCGCAAAATGTAACTACTTTTTTGCACTCACTTGCACAAATTTTTTCTACTTTTTGCATTTTTTACACCACTCACTGCAGTTTTATAATTTGGGTTGAAAAGTATGTGTGTTAGCTGTGTCAATAAGTTTCACTCAATATTTATCATTGAGGCTTTTTTTAAAGTCACAAAAAAAAGTCGCAATCTCACTCAAGGAGGAGGATGGAGTAGGAAAACTGGAAAAGCTTCTCTAGACAAAAGTGTCCTGAGTTCACATCTCCGTTTAGCTTTCCGTTCCTCCGCTCTTCTTCATCTTCTGATCCATCAGATAAAAAAAACAGGATCCTGTTGCATCTGTATGGGCTCATGCACACAAGTATTTTCTTTCCGTGTCCGCCACATTTATTTTGTGGACCGTATACGGTCTGCAAAAAAAAAACGGAAGTTACTGTGTGCATTCCGTTTTCGTATGTCCGTTCCGCAAAAAGGATGGAACATGTCCTATTATTGTCAGCATAACGGACAAGGATAGGAATGGTCTATTAGGGGTCTGCTGTTCCGTTCCGCAAAATACAGAATGCACACGGACATCATCCGTGTTTTTTGCAGATCCATTTTTTGCAGGGTCGTGTGCATAAGTCCTTATGCATATGATTGCATAGGATCCGTTTTTTACAGATCCTGTTGCATGAGTTGTCATCCGTTTGAGCCATTTCTGTCTGAGATCCGGTACTACACACAGGGCTTTTTTCCCCATCTAAAAAAACGGATCTCAGAATTGGGCTAAACGGATGACAACTGTTGCAATAGGATCCATTTTTTCTCTCTCACTCTCTCTTCTTCTGATGGATCAGAAGAACGGAAAGCTAAATGGGGATGTGAACTCAGCTTATCATGAGACATTTGATAAATAGGACATAAAGTACTCCAACGCAGACTCAAGCAAAACTAACTTCAAATTTTCTCCTGGTGATAAATTCCCCCCATAGTGTTTTTGATTTACATCCCACTTATATCGTAGAAATGCATCAATAGGTTGACCCAATGCATGCCAAAAGAGTGCCCTGCTGGCATAATATGTAACACATCCTCTTTTCAGCTGTTCTGGTGTGTGGTCCACTATTCTTTTTAGTACAGTAGCTGCTTGCATACTGAGAAAAAACACAGGAGGGCTCTTTATGCATCTGTTTGCCATATAGTTACATATGTTACTTCATTACAATCTGGTGTACATCAGGAGATTTCCACAGAATATGCACCGGATATATAAGAACAAGGTAAATGTTTTAAAAAATCCTCACTGAACACATGAACTACAAGAACCAGAAGTGGTCCTGCTATTCTTTTAAAAATTATACATGGTAAATGATTGGGGGGGAAACCATTTTCAGTATTTTAATTCAATTCTTTTTTTTTTTTTTTTTTTAAAGTCCCTTTTAAAAGTAGTATAGAAGTATTGGAAGATCCAAAGAGAATTCTCCACTGGGCTCAACTTCTGCACCAATAATGGACTTCAAAGCTCAAGCAGGAGACATCAGTGTTTGGAGGTGACTTTGGAATCACTTGTCTCTAGGGTCTATTTCTTATGGGATCATTCACAAATATCCCGTTGTTGACGATATGTATGTAATATGATAGCTCAAAGATTGCAATGTAATTATATGTGGCCATGTGTATGTTCTGTACAGAAGGAGAGAGGACCTCAGAATCAATTCCTCTGGAGGGCAAAAGGAACCAAAAAAAATATTATTTTTTGACAGGTATCTATTTATAAATGTTTATAATTGATAATATGGTATACACACTCCTCCACACTGAAATTGCAACATCAAGAAGGAAAAGTCATGGAATTATAGAAATCACAGGATTGATAGACATGTTAATGATATGCAAATTATATAAAATGGATGCACCTTGGAATCCTATCCTATTTAATTTTTGTCTAAGGACATGCCTATCATCAAGATCTGCGGCTGGCAGCTCCCGACAAAAGACGTCACGGTTGTGCTCGATGGGAGACAAGTCCAGAGGAGCTACAGACCATGCTAACTTGTTTTGGCCCAGCAGACTGCTCACAGTAGCAAGAGCAACATGCAGCCTGACATTGTCCTATAAAAAAAATGCTCCTGGGACGCTTTAGAGAAATGACCATACCACTGGTTCAATGAACAAATCAATGTAATTCTGAGTGGTTAGTGTACTTGAAATGAAGATTAGAGGGGTCCCGCTACCATACATTATGTCACCCCACAACAAAATCCTGGCAATAGAACCGGTGTTACATTGTGAAGTTCTCTTCATGGGAGTGCCCATATGGACTCCAAATCTCCGGCTATGACTGCATTTAAGACAAAAGCAACACTCATCGCTGAAGAGGACAGAGCTCCATTCCAGCTTCCATTGCTCTCTTGTTCTTCACCATCATAGCCTTTGAGAATATTGGCATGAGGTCAAAGGAACAACTATAGCTGGATATCTGGCTGGTAGCCTAATTTCATGCAAACATCTTTTCATGGTTTGTGCAGACACTGTTTGCCACCCTAGGCTTGGGATGTGACATCCAATTTTACTTGCATTACAGAATGGATCCATACATGCTATTCTTCTAATCAGATGATCCCTCCCTGCAGATGTTCAGCTTTGTGCACCTCTTGCTTTCCTTCCAGTTCACCACTGGGACACATAACCTTGATTAGTGCTGACATCTCGGCCTAGACGAGAAGGGGTCTGCTGGAGTAATAAACCAAGGTCTCTCAGTTCAAGGATTCTGATTATGACAAATGGTGATAACGAGGAACAAGAGGCATCGCACAATCATCCCACATGACTTGAACATATTTCTGAGGTTTGATGTTGCTAAAAAAAACTTTGCTTTCAATCTGGCTTTTATGCCCCTCCCAGATTGGAGCCAGGTGCTTGAAAATTTGATTATCTACAAATCTTAGCAACACCTGCTGCCTCCTCAGTTTCCATAAATGTACAGCTTGCCATTCTTGGTGTTGCAGATTCAATGTTGAGGAGTATATGTACTGTATTTATTTATAATGTTTATAATTTAGAATGTATATATTTACAATGTTTGTAAGTAATATTCATTGGCTATATATTTAGATACAATGATGAAAAAGGTCATAACTAATATTTTACCCGTTGTTTGGTATGTTAATAAACCTGGGAAACTTCAAGAAACACATTACAACATTAAAGTATAAAAAAAAAAAAAAAAAAAAAAAAAAGACTGACATTTTAATGAAAAGTTCTTTTTTTCAAGGGCTAGCCGCTATACATCTTACATTGGATTACATTACTCCAGTTTTCTATAGCAAGTGCTAACTGTGAAACTCAACACCACCCATAGCTTTTTCTATTCTCTTTTATGAACATTTTCCATCAAGGGAATCCTTATCCCCTGAAGGACACAAATATCAGCTTTGAAACCCATAAGAAGGGAGTTTGATGTTTCGGAAAGGCTATTCAAGTATCCAGACCTGAAGAACTAAGGTGAAGCCCCTAAAGGTAAAACAAACTACCTAGAAGAAATGAAATCAAAGTGAAGATATTTGTTTCTCCTCAATGAATGGATCCTAAATGATGAAAGTCAATTTGTAGAACTGAGACCTTTGGACTAACATCTGCTTGACGATGCTCAGGTCACACCTGCCTAATATAAGGATAATGATGGCATCAAAAGACTGAATTTATTGCTCCACAAAACAAAGGATGTCTTTTGGCCGATAAATCCTGCCAAGTGTAAATAATGAGACAAGCATGGAGACCTAATAGAGGGACTCATTTCCCAATCTAGTAGGCCTGCTATTTTTATCAGGTTCTATATATGTAGAAGAAGAAGGAAGGAAGGAAAATACTTAGAAAGAGACAGACAGAAGGAATAATGGATGGATGGATGGATGGATGGATTGATGGATAGATAGATTGATAGATAGAAAGATAGACAGATAAATAGAAGAAAGAAAGGGCATAAATATAGAAAAAAACATAGCTACTGTATACTGATCTATTGCTACTAAGCAAAATTTCTAAAAATGAACACAAGGTTCATAGTATACATTTTGATCACAATATATAAGGCCATTTTTCAACTTCATGGTGATCCCTTTCATATAGCTTCCAACGCTATTTTATATAGCACCACAAAGTGACCACTGCACCTGTAACACAGCACCCACAGTGTGGATGACCCGTCAGCCCAAAAGCACCCCCGCTGCGAAGGTTAAGCCCTCTTGGCTCTGGGTGTGGTTCCCTCTGCCTTCCGATTGGAGCTCCCACAGTGAAATTGCAGGGCTCTGATCTGTTACCATAGCAGCCTGGATGCTTGTGGAGCCTTCCAAGTCTGCCATGGTAAGCTCCCTGCTGCGCTGTGCACAAAGCACAGCGCAGCAGGGAGCATATGAAAATCAGTTTCACCATAATACATCTCTATTAGGGTGAATACAACAAGGGATCAAAGGACCCCAGGTTCTAGCCCCTAAGGGGGTTAAAAGTTATTAAATAAAAAGTAAAAAAAAAAAATATTAAATACAATATAAAAATAAAATGTTAAAAGTTTAAATCACCCTGTTCCCTTTTTTACATACAAAATATATTAACAATAAAAAAACATCAGTTATCGCCATCAGTTATGTCCAAAAAATGACTGAACTACAAAAATATTTGAAAAAAACACATTTTACATTTTTCAGTCACCTTTCTCCCCCCCAGCAAAATTGAATAACAATTATCAAAAAGTTATACATTCCACAAAAATGGTCCTATTAAAAACTACAGTTTGTCTCGCAAAAAACAAACCCTCATATAGCTCTGTGGATGGAAATATAAAAGCTATCTTAAAAAAAAAATGTAAGTAGTAAAAAAAAGTTTGGTATTTTTGTATTCGTACTGAGCCGCAGAATAAGAATGTTAAGATTCAAATGATCACAGCACTCATCTATCACTGGTTTTCATAGGGTGCACGTCTGGGTTGGTCCCCACCTCCACCTCTGGAACTACTTCGTCTTTATATATACAAAATAGACAGCACTCCAGAGTTAAAAGTGAAGTAATTAGTGATTTTATTCAGCCAGACATAATTTCAAGCAACGTTTCGGGCTATATGTAGCCCTTCATCAGGTCCGGTATGAGGAGCATAACGCGTGTAAGCCGACATGCCGGCTGAATAAAATCACTAATTACTTCACTTTCAGCTCTGGCGTGCTCTCTATTTTGTATATTTAAAGCCGCAGAATAAGAATGTTGTGCCATTTTTAGTGCACAGTGAACGCTTTGATGTGAAAACTGCTAAAAACTTGGCAGAATTGTGTTGTTTTTTTTTATTAATCCCCACAAATAATTTTTACCCCTTTTTTTCCAATAACAATTAAATCGTGCCCTTAAAAATTACAACTTATTCTGCAAAAAAATAGTCCCTCATATGTCTATATGAATGGAAAATCAAACAAGTCACGGCTACTGAAACATAGGGAGGAAAAAACGAAAATGCAAAACCAAAAATGGGCCCGGTACTTAAGGGGTTAAACTCTCTTTGATAGTAGCACTCCTTCTATTCAGCTCAGGTGTTTTAATTAGCAGGAGACTACACAAGGGTTAATACGTACTTGCTCTCAGTCTGTTGTCTGAGACCATATGGAAAGGTGAGCACTGGTAATCTGTTCACATGGTGCAGTGCTGCATGGGTGCTGTTGCTGCTGTGCCTATAGGGTGGCATGGTCCAGAACCAAGGGGGTTACCCTGGCAGCAGTGGTACTGTTGGGCTGATGGATCATCACCCTGTGGTTGTTGTGTTGTGGCGGTGATGGTGACCAATATCATAGAGACCCACTTGAAAGAGACGATTATCTAGCACATTACTGAAAAGTGCAGATTTCTGGTTGAATTTTATTTTTATTTTTTAAATAAATTCTTACCCCAATTGTTTCTAGTCTGTGTTCAGGTTGCCATGCATTTGGCAAGTGGATAGATAGATAGATAGATAGATAGATAGATAGATAGATAGATATGAGACAGAAAGGTGATAGATAGAAGTCATAGATAGATAGATAGATAGATAGACAGATCGATCTGATGGCGGCTCTGGAGTCCTCCTCAGCACCCAGTCTCACCCTCCATGATGCCGAGGTGAAATTTCTCCTCTATGCAGATGATCTTCTGCTACTATCACCAACTGAGAGAGGTCTCCAAAATAACCTGAAAATTCCAGAGAAATTCAGTACCAAGTGGGCACTGCCCATCAATTCAAATAAAGCCAACATCATGGTATTCAAGAAGAGAAACCGGAAAGCAGCCGGGCGTCCTCCCTTCCTGGTAAACAACTGTCCACTTTCAGAAACTGACAGCTACACCTACCTGGACCTAGAAATCAGACAATCAGGCAGTTTTAAGAAAAAACACTGAAAGACAAGGCGAGCAAAATAATTTATGCCATCAGAAGGCGTCTGTATCATCTCAAGGCACCAGTGACTGTCTGGCTTAAAATCCTTGACACCATCATCGCCCCAATCCTCCTGTATGGCAGCGAAGTCTGGGGCCCAGACACATACCCAGACTTGGCAAAGTGGGACTCTGGGCCAAGCAAACTTTTCCACCTAGAATTCTGTAAACACCTTCTCCAGGTCCACTGGAGCACCTCAAACAGCGCCTGTCAAGCAGAACTGGGCAGATTCCCACTCTACTTAGCTGTCCAGAAGAGCGCGCTATCATTCAGAGCCCATCTGCATAGCAGCAGTCCCAGCTCCTACCATCACAAAGCCTTGCTACACCAAGAAGCCCAAAAAAACAAATCACCCTGCAACAAGTCACCGAAACCCAGCCTGCCCAAGCCACCAAGCAATACAGCTTGGCAAAGGGGGAAATCCAGAGGACGATACACAAGGGCAAAGAGGAGTATATCAGCGTCTGGAGGAAAGACATACGAACATAACAGAAGCTGACAGTATACCAGAGCCTGCAGAGGGAGTACAAACTGGCCCCATATCTCCCCAATCCAAAAGACCGACAGATCCTGAGCCGGTACAGACTGAGCGCCCACAGCCTGCTCATTGAATCCGGGCGTCACCGACAGAGGTACAAGCCAAGGGGGAGCAGACTGTGCCAGCAGTGCGACCAGGGGGCCGTGGAGGATGAGGCTCATTTCCTGCTGCGGTGCCCCAAATACTCAGCCGTGAGGGACTCTCACTTCAGGAGACTGTCTGATCTCTGCCCAGACTTCACCTCCATGGAGGAGGAAAAAAGACTCTCCATACTGCTGGGGGAAGAGGAGAACACAGTGGCCATAGCAGCACAATATGTCAGTGCCTGCCATAGACTGAGAGGAGACCGATATACCATGGACTCCTATACCCCCACCATGGATGTGTCCCTATCCCCCAAACTTACCCTATACCCCCGCCCTGGACATGTCCCCATCCCCCAACCCTACCCAATTATTTCCCACTTGCTTTGGAAATGCTAAAATTTATTTAGTCCTTCCAATAAAGCTTATTTGATTTGATAGATAGCTATGAGATAGATAGATAGATAGATAGATAGATAATTGGATGATTGATAGATAGATATAAGAAAGATAGATAATAGATAGATAGATAGAAAGATAATAGATAGATAGATAGATAGATAGATAGATAGATAAATAATTGGATGATAGATAGATAGATAGATAGATAGATAGACTTACATTTCTTTCTACTGCTCACCCACAGCTGCTCTTCCATTAGCAGACATTGTATTCTGGACATGCGGATATTTCATTATTATACAGTGTGTTTTCTGTAAAGACTACACTTATGTCCATAGTAATGGCTAATATGTATATTTAACTTGCACGCCCCCTGTTATTACAGCTTCCTTAGGGAGGCATTTCCTAATATTAGTGTTGTTAAGGATCACCAGTTTGGTTTAAGTGGAGAATTATTTGTTCACGGCTAATTGTCTTTATGTCTCTTCCTCGTTTTCTAATTAGCCACATGGCCTGCAGACATGGCCAGATGCTGCCTTGTTCTGCGCCCAGGAAGAGGTCAGGGGGATTGTGACATTTCCTGCGCTCGTGTTTTTGTTTGTGTACGACAGTTGTTTTGCCATTTGTCAGGACCAAAATTATGCATTAAAAAATCCATTTTTATGTTTACGGAAAAATAAATCAATTTCTTGCACCTGTCAGGATCTGAATGTGGATGTTACTACTGCTAAATAGACTATTAAAGGGGTGATCCCACAAAAAGTATTCCTAAGTAATGAATAGAGCATTTCAAATAAAATATTATTACAGTAAACATGCAATAAAATATTGTAAGGAATTTTAATCTAGATTACATTTCTCTTTTTGGTAGTGCCCTTTGCTGTTTACCCTTCTGGTCCACCTTCTCCTGCATTCAGTAGTGGACTCAGATAATCGGGAGCTTGACTGCTCCCTTCCACCTCTTTAGAGATGAGTGAAGTTTTTAAAAATTCAATTTGGTCGGTTGACTTAATTTTTCAAAAAGATTTGATTCGATGCAAATTTATTTGTGATGAATAGTGTTAAAAAAAAACAGCTATTACCTGGCTGCACAGAGCCTGTATAGTGGTGTAGAAAAATGTATTATGCAGTAACACGCATAGGGAGTCTGCTGTGGTAGTGTAATAATACTGTGAGTCCATATGACATGCAGATGACAGGCGTCGCTCTTAGGATCACTGCACACTTCACTTATTAGGGCAGTCACGGGGCCAAAACTGACCAAATAACTAAAGTGTGAACTCAGCCTTACAATTCAATGGTAGCGACAGGTATAAATAACCGTGCGAAGGCCCAAGATCCTACTATAGCGTGAAAGAGCGCACTCCTTGTACACCGTCGTCAGCTGATTCCACATAGATGTCTACAGAAGCTGTTCTATTGAACACTTATACATGTAGAGCCCCCCTGACAGAGTGGAGAGGGTGTCAGCAGTAAGTTTGTGTTGACGTCACTGATTATTTTGCCCTTCCTCTGATCCGTCAGAACAATAATCCACAAAAAACGGATCCTGTCTGTTGAGCCTTCGCCTTCACTCGGTCAGCATTTGGTCAGTGATCCATCAGTATTTGCTAATGCCCAAAAAAACAGGAGTGGATCTAAAACAGAGATGACACGTGAATGGAATATGTGCATGTCTTCTGTGTTTTGTACCCGCTCCTGCTTTTGGCTACCAAATCATAAGCGTATCCTGATGCTAAATAGGGACCGTGTGATAGAGGCACCCTGCTTAATTTGCATGAGTTTTGGCCATTTGCCTCTGAAATCGGTTTTCATCAGATGGGAAAGGAAGTCCTGCATGACTTTAATAGCCTCTATCACACAGTCAGTATTTGGTCAGTTTTTTTAATCAGTATTTGATCAGTAGGATTAGAACGAAATTTCACCCCAATTACACAATTAAGGAGCATTGAATTATGTATAAACAAACGTGAACAACCTAAAATCTGTAGTATCAAGCTGCAATTTCACCCCAATTACACAATGAAGGATTACTGGAATTACTGATGTATAAAATAATGTAAACAACCTAAAATCTGTAGTATTAGATCACTTTTTAACCCCAATTAGTGCAGCAAGGTGTAATAGAATAGCCCCTATTACCCAGGCTTTACACTCACCTATTGTTCCCTGCTCTCTCCCTACAGTGTGGATGATGCCTCCCTATCTTTCCCTACACTATGAATAATCTTTCCCTTAACAGCTCAATAGTAATTTTTTGTGAATACATTGTTTCCTAATCACTGTCCCTAGTGCCTGTAACTTCTCTCCCTACACTAAGTTCACTGGAAAATGTCGGAGACCGGGCAGGATGAGGCTTTTTATAGGGCTGTGACATCACAGGGGCTGGCTGGCTGCTGATTGGCTGTCTGCATGGCATTGAGGGTACTCCCTCGTCCCCGGACTTCTTACTTTCAATTTGGAACATGTGCAGCAGTCATTTTAGAAAAAATCTGATTCGTTATCACAAATTACCAGGAAATTCAGATTCATGACTAATAGAATTTTTACTGAAATTCGGATCGAATTCCCCTTCATCGACTTTGATTCGCTTAGATAACACTACTTCTCTCAATTCTAGTGATTTCATAGTAAAGCAGGTGAAATGAGCCAGACACCTTTCATTCATTCTTTCACCCATAACTTGAAATTCATAGAAATATATAGCTATATAGGTATCATACCATATGTATCTCTGCGGCCAAATGTGAGGGGTACCATATTTTTCACTTTATAAGACCCACTTGATGATAAGACGCAACTAGGTTCTAGAGGAGGAAAATAAGGAAAAACATGTTATCAGACCTCAGAACAGACCCCCCAATCTTCATTAGACATCAGATCAGACCCCCATATTAGACCTCAGATCAGGCCACCATATCAGATCTCAGATCAGACTCCCAAATTAGAGCCCCATCAGAGCTCAAATCAGTCTCCCGTCAGACCTTATACCAGACACCCATATCAGATTTAAGATCAGACCTCCATCAGACCTCAGATCAGACCCCTATTCAGACCCCCATATCAGATCTCAGATCACACCCCCATTGGAGCTCAGATCAGACTCCATTTCAGACCCCTATAAGACCTTAGATCAGATCCCCAATCATACTCCCATCAGACCTCAGATCAGACCCTCAGATCAGACCTCAGATCACACCCCATGTGAGACTCCCATCAAAGCTCAGATGAGACCCCTATATCATATCTCATATCAAACCCTCATGTCAGATTCTTTTCAGGGCTCAGATCAGATGCACATCTTACAGCTTAGATCTGACCCCAAGCAGACATAAAATAAATAAATTAACCACTCTGCAGGTCCAGCCATCTCTCTTGCCGTCACCAAACCCTGTTCTTCTCCGAGGAGGAGGCTGCAATGCCGTGACCTCCTGAAACAGTTTATCAGCGGGGCTGCTGGGTGTACCAATGGGACAACGCCTTTACCAGCATTAACAATAATAACCACTAAACAATACAAACTCTATTGCTACTACTACAATTATCATTATTAATATGATATTAAGAATAATAAAAACACGACTCTCAATACTTATAAAAAGTTCTAATAGTACTACTAGTATTAATAGTAATAATACCACTAAAGATGAGCAAATTTCTTGAAAATTCAATTCGGCTGATTCGCTGAATTTCACACAAAAAATAGCTTTGTGACTAATTAATTAGCCATCAAACTTAGCCATCAAACTTACCGCATCCATTTGCACGCAACGGGCCGGCCGCCGCCATCTTGCTTAAAGATCTCTGCTGAAATCACGTGCAGCGCAAGATTACATCATCATGCTGGCCAGCATGGTGACGTATGACGTCATCACGCCGGCCGGCGTGATAATGTAATCTCACGCTGCACGATATTTTGGCAGAGATCTTCAAGCAAGATGGAGGCTGCCGGCCCTTCGCGCGCAAATGGAGGCGTAAGTTTGAATTTCAGGATTAATCGATTTGCTGACATGAAGCTTCTAGGCGAATCGAATAATTCCTGAAATTCTGATCGAATTCCACTTTGTGGGATTTGATTCGCTCATCTCTAAATACTACCCTAACAGTAATAACACCTAAGGGTTCATTTAGACGACCATATAAATGGGTCCCCATCATTTCTGCAATTTTGCTGAATGGGTGCGTACCCATTCATTTCAATGGGGCCACAAAAGATGAGGACAGCACACTGTGTGCTGTCCGCATCTGTAGTTCCGCTCCACAGCCCCACAAAAAAGATAGGGCATGTAATATTCTTGTCTGCAAGACAAGAATAGGTATTAATATCATAGTGCCGGTCATTTAAGGTGTGCAAAATGAGGAACACACATGGCCGATATCAGTGTTTTGCGGATTTGCAATTTGCAGACCCTAAAACACTACAGCCGTCTGAATGAGCCCTAAGACTTTTTAAACTAAAAATACTAATAGGGGAACTTTATCAGCACTTGAGTGGAGAGGCAGGCTAAGCATATGCACTGCCACTTCATTTATTTTCTATGGGACTGCTGGAGATAGCCAAGCGCTGTACTGCTGCTTCATTCATTCGGAGTAACTGGGCTGTCGTGCTCGTGATGCATGGTGGTCAGACTGTTGGTCAGAGTGCGGGTCAGACTGCTGGACTCTCACCAATAATATGTTTATCCACTACCACATGGATAGAGGATAGTCACAACCAGACAGCTGAGAAGCTCTGACAGAGGCCTTTCAGAACCTCCTCCTTGAGTTTCTGTGTTGTGGTATTCAGCTCCTCCTCTCCTTAGCCTCTCTCAGCTGTCATGTGTTGGACTAATTGCTTCCCTTTAAATTCCTCCCCAGAATGCTTTTCTGGGCGGCTTATATTTCTTCCTGGAGTGTGTGTGCATGCTGACTTTGTTCTCCTGTTTGCTACAAAGCTAAGTGTTGTACCTTTATCTGTTATTTTCTGTTTGCTGGATCCCAGGTGACCCTGACTCCCTCCGTATCTTGTGTAGGGAGCCGGTGGTCGTGTCCCCTCACTATTGTAGGGTGCTCAGGGCTTTATAGTCAAGGTTCGTGGATATGCAAACCTCCACCATTAGGATCTTTGCATAGGCTGAGCAGCCAGGGAAAGTGCCAGGTCTTCTGCAGGGGTCTCCCTTGGTTCCTTAGCTTTTGGATCCAGCGAGTCATTTATACATGTTGCTTTGCCTTGTTTCCTGTACACCGTCCGTGACATTATAAGCCGCCATAACCGTCTCAAGCATGGATCCGGTTTCACTTTTGGCTGAACGCTTCCAGGGTCTTTCATTGGAGGTAGCTGATCTCCGTAAGACTTTTTCTCAGCTTCAAGTGACCGGTTCAGCTTGCGTTCATGGAGTTTGTTCTGAGCCTAAGATCTCGCTCCCGGATACATTCTCCGGGGGTAGTGAGAATTTTGTGCGTTTTAGAGAGGCTTGCAAACTCCATTTTCGCCTTCTTCCCCACTCCTCTGGTGATGAGGAACGGAGGGTGGGGATCATTATATCGCTGCTCAGAGGTAACGCTCAGTCCTGGGCCTTTTCGCTGCCGGAGGGGGCACGGCCTCTCCGTTCAGTGGATGAATTCTTTTTAGCCCTGGGTCAGATATATGATGATCCGGATCGTATTGCTCTGGCTGAGTCTAAACTACGTCTATTATGCCAGGGTAAACAATCCGCAGAAATATACTGCTCAGAATTTCGGAGATGGGCAGTTGATACTGGTTGGAATGATGCTGCGCTCCGAAGTCAATTTTGCCATGGTCTTTCAGAGGGATTGAAAGATGCATTTGCCTTTCATGAGAGGCCTATTTCTTTGGACTCTGCTATGTCTCAGGCCGTTCGTATTGACAGGCGTCTTAGAGAGAGAGGAGAGATGTCCCCTTCCTGTCATACTCAGTCCCAGGACAGTGCAGCGGTCCCATTCTGTGCGCAGGGGTCTCAGTCGCCGTCAGCCCCTTCTGAGCAGGAGCCCATGCAGCTGGGGTTGATTGCTTCTGACAATAGAAGATTCAGCTCGCATGGGAGGGTTTGTTTTTGTTGTGGAGGTATAAATCATTTGGCAAATATTTGTCCCTCTAGGAGATTCAGGCAGTTTTCTGGGAGTAATAAAGAAACAAACAGGAAAAAATCTTTTAAAAATGTTCCGTCTGTTACTATTGGCAGGGTTGAGGCGGAAATTGAAGGTTTTCCATTTGCTTGTAGTTCCCGTTTTGTCCTGCCGGCTAGGGTGGCGCTAGAGAGCAAGAACATTTTTTGTGAGATTTTTGTGGATAGTGGAGCAGCGGTCAATCTCATTGATAATCAATTTGCGATAACTCATGGTTTCCAGGTGCGCACTTTGGGAAAGGATATTCCTGTTTTTGCTATCGATTCCGCTCCACTTTCTCAAAAATCATTAAAGGGCATAGTTCACAATATCCGTTTAATTGTGAGTGATGCTCATGTTGAGGATGTGTCATGTTTCGTCCTTAGCGGTTTACCTACCCCTCTGGTGTTGGGGCTGCCCTGGCTCACTAAGCATAACCCCACCATTGATTGGCAAGCGAGGCAAATAAATGGTTGGAGTGACTTTTGCAGAGAGAATTGCCTCATGACATCTGTTTCTGAGGTTGCTACTAAGACTGTACCATCTTTTCTCTCTGAATTTTCGGATGTCTTCTCTGAGAGTGGAGTTCAGGATTTGCCCCCGCACAGGGAGTACGATTGCCCTATTAATCTCATCCCAGACGCCAAGCTGCCTAAATCTCGTTTATACAATCTTTCCCAACCTGAGAGGATCGCTATGCGTGCTTATATCTCTGAGAGTCTGAGAAAGGGACACATACGACCCTCGAAGTCACCTGTTGCCGCTGGTTTTTTCTTTGTTAAGAAAAAAGATGGTTCTTTAAGACCTTGTCTGGATTTCAGGGAGCTGAACAATATCACAATTCGTGACCCTTATCCGCTTCCTCTGATCCCGGACCTGTTTAACCAGGTTGTTGGGGCTAAAGTCTTTTCCAAATTAGATCTAAGAGGGGCATACAACCTGGTCAGGGTCAGAGAAGGGGACGAATGGAAGACGGCCTTCAATACCCCTGAGGGCCATTTTGAAAATTTGGTTATGCCTTTTGGTTTGATGAATGCCCCAGCCGTTTTTCAGCATTTCGTGAACAGCATTTTTTATCATTTGATGGGAAAATTTGTATTGGTGTATTTGGATGACATTTTGATTTTTTCTCCCGATTTCAAAACTCATAAGGAACATTTACGTCAGGTCTTGCTCATCCTGCGGGAGAATAAATTATATGCGAAACTGGAAAAATGTGTGTTTGCGGTTCCAGAAATTCAATTTCTGGGGTTTCTTCTCTCCGCTTCTGGTTTTCGCATGGACCCCGAGAAGGTCCGCGCTGTGCTTGAGTGGGAGCTTCCTGAGAATCAGAAGGCGCTGATGCGTTTTTTGGGCTTTGCCAATTATTACAGGAAGTTCATTTTGAATTATTCTTCTATTGTTAAACCACTCACTGATATGACCAGAAAGGGGGTAGATTTTTCTTCTTGGTCAGTAGAGGCGCGTAAGGCTTTTTCTGATATCAAGGAGAGTTTTGCTTCCGCTCCCATCTTGGTGCAACCTGATGTTTCTTTACCCTTCATAGTTGAGGTTGATGCTTCTGAGGTGGGTGTGGGGGCGGTCTTGTCTCAGGGTTCCTCTCCTGCCAATTGGCGACCGTGTGCCTTTTTCTCAAGAAAACTCTCCTCCGCAGAGAGAAATTACGATGTGGGAGATAGGGAATTGTTGGCCATCAAGTTGGCTTTTGAGGAATGGCGCCATTGGCTAGAGGGAGCCAGACACCCTATTACCGTATTTACTGACCATAAAAATCTGGCCTACTTGGAGTCAGCCAAGCGTCTGAACCCGAGACAGGCCAGATGGTCTTTGTTCTTTTCTAGGTTTAATTTTGTTGTCACGTTCCGCCCTGGAGTTAAGAATGTGAAGGCAGATGCCCTGTCACGTTGTTTTCCGGGAGGCGGGAATTTTGAAGACCCGGGTCCCATTTTGGCTGAAGGTGTGGTGGTCTCTGCTCTTTTTCCTGAATTGGAGGCAGAGGTGCAGGCAGCCCAGTCAGAGGCTCCTGATCTTTGTCCTCCTGGGAGGTTGTTTGTGCCTCTCGCTTTAAGACACAAGATTTTTAAAGAACACCACGATACGGTCCTTGCTGGGCACCCGGGGGTAAGAGCCACACTGGATCTCATCGCTCGGAGATTCTGGTGGCCTGCGCTTCGTAAGTCGGTTGAGGGTTTTGTGGCAGCCTGCGAGACTTGCGCTCGTGCCAAAGTCCCTCATTCACGGCCATCAGGTCCTCTCCTTCCCTTACCCATTCCTTCCCGTCCTTGGACACATCTGTCCATGGACTTCATAACGGACCTGCCTCGTTCCTCGGGGAAGACCGTGATTCTGGTGGTGGTGGACCGTTTTAGCAAAATGGTGCATTTCATCCCTTTTCCTGGTTTGCCCAATGCTAAGACGCTGGCGCAGGCATTTATTGATCACATTGTCAAATTGCACGGTATTCCTTCAGACATAGTCTCTGATAGGGGCACGCAGTTTGTTTCCAGATTCTGGAAGGCTTTCTGTTCTCGCTTGGGGGTTCGGTTGTCATTCTCTTCTGCTTTCCACCCGCAGTCGAATGGCCAGACAGAGCGCGTCAATCAGAATCTGGAGACATATCTGCGCTGTTTTGTGGCGGAGAATCAAGAGGATTGGTGTTCTTTTTTGTCCCTTGCTGAGTTTGCTTTAAATAACCGTCGTCAGGAGTCCTCTGATAAGTCACCATTTTTTGGTGCATATGGGTTTCATCCACAGTTTGGGACTTTCTCGGGAGAGGGGTCTTCTGGTTTACCTGATGAGGACAGATTCTCCTCCTCTTTGTCATCTATTTGGCAAAAGATTCAGGATAATCTAAAGAGCATGAGTGAGAGATATAAGCGTGTGGCAGATAAGAGACGTGTGCTTGGTCCGGACCTGAATGTTGGTGATCTGGTGTGGTTGTCTACCAAGAATATCAAATTGAAGGTTCCCTCCTGGAAGTTGGGTCCTAGGTTTATTGGGCCTTACAAAATCCTGTCTGTCATCAATCCTGTTGCATACCGTCTTGATCTTCCTCAGACTTGGAAGATCCATAATGTTTTTCATAAGTCCTTATTGAAACCTTATGTTCAACCCATTGTACCCTCGCCTTTGCCTCCTCCTCCGATTATGGTTGATGGGAATCTTGAATTTCAGGTCTCTAGGATTGTGGATTCTCGTCTTGTCCGCGGTTCTCTTCAGTACCTTGTTCATTGGGAGGGGTATGGTCCTGAGGAGAGGATGTGGGTCCCAGTGACGGACATTAAGGCCTCTCGTCTCATCAGGGCTTTCCATAGGTCCCATCCTGAGAAGGTGGGTTCTGAGTGTCCGGAGTCCACTCGTAGAGGGAGGGGTACTGTCACAACCAGACAGCTGAGAAGCTCTGACAGAGGCCTTTCAGAACCTCCTCCTTGAGTTTCTGTGTTGTGGTATTCAGTTCCTCCTCTCGTTAGCCTCTCTCAGCTGTCATGTGTTGGACTAATTGCTTCCCTTTAAATTCCTCCCCAGAATGCTTTTCTGGGCGGCTTATACTTTCTTCCTGGAGTGTGTGTGCATGCTGACTTTGTTCTCCTGTTTGCTACAAAGCTAAGTGTTGTACCTTTATCTGTTATTTTCTGTTTGCTGGATCCCAGGTGACCCTGACTCCCTCCGTATATTGTGTAGGGAGCCGGTGGTCATGTCCCCTCACTATTGTAGGGTGCTCAGGGCTTTATAGTCAAGGTTCGTGGATATGCAAACCTCCACCATTAGGATCTTTGCATAGGCTGAGCAGCCAGGGAAAGTGCCAGGTCTTCTGCAGGGGTCTCCCTTGGTTCCTTAGCTTTTGGATCCAGCGAGTCATTTATACATGTTGCTTTGCCTTGTTTCCTGTACACCGTCCGTGACAAGGATAAGCTGATTTTGTGGCACAGTCCCTTTAAAAACTAAATAAAGATGTTGCTTTAAGTTTCTGTTTACTTAAGAAATTATTGGTGATTTATTTTATATATATATACAGTACAGACCAAAAGTTTGGACACACCTTCTCATTCAAAGAGTTTTCTTTGTTTTCATGACTATGAAAATTGTAGATTCACACTGAAGGCATCAAAACTTTGAATTAACACATGTGGAATTATATACATAACAAAAAAGTGTGAAACAACTGAAAATGTCATATTCTAGGTTCTTCAAAGTAGCCACCTTTTGCTTTGATTAATGCTTTGCACACTCTTGGCATTCTCTTGATGAGCTTCAAGAGGTAGTCACCTGAAATGGTTTTCACTTCACAGGTGTGCCCTGTCAGGTTTAATAAGTGGGATTTCTTGCCTTATAAATGGGGTTGGGACCATCAGTTGCGTTGTGGAGAAGTCAGGTGGATACACAGCTGATAGTCCTACTGAATAGACTGTTAGAATTTGTATTATGGCAAGAAAAAAGCAGCTAAGTAAAGAAAAACGAGTGGCCCTCATTACTTTAAGAAATGAAGGTCAGTCAGTCCAAAAAATTGGGAAAACTTTGAAAGTGTCCCCAAGTGCAGTCACAAAAACCATCAAGCGCTACAAAGAAACTGGCTCACATGCGGACCGCCCCAAGAAAGGAAGACCAAGAGTAACCTCTGCTGCGGAGGATAAGTTCATCCGAGTCACCAGCCTCAGAAATCGCAGGTTAACAGCAGCTCAGATTAGAGACCAGGTCAATGCCACACAGAGTTCTAGCAGCAGACACATCTCTAGAACAACTGTTAAGAGGAGACTGTGTAAATCAGGCCTTCGTGGTAGAATATCTGCTAGGAAACCACTGCTAAGGACAGTCAACAAGCAGAAGAGACTTGTTTGGGCTAAAGAACACAAGGTATGGACATTAGACCAGTGGAAATCTGTGCTTTGGTCTGATGAGTCCAAATTCGAGATCTTTGGTTCCAACCACCGTGTCTTTGTGCGACGCAGAAAAGGTGAACGGATGGACTCTACATGCCTGGTTCCCACCGTGAAGCATGGAGGAGGAGGTGTGATGGTGTGGGGGTGCTTTGCTGGTGACACTGTTGGGGATTTATTTAAAATTGAAGGCATACTGAACCAGCAAGGCTACCACAGCATCTTGCAGCGGCATGCTATTCCATCTGGTTTGCGTTTAGTTGGACCATCATTTATTTTTCAACAGGACAATGACCCCAAACACACCTCCAGGCTGTGTAAGGGCTATTTGACCATGAAGGAGAGTGATGGGGTGCTGCGCCAGATGACCTGGCCTCCACAGTCACCGGACCTGAACCCAATCGAGATGATTTGGGGTGAGCTGGACCGCAGAGTGAAGGCAAAAGGGCCAACAAGTGCTAAGCATCTCTGGGAACTCCTTCAAGACTGTTGGAAGACCATTTCAGGTGACTACCTCTTGAAGCTCATCAAGAGAATGCCAAGAGTGTGCAAAGCAGTAATCAAAGCAAAAGGTGGCTACTTTGAAGAACCTAGAATATGACATATTTTCAGTTGTTTCACACTTTTTTGTTATGTATATAATTCCACATGTGTTAATTCATAGTTTTGATGCCTTCAGTGTGAATCTACAATTTTCATAGTCATGAAAATAAAGAAAACTCTTTGAATGAGAAGGTGTGTCCAAACTTTTGGTCTGTACTGTATATATTTTTTTTATCTACTTATTTTAAAAAAATGCAGCTAAAAACATGAACTGGTAGCATTTCTTTGATGATCTTCTCGTTGTGATTTTACAAGTAGTAGAAGTACTTTAAACTTCCAAGTGCTTATATAATGGGACACCACTTTTGGGTTCTTAGTATACAAAAACTAATGCAAAGAAACAAAACAATGGGGGATTTATAGACCCCTGTATGTTTAAATTTGGGCATTGTAATTGAGTAGTAGTATCCTCAGCACCGATGCTGAAAAGGCGTTCGACAGAGTGGACTGGGATTACATGAAAGCCACACTGCTGAAATTTGGCCTTCCTTCTCAATTTGTGGGGCGGTGCTGTCTCTGTACTCTAACACCTCCACAGAAAGTGCAAGTTAACAGTATTTTGTCACCTTCTTTTAAGATATCAAATGGGACGTGTCAGGGTTGCCCACTCTCGCCCACACTGTTTATTCTGTGTTTAGAGACCTTCATACAGTCTTTGAGACAAGATCCTGCAATTCAAGGGCTTACGGTGGGCAGGGATGTGCACACTGTTGCCGCTTTCGCGGACGACATGCTTATCTTTTTAACAAAACCTGAAGAGGCACTGCCGGCTCTCATAAAACAATTTGATGTTTATGGCTCCTTGTCCAATTTTAAAATCAATCTTTCCAAATGTACGGCATTGGGAATCTCCCAATCGTCCGTGGCAAAATTTGAGAGGGACTTTCCGTTTAAATGGCATAACTCATATATTAAATACTTGGGCGTCAACGTAACTAAAAGACCCTAGTCAACTTTTCCACCAGAATTATTCACCCTTACTTTCCAGTATCAAACAACAATTGGCTGACATAAAGATCCCCTTTCTGTCTTGGTTAGGGAGAAAAAACTTATTAAAGACCTACGTTTTACCTAAGTTATTATACACTTTGCAGACCTTGCCTATACCCGTCCCTCAATCCTTCCTGGCACGGGTCCGTAGTCTCTTTTCCTCATTTGTGTGGGGTGGCTGCAGACCCAGGTTGGTGTACAAGGTTCTCACCAAGCCCATATTTAGGGGAGGCTTTGGACTTCCTGATGTGGCTTTATACTACAGGGCAATTCAGCTCAGATTATACTCCGACATCAGTAACCCTAAAAACACCAAGCTAGGGTGCAAGATAGCCAGAAGCCTACTAGGCCCTAAGGGTGTAGCGACCTTATGGGACCCCAAAATAGTGATGAATAACAATATAGGTAAGGAAGGACTAGACCCCCTGAAGGGAGTTATGAACACATGGTCTAAAATATCACCACTCTTACGCTCTTCCACTTGTCTATCTCCGTTCACTCCCACTTGCTATGTCCCATACTTGGTAGTACAGGGTTTCCAAGATGATTTGGGTCTTTGGAAGGCGCTAGGTTCTGTGGCAATAGGAGACGTCTTGAAACAATGGATAGTCCCCTCCATTCAAAGCTTGAAATCAAGTTTCCCCCACATCCCATGGTCACCCATACACTACTTACAGTTTTTGAGAGTCTGCAATCAATACCTAGCAGGCACCCCTAGAAAACTTGATCCCACCTGGTATGACATGATTTTACTACAACAAACGGGCAAAAAAGGGTCCATTTCTAAGATATACAACAAATTACTGGATGATGTAGGCCCTTATAGACCCTGGTTTATCTCCCAATGGGAAAAGGACATGAACAACACCTTCGATGATAGTACAGTAGACAGGATCTTATGTCACTCTCATGGGTACTCCAGGTGTATTAGGATCCAGGAGAATGCCTATAAATTGGTAACTAGGTGGTACAATACACCGGTCAAACTTCATGCCATAGACTCCTCACATTCGGATCAATGCTGGAGATGTAAGGAAACTACAGGCACTCTATTACATATCTGGTGGACCTGCCCCTTGATTTCCCCATTCTGGGACATGATTTCTAATCATGTCCTAGATATTGTCCCCTCCACGTCACCACTGACTCCCCTGGTGGTCCTGCTAAACTTGCCCAGTGCAAAATCCATTCTTACCAAACATTTCCTTGCTGTCCTCCCTGGTAGCTGCGGCAAAACTTCTGATCCCAATGTTTTGGCTCCACCAATAAAACACTGGGGCTAGCAGATTGGATTAATAAGGTACAGGAGATTCGCCTGCTGGAAGAGATGTCTAGTTGGGAAACCTTGTCCCATGACAAATATCTGTTGGTGTGGGCTCCATGGCTGAAGTGGCAAGCTAATCGTCAGGATGATCTGGCATTACCGGCAACACCTATTCCTGTTAGTAGTAATTAACAAATGCTATATTTTATGTACTGCTGTAACCACATTATGAAAGAACCGTAATAAGATGTTGTATTGTTAGTGCTCTGAAGGATGTTTACCTGGCAACCAATCACTGTGTAGTACGGGACATATGTACCCTTGTATGATCTTCATGATCTTCATCATCTCTATCTTCAGCCGTGAACCACATTGGTTAATGTAATTTTCCTAGGAATGTAATTCACATGCCATTGAAACGTATTTGTGTTTTGCACGAACTTACTTTTGCGAATTCGAGTATGTATCTTGAACAATCTGTATTGGACCAAAGGATGTACCTTTCTGTTATTATTTTATTATTCAATATGCATTTGATTATTGTCTTTCAAATGATGAAAATCTTAAATAAAGATTTGTTAAGAAAAAGATAATGAAAATACTTAAATATTACTTTATTATAAATATATTCTCAAATACCTTTCATTATTTATAATGGCTCGTTTGGTCTGAGGAGCAATCATCAGGGGAAACAAAATGGCCGCCGTCCTATTAGTTCACACAAAACCTGCCCTGATCACACAGCAGGACAAGTTACTTTACAACACTTAGGTAAAGAGCTGCCTCATCCTCCTCCTCTCTGCTTGTCAGGAATTATGATCCTGTATACAGATGATAAGAACTTTATCTGAATCTCTGTAGGAATAGAGTTCATGAGGAGACATGAAGTACAGAGAGGATGGACAAGGCAGACTGTGGTAATGGATACTGTAAACAAGTGCTTCTGCACAATAGCCACAAATCACCCTCCTCTCATGTTTCCTCATCATCTCCATTCCCATAGAGATTCACCTGTACTCAGGATCATGATTCCTGACAAGCAGAACAGAGAGGATGAGGCAGCACTATGGCTCCTGTGTGATTAGGACAGGTTTTGTGTGTACTGATAGGACGGCAGCCATGTTATCTCTCCTAATGATTGCACCTCAGACAAAACAAGCCATTCTAAGTAATGAAAGGTATTTGTGAATATACTGTATTTATTATACAATAATATTTAAAGGGATTGTCCGGGTTCAGTGTTGAACATGGACATACCCATAATTTCACCCATTTCATGCTCCGATGCTCTCCCTTGCACTGTGCTGGATCGCGCAGGGCAAGTGCTCTTTTATTTACAATAACATATTGCCGGGCAAAGGCTTCCACACTGCCCTAGCAGTTTTACAGGCTAGGGCAGCGCTAAAGTCCGCCCAGCAGTGCTGGTGACGTCACCGGGCTCACTGCTGGGCGGAAGCCTCCGCCTGGCAGCCCTAGGGAGAGCCCGGTTCGTCACTGGAACTCCAGAAAATGCCTTTGCCCTGCACGATTCAGCGCAGGGCAAAGGAGAGCATCGGAGCATGAACTGCTCCGATGCTCAAGTCAGTAGGGCTGCCTGGGTGAAAATGGGGATATGTCCGGGTTCAGCTCTGAACCCGGACAACCCCTTTTAGTATTTTCATTTTTTTAACCTCTCCAGGACCGCCGTACGCAGGATTGCGTCCTGGCGGCGGCCCTGCTCTTCTGGGTGGACGCATATACGCGTCCTCCCGCGAGAGCCGAGATTTCCTGTGAACGCGCGCACACAGGCGCGCGCGCTCACAGGAACGGAAGGTAAGAGAGTGGATCTCCAGCCTGCCAGCGGCGATCGTTCGCTGGCAGGCTGGAGATGTGATTTTTTTAACCCCTAACAGGTATATTAGACGCTGTTTTGATAACAGCGTCTAATATACCTGCTACCTGGTCCTCTGGTGGTCCCTTTTGTTTGGATCGACCACCTGAGGACACAGGCAGCTCAGTAAAGTAGCACCAAACACCACTACACTACACCCCCCCCCCCTGTCACTTATTAACCCTTTATGAACCACTGTTCACCCCATATAGACTCCCTGATCACCCCCCTGTCATTGATCACCCCCCTGTAAGGCTCCATTCAGACGTCCGTATGATTTTTACGGATCCACGGATACATGGATCGGATCCGCAAAACGCATACGGACGTCTGAATGGAGCCTTACAGGCGGGTGATCAATGTCAAGGGCGTGATCACCCATATAGACTTCCTGATCACTTCCCTGTCATTGATCACCCCCCTGTCATTGATCACCCCCCTGTAAGGCTCCATTCAGACGTCCGCATGATTTTTACGGATCCATGGATCGGATCCGCAAAACACATGCGGACGTCTGAATGGAGCCTTACAGGGGGGTGATCAATGACAGAGGGGTGATCACCCATATACACTCCCTGATCACCCCCTGTCATTGATCACCCCCTGTAAGGCTCCATTCAGACGTCCGCATGATTTTTACGGATCCATGGATACATGGATCGGATCCGCAAAACACATGCGGACGTCTGAATGGAGCCTTACAGGGGGGTGATCAATGACAGGGGGTGATCAGGGAGTGTATATGGGTGATCACCCCTCTGTCATTGATCACCCCCCTGTCATTGATCACCCCCCTGTAAGGCTCCATTCAGACGTCCGCATGTGTTTTGCGGATCCGATCCGTGGATCCGTAAAAATCATACGGAAGTCTGAATGGAGCCTTACCAGGGGGGTGATCAATGACAGGGGGGTGATCAGGGAGTCTATATGGGTGATCACCCCCCTGTCATTGATCACCCCCTGTCATTGATCACCCCCCTGTCATTGATCACCCCCCCCCCCCCTGTAAGGCTCCATTCAGACATTTTTTTGGCCCAAGTTAGCGGAAATATATATATATTTTTTTGTTAGTTTTTTCTTACAAAGTCTCATATTCCACTAACTTGTGTCAAAAAATAAAATCTCACATGAACTCGCCATACCCCTCACGGAATCCAAATGCGTAAAATTTTTTTGACATTTATATCCCAGACTTCTTCTCACGCTTTAGGGCCCCTAAAAAGCCAGGGCAGCATAAATACCCCACATGTGACCCCATTTCGGAAAGAAGACACCCCAAGGTATTCCGTGAGGGGCATATTGAGTCCATGAAATATTGAAATTTTTGTCCTAAGTTAGCGGAAAGTGAGACTTTGTGAGAAAAAAACTAAAATAAAATCAATTTCCGCTAACTTATGCAAAAAAATAAAATATTCTATGAACTCGCCAGGCCCCTCAGCGAATACCTTGGGGTGTCTTCTTTCCAAAGTGGGGTCACTTGTGGGGTATTTATACTGCCCTGGCTTTTTAGGGGCCCTAAAGCGTGAGAAGAAGTCTGGGATCCAAATGTCAAAAAATGCCCTCCTAAAAGGAATTTGGGTTGCTTTGCGCATCTAGGCTGCAAAAAAGTGTCACACATGTGGTATCGCCGTACTCAGGAGAAGTTGGGGAATGTGTTTTGGGGTGTCATTTTACATATACCCATGCTGGGTGAGATAAATATCTTGGTCAAATGCCAACTTTGTATAAAAAAATGGGAAAAGTTGTCTTTTGCCAAGATATTTCTCTCACCCAGCATGGGTATATGTAAAATGACACCCCAAAACACATTCCCCAACTTCTCCTGAGTACAGCGATACCAGATGTGTGACACTTTTTTGCAGCCAAGGTGGGCAAAGGGGCACATATTCCAAAGTGCACCTTTCGGATTTCGCAGGCCATTTTTTACACATTTTGATTGCAAAGTACTTCTCACGCATTTGGGCCCCTAAATTGCCAGGGCAGTATAACTACGCCACAAGTGACCCAATTTTGGAAAGAAGACACCCCAAGGTATTCCGTGAGGGGCACGCCGAGTTCCTAGAATTTTTTATTTTTTGTCACAAGTTAGCGGAAAATGATGATTTTTTATTTTTTTTATTTTTTCTTTACAAAGTCTCATATTCCACTAAATTGCGACAAAAAAAAAAAAATTCTAGGAACTCGCCATGCCCCTCACGGAATACCTTGGGGTGTCTTCTTTCCAAAATGGGGTCACTTGTGGCGTAGTTATACTGCCCTGGCAATTTAGGGGCCCAAATGCGTGAGAAGTACTTTGCAATCAAAATGTGTAAAAAATGGCCTGCGAAATCCGAAAGGTGCACTTTGGAATATGTGCCCCTTTGCCCACCTTGGCTGCAAAAAAGTGTCACACATCTGGTATCGCTGTACTCAGGAGAAGTTGGGGAATGTGTTTTGGGGTGTCATTTTACATATACCCATGCTGGGTGAGAGAAATATCTTGGCAAAAGACAACTTTTCCCATTTTTTTATACAAAGTTGGCATTTGACCAAGATATTTATCTCACCCAGCATGGGTATATGTAAAATGACACCCCAAAACACATTCCCCAACTTCTCCTGAGTACAGCGATACCAGATGTGTGACACTTTTTTGCAGCCAAGGTGGGCAAAGGGGCACATATTCCAAAGTGCACCTTTCGGATTTCGCAGGCCATTTTTTACACATTTTGATTGCAAAGTACTTCTCACGCATTTGGGCCCCTAAATTGCCAGGGCAGTATAACTACGCCACAAGTGACCCCATTTTGGAAAGAAGACACCCCAAGGTATTCCGTGAGGGGCATGGCGAGTTCTTAGAATTTTTTATTTTTTGTCGCAAGTTAGTGGAATATGAGACTTTGTAAGAAAAAATAAAAATAAATCATCAACTTGTGACAAAAAATAAAAAGTTCTATGAACTCACTATGCCCATCAGCGAATACCTTAGGGTGTCTACTTTCCGAAATGGGGTCATTTGTGGGGTTTTTCTACTGTTTGGGCATTGTAGAACCTCAGGAAACATGACAGGTGCTCAGAAAGTCAGAGCTGCTTCAAAAAGCGGAAATTCACATTTTTGTACCATAGTTTGTAAATGCTATAACTTTTACCCAAACCATTTTTTTTTGCCCAAAATTTTTTTTTTATCAAAGATATGTAGAACAATAAATTTAGAGAAAAATTTATATATGGATGTCGTTTTTTTGGCAAAATTTTACAGCTGAAAGTGAAAAATGTCATTTTTTTTAAAAAAAAACCTTAAATTTCGATTAATAACAAAAAAAGTTAAAATGTCAGCAGCAATGAAATACCACCAAATGAAAGCTCTATTAGTGAGAAGAAAAGGAGGTAAAATTCATTTGGGTGGTAAGTTGCATGACCGAGCAATAAACGGTGAAAGTAGTGTAGTGCAGAAGTGTAAAAAGTGGCCTGGTCATGAAGGGGGTTTCAGCTAGCGGGGTTGAAGTGGTTAATTCCTGGAAAACCCATTTAAGGATTTGGGCATTAAATGAAGTGCTTCCAACTAATTGTCATATATAAAGAGGCACTATCTGATCATATCTCTATTATATGTATTTTTTTATTTCAAGGTTTTTTTGTTTTGCTTTTTTACAAAAACAATTACCTTTGAAAAATAAATAAAATAAGAAAAAATAAATCATTCTAAGTTGATCACTTTGGCTACTTTAATAAAAAATTAGAGCCTTTAACTGCTCAAGTATCTTACCAATAAGATGTATTTCTAACTTGCAAAAATTCTTAGGCCTCTTTCACATGAACACATTTTCCATCCGGATGTGATAGATTTACTGAACACATAGCATTCAGACTGAATCCTGACCCATTTATTACAATGGGTCTGGGTACATGAGGATCGTTTTTCATGCTTCATCATTGCGGTCAGGAAAAATCGCAGCATGTTCTCTATTGTGGGTTTTTCAAGCAGCTCTAGCTCCATAGAAATTAATGGAGCTTGTGTGAAAAAAAATGACAAAACATCCGGATGCAATGCGGTTCTCACTGATGGTTGCTAGGAGATGTAGATTGTTAATATTTATATTTTATTCACGTGAAAAACGCATGCAATCCGGATGTGGAAAACGCACAAAATGAATGCAATAGCATAAAAAAAACTGATTTAACTTGTGTGCAAAATGATCAGTTTTTTCCTGAATGGATCCTGACACAATCCATATCACTCGTATGTAGGGATGAGCAAACCCGAACTGCAAAGTTTAGTTTCATACCGGGTACCCGAACCCAGACATTTCCATCGAAGTCCGGGTTCGGTGTTCAGGTGATTTTATTCTTTTCCGTTATAACATAGTTTCTTCTATCTTCATTCAGCAGGACCTGCCAAAGGACCTGCGATGTGTGCGATGATGTCACCGTGCTCACCATGTGAGAGAGCGCTGTGACGTCATTTGGTACATCACAGGTCCTGCTGCATGAACATAGAAGAAACTGCTGCAGCGCGATGAGTTGAGTTTTTGTTTTTTTAACCCCTAAATGGCCTTATTCTTTTGCATTCTGTCTAAGAATGCTATTATTTTCCGATATAACCATGTTATAATGGAAAATAATGAAGTGAAGTTCGGGTCCCCATTGACTTAAATGGGGTTCGGTGTCAAGTTTGAGTGAAGTTCGGGTTCCGAACCTAAACTTTGACCTGAAGTTCCGCGGGTTCGCTCATCCCTACTTGTGTGAAAGAGGCATGCAGATTCATAGCGTGGATTACATCAAAAACCTCATCCACAGGATGCGTAAAAAAAACTGCAACATAAATTGACCTATGGCGCGGATTTGAGATCTGCGACATGCTGTGGATCTCCACCGTGGATTTCACCCTTTGCAATGGGGAGAGTGAAATTTAGGGCCATTTTGGCCGCAAGACTGCATATGGTTTTGTTTTTTTTCTTCCGTATTTTACATCCCGTGTGGACCTATCCTAAATATTCCCAGTTATGAATGTCTACTTTGGAATGGAAGGAGTCCTCCCTAATTCCTATTATAAGTGATATTGCTGCACCACTCCGAAATGTTCACCTGCAGGCCGAATATGTATCAAAAGAAGTTTAGAATCAAGTTACAGCGGTAATTAGAAGTCATTAATGTGAAATAATATCTTATCCTTGTGAACTAGTACTAAAGTGTCAGTAAAGGCCCTCTGCCCCTTCTGGGTGTCAGATTAATGCTGTCACATCTAATTCATTGCAGTCGAGTAAGCCTGGGCTTGTATCATGCAATAAAATATTGATGTACTTAACACCCCGAGCTTGGAGCGACCTGTCGCCTTTAAGTGCAGCGTTGATTGTGAATGCCATCTGTTATAGATTTGTATATTATGTCAGGTTACAATTCTGACTTTTTATGGTAAGATATATGAATGTAAGGAAGTAAAATCTGAAATTTACCTGCCCCCGGCCACTCACAATGACTAGTGAAAATGACTTATCCTTTCTCACTAGACGTCTGCAGAAAGTTCTGACCTTCTGCTCTGGAAGGGGGTGGGTGGTAGTTTTCCCAAGAGCTTTTTCTTCCCTTTGCAGAATGAGATTGTCTTGAGTAAGTACAAATGAGCTGTTCCCCTCAGGAGAAGTAAGAAGAAACAGCTTTTTGCCCTAATCGTATTTATCAAACAAAAGACATAGCAAATACAAAGATGATCCTCCACAGGCAAAGACTGAGAGGACCGAGTAGTGAGAGTGGTCCCTGATTACAGGCGTTAGGGAGCTCAGTGCCGGGTCACAAGGCTTTGTTTTACAAGATACATTTGTAACTCAAGTCAGTGTGACCAAAATATTGGTGTTTGTTTGTGATTAAGTAAGGCTGAGATAGATAGATAGATAGATAGATAGATAGATAGATAGAAATGAGATAGATATGAGATAGATATGAGATAGATGTGAGATAGATATGAGATATATAGATAGATAGATAGATAGATAGATAGATAGATAGATAGATAGATAGGAGATAGATATGAGATAGATAGATACAGTGCCTTTCAAAAGTATTCAGTCCCCCTTGACTTTTTTCTTATTGTGTTACATTACAGCCTTAAGTACAATATTTTGTAAATCTGAATTTTATGTAATGGATCAGAACACAATAGTCTAAAGGCTCTTTTCTTCCGGCATAGAGTTCCGTCGTCGGGGCTCTATGCCGGAAGAATCCTGATCAGTTTTATCCTAATGCATTCTGAATGGAGATAAATCCGTTCAGGATGCATCAGGATGTCTTCAGTTCCGGACCGGAAAGTTTTTTGGCCGGAGAAAATACCGCAGCATGCTGCGCTTTTTGCTCCGGCCTAAAATCCTGAAGACTTGCCGCAAGGCCGGATCCGGAATTAATGCCCATTGAAAGGCATTAATCCGGATCCGGCCTTAAGCTAAACGTCGTTTCGGCGCATTGCCGGATCCGACGTTTAGCTTTTTTCAAATGCTTTCAGTTCAATAGTTTTATTTTTCTTATTTTTCTTATTTCACTTCACCGACTAAGGCCTCTTTCACACTTGCGTTTTTCCGGATCCGGCGTGTAATTCCGGCAAGTGGAGTACACGCCGGATCCGGACAACGCAAGTGTGAAAGAGGCCTTAGTCGGTGAAGTGAAATAAGAAAAATAAGAAAAATAAAACTATTGTTCAGAAAAAGAAAACAGAAAATTGGCCTGTGCGTATGTATTCACCCCCTTTGTTAGGAAGCCCATAAAAAGCTCTGGTGCAACCAATTACCTTCAGAAGTCACATAATTAGTAAAATGATGTCCATCTGTGTGCAATCTAAGAGTCACATGATTTGTCATTAGATATACACACCTTTTTTGAAAGGTCCCAAAGGCTGCAACACCTAAGCAAGAGGCATCACTAACCAAACACTGCCATGAAGACCAAGGAACTCTCCAAACAAGTAAGGGACAATCAGTATAATTGAGTATGTGACGCACAGGAATGGTGAAGCCTGGAGAAGGTGCTCTCAGTAAAGAGGATTCGCCCTTCCTCTGAATAAAAAATATCTTTATTAAAAAAGATTTTATTTAGTATCAATACCATCATCTTTTATCATTGTGTATGATCATTTATCCTTAGGACTGTGTACTGTCATTTTATTACTGTTTATTACTATTTTATGGTATTATACCAAGACAATTTAATAAAACATATGGTTTTCCATTTATTAGAGTGCCCAGTATTTTTCGTATTGAAGTAAGGGACAATGTTGTTGAGAAGTACAAGTCAGGGTTAGGTTTTAAAAAAATATCCAAATCTTTGATGATCCCCAGTAGCACCATCAAATCTATCATAACCAAATAGCATTTGGCACAACAGCTAACCTGCCAAGAGACAGACGCCCACCAAAACTCACGGACTGGACAAGTGGGGCATTAATCAGAGAGGCAGCACAGAGACCTAAGGTAACCCTGGAGGAGCTGCAGAATTCCAGAGCAGACACTGGAGTATCTGTACATAGGACGACAATAAGCCGTACGCTCCATAGAGTTGGACTTTATGGCAGAGTGGGCAGAAGAAAGACATTATGTATGGAGGAAGGTGCTCTGGTCTGATGAGACTAAAATTGAACTTTTCGGGTATCAAAGAAAAAGCTAACACATCACATCACCCAAAGAACACCATCCCCACAGTGAGACATGGTGGTGGCAGCATCATGCTGTGGGGATGTTTTTCAGCAGCCGGGACTGGGGAACTGGTCAGAGTTGAGGGAAAGATGGACGGTGCTAAATACAGGGATATTCTGGAGCAAAACCTGTCCCACTCTGTGCATGATTTGAGGCTAGGACAGAGGTTCACTTTCCAGCAGGACAATGACCCCAAACACTCTGCTAAATCAACACTTGAGTGGTTTAAGGGGAAACATGTAAATGTTGGAATGGCCGAGTCAGAGCCCAGATCTCAGTCCAATAGAAAATATGTGGTCAGACTTAAAGATTGCTGTTCACAAACGCGAACTATCCAACTTGAAGGAGCTGGAGCAGTTTTGCAAGGAGGAATGGGCAAAAATCCCAGTGGTAAGATGTGGCAAGCTCATAGAGACTTATCCAAAGCGACTTGGAGCTGTGATTGCCGCTAAAGGTGGCTCTACAAAGTATTGACTTTAGGGGGGTGAATAGTTATCACATTGACTTTTTCAGTTATTTTGTCCTATTTGTTGTTTGCTTCACAATAAAAAAAATAAAAAAATCTTCAAAGTCGTGGGCATGTTCTGTAAATGAAATGATGCAAATCCTCAAACAATCCATGGTTATGAGGCACCAAAATAAAGTCAAGGCACTGTAGATAGATAGGAGATAGATATTAATCCACACTGAAGTACTGTTACATCATGATGAGAGTGTGGGCACAACAGGTAACAGTTTTAGCTGCCAGCAAGCAGAAAGATTGAGCAGAGGATGGGAGTGGTAGTGACTCTGATAGTTGTGCACACAGAACACAGTGGCAATCCTCACACCTAGAGCAGTGATAGGAGGATGCACCCTTTCTTCCCTTGGGGCACACCCTGGGGTAGGGGCTTAAGCCTGGGGGTAGTTGGAGTGCCCTTGGTATTAGGTTTTTTGGAAGGGTGCAAGGCAGGTGTGTGTATTCAGGTGCAATGTCTGGTGTATGGTAACAGAGTCATTGACCAGGCCAGTTACTAAGGTGCAGAATAGTAGTAGTCATACATCCAACAGTATCAAGGCATAATTCCAACAACAGTTTACAATGCAATTCAAAGGTGTTGCTAGGGTCACAAAAGATCTAGGGCCCAAGCAATATTCATGAAGTATGTGCCCTGAAACCCCCCCCCCCCCCCCCAACACACACACACACACACACGCTCACACCCTAGCACTAAAAACATATTTTGATTGCTAGGTGGACATTACATTTAACATGCTACCAAACATTTTACAGGTGATATTTCCTCTGATGTAGACGTTTTCTTTCCTCATCTTCTCTATTCGGCCCATGACAACTTCTTTCAGCTGTGTCCTGTCTCTGCAGAGTTTACCAAGTTCCTCACTTTTCTATTATCATCATCCTCCCACCCTGCTATCCCAACAATATTATCCTGCTGCTATAGCCAATACTGTGCCCGCTGTGCTCCCCAATGCCCCCAAATACTATAATGCAGAAATTATACTGCCATACAGATTAGTCCCCTATAGTAACATAAAAGTCCTACCAATAGCAATAATTATCTTCCAGAGTGCCCTCATTACTAATAGTGCCCCCTACAGGGCCCCTAATAATGATGCTGCTCCCCAAGAGTGCAACTGTTGGTTATTGTGCCCGATAATAATAACCACTATAGTGCACCCAGCAATGATAAGGCCCCCCGAGATGCCTCCAGTAGTATTAAGGCACCTTTATATTGTCCCCAGTAGTTATAATGTTCCGTATAGACTCCCCAGTGGTTACTATCTAATGCCCACTATGGTGTTAAGGGTGGTTACTGTCTAATGCCTCCCTATAGTGCACCATAGCTATAATGTCTCTTTACAGTGCCCCGACTAGTTATAATGCCCCCCATAGTGTTGTAGTAGTTAAAATATCCCCTTATAGTGACCCCAGCAGTTATAATGCTCCCTGTAGTACCCCCACCAATTTTATGCTCCACTATAGTCCCCTATTAGTTACAATTTCCTCCTATAGTGCCTCAGTAGTTTAAATGCCCCCATAGTTCCCCAGTAGTTATAATGTCCCCAATAGTTATAATATTCCCTTTTAGTGCTCTGTAGTTTAAAGACCTCCTGTGGTGCTCCCCCCTGTGGTGCCTTTCTGTAATGCCCCTAGTAGGTATAATGCCCCCTGTAGTTTCACCAGTACTTATAATGCCCCCTATAGTCAAAAGGGCCTCAAGCCCAGGAGCCTTTGGTACCTCCTTGAGCTCCAAGAGATGAAAGAATGAAAGATAGGAAGATATGAAGGAAGATTTGCATGGCTACAGCATGACAGTCAGCAAGGTAATCCAAGCATCCCAGACTCTGCTGCTGTAGAGGGGTAACCTGTTAAGATACATTCTACACTTCGGATTTGTGGACACTACAGCCACATATGCCAGATTGCAGTTACTAACCAGAGATCCTAGTCACAGAGACTTTAGCAAGAGAAAGAATAACCAGAGTACCATTACTGCCAACTATTGCTGAGCTCAAGCTTGGACATCTGGAAATAATTTGCATTGTGTACAATTGCTGGATGTACTACAACTCCTATTTTGCACACAGTAAAGACAGACTTTTGTTTGGCTAATCTGGCCTAGTTACTGACTCTCCTAACAACACACTGGTTATTGTACCATTTCAAGCCCTGCCTTGCACCCACATGAACATTTAACATCAATGGCACCCAAATTACCATCAGTCAGGAGCCCTAGATACTGGGAGTGCCCCGAAGGAATACAGGTTGCCCCTTCTTCACATGCACCAACCCCAGGGAGCAATGGATTGAGTACACTGTGATACATCATCATCAAGGCCGCTACCACTCTCATCCTCTGCTCTGGTTCCTCAGAGGCTCGCTACACATGCCCTTGTCATTTTCCTCCTGGATTACTGAAATATCCTGCTCTGTGGCCTCCCATCTAGCACCCTTGCACCCCTCCAATCTATCCCCACCTCTGCTGCCCAATTAATCCACCTCTCCCCTCGCTTCTCCTGTGCCAATCCTTTCACTGACTCCCTATTACCCAGCAGATTCAGTTCAAGATACTAACTACATAAAAGTCTGTCCACAATCTTTCCCCTCCTTACATCTCTGACCTGCTTTCCCGATACATCCCCACATGCAATTCTCACAAGACCTCCTTCTTTGTCCTTCTCTCATCTGTTCTTCACACAATCATCTAGAAGATTTCCCACGTGCCTCTCCCCTACTCTGGAACTCACTACCTCAACACATTGGACTCTCCCCCAACATCCAAACCTTCAAAAGCAACATGAAAACCCACCTCGTAAGGAAAGCCTACCATCTGCAATGAGCATAGTGCCACCACACAGCCACATGAGCAGCCTATATCTCACTGTGTTCTTCCCTTGTAGATTGTAAGCTCTTGCAGGCAGGGTCCTCCTCCCTTCTGTACCAGTCTGTTAAAAAGTTCATGTCTATTGGATTTGTGTTTATATATTATGTATGCATACCCTCTCTCATGGAATTAATAATGCTCTCAAATAAATAGCATTGATAACCTTGAGGTAGAGATAATGTACTGCTGGATGTGTCTTATTCCCTTGTCTGACTTCTCAACTCTTAGTCACTGGTCTTTTCTTTTTAACGAATTACTTATTTTCTTCAGCTGCTAATTTTAATAATCATTAGCGGCTCTAGAGCGTGTCCCCTCAGTCACTCTCCTCAGCCACACATAGCTCCTTCACCTTTTGTCTGAACCAGGGGCGTTGCTAGGTTCTCAAAAGCAGTGATGGCCAGTTCGCATTGTTCGCCCGCGAACATATGCGGGCTGCATCTTTTTTCACAAGTCCGGCGATGCACAGGTAAGTCCTTACCTGTGCCTGTGCCGCGAGCCGGTCTGAAAACAAATGCGGTCACCAGGAGCAGGCAGTTCCAAGAACAGGCCGATGAAGGCCCCCGGTGGCTGTTCTCAGAACTGCCTGCTCTCGCTGACCGCTCTTGTTTTCAGACCGGCTCACGCACAGGCACAGGTAAAGGCTTACCTGTGCCTCGCCAGACTTGTGAAAAAAGATGGCAGCCCGCATATGTTCGCGGGCGAACAATGCGAACTGGCCATCACTGCTCGCAAGTTCCAGGATCCAAGCCCCAATGCATATCGCCCAATTCTCTGAGTGCCCCCAACCGCCAAGCTTTAGCACTAAAGACATAATTTACTTGAAGGATGGACATTACATTCAGCACTACCAAACATACAGGACAATACAGTACCACATACCTATTACATCCAGTTGACCGCTCCTCTGATGTAGATGTTCTCTTTCATCATTTTCTCCGTTCGGCTCAGAAAACTTATTTTGGTCGCATCTCATGTGCAGAGTTTGACACACAGACATCTTAGGTTCCTCACCTTTTTGTCATTATCCTCCTAACCCTGGTGCCACAACATTATCATCCTGCTGCTACCTCCAAAACTGTGATCACTGTGCTCCCCAATGCCCCCAAATACTATGCTGTTGAAATTATACTGCTATACAGATAGTCCCTCCATAGTAATATAAATAACCACCAATTATAATATTTCTCTCCCAGAGTGCCCTCATTAGTAACAGTGCCCCCAATAATGATAATACTCTCCAAGAGTGCCCATTGGTTGTCCTCCTATATTGTGCACCACAGTGCACTCAGTAGTAATAAGGCATCTTTATAGCCCCTCTCATATTAATAAGGCACCCCTATAGACCTCCAAGTAGTATAAAGTCCCTTTGTTAGTGCCCTCAGTAGTTATAATGCCCCCTATAGTGTCCCTACTAGTTATAATTTCCTCTATAGTGCCCCAGTAATTTAAATGCCCTCTATAGTGCCCTGAGTAGTTAAAATGCCCCATGGTGCCCCAGTAGTTAAAATCCTCCCTATAGTGCTCCCCTGTAGTGTCCCAGACCTTACAGTGCCCTCTGTAGTGCCCCCAGACCTCAAAGTGCCCCCCTCTGATGTCCACATTCCTTAAATTGCCCCTTGAAGTGCCCCCAGACCTTATAGCCCCCCAAAACCTTATAGTACCCCCTGTAGTGCCCACAGACCTTATAGTGCCCCCTGTCGTGCCATCAGACCTTAAAGTGGCTGCTTGTAGTGCCTCCAGACCTTATAGTGCCCCCCTTTACTTATAATTCCCCCCATGTTGCCCAGTACTATTTTCCACAATAAAGAAAAAAAAAGATACTCACCTGACTTCCGACCACTGTCAGTTAAACAGAGATTAGGTCCCTGCTTCTAAACTCCGGTGCAGTTGCTAGGTGAAGTCATTGCGCCCTCGAAGACCTGCCTGCACCGTACTACTTTTCATAGACCTTGGGCCAAGTTGCCTGCGACCTATGAGAGAGAACGGCAGGGCAGGGAAGCTCCCTTGTTCCACTGCAGTGATTCAATTGTATCACCGTCCTGAGGATGGCGATACAGTTGTATATCTCTGGCGGCCAGTACATTTGGGACTTGGCACAAAAGATCCAGGGCCCAGAACCCGAATGTTTTAACCTAGCGATGCTCCTGGTCGGAACCACCAATCAGATGACAGACCAAGCACCTATGATTTCCTGTCCCCTCTGCTGGCTTCTGAACAGTGCCACAGAGATAAGCTCCCAGAGAAGGCTCCTCCATCTATATGACCCCCACCAGTGCCAGGTACATAACAGAGACTACCTTGGACAGTGGTCTATCTCTATTCTTTAACCTGCTATGCCTCTCTCTCTCCCTTTCTTCATCAATGATTGTGAAGAAATTATCAACATATCAGCATTGTAACATTTACTCTCCTGAAGGACCACAACCACCCAACACTCCAGTCCACCTACAAGTACAACAACCGTAATGTTCAACAGTATTCTGTATACCTCGACAGCAACAAATACATCAATATTCATTAATTAAAGGGATTGTGTCACAAAATATATTCTACATTTTTCAAACCAGCACCTGGATCTGAATACTTTTGTAATTGCATGTGATTAAAAATTTTGTATAGCCACTGAGTTATTCAATAAAATGTATCTGTATAGCGCCACCTGCTGTTTGTTATTTTCCTTATTTTTGTTCGTCTCATTGAGCTGGTCGAATGTGCCCAGTTTAAATCTTCAACTGCCACCAGCCATATGTTCTATTAGAAGCTGTGGCAGTTATAGGGAGAGAGCTGCAGCCAAAAGGACACGCCGCCTGAGCTGCCAGACTGAAGATAATCTAGCAGAACAATGCATGGGGAGATCTCTGGATCCATGTTAGGTACACGGCTACATCAATCATGGCATAACCCTTTTAAATACAGTAACTGCTGACTGTTTCTGTGATAGATAAATCTTTTACATGCAGCCATCCCCCATTTACTGCTATGGGAGTTCCAAAAATAGTAAACAGAGATGAGGTTGCGCTTGCGCAGCTTACTCTCTATTCACTGCCATAGGACCTCAGAAAAAAAGTTAAACGCCCTCACTCAGCTAGTTTCAGAAGTCTCATAGTAGCGAATTGAGAAGTCAGCATGCATGCACAGTGTGCTCTCCTTCACTTTAAAGCAGCGGTCCCCAACCACCAAGCCACAGACCAGGACCAGGCCATTGATCATCTGGTAGTAGTCCATTGGGAGCACCGGAGTTGAACAGTTGGGACAGTAACTATTGTTACCCGTGCCCTGCCGTTTAGCCTCATAGTCTGAAGACTGCTAGATGTCATCATGCCATCAGAGACCCAGAGCAGGAGGTCACAATGATGGGGGCACTATATGTAAAGAAGCACTACTGGGGGAGTGGGCCATATTTAAAGAGACCACTACTGGGGGGCACAATGTTTAAAGGGGCCACAAAACCTGGGGGCACTTTATGTAAAGAGGCCACAACTGGGGGGAAATTTATGTAAAGAAGCCACTACATGTGAAAACGGCACTACTGGGGGACATTATATGTAAAGACGGCACTACTGGGGGACATTATATGTAAAGAGGCCACTACTGGGGGACATTATATGTAAAGAGGCCACTACTGGGGGACATTATATGTGAAGAGGGCACTACTGGGGGAGTGTTATACGTACATGTGTGTGATTTACCCTCCCCATCGGTCCGTGGGAAAATTATTTTGAGCTCGTTCATCGGGTAATCGGCGGCACCGCCATATAATCACTAACGAGCGTTCCTATGAACACTCGTTAGCGATTATCTGGCAGATTCCCGGCCCATGTAAAGGGTCCTTAAGACCAGACTGATATAAGATGGGATCATCTGCCTTTGAAAAGACCTAAAGGTGTTAAATTCACACCAAGGTCAGTGGGCAGCAGCAAAAGCTCTGTTCCAGGTTAATATAGTTATAACATGGTGTAAATCACGTGTCACACCTCGATGGTAATTTCAGGTATATCTACACATTGTTTGAATCACATGACACCATTGACATTTGAATGGAATTAAGTGATGCTATTGATACTTTTCAAAATACTTTTCAAAATTATGACAAAATGACAGAGCGTTCAGAAATATTTAACCCACACCATGACAGGCGATGTGTTGAAAATGTCAAGGGATTAAACATGTCCTTCACATAAATACATTTTGCCTCTTGTTTGGAGATCATATAACACAAAAGTTCCCAGTAACATTTCTAACACTTCTAAAAAGTCAACATGTAAGAAGCCCAAGGCCATCCTCGGGGCCTCCATCATTAGTCTGGCAAGCAGCTAATTAACTAGTACTTGTCCACTGTTCTATAGATTCTCATCTTGACAGCATGTGACAGAGGGACAGAGTCTTAAAGTTGACAGTTAAGAGAAGTGATTGGTGTTTTTGCCACAAGGCAGTGAAAAAAATCCAAATCCTCAAAAGATGAGAGAAGATGGAGAAAAAGATGAGACAATCTTTGATACTTAAGTGTCACGAGCAGATCTCTTCAGTGGCTTATATGACACAATCGTGAACAAAACATGGTTCATACAGTTATGAAGACCTGACAATTTAAAAGATTAACTAATGGGTGCCTATAGAGCAGCCCTCAAAATGGCATTTAACCCCTTAAAGGCCCGGACAATATTTTCATATTTTATTTTTTCATCCCCGCTTTCCAAAAACCATAACTTTTTACATTCTCTATTCACATAGTCATAGGAGGGCTTATTTTTGTGGGACAAGCTGTATCTTTTAATGGAATGTTTAATTTACCATGTTTTTGTTCGAAAAATGGGAAAAAATATGATGCCGTTCTCTGGGCAATCAAAATGGCAGTACGAATAGGTCGACACCAAATTTATAAAGTTTTTAAAATGTTTGACTACTTTTAAAAATATATAACATTTTAATATTTCCATCTACAGAGATATGGTATGTGAGGGCTTGTTTTGTGGGAGTGAGCTGTAGCTCTTATTGGTACCATTTTGGAGTTAATGCAACTTTTTGCTCACTTTTTTTTTTTTTGCAAGCAATGGGACCAAAAAAAAGAATAAATATGACATTTTTATTTTTTTTCCCATTAAAGTGTTCACTGCACAAGATAAATATTTTCATATTTTAATAGTTTGCACATTTTCGGATGTGGCTAAACTAATAATGTTTCTATTGTTTATTAATTTTAGATGTAAGATTGAGAAAGGGGGTGATCTAAATGTTTTGATTTTTTTAATGTCATTTTTATTCCCCTTAGGGGACTGTAGCATATTATTCTCTGATCCCATGTACCATAGACTACAATGGCGTACTATCACAGTCTATGGGATCTTTACTGGTTTCTTATTAGGGTCTCCCACAGTAATCTAATTACGGCAGGTCAGGGAGCCTCAGAAGACCACAGGCTGTAATAGCAACTAATTGGAGGATCAAAATTTCACCACGAGAGCCCTCTCCCTTTGTCTAACTCTCAGATGCCACAATTGCTATTGGGGACGATCTACATCTGAGAGAATAAAAGACCGGGATAAGAGTTAACTCCAATCCCAGTTATTGCAACTGGCTGTCAGCTGTATTACACAGCCATCATCATCTGCCACGTATGGAGAGTATATATAAATCATGGGTAGTTAAGGGCTTGGTGTTTTCTCATGCAACAGAGTTTAGTTTTTTTTGTTAGCAAAAGCAGAAAGATGCTAAGAGAGATTGGCTCTCGCATTGGTGAATGCAGCCTTTTCATCAGTGATGGCCAGTTCGCCGTGTTCGCCTGCGAACACATGCGGGCTGCCATCTTATCTCACAAGTCCGGCAATGCACAGGTAAGTCCTTACCTGTGCCTGTGCACGAGCCGGTCTGAAACAAATGCGGTCACCGGGAGCAGGCAGTTCTGAGAACAGCCCAATGAAGGCCCCCGGCGGTAAGGACTTACCTGTGCATCGCCGGACTTGTGAGTTAAGATTGCAGCCTGCATGTGTTCGCGGGCAAACGCGGCAAACTGGCCATCACTGCTTTTCATGTCTTAAATGGTCTATCCCTGCAGGTGAAGTATAATGCCAGCCACAGATGATTGCTGAAAGCTTCTGAAGTTGGGTCCACAACGATCAACTGATTTAAAAAAAATATGAAAATAGAATACCAGATGTGATTGCCAGCATTTGTGTCGGATGAACTTCCATGCTTGTCAGGTTGTCTAAGATATGTATTACTATCTTTTTTCTAAAACAGTGCCACACCTGTCCACAGGTTGTGTGTGGTATTGCAGCTCAGTCCCATTCATTTCAATGGAACTGGGCTTCAATACCAGACAACAAACCCAAGGAACTTTCTCCTGTCTCCTCTTGAGGTGTTTATACACATTAGATGAAAGTCATCCAAATCCGTAGATTTTGGTGGGGCCACTCAACAGTCTACTGTGCATGAGGGTCACGTGACTCTCTCAAAATGGCAGAAGTTGGAGGAACAAAGGATCAGACATGTTTGATTTAAGCTTGCCTAAACCTTTGTTCCTGTAGGAGATAAACCATTTACAGAGATGTCTGGAGCTAAAGTCCCGGGTCAGTCAGGAGAAATAGCAGTGTAGGTGTGTATGACCACTTCTATATAGGAGCAATACAGCATATATGGGGGCAATGGAACCTCGGCAATTTGCTTCATCAACTCTTAGGAACCCCAATCAAGATGGGTGAGATCTACAACATCTATTGTGATAGGAAGCCAAGGGGATATGTGATGGAAAGGGTTCTGTGGTGTGAGCAGGGGCGTAACTACCATAGCGGCAGACCATGCAACTGCTATGGGGCCCTGGGCAAGAGGGGGCCCAGTCTTAGCTGGGATCATCTCCTCTTCTACTGGGGGGGAATACTTGGTCAGGACTTTACCCTCTAAAGGAACAACTTTTAGCAAATGAGGCAGTGGAAAAATGGCCCAAGAGTCACTGAAAGAGGTTTAGGTGGAAACTCTTGTGTCCTGTGTGGGGGGACTGGTTTTATCCTTGCTATGGGGTCCTTACTTCTCTATGTATGCCACTGAATGTGAGCACCCTAATCTTATCCTAATATAATACATGGGGGCGGATTTATGAAGACTGTCTAAATATAAAATGTCCTTGTTGACCAAAGCAACCATTCACAGCACAAGCTTTTAACTGCACTGTAGGGCTTGAAATATGTGATTGATTGCTAGGCACCTCACTTAGGCCCCATTCACATGACCGTAGGGCCTTTGTGCCGTTGTTGTGAACCACAAACTGCAGGTCTGCAAAACACGGGCTTTGGCCGCGTGAACTCCGCATTGCGGTGCATGGTGTCCCATAACCCAATTATGACCTATCCCTTTTTGTTAGTAAATAATAGATTAGACAAATCATGAGTAAATATTACGTTTATTAGTGGAATATAATTGGCCACGGTGCCTAATGTTACCTGTACTTATTACATAAAACTCCATTGTTAAAACCAACCAATTACTATATATTAATAACCAACAACCATTAGTCCACCCCCAAGGACGACTTTACCCCATACTTAGCACAGTGAAATATTTAAGTAATAAATGTGATGTTCAACCTATTTCTTTATTTTCAACCAAGAGGAAATTGCCTTTGTATTTCTTCTAGACGGAATTTAACTGATTCTTGTAATATCTGCAGGATAAGTAGTTCACATGGATTAACTTTCCTCCTCTGACCATTCCTCAGGAGCAGCGGAGCATTGTGAGGCCCTAACAAGGCCGGGTGTTGGAAAATAAATAGAGAGATAGATAGATACTGTAGATAGATAGATAGATAGATACCACATTGAAAGTTCCCAAGACAACAGTAGCTTCCATAATTCTTAAATGGAAGATATCTGGAACAACCAGGACTTTTCCTAGAGCCTGCCACCCCTCCAAACTCAGTAGTCAGGGGAGAAGGGCCTTGGTAAGAGAAGTGAGCAAGAACCCAATAGTCATTCTGGTTGAGCTCCAAAGCTCCTGTGTGCGGAGGGGAGAAACTTCCAGAAGGTCAACCATCACTACAACACTCAGCCAACCTGGACTTTATGTCAGAGTGGCCAGAAAGAAGCCTATCTTCTGTAAAATACACATGAAAGCCTGTCTGAAGTTTTTAAAAAAAAAGCACCTAAAGGACTCTCAGACTGTGAGAATCAAGATTCTATGGTATGATGAAACCGAGATCGGACTTTTTGGCCTCAATTCTAAGCATCATGTATGGAGGAATTCAGAAACTGATCATGACTGGACCAACACCATCCTTACAGAGAAGCATGGTGGTGGCAACATCGTGCTGTGGGGGTGTTTTCAAGTGCCTGGGACAGGGAGACTGGTTCGGGTTGAGGGAAAGCTGAATGCAGCAAAGTACAGAGATTTTCTTAATGTAAACGTGATTCAGAGTGCTCTGGACCTCAGACACTCTTGATCAACACGACATTGACCCCATGCACACAAACAAGACAACACAGGAGGCTTAGGGACAAGTCTGTGAATGGTGAATGTCCTTGAGTGGCTCAGCCAGAGCTCTGACTTTAAGCCAATCGAACATTTCTGGGGAGAACTGGAAATAGCTGTCCACTGACAATCCCCATCTAACCTAACAGAGCTTAAGAGTATCTGCGGAGAAGAATGGCAAAAAAATCACCAAATCCAGGTGTGCAAACCTTGTGGCATCATACCCAAGAAGACTGGAGGCTGTGATCACTGCCAAAGGGGCTTCATCTGCTGTAAGTCCTGAGTAAAGAGTCTGAATACATATGTCAATGCAAGATTTTGTTTTTTCCTTTTCAATAAATTAGCAAAGATTTATAAAATTTTGTTTCACTTTTACATTATGGGGTATTGAGTGCAGAATAATAGGGAAAAACTTGATATTTTTCTATTTTAACAAAAAGGGTGCAACTTGAAAAAAATGTGAAAAGGTGAAATGGTCTAAAGACTTTCCAAGTGCATAGATAGAAAAATACAGTAGACAGATAAGAAACAGACATACAGTTCCTTGCAAAAGTATTCATCCCCTTGACTTTTTTCATATTTTGTTACATTACAACATCAAATTCAATGTTTTGATAATCTGAATCTTTTTGTGAAGGATTAGAAAACAGTAGTCTAAGTTGGTGAAGTGAAATTAGAAAAATATATAAATAAAACTATTGTTTAGATATAGAAAACAGAAAATTGGCCTGTGCGTATGTATTCACCCCCTTTGTTAGGAAGCCTATAAAAAGCTCTGGTGCACCTAATTACCTTCAGAAGTCACATAATTAGTGAAATGATCACTAACCAAACACTGCCATGAAGACCAAGGAACTCTCCAAACAAGTAAGAGACAATGTTGTTGAGAAGTACAAGTCAGGCTTAGGTTATAAAAAAAAGTATCCAAATCGTTGATGATCCCCAGGAGCACCATCAAATCTATCATAACCAAATGGAAAGAACATGGTACAACAGCAAACCTGGTAAAAAAATGGCTAGGCACTCACTGGTATTTGGAACCACACAGATTTATTAATATGCAAACAATAGCTAAAAACATATAATCGATGACATATACTAAAATTGATAATACAGGAAGGCATATAAACATACAATCAATGGCATAAATTAAATATATATATATAAAAAATTGCGGACATGCAATATTTAAAAAAAACTTAGATCCATGCGATTCTTTAAAAGTGACACACAATAGGAGTCATCCTTTAGTGAAACAATGTGCAATGAATAGTCTCTTTTCTTGGTATGCGAATAATCAAATCACATGGCGCGTTTGCAGCGTCCCGCTACACAGGCCTGAAAAGTGTGTTTCAAAGGAGGACCACAGCACTACTTTGCAAAGATAAGCCACAGCGATTCAGATGTATAGGAATAAGCCGTGTAAAGTCTTGAGACACTGGTGTTGTAAGATAAAACAAATACATTTACGTGTCCACGATTCTACCTTTCGATTAAGCCCTTCGGTTATAGCTCTCTTGTTCACATCACACGCTGACCAGCAGACATGTATCGATATCTGATTCACCTTCGGGCCTATGATGTCCTAACACAAGAAGGCGGGTAGTTTTGCTCCTCCACAGCTGACGGCTTGTAGTAATAGTAGCTCTGTGTTGGTCCGTAAAATCCAGTGGCAAAGATAAAGTGCTTAAGTGGTATATAATCCAAATTGTAGATTCGAAAGAGGGCCTCTTTGTTCTTGACTTTGGGGGCAGTAGCATCAAACGCGTTTCGGGACTGTATGTCGTCCCTTCCTCAGTGGTTGATCATCCCTCATTTTCGCCCCAAATTTATATAGGTTTTGGTCATCTCCAAAATCTGGTTTCAGTTTCAAAACCTGGCATGGATTTGCCAATGATCATATAATATATGCTAGAAAATCATATAAGCAATCAAATAATTCAGAATAAAAACATACATCCCATTGTTCTATAGATGTGACATCAAAAGAAACAAAAAATGCATCAGAGACCACATGCGGTTTCCATGCGTTTTCATTGTGATTGTGCTGCAATTGAAAATTACATAGATTTTTCCTATGATGTTTCAATATATTGTACTTTCTTGTATAATTAACTTAAAAATAATGCAATCTGAAGAAAAATCATAATAAAAAATTATAATAAAAACATAATAGTTATCCATATATATAAAAAAAGGATTATACCATATAATTGACCAGCCTATAAATATAGTGTAAAAGAAAGAAAATGCGTCAAAGATCATAAAACGGTTTCTATACGTCTTTGTTGCCACTTCAAGTTAAAAGACATTAAAAAGGCGACATAAAATACAAGGGCATAGAACTGAATAAATACATATATATATATATATATATATATATATATATATATGTATATACACTCACCTAAAGAATTATTAGGAACACCTGTACTATTTCTCATTAATGCGATTATCTAGTCAACCAATCACATGGCAGTTGCTTCAATGCATGTAGGGTTGTGGTCCTGGTCAAGACAATCTCCTGAACTCCAAACTGAATGTCAGAATGGGAAAGAGAGCAGAAGACCCCACCGGGTACCACTCATCTCCACTACAAATAGGAAAAAGAGGCTACAATTTGCACAAGCTCACCAAAATTGGACTGTTGAAGACTGGAAAAATGTTGCCTGGTCTGATGAGTCTCGATTTCTGTTGAGACATTCAAATGGTAGAGTCCAGATTTGGCGTAAACAGAATGAGAACATGTATCCATCATGCCTTGTTGCCACTGTGCAGGCTGGTGGTGGTGGTGTAATGGTGTGGGGGATGTTTTCTGGGCACACTTTAGGCCCCTTAGTGCCAATTGGCCATCATTTAAATGCCACGGGCTACCTGAGCATTGTTTCTGACCATGTCCATTCCTTCATGACCACCATGTACCCATCCTCTGATGGCTACTTCCAGCAGGATAATGCAACATGTCACAAAGCTCGAATCATTTCAAATTGGTTTCTTGAACATGACAATGAGTTCACTGTACTAAAATGGCCCCCACAGTCACCAGATCTCAACCCAATAGAGCATCTTTGGGATGTGGTGGAATGGGAGCTTCGTGCCCTGGATGTGCATTCCTCAAATCTCCATCAACTGCAAGATGCTATCCTATCAATATGGGCCAACACTTCTAAAGAATGCTATCAGCACCTTGTTGAATCAATGCCACGTAGAATTAAGGCAGTTCTGAAGGCAAAAGGGGGTCCAACACCGTATTAGTGTGGTGTTCCTAATAATTCTTTAGGTGAGTGTATATTCGATGTATACTTTCCGGAGGGAGGTTAAGTAGTGGGTGGAGGCCTATCGTCAAGGGAGAACCGGCCAAAATCAAAGAATGGCACGGTCCCCCGTCGACAAAGGGCGCCCACCTACTTTTTACAAGAAGCCAAAGAGTTCAAACACTGCATTAAGACCCCTCGGTAGCAGAGGGTTAAATTCATAAATCCTCTTTGTTTCTAATCTTGATAGTTTTCCTATATGGTCACCTCCTTTCCAGTCTTTGTGTACCTTATCTAATGCAGCAAATTTCAATCCTGATGCATTTTGATTGTGTGCAAGTTTAAAATGATTTGATAGGGAATGGTTTTCGAAATCTTTATTTAATGTTGGAAAAATGCTCAGAGATACGTTTCTTTAAGGGTCTTTTCGTTCTTCCTATATATTGGCGTTTACATTGGCACTCAATAATATAAATCACATCACATGAGTTACAGGCGAGGAGATCCTTTATCTGATGTATATAATTATTAGATGTTGAGAAGACCTCAGTTGTCTTTTTTGGAAAGGATGTCTCTTTACAGTTTCTGCAACTCCCACATCTAAAAAAAAAAACTTTTATATTTGTTTTAGTCCACTCTTGTAAATTGAATGGTTTTATGGAGTTTTTTTTCCACTGTTGGGGCCACTTTTATCCCTAAATTCGGTGCTTTAGTGAATGTCAATTGTGGATGTGACGGTATTATTGATCCTATCATCTTATCCTTTCGCACTAGGTGCCAGTGCTTCTTAATAATAAACTGTATTTTCCTATACTCTGCACTGTATTTAAGAATTTAAGAATAGTGTTACCATACAGTTTATTATTAAGAAACATTGGCACCTAGTGCCGACTATAGAACAATGGGATGTATGTTTTTATTCTGAATTATTTGATTGCTTATATGATTTTCTAGCATATATTATATGATCATTGGCAAATCCATGCCAGGTTTTGAAACTGAAACTAGATTTTGGAGATGACCGAAACCCATATATATTTGGGGCGAAAATGGGGGATGATCAACCACTGAGGAAGGGACGACATGCAGTCCTGAAACGCATCTGGTACTACTGCCCCCCAAAGTCAAGAACAAAGAGGCCCTCTTTCGAATCTACAATTTGGATTATATACCACTTAAGCACTTTATCTTTGCCACGCGATTTTACGGACCAACACAGAGCTACTATTACTACAAGCCGTCAGCTGTGGAGGAGCAAAACTACCCGCCTTCTTGTGTTAGGACGTCATCGGCCCGAAGGTGAATCAGATATCGATACATGTCTGCTGGCCAGCGTGTGATGTGAACAAGAGAGCTATAACCGAAGGGCTTAATCGAAAGGTAGAATCGTGGACACGTAAGTGTATTTGTTTTATCTTACAACACCAGTGTCTCAAGACTTTTTGGCTTTACACGGCTTATTCCTATACATCTGAATCGCTGTGGCTTATCTTTGCAAAGTAGTGCTGTGATCCTCCTTTGAAACACACTTTTCAGGCCTGTGTAGCGGGACGCCGCACACGCGCCATGTGATTTGATTATTCGCATACCAAGAAAAGAGACTATTCATTGCACATTGTTTCACTAAAGGATGACTCCTATTGTGTGGCACTTTTAAAGAATTGCATTTAAATATTGCATGTCAATTTTTTTTTTATATATATATTGATTTTAATTTATGCCATTGATTGTATGTTTATATGCCTTCCTGTATTATCGATTTTAGTATATGTCATCGATTATATGTTTTTAGCTATTGTTTGCATATTAATAAATCTGTGTGGTTCCAAATACCAGTGAGTGCCTAGCCATTTTTTACCATATTTTTAGAACCAGTATAGTGGGTGAGCCTGTATTAGCTGTGAGCACCACTCCTCCGTGATCTAACACTTTTGTGCAGCCTTTAAACTATTATATCACATCAACAGAACTGCTTTTGGACTGCTGTGCCGCTTTCATTATTATTTGAATAGATAGATAGATATTAAGTGACCCAGTGGATCACTGCTACAGAGGTAATATTGTGATTTACTGTCAACATACTTAAAATGGCTCTGTCAATAGGATCAAACCTATTATACCAGACATACTGCCTGATTAAATCTGTGTTTTTATTCATATGCAAATGAGCAAGTTGGAGCACCATGAGGCGGGGCTGAATCCTTTGAGCACTGCTTTGTAGCACACCCTGCACATCCTGCACACTCCCCCTCCCCTTGATTCAGAGCTAAACATCCTGAGGGCAGAGCTGTGTCCAAGCATCAACATAACGTATACACTATGTACTATAGCTTCACCACACTGAGATCTGCTCAGAAAGCTAATACACATATTACTGTTTATTCACAAAACATGATTAGAAAGACACCAGTAATATGTGTTATAAGCATAGAAAAAACACACAGCTCTACAGTATGTGGTAATGCTATAGCTTTGCATTAGGTGCTTGCTTTTGCATGTAGAGATACCAGGTTTAAGTCTTGGGAGAGTCTTCCAGGTATTTTTTCTCCAAAAATTTTTCTTCCATATTTAACCCCTAATAAACATCTATGTCCTTATCATATTGAGAATAATGTTTTTTTTAGAAAGCTAATACATTTTACTGGTTTCTTTTTGATCATATATTGTCTATGAATAAACCAGTAATAGGTTTCTGTTTTTTATGAAAAAAGCACTATTTTCAATATAGTAAGGCCTCATTATTATTATTATTATTTATTTATTAATTTTTTTATTATAGTACAGCCTTTTTTTTATGGTCTAAATACAAGAGAAAAAAAGTTTATATAAGTCTCTTCAGGGGCTTTTTACATGCATGATAGACCACTTACCAATAACTAAAAAAAACAAGTTTTTTTCTATGTTTATAAGCTAACAGATATTACTGGTGTCTTTATAATCATATATTGTGCCTGTGAATAAAGCAGTGATATGTAGATTAGCTTTCTGAGCAGATCTCAATGTGGTGAGGCTATAACACATAGAGTATATGATAGGTAGATGCTAGGACACAGCTCTGCCCTCAGCCTAATGTCTAGCCCTGTCAATCAAGAGGAGGGAGTGTTGCAAAGCAGTGCTCAAAGAATTCATCCCCACCTCCTGGTGCTCTAATTGCTCATTTGCATATAAATAAAAATGTAGATATCTCTGCAGCTGTTTAGCATACAGATAAAAGAAATATATTGTTTTAATCAGCATGATGACCGCTGCCATGCAGTATGTCTGGTTTAATAGTGTTTATCCTGGTGACAGAGCCACTTTAAATGGTTAAACTATTATTTTTATTTTGCACTGTAAATCCCAAAAGGTGATGTATAGACAGCAAATATAAAACAAAGTGGAACTGGGCACTCTCAAGGTATCCGGACCATAAGGAATTTATTAACACATAAAATAAATGAATAAAAAGTATCAATATGCTCAACCTATGATATACAATGACATTCGAATATAAAACAGAGCTAATCAGCAAAAATGTATGAGAATAGATAATATGTAAAAATATAAAAGCAATAACAAAGTCCAGTGGATATAATGACGATGAGATAAATGACGTATGGGCTCCAATAGTGAATAATCCCAAGTATAAATAATAGCAGCAAAAATGTCCTAGGATAAAGCCAATGAGTTATCCTGGTATGATACCACAATAGAAGGTCCTGTATGCCACAGTAGAAACAATATATGTAGACAGAGGTAGCGGCGTTCCGCTCTATGCAATTACCAGCGGTGTGCCACTGGAAAACTTCCACTGTAATCGTAATAAAAGCCTGCCGGAGAACATTGGAACGGTCTTACCGTATGACTTTTTGTCTCAAGGTCGCTCAACTGGATGGTCCTATACCTGTAGAGACCAATGCTCACGAGCGTTGTTTGTCCTCACTCTCCCACGCTGGCAGTTCTTTGACACGTGCGGCTAGACTCTCGCTTGTGGTGCCGGTCTTGCGCTGTATAGTTCAAACTCCCATTCGCGCAGCGGACAATATCTTTGTATAAATCCGACAGGCTATTCACATATAACAGGTGGTCACAAAACTTGGGGGTCCTAGCTAGACGCGTTTCCGGGTATCCGGTCACCCCTTCCTCAGTACTGACAGACAGTAAGGTAAATGCACGTTTATGGCAACAGACAAATCCACCATCTAATCAGTAAAGAGATATTTTATTTTATGCAAGCAAATGGGCCTGGTCATTGACTCCACCATCCATCCGCTGGGCCCTATTGCCCTGTTCATCTGCCTTGCACCCTCCTGACCACCTACCCCGGCTATCACCTGGCAGAAGACTCCAAAGTTCAGGTTTTGCCCTGAGGGAACCAGGGTGTGCCCTCCAATTACTTAACGGCCCAGGGAGCATAGGAGCATAAGAACGAGGACTGTCACTGTGAGTACTACCACTCCTATCATTACTGCTGCAACCACTCTCATCCTCCTCTGCTCCCCCTCCCGGGCTCCCTGTAGAGAGATAAATAGGTATATAGACAGATAGATAGATATGAGATGATTGATAGATAGATAGATAGATAGATAGATAGATAGGAGATAGATAGACAAACAAGGACTATGGGCGGACGGACAGATAGATGGATAGCCAGCCAGTGGCTGACGCAGTGGTAACATGTCAGGATACACATATAAATCTGTTATTAAGAACGGCCCCTGAGATTTATACACACACATATATGATAATAAAGCAAAAACATTTGCAATATAATCGATTCAAATGTCCTGTGTCAATAAATAATTCATATTTATATCTTTCAAAGGTGCAGCGAGGATTGATCTCCATGGAGAGTATAAAATGGAGAGACAGAGTTGTGATCAATACTATAATGTACATGTAGGAAGTTAATTCACACAGGAGCCGGGTCTCTAGATTCTGGACAGTATAGAAGAGGCTTTTGTTATGGCTAACAGCGCAGCAGTAGTGTCCCATAGGTTTTTACTTTTTACCACATTTATAGAGGAAATAGGTTTATTAAGGGTATGTTCACATGGTCAGGATCTGCAATAAGGAAATCATTTTTTTGCAACGAAAAGCTGATGTAAATGCAGGTTTAACTGGGCATTAAAGAGGGCACTATTACTGAGCGGTGGCAAATAGTGATGAGCGGCAGGGGCAATATTCAAATTTGCAATATTTTGTGAATATTTTATAGAATATTGATCATATATTCACAAATTCAAGATTCTATTCTTGATTGCAAAAATCGGCAATGTAATACAGTATGTGCGTAATGCGCGCAAAATACAGGCGTGGGTCACTTATGCTTCATTTTTCAAGCTGGTATACGTTTCCTGAGACTGTAGAAAATGGTTGGCACGGCAGAACATTAGAATACAGTAGCTTTATATGCAGATAGAGTGTTCCAATATACACTCACCTAAAGAATTATTAGGAACACCTGTTCTATTTCTCATTAATGCGATTATCTAGTCAACCAATCACATGGCAGTTGCTTCAATGCATGTAGGGTTGTGGTCCTGGTCAAGACAATCTCCTGAACTCCAAACTGAATGTCAGAATGGGAAAGAAAAGTGGGCTACAACAGCAGAAGACCCCACCGGGTACCACTCATCTTCACTACAAATAGGAAAAAGAGGCTACAACTTGCACAAGCTCACCAAAATTGGACTGTTGAAGACTGGAAAAATGTTGCCTGGTCTGATGAGTCTCGATTTCTGTTGAGACATTCAAATGGTAGAGTCCGAATTTGGCGTAAACAGAATGAGAACATGTATCCATCATGCCTTGTTACCACTGTGCAGGCTGGTGGTGTAATGGTGTGGGGGATGTTTTCTGGGCACACTTTAGGCCCCTTAGTGCCAATTGGCCATCGTTTAAATGCCATGGGCTACCTGAGCATTGTTTCTGACCATGTCCATCCTTTCATGACCACCATGTACCCATCCTCTGATGGCTACTTCCAGCAGGATAATGCACCATGTCACAAAGCTCGAATCATTTGAAATTGGTTTCTTGAACATGACAATTAGTTCACTGTACTAAAATGGCCCCCACAGTCACCAGATCTCAACCCAATAGAGCATCTTTGGGATGTGGTGGAACGGGAGCTTCGTGCCCTGGATGTGCATCCCTCAAATCTCCATCAACTGCAAGATGCTATCCTATCAATATGGGCCAACATTTCTAAAGAATGCTATCAGCACCTTGTTGAATCAATGCCACGTAGAATTAAGGCAGTTCTGAAGGCAAAAGGGGGTCCAACACCGTATTAGTATGGTGTTCCTAATAATTCTTTAGGTGAGTGTATTTGCGCTTGTAAATTTTTGGCAATTAATGATTATTTATGAGAGGGCCACAAAGTTGGAATTATTATTGAGGGGGGCATAAAAGAAGGCATATTACTGAGAGGAGCGGTGACGTCATCGCAGGTCCTTTTGCAGGTCCTGAAGAAAGAAGAGGATACCGGCTGCATGATCAAGTGGATGAGGTGAGTTTTTTAAAATTATTTTTAACCCCTCAATGGCCATTTTATTTAGCATTCTGTCTTAAGAATGCTATTAGTTTCCATTATAACCATGTTACAATGGAAAATAATAAAATCACCTGAACACCGAACCCGAACCTGAACTTCAGTCAAAAAGCCCGGGTTCGGGTCCGGTTACCCGAACTTGCAAAGTTCGGTACGAACCCAAACTTTGCAGTTCGGGTTCTCTCAACCCTACTCAGGACGCTCCAGTACACACTAGATCTTGTCAAAATTGGTAGGTTCTGCTGTCATTAGCTAAGGCACACTTAGGTGAAAATGTGGTAAATCATTTTATATAGTAAATAGACACCCATTTTTGGTTTTACAGAGGTCTTTAGGTGGAGATGAGAAAATTAACGAAAATTAAAGGGCCGTCTTTGCTACATACAAGTCAACGGAGGCTGAAATACCCAAATGTGGATCCGTATTTTTGCTTTGGTAAATGTCTCCATTATAGAAGATTTAGCCATCTGTGATGGTCAGATCATGAGATGGGGATACGTGTTCTGCCATACTGTTACTCCCTTCTTTATTCCACAGCTTTGCGCCGATCAGCAGATTCCTGGTTGCTAGGAATGCACTTCCTAACAACCACAATTTTTGACAGACCTTCAGATAAAGGCAGATATGGCTCTAAAGTGATGGCATAGATGGGGAAAGGATGTTTATTCTATCCTTAAAGGCTATGTACACTTTCAGAGGCAATTTTTTTAATGATTGCATTTTACTCATGTGGGGCTAAAAAAACTTTTTTTCAATTGGTCTTTATTAATAATATTCAGAGGTTCTGTCACAAAGGGTCAACTGTTTTGCTAGCTTTGTGAATGTGCTTTTTAGTTTCATTTTGTGCTGGTCATATAATAACCCTTATTTCTAATTTACTAAAAGGTCATAAACACTTATTTAAGCCACATTGTGTTTATAAGGTCAGAGATCAGAGATAAGGAGCCCATCGGGTGTGCTTGGTGACGGAGCAGAGAAACAATTCAATCCTTGCTACTAGAGCATCTCAGCTCTGTACAGAAAAAAGGGGCTCCATATTTTTAATAAAGACCAATTTAAAAAAAGATTTTTAGCTCAAAATGAGTACAATGCAATAATAATAAAAAAGGGATTTTACATTCTTGGCTGTTCCTTAGGTGAGGCATCAATGCATGATCATGAGGACTCCACCGCTTGGACCACCACTGATCAGTAGAATAAAGGGGCTGTGATGCCTTTCACTAGTATTCATGTGGACATGCCGTGTCTTGTACTGCAGCATGGAATATTCAAGAGAAAGGAAGGAAGGAAAGAAGGAAGGAAAGAAGGAAGGAAGGAAGGATGGAAGGAAGGAAGGAAGTAAAGAAGAAAGGAAGGAAGGAAGGAAAGATGGAAGGAAAACTGCAGACACTGCTATAAGCATCAGTGTACTGAAGTAAATTGGGCGTAGTTCTCCGGTTAGTGCCCCTGCCTCTCCGCTCTACTAATCCTTAGGAATTCAAAATGTACTTAAGTGATCACAATCCAAGAAAATATGGGGAAGATTTATCAAAACTGGTGTAAAGGAAAACTGGCTCAGTTGCAACCAATCAGATTTCACCTTTCATTTTTCACAGCTCCTTTGGGCAACTAAGCCAGTTTTCCTTTACACCAGTTTTGATAAATCTACCCCACTGTTGGGACTGTTCTTTAATTGTCATAGACAGTCCCTGCAAATTTGGGTTGCCCCAAACAAAAACAAGAGTGGCTTATGTGAGCCCCACCCATAAATAGGTGATCCTGTGTCATTTAGGGGTGTTCCCAGGACGGAGTCTACTTGTCCCTTATTTAACAACTGTGATGTTGGTGTGTGTTTGTGAAAATTAATTTATTACAGGATGTCTCACATTTCTGCATTTTTTTCTCAGCAACCTTCACTGGAATGCTTCAGGTCTGGAAGCATTGATTCATAAATTGCCACCTGTCCTTGTAGAAATTTTTATGGTGAACATGTCAAGTGTTACAACTCCTTAGGTCAGTGTGTCAAGTACATTCACAAACAAAAGCAGCAATTTTTCATGCCAAAATTCTATCAAAAATTCAGTTAGTGTGGATGGGGAACCGACAGTATTTTTTGGGGATTTTGTTTTTCCTTTTCATTTCCAGGGAGTTTTTTCCTCGTTAATGATCTTCACAAATCTAAGCATTTTTCTACACGCATGTTTTGTTCTATGGAGACGATTCTTTGAGTATTTTCTAGAATAGACATTTTTTGCCAGATTCAGACAGCTGTATTTTAAAGAGAACCCTGTCACTTTGACTGATATGTCTGTTTTAGTAAATTCTCGAATTTCCCATGTAATAACAATTATACATTGTGCCATTCCTCTACTATTCATCTTAGAAATGTAGGAATAAATTGACGGCTGGGTGTTACCAGTGGGGGGTGGGTCCCTACATTGTTTGACAGACAGTTGTTAATGTATTCATACATTTCTAAGAGGAATAATAGAATAACAGCACATTTACACTTCAAAGAAAATGCTCCGGAATGGGTATTACATGGGGAATAGAAATCTTTATTAAAACAGACACGTCAGGAAAAGTGACAGGTCTTCTTAAACTTTTGCGCTGACCCCACAATTCTAAAGAACTGAACTTATATCACTAGAGAGGGGTGTTGGTGCCCACAACAAAAAAACAGCAAAGTTCTCCACCTTTCAGTTCTACCTTTCTATGCCCGCTTTCTACTTTGGGGATTTAGGGGTTAGTCATAGCATTCCTGTAATACCCCTGGGGGTCTAGAGTGGCTTGAGGGTTAATAATTGCAGTTGGGACTAGAAGAAGCTTCCATAGAGCTCAGTAATAAATCAGTATGCAGTGAGCTCTCACTAGCGGTGACAGATTCAATTCCTTTAGCATAGCCTTTTTCCTGTTTAGGCCTCATGCACACGGCGGTTCTGAAGTCATTCCGTGCATTGCATTGCAATGCACTGGTAACATCTGTGAGGTGGCCGGGACAGATTGAGACCCATTCAACTGGGTGATCCGTCCGCACTGCAAAAAAATAGAACAATGCGGAACAAAGGCACGGAACCCCACGGAAGCACTATGGAGTGCTTCTGTGGTGTTTCTGTCGTGCCTCCGCACCGCAACAAAAATAGAACATGTTCTATTTTTTTGCAGTGTGGCCGGATCACGGAATGGGTCCGCATCCGTGATGCGGGGAGCACACGGCCGATCCCCGCATATTGCGGACCCGCTGTTTGCAGGCCGCAATACGGCAACGACCGTGTGCATGAGGCCTTATATAGTGGTTCCTGGGTTTTCAGTG